>NW_027507903.1:30248798-31448798 GCF_037356315.1 Lithobates pipiens | reverse complement strand
CAGCAACTACACATATGTGGTATCACTGCGATAGTAAGGAGCGGGATAATTTGTTTTGGGTTGTTCTTTTGTGGTAGGTTATGGTAGTAGCAAGAAATATACAGCTAAATGAAAAAAAATATATAGATTTTTTTTTACTATTTTGGGCCAGTTTTCCTTTGATAATAAAAGAAGAATCAGGAGATATCCATTACCATTTACCACCAAATGAAAGCCCAATTTGTCCTGAAAAAAAAACCCCAAGGTATTATCCACCTGGATGCACAAAGTAGCTGTGATGATATGTACGGTTTTACTAACACATGTCAAAGTTGCAAAATTGGGCTTAGGCATTAAGATTTGTTTTACCCTTCGGCACAAAAGGAGTTAATAGGTATAAATGTAAATGCTTAGCGCAACCTGTTCTTCATGGTTATACAGATACAAGTAGGGTTGCCACTTTTTCTTCAAGCCAAACCCAAACACTTTAGAGGTGCACAGTATTTTTTTTTGTATACACTACAGCAGGGGTAGGCAACCTGGAGCCCTCCAGCTGTTGCAGAACTACAAGTCCCACCATGCCTCTGGGATAAGGTGACCATATTTTTAAAATTAAATCCGGGGACATTTTTTTTTTACTGGTAATGGCGCCGATCTGCGAATTTCTGCCCATCGCCACCGGTGCCGGCCTCACAGCATGTCAGGTCTTCCTCTCTAGGCCCCGGCTACTACTGGGTGGGGAGCGGAGGAAAATTACTCTGCCGGGGAAGGCAAGCAGATAATCAGGCAGGCGGTTGGCCGGGATTTGAGCGAAGGCAGAAGAAGATGTGAGCGGAGCTGAATGGGCATGTGCCGGAAACTGAAGAAATATTCCATCCGCTCTGACTAGCACATCATCATCAGAAAGGGACACAGAAAATGGAAAAAAATACAACCCCCCTAAGCTAGTAGGAGCAGGGGAGCGGAGGTGTGTAATTCTGATTTTTTATTTTTTATTCTGCACTGACTGTCTTTGAAATTGCCCCAGTCCCTGTTCAAATCCAATCCGGGGACAAAACCAGGGACAGACTTGGTCCGGGGACAGGGTCCTCAATCCGGGGACTGTCCCTGGAAACCGGGGATGTCTGGTCACCTTACTCTGGGAGAAATTGTAACTGTCAGCCAATGCCTCATGGGAAATGTAGTTCCACAAAAGCTGGAGGGCCCCAGGTTGCCTACCACTACATAGGATTGTAACAGACCTGGCACACCTTTGGGCACTGTGGTGTACATAGTGCCCCCTCACCCTCCTGTTAGGCCCTGTTCCGAGCCACATTCCTGTCTGACTAAGGTGTCCGGATTTCAGATGGATTGTAACCTGGACACATGATTTTCAGGGACTTTCGGCGTCTCTTTTGTCCTCCGTACTGCGCAAGCGCAGTATGGAGCAGACACTATCCGATGGGGGACATTTCTCAACAGGACACCGGACAGGTGACAACCCTAGCTACAAGGCCAATGTAAAGGCCTTTAGACTTTGCTTGTATTCACAGGTCTTGTGCATTACCAAATAGTGCAAACAATTCAGGAAGCAGGCATTGCTTTAGTATGTAATTCTAAGGATTGATAGTACATAATTGAATCCGTGTGTTCAGATTAAAAATGTTTGGCCTTGATCAACTGACTTTGCATTCTTAGTAAATTGCAAACAACTCATTGACATGCTATTTCATATTTGCTGTATAAAGCAACCCAGCATTGACCATCATCATTTGATTCTTGCTTCTGTGGACAAAAAAAATAACAAAAAAATTCAGCACAAAACAGCAGAAAACATGTCTATTTACTCACTCATGTTGGTGGATTTTATTGAAGTCCTGAAAAGTGAGTCATGATACTTTATTACAAGGTACCATGAGAGCAATTCAAGCTTAGCATTGCCATCTGTCATTCCCGGCCTTGCTCTGAACTCAGAAATGAAATATACCCTCTGCAATTATCCTTGTGTTAAAAAGGAAAAACATGAGTGTCTACGGAAAAAAAACCTGTTTAAATGGAGACTTGTTTATGGCTTGGGGATACAGTGATTACTTATTGCTTGGGGATTGCATGAAATTAACCACTTGCCACCCAGGCCAATGCTGACACTTCTTTCCTACAGGTAAAAATCATTTGTTTACTAGAAAATTACTCAGAACCCCCAAACATTATATGTTTTTTTTTAACAGAGAGCCTAGGGAATACAATGCTGGTCACTTTTTATCTCGCATGGTATTTGATGCAACAATTTTTCAAACACTTTTTTTGGAGGAAAAAAAAAACAGTTTCATGCACAAAAACAAAAAAAAAACAGTAACATTAGCCAATTTTTTTGCATAATGTGAAAGATGATGTTACGCTGAGTAAATAGATACCCAACATGTCCCGCTTTAAAATTGCGCACAACTTCGGTACTTAAAAATCCCCATAGGTGACGCCTTCATTTTTTTTTCCAGGTTACTTGTTTAGAGTTTTATATAGAGAGAAGGTTGGGACTTTAGATGAGGCATATATGTAAGGCTTAAAGCGGTGTTCCGCTTAAAAAATAAAAATGAAAAGTTAGCAGCTACAAATACTGCAGCTGACTTTTACTAATCAGACACTTACCTATCCCAGGGTCCAGCGATGCGGGGGATCGAAGCCCCGCTCGTCTCACCCTCCGCTTGGCGGCGCTGGCATTTTAACTGTGGGTGACTGGCCGCGCAATCTGGGACCTGTCACGTGTCCCAGATGATTGACAAGAGTGAGAAGGGAGAGGTGATTTCCCTTCCTGCGCCTAGGGAAGTGACATCAGGAGCCCAGGCATCGAAGGAGGCAGACTAAGAGGGACCCCCTAGCAACAGGCATTTGGAGATGAGTAGAAAAAAAACATTTCTCCAATTTTTTTTTTTTATTTAAGCACATTAATATATTTTTTTTTTTTTGGGGGTGGAACTCCACTTTAAGGAGTAGTCAATGTTTGAAAAAATTTGTTTATTATACCATGGATAACACAACATCTCGTGAGGGGTACATACATATGAAATCAAATCATCATATAAACATGCTGCAAACCATATAACACATAACAAAAGAAATAACGTAGCACATATTATGGTATGCTATAAAAATCTGGCCACAATCACATGAATGAAAAGTTAAGCAAATTCTTGAATATAATGAAGTAGAGAGGCTTGTAAAGCCATCAATGTGAATACCACAAAGCCGACGCGTTTCGTTGGGTAATACCAACTCTTCATGGGCGGGTGCAACAGTACTCTAGAAAAAGAGAGGACATAGGTAATCATGGATCTATGATAAGTTTAAAATATGGAAAAAATGTAGTGAATAAAAGGGATAAACTTGTTGTCCCTTTAAGTACTCACATGTGCTTACAGCAGGTTGGAGGACCCTGTTTACTGTAAAAGTTGATGTAACATATACACTCACAAAAGTGAGTACACCCCTCACATTTTTGTAAATATTTTATTATATCTTTTCATGTGACAACGCTGAAGAAATGACACTTTGCTACAATGTAAAGTAGTGAGTGTACAGTTTGTATATCAGTGTAAATATGTTGTCCCTTCAAAATAACTCAACACACAGCCATTAATGTCTAAACTACTGGCAACAAAAGTGAGTACACCCCTAAGTGAAAATCTCCAAATTGGGCCCAAAGTGTCAATATTTTGTGTGGCCACCAGATATTTTAGATATGTCAGTCCTCTCAGCAGTGACGGGGCACCACTGGAGGGGCTTCCTTCCAGGGGTGTTGCTAGGTCTAAAAAAGATCTGGGGCTAGAGCCCATAGCAGCGAAGTAAAGAAAGTCATACGCTTGGGCGGGCATACATATGTATATAATATACGCGCGTGTGTGTGTGTTTATATATAGAACATTATATATTACTACATAGGGGTCCCCAAAGCCCCCCTCATTACATTGGGGTCACCAGAGAGCTTGTCACCTGCCACCAGATGCAGATTGTGTATACAAAGAGCCTGGTTATTATACAGAGAGACTGGGTATTATAAAGAGAGGCTAGTGTATATGTAGAGAGGCTTGGTATTATACAGAGAGGCTGAGTATATACGGAAGAGAGGTTGGGTATATACAGAGAGGCTGGGTATATACAGACGATAGGCTGGGTATATATAGAAGAGAGGCTGGGTATATATAGAAGAGAGCCTGGGTATATACAGAAATAGGCTGGGTATATACAGAGAGGCTGGGTATATACAGAAGGTAGGCTGGGCATATACAGAGAGGTTGGGTATATGCAGAAGAGAGGCTGGGTATATACAGAGAGCCTGGGTATACCGCGTTTCCCCCCTCCCCCTCCATATGGTCTGCACTTACCAGCTCAGGAGAGATTCATGTTAGAAAGTTCCTCCCAACTCTATGATATGGGCAGAGCAAGGGACGAGACTGACTCTCACACTGATCTCCGGGCTCTGGCTGTGTCACTGAAGCATGGAGTGCAGCAGCTGTGCGGGAAGCACTGTGTCCAGCAGCCTGCGACTCTCTCACGGTAGGGCCGACCCTGGACTCGGGGCTATGGGCCCCGGATTCGGGGGGTCCGCCCTCAATAGCCACCCCTTAATGATGCCTATGCTTCGTTCTAAGGTGAGTATTTCATAATGTGCTAGTATGCAATGCATACAAGCACATTATGGCATTGTCTTGCAGGGTTTTTTTTGTTTTTTTCTTCAGTGGTTTACTACCACTTTAAAGCTGCAGTTAAAGGGGTTGTAAACCCTCGAGTTTTTTCACCTTAATGCATCCTATGCATTAAGTTGAAAAAACACCTAGCAGTCACCGGCCCCCCCAGCTCCCCCGTTTTACTTACCTAAGCCCCTTCATCTCCTCTGCGGGAACACGCTGTCCCTCTCTCAATGGGGTTCTGGCTCTTGATTGGATAGATTGATAGCAGCGCAGCCATTGGCTCCCTCTGCTGTCAATCAAATCCAATAACGCGGGAGGAAGGTGGGGGGGGCAGAGTTTGGCATTCATGTCTATGGACACAAATGCTGGGCGCGTGCCTGCATGGTAACCCCCTTGGGAGAGTGCTTTACCTAGGGGGTTATCTAATGTGGGGAATAGACGCAAGAGCCACCGGGGGACCCCAGAAGAGCTGCACAGTGGAGGTAAGTATGACATGTTTGTTATTTAAAAAAAATGTAAAACAATCCTTTACAATCACTTTAACTCCACTATATAATCTTCTTTTTCGGGGGTCCCCAGATAAGTTATGCCATAATGTGGTAGTATGCACAGCATAATAGTACATTATGGCAGACTTACCTGTCTAACGGTGCCCTCCAGTGCTGCAGTGGAATTGAACCGGCGGGCCCTTGGTGCTTCCATCTTTGCCCGGTCGTCCTTCAAGGTTCTGTGCCTTTGGCCGTTTGATAGTCTGAGCTGCGATGACATCACTCCCCCTTAACATGGGAGTCACATTGCTGCTGAACAGATCAGGGCCATAAATGATCAGAGTGCACATGATGGCTGACAGGCAGGTGGATGCATTAATGGCAGAAGAGACTGATAAGGTCTCTTCTGTTATAAATACCCTGCCTGTTGGCAGATCTTTGAAAATCAAAGTTTACTTCCACTTTATCTAATGATGAGCTAAGGTTTGGGGCAAACTCAGTTCAGCCTAAAACCAAAACTTTGCCACCGCCCTCATCTATAGCTGGCTATTGCAGTAAGCAGCATTGGAAGGCAAAAACAGGTAACAAAGCCTGGGGAATGCCCAGGAAAAAACCCAAGCCTACTTACCAACCAGCTCGCAGACAACCAAATTAACCTGTCTAACAGTATGCATTAAAAACAAGGGTTTAGTACGCAGGCATTTGCAAACGCATGCGTGAGCTACAGAGGCAGTTCAGCCTAAACCTGCCTGAAATTGTCACATGGCAGCAAGCCACCATTCCAATCTGCTGCAGCCATGGAACCCCCCACCTAGTGCCAGGCCAAGGACAACCAGTGCCCACCACACAGGCCTGCATAACAAAGGTTTGGGGATGTTGGTGACACCATTGACCCAATATGGCTACATGGCATATGTGGTCAATGAGAGTGTCCATATATGGCCCTGTGGTCATATTAGGGCAATGTTTTTTTTTTTTTTCAAACAATATAAACCGCAGAGGTGATAAAATACAACCAAAAGAAAGCTCTATTTGTGGGGAAAAAACTACAAAAATTTTATTTGGATACAGTGTTGCACGACCGTGCAATTGTCAAAGTAACGCAATCTATCGCAAAAAAATGAAGCAGGGGTAAATACTTGCGGAGCTGAAATGGTTAAATCCCACTCGCACAGTACTGCACAAAGCTTATTATACAGCCTGCCACCAAGAAAATCCTTTCCATGTTCACCCATCTAGTTGGAACTAGTACCATATAGGTCACTAATGAAGAACACATTTGCATGAGGGAGCATAGTCTGGTCATTGTGTCCTCGGGCAGCAATTACAGGACAATATTCTTGTACCAAAACTTTTAATTCTTCTTCCATCTTCGGAGCTCATTAAATTATTTTAATGATGGTACCAACATAAACTTTCTAATTTAGAGCAATATTCTCAATGTCATAAAAAAACTTCAAGTAGAAAAAAAAAAAAAAATGATATGATCTTCCAGATGGCACCAACAAAATTTCGAGCAGCCAGGTACACCTTGTCATAACACATTGCTGTAATGAAAGTTGCATTCTTGCGGCATTCTACTAACAATGTGTCAGAATGGAGATGATTCCATAGTCAGATGCTGGGCAGGCTGAGTCACAGCTCCCCAGAGACTTTCACTAATGTGCTTTCAGACCACCTCTTGCCTGTTTGTTTGCTTAACAGGATTACATTCTAATGGGGATGGCTAAAATTAGACTTGGCATGCAATTTAAAGGACTTCTACAGTGCAGACTGCTTGGTGTCTACCAGTATACACCATCAGCAGTTCTCAGTGCACCACCTGCAGTGTACACCCTCTGCGCCCTTCATGGTGTAACTCTATGTTGCCTGGATGGTCTTTGCATCCGGGCCAATTCTGGCACTTCGCTCCTACATGTAAAAATCTTTTTTTTTTTTGCTCGAAAATTGCTCAGAACTCCCAAACATTATATGTTTTTTATCAGAGACCCTAGGGCAGTGGTCTCCAACCTTTTTGGCACAGAGAACCGGCGTTGTGGAATAAAAGCGCATCAAGGCCCGTGTGGGGTTTATGCGGCTTTTCGCTGGCAATTTGTCGGGGAAAGGGCTGGTGTTAGTGCTTCAATCATCACAGCACCGTGGCTGATATGGTGTCACGATAATTGAAGCGCATTATTTCTGTCATTACATTGTAATATAAAATTAAATACTTCGACTAACCATAATGCAAAACCAGATGCAGACTGTCACTTGTCACCTTGCCTGCCACCAGATTTGGTTTTACACTTTCCACGTCGCCTGCCTCCAGATGTGGATTGCCACCTGCCACCAGATGTGGTTTGTCACCTGCCACCAGATGTGGTTTGCCACCTGCCACCAGATGTGGTTTGCCACCTGCCACCAGATTTGGTTTGACACCTGGCACCAGATTTGGTTTGACACCTGGCACCAGATGTGGTTTACCACCTGCCACCAGATATGTTTTGCCTCCTGCCACCAGAGGTGGTTTGCCACCTGTCACAAGATTTGGTTTGCCACCTGCCACCAGAGGTGGTTTTCCACCTGCCAGCAGAGGTGGTTTGCCACCTGCCGTGGTGGCAACACATGCCAGTGAGGGAGAACAGCGGTGATGCAGGGCCGGTGGTGAGAGATGAGCTCATCTCTTTGCTGTCCTACCTCACCTCCAGCAGGGAAGTGGCCACACTGCCAGGGCAGAAGATCGGTTATACAAGCAGGCGATGAGAGATGATCTCATCTCTCTGCTCCCCCGCCTCACCGCAGTGTAGCAGCCCCGCTGTGTGGGCGGAAGAGGTGATCCGAACGGGCGATGAAAGATGATATCATCTCTCTGCTCCCCCGCCTCACCGCAGTGTAGCAGCCCCGCTGTGTGGGCGGAAGAGGTGATCCGAACGGGCGATGAAAGATGATCTCATCTCTCTGCTCCCCGGCCTCACTGCAGTGTAGCGGCCCCACTGTGTGGCCGGAAGAACGGTGTTCCGGGCAGACGGTGAGAGATGTCATATCTCTGCTTGTCCGCCGTCGCACGTCAGACAGTGCAGCCTTCGCAGCCTGGCTGCAAACAAGCCATGGCCCGGCAGTGGGCCGTGGCCTGGGGGTTGAGGAACCCTGCCCTAGGGCAGTGATGGCGAACCTTGGCACTCCAGATGTTTTGGAACTACATTTCCCATGATGAACCTGCAGTTTGCAGTGTAGTTGAGCATCATGGGAAATGTAGTTTGAACACATCTGGGGTGCTGAGGTTCACCATCACTGCCCTAGGGAATGAAATGGCGGTCGTTGCAACTTTTTATGTCACATGGTATTTGCGCAGCAATTTTTCAATTGAAATTTTTTTTTGAAGGGAAAGAAACTGTTTTATGAATTAAAAAGGAAACAAAACACTAAATTTAGCCCATTTTTTCTGTATAATGTGAAAGATGATGTTACACCGAGTAAATAGATACCTAATATGTCATGCTTGAAAATTGCGCACACCCATGGAATAGTGCCAAACTTCTGGGCTTAAAAATCTTCATAGGCAACTCATTCAAATTTTTTACAGGTTACCTGTTGAGAGTTACAGAGGTCTGGGTTTGAATTGTTGCTCTCTTTCTATCGTTCACGGCGATACCTCACATGTGTAGATTGAACGTCGTTTACATATGTGAGTGCGACGTACGTATGCGCTCACTTCTGCATGCAAGCTCGAGGGGACGGGGGCGCTTTACTTTTTTTTTATTGTTTATTTTATTTAAATTATTTTTTTATCACTTTTATTCCTATCACAAGGAATGTAAACATCCCTTGTAATAGGAATAGTGCATGACAGACCCTCTTTATGGAGAGATCTGGAGTCAATAAGATCCCACATCTCTCCTCCAAGCTGGATAGAAAAAAAAACAGAACGATCTTGACTTTCCAGCCGAGTACATGGCAGTATTTACAACTGCCAGACCAAGAATGACGTCATAACGTCACACCCGGGCCTCCGAGAGTCATAGATGACCGGGGACCATCTGTTCCTCGGAAATCTCTATGGTCAACTTTCGGGGCACCGGTGGATTCCTTCTCCAGCTAGCTGATCGCACGGGTGAGCCGGTAGAAGCACCGGAGGGCAGCAGAAGAGCTACGCACCCCTCCCACGGCCCTCAGGTGATCTGCTGCTATGATTGTTCTTGCGGTGCAGGGAATTGCAGGCTGAAAAGAACAATACCGCGTTGATGCCTGTGGGTGCCTGTGGGTACATCAGAGTCCCCATCAGAGCCCTCTTTATATCAGAGGGTCAGGTGAATCTTGCAGTGGCCAGATTTGGTTAGGGTTTTCTTATTTTTTGTGATCAGCATGAATTTAGAATGGAGAAATAACTTCAGTAAACAAAGCAAAGAAATTCAAATGAAACTCACTTACAACAGATTTCCCATTACAGCCCCTTACAGAGTCCCAATCAGAGCCCCCCCCCCATATCAGATATTCAGGCATATTCTAAAAACACCAATCTTTATGAGCATAAACATTATTTTTGAATTTGTATACAAGAGTGCCAAATATTCCCTGGAGTCCTGAACAAAAATTATGTTGTTTCTATAAAGTCTGGAATAAAAAGACAACACAGTTGAGCACTGTCTATTAAAGTCTTGTACTCAGAGTCATGATGAAGAGGGTGTAGTCTTGAAACGTGTGAGCCAGGATGCAACATTGAGGCCGTGACTATGTTAGCATATCATGTCTTGACAGCTACGCCTATTGGTTGGAGATATAGTGGATTTTATGATTTGTGAGTTTATCAAGTTTATTTGTGAGTACTTTCACAGAATACAATTTTTTTGAGAATTTTACACTACACCAGAGAACTGTCACTCTCCATTTTATTTAGAAATTTTATTGCAGCTAGAGAAAAGCAAACAGTCTGACTAGAGTCGACTTTTCCTGATAGATTATAACAGGATGAGAAAAATGGCTGGATTAGAGATGTAAAATTTATGTAAATTTTGAAGCCATGGAAAAAAGAAAAAACATTTTCACATTTTTTTCTTCTAAAACAAAATTGACATTTAAAAAAAAATATATCAGTTTGGAGTAGTTTTAGGCTGCAGACTTTTAATACTCGGACCTGTCCCAGGGTCCATCAATGCGGGGGATCAAAGCCCCACTCATCTTCCTCTCCACTCGGCGGCACCGGCATTTTAACTGTGAGTGCCCGGCTGTGGCTTCACAGCTGGGAACCCACTGGCGGCGCAATCATCTGGGACCAGTCACGTGTCCCAGATGATTGACAAGAGGGAGGGGGGATAGGCGATCGCCCTTCCTGCATCGAGGTAAGTGAGCCCAGGTGACCAAAGGAGGCAGACTACGAGGGACCCCCTAGCAACAGGCATTTAGAGGTGAGTAAAATAAACATTTTTCTCCAAATGTTTTTTTTTTTTAAGCACATTAATAATTTGGGGGGTGGAACTCCACATTAAAAAAAGAAAAGTACAGCAATACACAACCAGCAGTGACTGGTGACAGGCTGACAGCTAATCAGAATTTATTTTTCATTGGGCCAAAGTGTCAACATGTCAGTTGATATTTTTCCCACAACAACCAATCAGAATCAAAACCACTTTGGAAAATGACACTTGGAATTGAATTTAATTGGTGGGAATGGGGAAAAATACACTGTAATAACCAAAATATATCCTTGTTGTTTTTTTGTTTTTTTTATTTTCTGCACCTTATACATTTCTTCAGGGTTAGTTAAATAAGGCAGCTTACGCACATAAACCACACAATTATAAATAGCCAAAGTACCCTCAATCTGTCTTTGAACCTAAGAAAATTGAGAAAAAGCGAGAGGAAAATACCAGCATTTCATAATGTTTTATTGCATGGTGGTTATAATAAAGTGACAGAAGGGGATTACCACAGGTCAAGCGACTTGCAAATAACTGAAAATGGATTGCTGTTCAAATCAATGCGACTTAAAGTTGCAGCAACTTTGAAAAGGTACCTGAACTACTTTGTTGTGGCTTTTGATGGAACTTTGATCCATAGAGCAAAGTCATATCAAAATCATATCAAAAGCCGCATCAAAGTCATGAAAATTGTGCGACTTTGTAGATGCGCTAATGTGAATGGAGCCTCAAACTTTCATATTTCATATTTTTTTTCAGTGAATGAATGAATGAATGAATAACTTGTATAGCGCTACATATGCAAAATAAATCACCTCAAAGCACCTTTGCAGTGCCTGACAGTATTGGTCAGTGAAGCTGCCCATCATAGTAAAAAAAATAATAAAAAAAATAGTAAAAAAAATATAAAAATATTTACAGATTGGATTTAGTGACTAAAACCGATTTCACACTTGCGCCTCCGTGGGACAGAATCCACTTGCTTAGTGGCGGATCACTCCACTGATTCCCACTGAGCAGGCGGATGACAGGTCATGTCTTCTCCGCTATGCAGAGCGGAGACAGACAGACTCCTGCTCTCCTCTATGGGGAGATTGGGGGACAACGGGCCCTCTGTCCATTTTCATCTGATCACATTTGATCCACCAGAGGGATGGACTATAGGACCACCATCCGTCTGGATTTTGTATTGGATCAGATAGCGGCGGATGTCAGCGGACATCCGCCACTCCATAGAGGGGAATGGTGGGTCTGATCAGGTCCGCCTGAAAAATTTACAGGCGGACCTGATGGGACAGCTCGTGTGAATGGGGTCTAAGTAACTATCTGGAAGTGCTGGAACTAGACATGTGCACTGATAAAAATTGTGTTAGTTTTCCTTTCATTCTTTTTTGCTTTTTTTTGGAAATTAAAAAATTAAAAAAATTCTAAAATTGGGAAATTCTGATTTTTGGATTTTGGAAATCCGGAAATCTGAAAATTCGAAAATTCGGACTTTCAACTTTTCGGATTTTTGAATTTCTGAATTTTTGAATTCCGAAAATTCAGAAATTCGGAATTTGAAAATTCTAAATTTGGAAATGTGAAAATTTGGAAATGCGGAAATTCTAACACCTATAACGTAATAGTTATTATTTGTTATTTCTAATTTCCGGGTATTTGAATTTTCGGAATTTCATTCTTTTAAATTTTCAGATTTTCATTCTTATTTTCAAATTTCAGAATTTTCAAATCTCCGAAATTCATAATTTCCGAATTTTTGAATTTCCGAATTTTGAACGTTCGAATTTCCAAAATTTTGAATTTCTGAAATTTTGAATTTCCGAAACGTAGAATTTTCTGAAATTTAGAATTTTCCAAAATGTAGAATTTCTGAAATTTTGAATTTCCAAAATGTAGAATTTTCCAATTTAGAAATTAGAAATTCGAAAATTTGGAATTAAAAAACGAATTCAGAACTAAACGAATTGCACATGTCTAGCTTGAATGTTTCCTTACAAAACAGCCTGGCAGCTGCAGGCAGACGGACACTTCATATACAGATGACAACCACCCCAAACCATTGTTAGACAGGGTCAATTTGGTTTTGTTGCAGGCTGGCTGGTAAGTAACTGGGAATTTTTGATTGTTTTTGAGACTGACACTTCATACCTACAGCAGTTTGCTTTTTTCCCCTTAAGTGACAGAGCCTTTTTAAAATAGTATTGAACCCTCAGCGTTTTTTTAGTTTACCACATTTAGCACAATAAAATAAACATTCTCCGGTAAACTATTTGTTAAAGTTGTTACTTCAGCACTTGCAGTTTACATCTTTCAATGCTGTTGTCTCTCTCAGTGCTGCTTCCCTTGCTTCTGGCTTTCACAGGAAAAAGTTAACAGTGGACAGTGCACTCAGTCTACTGGCTTGGAGAAGAAAGGGGGAGGAATAGAGGGGTGTCTTGCCATTCCAGGCTATGGGGCTTTGTGTTTCTATTGATGCACACATTGTAGGGAGATACATGTCTGGTCCCTGCATACAAGGGTGGCTCCATAGGACTCCATAGGCAAGAGAAAGGAGCCACCCTGAATCAGGAAAACCCAGCAGTGATCCTGGCACCAGCTTAAACAGGAACATAAACAAATTGCATACCTCCCAACTGTCCCTGATTTGGAGCAATGTCCCTCTGTCCCTCTTTCCTCCTCATTTGTCCATCATTTTGGTCTGATCTATATAATTGTATATAAATGCACTTTTTATCTTTCAAAAAGTGTTTTCCAGTGCTAAACATTTTATCCAATTTCTAAATTGCTGCATTTGTCATTTTAAAAGTCAATATAAAGGAATATTAGTGGTAAAAAAAAGCACTTGAGGCTTTAATTAACCTTTTTTTTGATTATGTCCCCTTTAAGGGGCGTGGCAGGGGGCATGCCCTATGTCTACATACGTTTGCTAGTAGGTGTCCCTCATTCTCATCTCAAAATGTTGGGGGTATGAAATTGGGTTATGTCCACATGGCATGGCTACCATGAACATATGATAGTATGCCATGCCTCGTCCCAGGAATGCGTAAGAGACTAAAAAATATATAAAACATACAGGGCCATCTTTAATATTGATTGGACCCTGGGCAAAACTTTTCTTGGGGCCCCCTCATGCAGTTTCGCTCTCCACCTACTCTGAGACATACAGTAAATAGCAGCTAGACTCAAAATTAGTTTACTGAATCAGATCAGGCAGCTATTGCAATTGGTTGCCAGAGGTTACAGTGTATCATTATCGCTCACTGACTGGTTGTTAGAGGTTACAGCACACATTACGGCTCACTGATTAGTTTCTAGAGGTTACAGAACATGATTTCTGCTTGTTGACTGGTTGCTAGAGATTACTGTGGATATGACCTCAGGGGGGCAAGATATACATATCAATGCCGCTGGCGGCCGCTATTGACGTATGAATGCCATCTTTACATATGAATGGCACCGCTATTTACATATGGATTCCGGTAATTTACATGTAAACACAGGATCTGCAGGTGAGTCATCTGTACACAATAGGGCAGAGCTGGGCAGCATTAATAGCAGCACTTCATACTGAGATATTGGGACACAGTACAGGACTAAAACCTCAAGGGACGAGGGAATTTAAACCAGGATAGTTGGCAAGTATGAGGCAGCTGCTTTGGGCCCCACAATGATGACAGTTCCCAGGGCAGCTGCCCCTTTTGCCCTGCCTTAAAAACGGTCCTGAAAACATATATAAGGCCCTTATTTTTTGGTCTCTCTTGTTCTCTAAACAGGAACATAGCTGTAACACCCTCCTAGTTAGAGTAGGCTGAATTTAGCTTTGGCTCCACTTCAGTGGAGGAGGGGTTGAATAATTGGGCTTCTCAGGGTTTCTCGGACTGCTGCTCTGCTACTATTTCTACAATATTGTGGGAACGAGAGCAGAGTCTGCAGCCTAAATATTTATGGGACTCCAGCCAATCCCTGGGGAGGTGTGCCCAGAAGGTGGGGGAGAACCCATAAGTATTTCCGAGGCCTGAGCAGCAGGGGGTGATTGCAGTATGCTGGTGTAAGGCAGCATTCCAAGGTCCAGCCTGCTGGAGGAGACCCCTATTGAGGAGCTAAAATAGTAAAGGTTTCAAGAAATGGGCAAGAGCAGCCAGAAAGTTGGCTATCCTCAAGTTTTGTTCAAGTTCTACATTTCATGTTTCCTATCCCCATCCAAGTTAATTGTACCCCAATAAAAACCACAAAAAGAAACCCCTAGGTGGCTTCTTGAGCCAGAGGAAGAATGCGGCAGAGTGCTTGCATGAGGCAGAGTGCTTGCTCCAGTTGTGCCAGAGATGAGTGTTCAATGTACATAGGAACATTCTGGCAATTAGGCAGAATAGGAGCATGATTAAAATGGGAGAACTTTTCGGCCAGGCCTTGGGGTTACCACAAATCACCTTCAGGTATGGCCATTACAGGAAGCAATATTTTTTCAACCTGCACTTTAGCCCGCTTTTGGCTAAATTTGGGTCACAGGAGAACTAAGTGCACTTCTGTGTCCACAAGAGAAGTATGGCCAGGAGAGCTTTGGCCATACTTCTCCTTTAAACAGCTCCAATGTTTGGTGGATATACCCGATAATGCAAGACTATTCATTTAATTTTACATTATTCTCCAGATAAATGACTCCGATCATATACAGCTTTTATACATTTTAATCTCTAGATGATCAGTAGTGATAATAATACCTTTAAAGTGGTTGTAAACCTTTACCATATACCCAGTGAAGTGACTGGCCTCAGGTGATACACAGAGATGAAACAAATCCTCCTACATACGTTGTACCTGTCTATCTTCAACTGTCTTTCTCCTACATTCATTAAAAGTGCAGAACTGACGCAGGATCTCTCAGCTCTGAAAAGCAGGGGGCGGAGAGCTGAAGTTGCATTAGTGAGGGGAGCTCTGAAAGCTGATTGGAGGGAAGGGACACACCCCCTTTCACACAGCTCACAGGAACAGAGGCGAGACTGTCAATCAGCCAGAGATCCCTCCCCCGTCACCATTTTTCTCTTGGTGTCAGGAAAACTTGGCAGAATTGACATATGCTGATAGCAGAGGAATGAGGCAGCAGATAGAAATGACACTTAATGCTCTGGATTGAGACAAGTACACACTATAGAGGTATATGCTTTGTTCATGTTTCATACCTGAGGTTTACAACCACTTTAACCACTTCCGGACCGACGCACGCCGATATACGTTCTAACTTTGAAGAGGGATATCATTGTTATGGCAGCAGCTAGCTGCCATAACTCCGGTACAGTATCCTCTTGTTTGGCCGGCGGTCCAGTTTCCGATAATAGTGGTCTGTGCGGCGGATTCAGAGCAAGATCACTTTTATCGGCGGCGGGAGAGGGGCCCCCTCCCGGCACGCTCCGTTGTCCTCCGCCGCTTAGCGGAACTGTCGGCAGCTTCGGAAGTGACCGGATCCTTTCTCCTCTGTGGCATGGAGACGAGTGAGGGGAAGATGGCCTCCACCTGTCTCCATAGCATTGCAGGGTGGAAGTGACGTCAAAACGTCATTTCCGCCCATAGCTCTCTTTTTCTGTTTTTTTTTTCTTTTTTACTGCATTTTAGTGTAAATATGAGATCTAAAGTCTTTTTGACCCCCCATCTCATATTTAAGAGGTCCTGTCATACTTTTTTTCTATTACAAGGGGTGTTTACATTCTTTGTAATAGGAATAAAAGTGACACATTTTTTTTTTTTTAAACTGTGTAAAAATAAAAAATAAAGGTTAAAATAAATAAGAAGAAAATATTATTTTTTTTAACCACGCCCCGTCCTGCAGAGCTTGCGTGCAGAAGCGAACGCATACGTGATTAGCGCCCGCATATGAAACCGGTGTTCAAACCAGACATGTGAGGTATCGCCGTGATCGGTAGAGCGAGAGAAATAATTCTAGCCCTAAACCTCCTCTGTAACTCAAAACATCCAACCTGAAGAATTTTTTAAACTTCACCTATGGAGATTTTTAAGGGTAAAAGTTTGTCGTCATTCCACTAGCGGGCGCAATTTTGAAGCCTGACATGTTGGGTATCAATTTACTCGGCATAACATTATCTTTCACAATATAAAAAAAAATTGGGCTAACTTTACTGTTGTCTTATTTTTTAATTAAAATTTTTTATTTTTTTTACAAAGAAAGTGCGCTTGTAAGACCGCTGCGCAAATACAGTGTGACAGAAAGTATCTCAATGACCGCCATTTTATTCTCTAGGGTGTTAGAAAAATATGTATATGTTTGGGGGTTTTAAGTAATTTTCTAGCAAAAAAAAATGTTTTTAAGTTGTAAACAACAAATCTCAAAAAGAGGCTCGGTGCTTAAGTGGTTAATACATAAAGGATGATTAGGTAAAGGAGTTGAGAATCTGTGAATGTGTGTATATTCACATGTTAAACATCGTCTTGTCCCCAGCTTAGGGGAGAACACTTTCACTGAGGATGCTAGTTTTGGTGACAACCAGGCATTCCCTCACTTTGGAGGGATTTTCTCTCACTTTCTGTTTTGACTGTGGGACAGGAACTAAAGGCAAATTTGCCCTAAGGGAAACAGATGGCAATAAAGGAAGTCCTATGTGGATACCTTCACCTGAATTTATCTTTCACATAAACTATGACTGATTTTGTTTCTTTTCATGTCTCCAACAGGTTTAATAGTATACCTGGGAATGATGGTGGGTGCATTTGTCTGGGGTGGACTGGCAGACAAGCTGGGCAGGAAGAAATGTCTCCTCTTCTCATTGACCATCAATGCTGCCTTTTCATTTGTGTCCTCCTTCGTCCAGGGCTATGGACTCTTCCTTTTCTGCCGCCTTATTTCTGGATTTGGGTAAGTGTTTGAATGGATGATTTAAGCACTAAAACCCATATTTTTTAACTTGGTTAAGGGATGTATGTATTATGAAAACATAAATACAAATATGATATTTGCCAGCAATATCATGTGCCCATTTGTTATTGATATTTATTCTGGTATTAAAATGAGAACTGCTCTTAAGCCTCATACACACAATCGGATTGTTAGCAGACAAAGTGCCAGACTTTTGTCCGAAGGGCGTGTGCCAGGAAATTGTCTTGCATACAAATGGTACACAATTGTCGGCCAACAATCACAAACGTAGTCACATACTATGTGGAATTTCAGCTCTTGAGCGCCACCCTTTGGGCACCTTCTACTAATGTCGTGTTTGGTGAGCATTGATTGCGAGCATGCGTGTTTGTACTTTGGACTTTTGTACACACGATACGAAAATCTGACAACAGACCGTTGTCCGGCAAAAATTTACTATAGACTGCCATCCAACATTTGTTGGCCGAAAGTTGGCCAACAATTGTCTGATGGAGCGTATTAACGCTTGGTTTTTAGACAGTCTATCATCACACAATTCCCTGCCAAAAATCTGATCATGTGTACGAGGCTTTAGATTGGATGAACTTTGTCATGTTGTAAGCCGCCCAGAGCTCATAAAAACGCGTGGAAATCGCGGAGTATCAGCATATAACACGCACCCGCGATTTTCCCCCGATTTTAAGGGGAAAAAAGTGCGTGTACACACGACCGGACTTTGAGGGACTAGGTCCGGCGGTCTTTCTGTCGGAGTTTTGGCGGAGTGCCGACGGCCTTTCCGAATGAAAGGACTTGGCCACACACAATCACACCAAAGTCCGATGGATTGGAACGTGATGACGTACGACTGGACTAGAATAAAGAAGTTCATAGCCAGTAGCCAATAGCTGCCCTAGCGTCAGTTTTTGTCCGTCGGACTAGCACACACACGAATGGATTTTTTGGTCCGGTGGAGTTCCGGTGGAAAAATTTAAAACATGTTCTATTTCTAAAGTCCGCTGGATTTTTGGCAAGCAAAGGTCCGATGGAGCCCACACAAGATTGAATTGTCTGACGGACTAGTTCCGTCGGACCTTTGCTGTCAAAAAGTCCGGTCGTGTGTACGCGGCATTATACGCCGATAAATACGGTACTGATAGATTTCAGCTGGTGTCTTGGCTTTCCATGCCTTTCTTCGTGTGTCCAATAATTTTTCCCTGTATCATTCCATTTTATTACACATAACTTAATTTCTGAACTTATTTGTGTTGGTTTCTATGTATGTATGGATTGCACGGGTTGTTACCGACACGTAGTGAAAATTTCATGTCAATAGCAATTTTAGAAATATATTTACCTAGAAAAAAGGTGACATGTTTAATACTTATTTTACCTGTTGTATATTGCATTACTTGGCTGCTTTGGTTGGAATAGATGGTCTGTCATGTAGCCTTTCTTGGCAGATTTATCAAAGAAGATCTGCCATGCAATGTTGGTATGTAGGGAACACTTGTTAAAGTGGTTCTAAAGGCTGAAGATTTTTTACCTTAATGCATTCTCTTCATTAAGGTAAAAAACCTGTGCAACTCCCCCCCACCAGCTTCCCCTTATACTTATTTACATATAGTTACATAGTAGGTTAGGTTAAAAAAGACAGAAGTCCATCAAGATTATATGTCAATATTACATTGTAAATCCCTGTATGTTGCGGTTGTTAAGGTACGTATCTAATGCAGCGTACACACAACTGGACTTTCCGTCAGAATAAACTCTGACGGTCTTTCCGACGGAGTACTGATGAAGTTCCGACCGAGCGGACTTGCCTACACATGATCACACCAAAGTCGCAATGATGCGGGACTAGAAAAGGATGTTCAATAGCCAGTAGCCAATAGCTGCCTTGCGTCGTATTTGGTCCGTTGGAATAGCATACAGAAGAACGGTTTTCCCGATAGGAATTGATTCAGTCAGAAAGATTTAGAACATGTTATATTTCCAGGTCCATCAGAATTTTTGAAGAAAAAAGTCAGATGAAGCCCACACACGATCATAATATCCGATGAAATGATTCTGTTGGTACTTTTCTGCCAGAAAGTCTGGTCGTGTGTACGCAGCATAATATTTTTTTAAACTATCGATGCTCCCTGCTGAGACCACCGCCTGTGGAAGGGAATTCCACATCCTTGCCGCTCTTACAGTAAAAAATCCTCTACGTAGTTTAAGGTTAAACCTCTTTTATTCAAATTTTAATGAGTGGCCACGTGTCTTGTTAAACTCCCTTCCGCAAAAAAGTTTTATCCCTATTGTGGGGTCACCAGTACGGTATTTATATATTGATATCATATCCCTTCTCAAGCGTCTCTTCTCCAGAGAGAATAAGTTCAGTGCTCGCAACCTTTCCTGATAACTAATATCCTCCACATAAGTAATACTTACTTGAGCCTGATCTCGATCCAGTGATGTGCTTGAGAGCAGTGTGTCTCTCGGATTCCTTCCTCCTTGTAGGCTTAGAGATAACAGTGGGAGCCAATGGCTGCCACTGCTGTCAAAAGCAGCCAATGAGAAGAGGAGGAGAGAAGGGGGCGAGCCTGAAATAGCAAGCCACTTGCTAGGGTGGGCACTCGGCAGGGCAAAAGGCCAGTCGGGGGGACCAGAGAAGAGGAGGATTGGGGCTGCTCTGTGCAAAACCACTGCACAGAGAAGGTGAGAATAACATGTTTGTTGTGTTAAGTTTTGGTATGTATCTTATATACTTTTACGCTTACTCTTTACTCTTAAATTGAATATTGGTCCTTATAATGCGTACATGGCTAGTACCCTTTAGAGAGGCACAGTTCCACATAGTTTACTAGGCAATCTAACAGGTGTACATTGAAACCTAACCAGATGCAATAACAGTTACAGATACCTACACAATACTCTGCAAAAAAAAAAAAATATACAAGTACATATCAGTAAATTATTACAGAATAAAGGAAATCTGTTCCTACTGAATTCTTGGGGGTCTTGGGGACAGGTAGCAATTATGATCTATTATATGTTTTACATTTCCAGTGATGTATCTTGTATTTAATTTTTCAATTTTTTTTTACCTTTTTTAAGTTAGTTTTTGTTACATGCCTGTTTATGATGCACTTTTATTACACAGTATTGGAGGGTCCCTTCCCATTGTCTTTGCCTATTTCTCTGAATTTCTGGCTCGTGAGAAGAGGGGGGAGCACTTAAGCTGGCTCTGCATGTTTTGGATGATTGGAGCAATCTATGCATCGGCAATGGCTTGGAGCATTATCCCACACTATGGTAAGTGGACAAGTGAAGGATGGCAAGTATTGAAGGGGAATGCATGCTTCTTAGATCTAGTAACTGTACATAATGCCTCTGATTACTTAACTGATGTCGCTGTTCCAAATAAGCAACTATTTTACATGTTTTACAGATATTTACTCTGTTTCCCCGAAAATAAGACATAGCGTGATTGTCGGTGATGGCTGCAATATAAGCCCTACCCCCCAAATAAGCCCTAGTTAAAGTAGTTAAGTTAAAGACCCTGTAGGTCTTATTTTAATGGTAGGGCTTATTTTCAGGGAAACAGGGTAGGGCTTATTTGGGGTGTAGGGCTTATATTGCAGCCATGTCCGACAATCACGCTAGGTCTTATTTTCGGGCAAACAAGGTAGATAAAAAGTTTCAGCCATGACTAGCTAAGAGTTGAGTAGATCTGCTGAAGCAAACTGGCAATTTTTGTACAAACACCCATTTCTGCAAACATAACAGACTTTCGCCTTTCCCTAGGACTTGATTAGCTATACTTCCATCCTTGTTGTTATATAAAAAACTAAAGCATACAAAATGAGGCACAACCCACCATAGGATTCTCAATCAGGATTTCTTGGAACACTAGGGTTTCTCCAGATGTTGCTAGGGGGTCCTTTAATTTAGGCTGTTTGACCTCTGCTTAGTTTTGTGGCCAACACCACTTGGCAGAGCCAGCTGCATTACACCAATTGTCTAACTGCCTGTAAAGTTAGCATTCTGACCTCCACTGTAGAGGGGGATACTTCTTCCCACTTGTGGGTAGGTGCAGCATGGGTGGCCGTAGTAAAGACACGAAGTCTGGTTGCAGATAAACTCAGCGGGTGAAGATGCACCGACAGCATCTGTTATCAGAGGATGGAATGCAGCCTGACTGGTCAGGTACCGAAGGGGAGGCTACAGGACAGTATTGTGATTCCCTACTTGTCTGGAACCTTTCCTTGCTGCTATCAGTTTCCCTGACAAACAGGTGCTCTTTCCCTACTCTAGCCACTTTGCAAAAATGCGTGCCTAACCCAGGGACCAGGGTGCTAAAAAAAAATTCAGTCACACCCTAGATGGCTGTCAGAGTCACATGGGCATCCAGCATTCAATTGGATCGCTACCCCAGTGACTCAGGAAAACATAGAGGAACCAGGTTCCCCTTCCTCTGCATTGTCGCTGCTGTTGAGTGCTGCCTGCACTGGAGACAGCAGACTGCCTACTCACTCACCACCAATGTAAGGGGTAACTGGAGACAACAGACTGCCTACTCACTCACCACCAATGTTAGGGGTAACTGGAGACAACAGACTGCCTACTCACTCACCACCAATGTAAGGGGTAACTGGAGACAACAGACTGCCTACTCACTCACCACCAATGTTAGGGGTAACTGGAGACAACAGACTGCCTACTCACTCACCACCAATGTAAGGGGTAACTGGAGACAACAGACTGCCTACTCACTCACCACCAATGTAAGGGGTAACTGGAGACCACAGACTGCCTATTCACTCACCACCAATGTAAGGGGTAACTGGAGACAGCAGACTGCCTACTCACTCACCACCAATGTAAGGGGTAACTGGAGACAGCAGACTGCCTACTCACTCACCACCAATGTAAGGGGTATTTTTCCCATTGAACCCCAATGAATTTTAGCAGGGGTTCCCAAAAACCTGAAAATTATTTAAAGGGTTATCCTGGGGTAAAATTGTTGAGAGATGCTGACCCAAAGCAACAAAAGAGACAACTTGAAAAAAATAAACTATTTTACCCATTGCTTTCTTTATCCAAACTATAACAAAAAGTTTGAGGCTAGAGGTCTGTTTTGTTGGATGGCACTGTTTGCATTCATTGATATCTGACAATTGACAGATAACCTGGCTTGCAAAATTGAAAGATGTATTTTTAAAGCTAGAATTCTTTAATCATAAAATTAAGATTATATTTCATGCCTAGGCCTTCTGGCACCTACCCATTGGCATCAAGGGCCAATATAAATGGAAGAAGTTCCCAAAACTGGTAGAAAATCTACCAATAAACGGGAAACAGTGGATTAATTATGTTGTTGTCTTGACTTTACTAGCAAGGGAGATGAAACCTGGTGCCAACTTACTGCGAGAGTCTCAGGGAGAGCACTAGGACTACTCCTAAACTGGGGAGGTAAGATTGATGGCATCCTTCATCTTGAGGAACGCCAGGACACTCTCTCTGCGAGGCACAGGTCTAAAATTTTAAGCAATGTGTTGTCATCACCCTGTATGACGAAATGTTCTACCACTATTCATCAGTAAAGTTATTACCCTTTGAGGGTCTGGACTCTTGCATTCCTGTACCAATGGCAGTCTACTCCTAGGCATTCGCTTCTGCTCGGGGATGAATAAGTACAGGCATGTAAACAGGTATAATGGGCTGGATAGAGGACACAGGTTCAAAATAGACCATGCTGACCCTGGCCCTGGGTGTTCCAGAAGGGGGATGTGTTAGTATTCCACTCTTACAAGCAGGGGAACTCTGGGTACCCCATGCAAAGAATCACTCAATATGCCACAAGGATGGCCCGAGCCAAATAAAAACGAGTTAGCCTATCACTACACCAGGCCACGCTACACTACAATGCCACCATTTGTCTTCTAAAAATGTATGTAAACCCAACAATGTATATTTGGTATAAAGCCCCACTGTATTTTTTTAAGCCAATATGTTTTTTTTCTGAATCTGTTGCAAAGTTTATTGCCTGGGGACTCCTTGAGTTGGCTCTGACTTCAGCAGACCTGATAGGTAGCCCAATGGCCAACTGAAGGAGTGTGCATGGCTGGCTGACCGCATTGCTGCTAATTGCAAAAAATATAAATTGCCTTTGAGGCAAAAACCAAAAATAATGAAAAACAGATTTTGTGATATTAAACCCTCAGACTTTTAAGTACATTCAGAAGATGATTTAGTCGCTGATTATGCAGCTTCTTCATTTTATATTCCTTGTCTATGTTCCAGTTTAAGCTGCTGCCCCAGGTTTCGTGTTTCAGGAGGGTGGCTCCTTTCTTTTGCAGTTTTCTTTGGAGCCACTCTTGCATGCAGGGACTAGAGTTGTGTCTTTTCTGTGTGCATCAATAGAAACACAAAGCCCCATAACCTAGGATAACAAGGCACTTCCCTGCTTCTCCCACCTCTTCTCCCCTTCCTTTACCAAGCTAAAAGACTGACTGGAGACTGTACCGTTGACTGTTAACTCTTTCCTGCGAAGACTGGAGGTTCAGAGAAGAAACACTGAGAGAGCAGAAGCCAGTAGCATTAAACATTGTAAACTGCAACAGGTGTAAACTGTTAACAAATAGTTTACTGGGAATCATTTGATTTATTGTGTTCAATGTGTTAACCCCTGAGGGTTTAAAGCTTAATTTCATGAATTCAGGAACTTTGCAAAAAGTGAAGGCACACTATGAGTTTATTCCAATTATGTGTATGTCACCTCTGGGACCTAGCTCTATTACATATGTGATGGGTTTATTGCACGCCTTAATGACACACTCTGACAGTGAGAGGTGACAAGCACGCACAACAGCTATGCCCTCCCCTCTGCAATGGGCTATTCGCAGAAGCCTTTGTATTTTGTGAATGAATTTACATAATACACAGGCTTCTTTGAATGGGCAATGACTCTGCTTGAAAGGAACTGAGACCACAGTGAATCGCGTGGAAGCTGTTTCTGGAGCACAATAAACCTGCCCGTGAATAATACTGATAAGTCTACAAGGACTGGTATGCCTGCAGTTTTTACAAAGTAGCTAAATTCACAGAATTTAGCTTTAATATTACTTTAGGTAACCATACAATTGATGCTATCCATGTACTATATCTTTTTTCTTATTTATTTATTTATTTTTTTAGGATGGGGATTCAGTATGGGAACTCACTACCACTTCCACAGCTGGAGAGTGTTTGTGATTATATGTGTCCTGCCCTGCTTAGCCTCTATTATTGCCCTAAAGTTCATGCCGGAAAGCCCTCGCTTCTTACTAGAGGTAATGTTTTTTTTGTTGGCTTTATCTTTGAACTATACCAAATTGTAATGCGGTGAGACTCATTTTATAAAATAACTCTTTACTTAATCATAAAGTATATTTTTAGTGTTAGATATTAGAATCTAGAGTAGATAAAAGTAAGGTCTGAAGTAGGTTGTAAATAAATGATAGTTTTCCAAAGTGTACAGGAGGTATTTTAAACCATTTTTTATAGCACTAGCAACTGTTTTTTTTAAAGCGGAACCTCAGGAATTTAGCCATTTTCTAAAATGTTCTGAGTTACTATGGGTTAAGTCCTTCAAGGTGCATGCCACCTCATGGACATATCTCTTTCATTTACAATTTAAATTGTTACTGAGGGCTGGGAGTACAGCTATTGCCATACTTCCAGCGCTCTGACGCTGGACCTTCTGGTCTCTGCAGCTGTAGAATTGCATGGAGTGTTCCGCCCACTCCTCCTTCTGCCCAATCACAGATTGTATTATGTAAACCAATTCACAAAATACAAATCTTTCTATGAATGGAGAGCAGAGGGGAGGGGTGGGCGATCAGAGTGTGAGAACGTAGAGTCTTTCCTGTGAGAGAATTGGGTGTATAGTGATAGCTGTCCTCCTGCTACTCTGTAAAACTGTCAATTGTAAATTAAAGAGAAAATTCCATGAGGTGATATGTACCCTGTTTGACTTAACCCATAGTAGGCCAGCATATTTTAGGAAGTGGATAAATTCCTGAAGTTCACCTTTATTAAGTCAAGTCAAAGACAGCAGAAAAAAATGAAAATGCCTATTCATACCCAGTACACTAAGAACGCTGCGTATGAATAGGGTTTAACAGATCTGAATCACAAATACATAATGACTGCAAATAGAAAGTAGAGTGTCAGACCACTCAGGTATCATAACTGGCAGACCAAAACCATGTAGATGTGACCAGCTTTCATAACTGCTACTGTCATAACTGCCACTCTTTCTTCTAGTGTTCAGACATTTTTACAAGTGTACAGAGCCAAAAGTAGAACAAAAGGCACAACTTTTTTTTTTCATTTTGAATGAGTAAAAGCTGGGTATACATTGATGGGTTGAATGAAATAAAAAAAACAGCCCCCACATCAATGCAAATGATGTGTGATGCAGGGATCTCTTCTGCCTCGCTGTTGTATTCTGACAGCCGGACTCCACCCGCCAGAATATACAGATCTGTGCTGGCAGCCATTGGCCGCAAGGGATAGAATGTTGGCTTTCCAGCATGACTGTTGGATGGAAGCAGAACAGACAGCAATACACACAGACTGAAAGTAGGCCAGTTCCTGCTGAACCAGCCAATATTCAGTCCATGTGTACCTTGCTATAGGGAGGGCTCTAATCATTTTTTTTTGCCATCTATATCTCATTGGGGAGGTTTTTCCATCACTTCCCATATCTACAACTAGAGATGGGCCCCGAGCCGCGAACTTCATTGAAGTCTATGGGAGCCAAACATGAGAAATAAAAAAAAAACATTTTGAAGGCTTATATGCAAGTAATTTGCCATAAAAAGGGTATGGAGGCCCCGCTACTGCCCTAGGGAACAAATATATGAATGCAAAATTTTATTTTAAAAACTTTCGTTTTTAAAGTAGCAGTGATTTTAATAGTGCTTAAAGTGAAACAATACAAATTAAAATGTCCTTTAAATATAGTGTCTGAGGGGTCCCCTTAGTCTGCCTGTAAAGTGGCGCATCTGTAGCATGTATAGAACCTGCTGCAGCAAAAATCACATACGGGAAAAAAAACCGAGTGAAATTACATTTAAATTAACTTGCAGTTGCAATTGCCTGGCTATTTAAAATGAATAAAAAAGCCCAGGCCAAAAAAATAAAATAAAACATTAGCAAGCAGCCCCCCTCTTGAACTAGACCAGGCCGCATGCCCTCAACATGGGGGGGTGGGTGCTTTGGGGCAGAGGGGCTCTGCCCGCCCCACCCCAAAGCACCTTGTCCTCTTGGGCTGTGGTTGTGTGGGTCTGCAGGCAGGGGACTTATTGGAATCTGGAAGTCCCCTTTAACAAGGGGTCCCCCGGATCCCTACCCCCCATATGTGAATGGGTATGTAGTACAGCGTACCCCTACTTCACCAAAAAAAGTGTCAATAATAAATAAAAAGATTAGACAGGTTTTTGACAATTCTTTTATTAAGAAAATGTAAAAAAAATAAAATAAATTATGTCCTCCGATGTAGAGCCGATGCCCGCCACCACTGACTGGGCAACTGGAAAAAAACGCTTTGCAATCAATGAAGGCTAATCGCCTACTGCAGGCTTTGTCGTTTGACATTACTTATAAAAGCAAGGGGTGGGGCCACCTGTGAACGTCACCTCATCATGACTGGCTTCCCCGCTGACAGCTGATGACTCATCCGTTGTTAAGGACAGGGTCGTCGGCTTCCCGTCCCCACTCCTTGATAATATATTGACTGTGCGTTCGGTGAACAGCCCGCCAAATGCAAAGAAAATTTGGGTGTTCTCCGAACACCAGAACAGGCAAAGTTCGGGACAAACTTTTGCTTGGCCCGAACCGTTTGCCCAAAAACTATCCAGAATCTGAAATCAAAGGAAATTCCTCCAAAGTGATCTGAAGGTAAATCCTTGGTAGTCACTAGAACTAGTGTTCCCATTGGAAGATTTCCCATATATTCCTGCTCTGGTGACAACCCAAGATTTGGGATTTTGGGATTTTCTTTTACTTTCATTTTCAGTGATGTTGGTCACCGAGTCTTTCTATCTCCACTCTATCTCACAGTAAAAATAAAGAGTTATTACAAAATGTAAAGAAAACCTGTAACTGTATTCGTTTTCTTTGGGTTCTCGTACAGACAGGAAAACATGATGAAGCTTGGATGATACTGAAGAAGATTCATGACACTAATATGAGAGCTAAAGGAGAACCAGAAAAAGTTTTTACAGTAAGCATTTCATGTTGACATGGAAATATCTTCAAATGCAAAAGTTTTTAAAGCAGGGGTGACCAATCTGTAGTCTGCAGGCTGCATGCGGCCCCAGAGAGTCTAGCATGTGGCCCAGGCCCACCTGGAATGACACTGGGGATGTTGTGCAAGACACAGACAAGCCCAGCCCATGCACGTCTGTTGGAATGCTGGGGATGCCATGTAAACATAGCAGCCATGGCAGCTTACATTGACAAGCCAGGAAAATGCATGCCTGGAAGGATGTCGGGGGCTACCATGTGTACAATAGCAATGACAGTAGGGGCACCAGGTAAGTAAATGCTGCATGACCAGATCTAGGGGTGTCCTGGGCTGGGCTGTGGCCCCACAGATTTAAATTGGGCCCCCCAAATATCCTCCTCCCACAACTCCCCCACCTCCCCTCACAGCACATACATAGGCTACATTCACACCGGCGATTAGGGCCAGTGTGAATTGTAGCAGCAGTTCCTGAGGCAACTCTCAGCGGGTAGGTGCAGCTGCCAGGCCCGTTCACTATAATGACAGTTTGCCGCACCTATTCTCAATTTTCTACACAGTTAGAGATTACCTGTGGTAATAATTGCAGGACATAGTATGCCGGTGACCTGTCATTATAATGAACGGGCCTGGCGGGCCCACCTACCCGCTGAGAGCTGCAGTTCTCTTTTTTTATGAAGAGGCTGGTTTTGTCACCCTGTCTCTACTGTGCTGGTAGATCTCACTATCAGTTGTAAACTGGATTTAAACACTATCTTAACAAAGGGTTAAAGATTTATAAGTGGGACTTTTTGCACTGGGCCTTTTTTATTGGGACAGACTTAATCTGCAATTGTACAGAAATTCTTGCAATTGGTCATTAAGCCTTCTCCTAAGAAATATCGAAGGCCCAATGCACAGGGTGTTTAGAATGATGCCTTGGGCTCTGGCATTTAGCTACAGGGGGAGGCCACAGGTGCCCCATCCAGCCCCTACTGAGAGGATGACAGCTCTGGCTGGGTGTAGCTGAATGGTGTACCTATTGGTACAAGTTGTAGTGGCCCAAAGCTGCCACTAGTTGTCCACATACATCAGAAAATAAGCTGATATAAATAGGTGGGACAGAACAGTGACTTACCATGAATGGAGGAACCATATAGGGGCAATGTAGAGGCTATGTTCTTGTGGGATCAACAAATTCTGAACTGCCTCCATAACAGTCTATACAACCTAAGGGGTCTGATAACCTGGTTTCCATAAGTGCTCCCTACAACTGGGGAAGGGTCACACAGGAATCTGCAAAATATGCTTAATCTACAAAGTCAATGATATGTTTATGAGAGTGAAATACACAAATGTGTGCATTTCCCACATATGGGAACACACCATGGAAATGGCATGGTAAGGGCACTGTGTGGCTCTTAGCCCTTGTACACACAGTCGGAGATTCCGACGGAATGTGTCCTATCGGACTGTTTTGTCGGATATTCCGACTGTGTGTGGTCTCCATCGGACTGTTTCCGTCAGAATATCCGACGGACCAACTTTTCCAACTTGCCGGTAAAATTTTCCGACAAAATGCTCCGATCGGACATACTCCGATCATGTGTAGCCTACTCCGACGGACAAAGTGCCGCGCATGCTCAGATCAAATTCCTAGACCAAAGCTATTGGCTACTAGCCTGAACGTAGTCCCGTCGTAACTAAATAACGTCATCACGCTACGAACGATCGGATTTTCCGACAACTTTGTCCGACCGTGTGTATGCAACACCAGTTTCGGACAAAATCCGACGGATTTTGTTGTCGGAATGTCCGACCGTGTGTACAAGGGCTTAAAGTGTCTCCATTCTGGATGGAGGAGCAATTGAGACTTGGACAGCAGCATTGTTATGCCCTGTACGGTCCGACTTTCCGACGGAAAATATGCGATCAGATCTTGTTTTCAGAAAATTTTATCGTGTGTGGGCTCCATCTGACTTTTTCTGTCTGAATTTCCGACACACAAAGTTTGAGAGCAGGATCTAAAATTTTCCGACAACAAAATCGGATCGCTTAAATTCCGACCATATGTACAGGGCATTAGTCTGGGGAGAGGGTAGTGTTAGATGGACTAGCAGATTTAGGTGGACTTAAAGAGGAAGTAAACCCTGATGAGTTTACTTCCTCTTTCATTCCCTGCAAAGGCAAAGCATAATGGACTACTATGCATCGCATAGTAGCCCATTATGTGTCACTTACCTGACACAGGAGCCAGCGAAGTCACCGCTGTCCCCTGTAGTCCGCCGCATCCATCTTGTTGGTGGGGTCTCGCAGCTCTGCCGCTGTCATTCGGCGAAGCCGCGATGACGTCACTCCCGCGCATGCAGAATGACGCGCTCAGTGCGCCTGCGCGCCGCTGTCCCCGTTTTCGGGGCAAATATCTCCTAAAACATATAGGTTTAGGAGATATTGCTTGGACCTACAGGTAAGCCTTAATCTAGGCTTACCTGTAGGTCAAAGTGGTTTGTAAGGGTTTACAACCACTTTAAAGTGGATGTAAACCCTCACATATAACCAGTGAAGTGAACAGCCTCAAATGATACACAGAGATGAAACAAATCTCCCTACATAGGTTTTACATTTTAAATGTTTACACTTTATATACCTTAAAATACCTTTAGAAGATGCACGTCCTGTTAGAATTTTCTCTTCCTGATTCACCCGTGGGTGTGGATTCTTGCCATACACTGTGAAAGAGTTGATTGGTGGAAAGACACACCCCACTCTCCACATAGGCAGACAAAGGAAGAAACAATGCAGAGCTGTGCTGTGAATAGACCAGCTCTCTGCTAATCTATTACTAGCACCTATCTTGACACAAATTTCAGGCAGGTTTTATCACAGTTGTCATGCTGATCACGGAGCAGGAGAAAGACACTAGACTTAGGACTTTGAAGATAGATAAGAAAACACTGCAGATATATGTGCCCAGCTCAAATTTCATGAATTGGGTTTACATTCACTTTAACTAACAAATTAAAGTCGAGCTCCGGCTATCACCTTTTAGGCAGCTACAGCAAACAGTTTTTTTTCCTTTTTGGATGAAGGTTTCTTATATATGAATAAGAGCTGACTATTGTCAGTGTTAAATGCTTTGTCTCAATCCCCTAACTGCCATTTTTTCTGCACAGCTTGCTCTATTAACCACTTAAAGACCCAGCCTTTTCCTGACATTTTTTGTTTACAAGTAAAAATCTGATTTATTTTATTTTTTTTTACCTAGAAAATTGCTTAGAACCCCCCAAACATTTTTTTTTTATTTTATTTTTTTTAGCAGAGATCTAGAGAATAAAATGGCATTGCAATTTTTTTATGTCACACAAATTTTGCTCAGCGGTCTTTCAAAAGTAAGGAAAAAATACACTTTAATGAATAAAAGAAAAAGCACAAAACATAATATATTCCCAAATTATTTTTGTATAATGTGAAAGATGATGTTACGCTAAGTAAATTAATACCCAACATGTCATGCTTTAAAATTGTACACGCTCGTGGAATGGCGCCAAACTGCGGTACGTAAAAATCTCCATAGGTGGCGCTTTACAAATTTCTACACGTTACCAGTTTATAGTTACAGAGAAGGTCTAGTGCTAAAATTATTGCTAGGTTTGCGGCGATTCCTCACATGTGTGGTACAAACACTGTTTACATATGTGTGCATGACATATATGCATTCCCTACTGTGCGTGAGGGATAGGGGCACTTTAAAAAAATGTTTTGTTGTTTTTTAGTAATTGTATTACCTTTTGTGTTACCTTCACAGCAAAAGATTAAAAAAAAGATCTTTTGCCTTAAGGAAAAAAAAATTCAAAATGTTTGCATAGCCCAAGAACCGGAGTGGCGTCAACATCAAGGACATAGAGATGAGCAGTGGCAATCTTGGCATTGCTTATCTCTATGTGAAGAAACTTCCAGCGCCGGATGGTTCTGGGAGCTACTGTTTGGTAACGTTAGCCCAGGGACCACCTGGCAGCGGCGGGGGAGTTGGGGGGGGGGGCACCTTCCGCTTTTAAAAAGGATTTTGGTGCAAATCCACCGTGGGGATCACTTTTATCGGAAAGCCAGCCGCCTAAGGGAAAAAAACGAGACTGGGGTTACAGCATCTAGCTGCAGTCATAACTCCAGTATTTAACTACTAAAGGACCAGGCCTATTTTTCAAACTTGTTATTTACAAGTTAAAATCATTTTTTTTTTTTGCTAGAAAATTAACCCCCAAACATATATATATATATATATATATATATATATATATATATATATATAGATAGATAGATAGATAGATAGATAGATAGATAGATAGATAGATAGATAGATAGATAGATAGATAGATAGATAGATAGATAGATATAGATAGATATAGATATAGATAGAGATAGATAGATATAGATAGATATAGATATAGATAGAGATAGATAGATATAGATAGATATAGATAGATATAGATAGATATAGATAGATAGATATTTTTTTTTTCAGACACCCTAGAGAATAAAATGGCGGTCGTTGCAATACTTTTTCACACCATATTTTTGCGCAGCGGTCTTAGAAGCACAATTTTTTGGGAAAAAATGAAATTTTTAATGAAAAAATAAGGCAACAGTAAAGTTAGCCCAATTTCTTTCTATATTGTGAAAGATAATGTTACGCCGAGTAAATTAATATCCAACATGTCATGCTTCAAAATTACACCTGCTTGTGGAATGGCGACAAACTTTGACCCTTAAAAATCTCCATAGGCGACATTTAAACATTTCTACAGGTTACCAGTTTTGAGTTACAGAGGCAAAATGGCGATTGTTGCAATATTTTATGTCACACAGTATTTGTGCAGCAATGTTTTAAACGCAACTTTTTGGGGAAAGGGACACCTTCATAAATGTTAAAGAAACAAAACAGCAATGTTAGCCCAATTTTTTAATATAATCTGAAAGATAATGTTACGCTAAGTAAATAGATGCCAAACATGTCACACTTTATAATTGCACGCAGTCGTGGAATGGCGACAAACTACGGTACCTAAAAATCTCCATAGGCGACGCTTTAAATTATTTTTTTAACGGTTACCAAGTTAGAGTTACAGAGGAGGTCTAGTGCTAGAAGTATTTCTCTCGCTCTGACGATCGCAGCAATACCTCACATGTGTGGTTTGAACACCGTTTTCATATGTAGGTCAACCAACCTTCTGCTCGTGAGCTCGGTGGAATGGCACATTTTATATTTTTCTTTCTTATTTATTTTACTATTTTTTTTTTTTTTTTACACTATCTTTTAAAAAAAATAAAATTAGGTCACTTTTATTGAAAACATCCCTTGTAATAGAAAAAAAGCATGACAGGACCTCTTTAATGTGAGATCTGGGCTCAAAAAGACCTCAGATCTCACATTTACACTTAAAGCGGGATTCCGCTGCCATTTTTTTTTTTTTTACCTGTGTCACTGGTGGGCGATTCCTACGGTGTCTTTGCAGTCACGATCTGCGTCTTTTTAACTCCCGGCGTGACGATTTCATTGCTAAGGAAAACTTTTAAAAAAACAGTCCGGCGGTTTCCATTTTCACTGTGGGCGTTTGAAGCCCACAGGCATTTACTTCCTGGATGCGATGACGCTGAGCTCCCAGCATCCACCGCTCCATCTCGCACATGCTCATTGAGTGTCCTCTTTGTTTTCCTTCCTCTTGCCTCCTGTGCTATGGTGGTAATGGCAGATAGAGCTGCCTGCCCACTTTCAAAATGGCAATTTCGGACATGCCCTCGTCACGTGACCGGCGTCCTCCTTCCGAAATCTCACGAGATTTCGGCATGACTGTGTCCCCCACTGATTCCTGGGAAATAGCTAAAAAAGTTCCCAGGGACCATTGCGAAGCCGATAAACACGCCTACTCCCACGGGAGGAGAGCCCGGAAGTCGGCATAAACATTAAAAATAAAAGGTAAATACTGCATATTATTTTATTTCAATGGTCATAACTGCATCTATGTTCCAAAGCCATTTGAATAAGATGAACTTGCAATTTTCTGTACAAAACCGCTTTAAAAGCAATAATAAATAAATAAATAAATGTCTTTTTTTTTCTTCCCCTTTAAGACCATTGGGCGGAAGTGACGGTTGACGTCCATTCCATCATCCAATGGTATGGAGTCCAGTTGGGGCCATCTTTCCCTCACTCAACTCCATGCCTCAGAGGGGAAAGGACTGATTGTCTCTGCCGCTATCGATGGCTCAGTAAGCAGCAGAGACCACCTGGGAGTGGCAGGAGGGGGGGGGGCACCTCTACCGACGCTGATAAAAGTGATCTCGCGGCTATCAGCTGCCATAACTCCAGTATTCAATGTCAAACAGCTGGCGTATAATGACGGCGGGTGGTCCGTAAGTAGTTAATGTCAAAATCATGACATACATTCCCAGTTAGGTGGTTGGCAAATGGTTAAAGGAGGTTGAAAAATAACAGACTTACTGGCTGGATCACAAGGTGAAATTGAGAAGAAAAAAAAAACGAATAAAATAAAAAGTAGCATATCCACCACTTCTAAGAATTGGTAAGCTGTAATATAATACATTTTATTTATTTTTTTGGGGTTTAGGCCGGGTTCACACTAGTGTAACAAACGCTCCAACATTGGGAGCACATGTCACATGACATGTGAAAATCAATGTTTCCCTATGGGAGCCGTCTTAACTGGTTGGTTCCGACATTGAAAATGCTCCCTGCACTACTTTGGTCCGACGTTGATCCTACTTCAGCCCATTGAATATCATTGAAGTCCGATCAAAGTCAGATCGCCATCTTGCCTGATCTGACTTTGGCATGCGACTTGTGCTTTGATCTTGAGGGGGAACTCCACGACAAATTTTAAATAAAAAACAGCATGGGTTTCCCCTCCAAGAGGTGGCAACCCTAGGTATAGCTTAAAGCAGGCTGGGTTCACACTGATACTACACGACAGTCAGATGACTTTCAGTTTGGATTTTTAAATCATGCGTCCGGGTTTCAGACTGACTGAAACCTGGACGCATTATTCAGATCAGACTGTGGCTTCCCAGCAAGGTTTCTGGCTGCAGTTGTGTAAGCTGAGAGTGTATGTTATGCTCTCTTTCACGCTGCCCAAAGCCATCACTATCAATCCCCCCTCCCCCCACACACACAGGAGAGGAGAGAGGGCTTAATCTGCTCCTCTTCCTCCCACCCCTACCCCTCTGTGTCTGCCCACACTCAAATCTCTGGTGCTGTGCTTCAGAAAAGGAAAGCGGGGGCCGGAAATCTGAAGTCCAGCAGCCTCAGCTACATCTGGATGAGAGGAGCTGACTGCCAAAGGGTGAGTGAGCACCTCTCTCCTCCCTCTGAGTGAGTAAACAAAGATAAATCAGGGTTCTCAGAGCACCCCTTACATCAGAGTTCCCCTTTATACCCGAGGCCAGTGTTCCTCTTTACATCAGAGTTCCCCTTTATACCCGAGGCCAGTGTTCCTCTTTACATCAGAGTTCTCAGTGTTCTTCCTTAAATCAGGGTTCCCAAGTATCCCTTATGTCAGAGTCCCCAGAGTTCTCCCTTACATCAGAGTCTGCAGAGTCGTCGTCGTCGTCCCCCAGTGTAAAAGATCTCTGATGTAAAAGGGGAACTCTGTGGATTCAGATGTAAAAGGGAACTCTGTGGACTCAGATGTAAAAGGGAACTCTGTGGACTCAGATGTAAATGGGGAACTCTGTGGACTCAGATGTAAAAGGGGAACTCTGTGGACTCAGATGTAAATGGGGAACTCTGTGGACTCAGATGTAAATGGGGAACTCTGTGGACTCAGATGTAAATGGGGAACTCTGTGGACTCAGATGTAACTGGGGACTCTTGTGCTTAACTTCATTTAAGAAATGTTATTTAATTGCAAAATATATGCATAGTTCATATAAAAAATATTAACTGCTGTGCGCCACTAAAGTGTTCAGGTTTGACTTGAAGAAAATGTGACAACGCTAGCGATACCCCTCATTGGCTAATTGGAGTTATTAAAGATGTTTTGGCGTAACGCAGATCTTTGTCAGGCTTTATATATTTCTGAAAACTAACTGTGAAACTTATATATTATAAATATGTGGGATTCAGAACTATTTTTCAGAAATGTATAAAGCCTGATGAAGGAATCTGAGTTCCCCGAAATCTTGCATCTTTAATAAGTCAAATTAGCCAATGAACGGTATCACCTAAACTCCCAACTGTCTGTACAGCTGGCTTTGCAAGAAACAAGAAAGGCTTTGCTGGCTGCATTCTACATCTTTGCTTTCCTGCTGCTGGCAGTGAGGAGTATTAAAAAGCTGCTCATGTGCCCCAGATTCGGTTTGTGTGATCAGCCCTGGAAATATCTAGGTGGATCCAGCTGCAGACTTGGACACGTGATGGAAAAATCCATTTATCAAACTGTTCTCTGTATTTTCTTTACCAGGTCTCCAATATTATGACACCAAAACAACTAGACGAATTCATTGAAATTCAAAGTTCAACCGGGACGTGGTTCCAGCGCTGGTTTGTGAGGTTCACGACTCTTGTGAAACAAGTATGTTGTTAGCTATTCGTTTATTTTGTTTCTTTTTATAATGTATCCTCTGGCAAAACAGTGACCTGCAACGTATCTAAAACTAAACCACATATGGAGTCCCACCTTAGAGGGCAACTCCAGTTTTGTAGGGAAAAACAATTGCAAATAAAAAAAATATAGCGTATACAATTGCAACAAAAGTCATATTGTAATTTAATGTTATTAAAAATAACTTTTTCTTTTTAATCTGCAGCCACTGTAATCTTCTGTAAAATGCAATATGGCAACCTGGAGGTGTTCTGCACACAGATGCTGTACAGAATGTCCCCCAGAAATGTCATTTTCTGCGTGTGTGATTGGCTCACTGATTTTCCCAGAAGCCTGCCCTAAGATACAAGTCATATTTTGGACATCCCCTGCAACAAAATTTTTTTTTTTTTTGGGATACTTCCAAAGGGAAATCACATCTAAAGAGATGCAGACCCTGCCACTTTCTTCATTAGAACCCTGCAAGTGCAGCAGCTGATTGATAATTATATAATCACTGCCATTTGCATTTTGCACTTGGACACAGACAAACAGCTATTTCTTCAGAATAACAAATGGTAGGAATCTGTAATTAAGTTTGTTAAATTCCCTGCAATGTACAGTACATTAATCACCCAGAAGGGTTTTTTTTCTCAACAAAAGTGGAGTTACACTGTAAAGAAGATTTCTATGAATATTTTATACGTAGCTACATTGGTCCAGCGTGGACCAATGTAACTATGAATATACCATACCTGGCCAATGTCCCTGGAATCAGAAAATCACTAAAGTATACACCACTACTCCAGTGATCTCCACTTGCTTCTAGGTCCCGCACTGAGTGGCTGCCCTGCTGCATTCTGAACACAGGAGGTTGGTGCTTGGCTTGGGTGCCATTCAGAGAATGCTTTGCATTTTTTCTGAAAGAATGCAAAGCATTCTCTGACTGGACAAGGTGTAGAGCATGATGTTACTGTCCTGCCTCTCCATGTCATCCAATCAGAGAGAGTTTTTCATTCATTCAAAAATTGCAACCATTCCTTGAATGGCGCCTGTGCCAACCTCCTGTGTTGACAATGCAGCAGGCCAGCCACTCAGCACCAGACCCAGAAGTGGAGATCACTGATGTAGCGGGTCTACCTAGTGATTTCCAGCTTTCAGGAGCATCGGCCAAGTATGATATATACATAGTTACATTGGTCTGAGATGGACCTGTGGGCAGATTCCAATCGCAACTGAATCATCCATCGGGGCCGCCTATACCAGTTGATTGTTCAGGCCTAACACACCAGCCAAACTACTCTCTACAGCCCTTGCACAACTCTGCTTCTGCCCCATACGTGCACATATGGTGTGTCTGAAACATAGAGTGCCCTGAACATCCTCTCACCATACTCCTGGTCACCTGTAGTAAAGACAATCCTCCAGGTGGTAAAACTTATTGAATTAGGCCTGATGTCTTTCATGAGACTGCAGGATAGAGCTCCTACTCCCCTGTCCACCACCATTCCCTAGCCCGACCAGGTTTGTGCATAGTTGGTTCCACTGGTATCCTACTTCTCAATGTGTGGTTCTCATGAAACACACAGTCTAGCATTACTTAATAGGGTGCTATCTCTCTTCACAGCAGTAAAGGTACTAGAGATCAACTTTTAAGACACCTGAAGCATCCAGAGCAGCCATTCTCAACCAGGGTTCCATTGAACCTTAGGGTTCCTCCAGAGGTTGCCAGGGGTTCCTTGATCTGTGGGTGATTGACCTCCCATTTGAGAGCATCTGCCTGGTCCCAGCCAATGTCATTTGGCAAGGCCAGCAGCATGATTGCAAGAGTTGCATTTCTCCTACTGACCACCAATGTGAAGGGCATTTGTCTCATTGAACCCAATGAATTGTTGATTATAAGGGTTTCTCAAGACCTGCAAATTATTTTAGAGGTTCCCTTGGATTAAGAAGGTTGAAAAAGGCTGATCCAGAGGCTTGGCCCAGCTAAAGTTTATTGAAGTAGTTCAAATAACAGTTCAGATAGTGAATTGTCTGCCAGACAGAACTAAGCAGTTTTTATTTTTGAGAATTATATTTTTAGTGCCCGGTAGATGGATGCCCTTCCAGGGGTAGCAAAAACTTTTAATTTCTTAAGCCAGCCATACATGGATCAAAATTTGGCCCATTCTGCAGGGACCAGCTGAATTTTGATCCATGTACAGTTGTGCTCAAAAGTTTGCATACCTTTGGAGAATAGCTAATATACAGTATGTAGCATTAAAAAAAAAAACATGAGTAAGCAGGCAAAACACATTTCTTTTATTTCTTATGGGATTCCTATTCAACTGTAGGCCATACCAGAATGGCACAATCATAAAACAAAACAAGTAAACAAATGAAATGACCCCTGTTCAAAAGTCTGTATCACCTTAGTTCTTAATACAGTGTATTGTCCCTTTAGCATTAACTCGTGCAGTGCATTCTTTTGTAATATATTATAATAATATTATAATAATAACAAATTCTTGCAGGTGGTAGAGCTGCCCATTCGTCTTGGCAAAATGCCTCCAGGTCATGCAAACTCTTGCACGAATCGCATGTTTGAGATTTCCCCAGAGGGGCTTGATGATATTAGGTCAGGAGACTGTGATGGTAACTCTAGAACCTTCACCCTTTTCTGCTTTAACCACTGGAGGGTCAACTTGGCCTTGTTCTTAGGGACATTGCCATGCTGAAAAGTCCAAGAGCGCCCCATACGCAGTTTTCATGCAGGAGAATGCAAATTGTCTGCTAGTATTTTCTGATAACATGCTGCATTCATCTTGCCATCAGTTTTCACAAGATTCCCCATGCCTTTAGAGCTCACACATCACAGTGGGGAGGGCATTCTTGTCACTATAGGCCTTGTTTACACCTCTCCAAACAGCACTTATAGTTGTGACCATAAAGCTCTATTTTGGTCTTGTCACTCCACATTACAGCTGTGAGGTGTTTCAAGGCTTTTTTGTGGTGTTGGCACAGTAAAGGCTTCTTTCTGGCAACTCAACCACGCAGCTCATTTTTGTTCAAGTATAGTCATATTGTACCCCTTGAAACAACCACATCATCTTTTTCCAGAGTAGCCTGTATTTCTCCTGAGGTTACCTGTGGGTTTTTCTTTGTATCCCGAACAATTCCTCTGGCATTTGTGGTTGCAGTCTTTCTTGGTCTACCTGACCTTGGCTTGATATCAAGAGATCCCCAAATTTTCCACTTATAATAATAATTGATTGAACAGTACTGACTGGCATATTTAAGACTTTGGATAGCCTTACATATCCTTTTCCATCTTCATAAAGTTCCATTACCTTGTTACGCAGGTCTTTTGGCAGTTCTTTTTTTTGCTCCCCATTGTTCAGTATCTAGCCTGCTCAGTGCATCCACGTGAGGGCTAACAAACTCATTGGCTAGTTATACACAGACTAATTGCAATCCTAAATGCCACATATGTGGGAAAAACGAATTGCCATTTTAAATTGTTAGTGTCGCCTTGTGTGTCTGTACCAAGGCCAAACAATCCAGGGGATGTCAACTTTTGATCAGAGCCGTTTGGGTCATTTCTGTTATCAGTACGATTAAAAAGGGGCCAAACAACTATGTGATAAATGAAAGAAAGTTTTTTTTTGGCGTTATCAGTCATATTTTCAATATCAATGCCAAAATTTCACAATTTTACAATCAACTTCCCTGTTGGATATTTGCTGCTTGATCAGCATCATCAACTATAGCCGGCAGCGCTGATCAGTGAATTCTGACGGAAGGGAAGTCTCCCCACTATCAGAGTATAATAGCTCATCGGGGAGGATTCCCTCATCCACATCAAATGTGTTCATGGGGGAATAGAGTCATTTATTTTCGTTCAACCCACCGGATGAATTTAAAAAAAACAAAGATTTGTCTATGGCCAGCCTGAGCCCAGCCAGCCCAAACTACCCTGAGCTAAGCTCCACATCGGCTTATATAAAAGAGAGAATATGAAATCATTCCCCTTCCTGGAAGGATTTCAAGAGGAAACCTTATTTAACTGCTTCCCGACCTCCTCACGCACATATACTGAGGCAGAAGGGCATGTACAGGCAGATTAACGTACCTGTACATTGCTGTTTAAGAGGCAGCCTCCAGGCACACGTGTGCCAGGAGCTCCGTGACCTCGATCGCGGGTCCCGCGGACTTGATGTTTGAGGGGATACTCGCGATCGTCTCATGGAGAGGAAGAACGGGAAGATGCTATTGTAAACAAGCATTTCCCTGTTCTGCCTAGTGACACTGTCACTGATCAGCACTCCCTGTAATCGGGAGCGGTGATCAGTGACGTGTCACACACACCCCCCCCCCCCCCCCCGACAGTTAGAATCGCTCCCTAGGACACACTTAACCCCTACAGTGCCACCTAGTGGTTAACCCCTTCACCGCCAGTCACATTTACACAGTAATCAGTGCATTTTTAATTGCACTGATCGCTGTATAAATGTGAATGGTACCAAAATCGTGCCAAAATTGTGCGATCTGTCCGCCATAATGTTGCAATCATGATAAAAAATTATTAATAAAAATGCCATAAAACGATGACCTATTTTGTAGACGCTATAACTTTTACGCAAACCAATCAATAGACACTTATTGCAATTTTTTTAACCAAAAATATGTAGAAGAATACATATCGGCCTAAACTGAGAAAAAAAAATGTTTTTTTATATATTTTTGGGGTATATTTATTATAGCAAAAAGTAAAAAATAATGTGTTTTTTTTCAAAATTGTCGCTATTTGTTTTGTTTATAGCGCAAAAAATAAAAACCGCAGGGGTAATCAAATACCACCAAAAGAAAGCTCTATTTGTGGGGAAAAAAAGGAGGTCAAAAAAGGAGGTCAATTTTGCTTGGGAGCCACATCGCACGGCCGCGCAATTGTCAGTTAAAGCGACACAGTGCCGAATCGCAAAAAGTGCTCTGGTCTTTGGCCAGCCAAATGGTCCGGGACTTAAGTGGTTAAAGGGGCAATCAAGTAACCCCTGCGTACAGATCAATGTAACTATGTACAGAATATCCATATCTGGAATTCATCTTTAACTGCAATAAATGACTTCCAAAGATGTTCAACTGAGGCCTCTGTTTTAATTAAATATTAGAAATTAGTTTTAAGTATTCACCTGAGACCTATGGTTTAATTAAATATTACAAATGAATTAGAATTAGGTTATTTTTGCTGTCTATCACAGTCATTGGAAATGCTGTTTGCATTTGAAACAGAAAAGGCACATTTCAAAATGGGGAAACATGATAGAACATAGACTTTTTTTTGTCATGCAGTTACATAAAATGCAATCGCCTAAAATCCTGTTTATAAAATACAGTTGGCCAAGTTCAGTTTAAATCATACTTTTGATTGTGGAAGCTCCATAGACCAGTGTTTTTCAACCTTCTTTCAGTCAAGGCACCCTTTAGAACTGTGAACAATCCCAGGGCACACCAGTCTGATGGGCCCGTCCATCCCATGAGGAGCATGCACATCACATTTTTTTGAGGGCACGAAAGTCCACGCTTTTGCTGAATGCGTGGGGGTGTTTTTCAAGAAATAATAGCACCATGTGCGACTGCAAAAGATAGAACATTTTTGTGCAGTACAAGAATACGTGTAATTTTGTACATTACCTTACTGCACCTGGTGTGAAGAAGCTCTAAAATTCAACTCTTCTCCCTTCTAATTCCCCCTTCTAGCACAGATCCCTCGAATTCCTACTCCTAGCACAAATCACGCTCCAACCCCCTCAATCCCCCCTCTTAGCACAACCCCCTCAAATCCACCCCTCCTAGCACAAATCCCCCTGCTCCCAAATTCCTAGATCTAGCACAAAACATATTCCAACCCCCCCCAATCCCCTCCCCTAGCACAACCCCCTCTGATCCCCCCAAATTTGTCCTCCTAGCAAAACCCCCCCAACCTCCCCAAATTTGTCCTCCTAGCACAAACCCCCATGCTCCTAAATTCCCACTCCTAGTACTAACCATGCTCCACCCCCCCCACCCATCCCCTCTGCTAACACAACCCCCTCAAATGCCCCCTTATAGCACAAACCCTCCAAATTTGTCCTCCTAGCACAAACCCCCATGCTCCCAAATTCCCACTCCTAGCACAAACCACACTGTACCCCACCAATCCCCTCTTCTAGCACAACCCCCTCAAATTCCCCCTCCTAGCATCCCCTCCAATTCACACTTCTAGCACAAATCCCACACCAAACTCCCCCCCCCCCCTCTTAGCACAAATCCCCTTGCTCCCAAATTCCTACTGCTAGCACAAACCAGGTTCCAACTCCCCAATCACCTCTACTAGCACAACCCCCTCAAATTCCCCCTCCTAGCACCCCCTCCAATTCCCCCTTCTAGCACAAATCCCACACCAAACCCCTCCTCCTAGCACAAATCCCCCTGCACCCAAATTCCTACACCCAGCACAAACCATTTTCCAACCCCCCCCCAATCCCCTCTTCTAGCACAACCCCCTCAAATTCCCCCTCCAAGTACCCCCTCCAATTCCCCCTCCTAGCACAATAGCCACACCAAACCCCCCCCCCCCTCCTAGCACAAATCCCCTTGCTCCCAAATTCCTACTCCTAGCACAAATCACGTTCCAACTCCCCAATCACCTCTCCTAGCACAACCCCCTCAAATCCACCCCCTCCTTGCACAAACCCGCCCCCCAAATTCCCCCTCCTAGCACGAATTGCCCTGCTCCCAAATTCCCCCTCCTAGCACAAATCACGGTCTAATCCCCCCACCCTACAATCCCCTCTCCTAGCACAACCCCCTCAGTCCCTCGGAATCAGGGACAGTTGGGAGCGATGTGTGTGGTTAAATGTAGCACTTGAAGGACACTATTCACTTGCAAAGTCTTTCTTGTCATAAAACAAAGACAAGTTCATATAATATATAAAGGATTGCTCACGCAGGAGTTCTGCCATCAGCAAATCTTACAGCTTCCTGGCTTTCTCATGCAGAACTGCTCAGGCCAACATGTTTAGATACCTGTTAGCAAAAGTATGTAGGCTTAGGACACACCCCTTGCTTAAAGGAGACTTACATACATACATAAAAAATGAGTTAAACTCACAAGTGCTTTTTTTACCACTACTATTCCTTTATACTGGCTTTTGACATTTACAAATGCAGCAATTTAGAAGTTGGATGGGATGTTTAGCACTGTGAAACATGTTTTAGAAGATAAAAAAGTGCATTTTATATACAGTTATATAGATCTGACCAAAATGAGGGGCAAATGAGGAGGAAAGAGGGACAGAGGGACTTTGTTCCAATTTAGGGACAATCCCTCAAAATTAGAGGCAGTTGAGAGCTATGGCTTTAGGCCTTCGTTCGTTTCTCCACAAACTTTTCTCTCAACCGCTGTGCACACATCCACTACCCTAGTTGCTCCCTTGCAGCCACATAACCAGGGAACAGTGGACCCCTGAACACCAGGTAGAGCCCCAGTATCCAGATTACAGCCCCAGGAAGATACACAATTGACCAGCAACAGCCCTCATATTTCACCAGTTTCCATTAAGAGAAACCATTGGAAGCATCTTTCTGTCAGAAACCATGAAATCAGGCCGAGACAGAAATACAGTTAAATCACACCTGTTTAATAATAAAAGTAAAAAACATAGCCAAAGTTCACTAACCAGCATGGATAGTCAGCCAAGCCAGAAGTCAGGGATCAATGTAGTGGAACAGCAAGCAGCATCTGGAGCCAGAAGGGATGTCAGCAAAGCAAGTCTTGAACAGGATCACAGGAGATAGATTCTGTGATGTTGACCAAGGCAAAGCTCCTCTGGAGTGGGTGGCTTAAGTAGGGAGGACTGATGAGAAGGATATCATCAACAGCTGAGTACCTGTGAAGAGTACCTGAGCCCAGCCCTGACACTTTCCAAATATTTGTATTATGGTTTGCAGTTGGGCCATACTCTTTGCATATTCGGATGATGGATTGAACAGTGCTCCATGAGATGTTCAAAGCTTGGGATATTTTTTTTTATATTCTAACTGTGCTTTAAACTTCTCCATAACTTTATCCCTAAACTGCCTGGCATGTCCTTCATGATGCCGTTTGTTCACTAAGGGTTTCTAACAAACCTCTGAGGGCTTCACAGAACAGCTGTATTTATACTGAGATTAAATTACACACAGGTGGACTCTATTTACTAATTAGGTGGCAGTTGGTTACACTAGATTTTTGTTAGGGGTATCAGAGTACAGGGGGCTGAATACAAATGCACGCCACACTTTTCACATATTTCTTTGTAAAAAATGTTGAAAACCATTTATCATTTTCCTTCCACTTCACAATTATGTGCCACTTTGTATTGGTCTATCACATTAAATCCCAATACATAAATAGATAAATATTTATATAAATAAATAGATAAATAAACAGAAATACATTTACGTGTTTGGTTGTAACATGACAAAATGTGGAAGCGTCATATGACGTGATCAGGATAACAGGCGATCGGAGGTGCTGTATGTCAGTCTGACACACTGCAGCTCCGATCGTGGTATTAAGACTCTGACAGCTGATCATCGCGTGAACCAGGAAGTGTCGGTAAACGTCTTTCCTCGGTTCACGTTGACAGGGAGACGCGATCAGCGGCTCTCCCTGTCGGGGGGGGGGGGTCTGTGCTGATAATTAGTACATTGATTATCAGCACAGCCTCATCAAAAGGTGCCCATCAGCTGCCAGCCTGTCCCCCTTTATAAACTCCTGTTAGTGCCCACAATAGTGCCAATCAGTGCCCAAAAAAGTGCCAGTCAGTGCCACATCACTAATGCCTGTCAGTAGCTCCTCATCAGTGCTGCCTATCCAGTGCCACCCATCAGTGCCCATTAGTGCTGCCTATCAGTGCCGTCAGTCCTGCCAATCAGTGCCCATCAGTTTTTTGTTTTTTTTAATTGTCGGCCTTTTTTCGTTTATAGTGTAAAAATTAAAAATCCCAGAGGTGATCAAATAGCACCAAAAGAAAGCTCTATTTGTGGAAAGAAAAAGATAAAAAATTAGTTTGGGTACAGTGTTGCATGGCCACGCAGTTGTCATTCAAAGTGCAATAGCGCTGAAAGCTGAAAATTGTCCTGGGCCAGAAGGGGGGAAGTGCCCGGTATTGAAGTGATTAAAGAGTAGTTTCCATAAAAAAAATAAAAATAAAAGTCAGCAGCTACAAATACTGCAGCTGCTGACTTTTAATAATCGGACACTTACAGTACCTGTCCCAGGGTCCAGCGATACAGGGGGATAGAAGCCCCGCTCTTCAAGTCCCCCCCCCTCCGCTCGGCGGCGCCGGCACTGCAACTGTGGGCACCCGGCTGTGACTTCACAGCCGGGCACCCACTGCACATGCTCCAGTGGCTCCACGCTCTGTGATTGGCCACGCAGTCATCTGGGACCTGTCACATGTCCCAGATGACTGACAGAAGGGAGGGGGCAGAGCTGGGCGCTTCCTATGCCGAGGGGAATTGATGTCACCAGCCCAGGTACTGAAGGAGGCAGACTACGAGGGAACCCCTAGCAACAGGCATTTAGAGGTGAGTTAAAAAAAAAATCCAAATGTTTTTTTTTTATATTAGGAATTTTAATTTATTTATTTTTTCTGTGGCAACACCACTTTAAGTATACAGTGAATCAAGGAAATACAGCATTATGGTCACTAGATGGAGCTGATGATCATAGTGAATAAGTATTATGATCAGCTCCATCTAGTGGCCAAGAACATGCGACCCAGAGAGAAAATAGTCTGGCAACTTTTGATTTTACTGGCATTTGCACAGAACACATGTATTACATGCACGTTCTCAGGAAAGTTGCTCTGCAATTTGTTTTGTAAATACACCCCTAAGTGTTGCAATATAGACATGGTGATCATGATATCTGATGGCCCATGCTATATGTTATATGCTATATGTTAATATTGGTTGCCTCCCTTTACTTTAGGTGTGGGAAAGCATGCTGTACTGCTTTACTGGACAGTATAGGAAGAACACTATATTTCTGGCTATAGTTTGGTTCAGCATGTCATTAAGGTATGTATTATTACTCCTGTTCTATTTTATTGTTGTATAGTCATGCCTTACGTGGAGTATTACATCTCCTCTATTGTCCACTGCAGCTATTATGGGCTCACCGTCTGGTTTCCAGACACAATCCGCTACCTACAAGAAGAAGACTATGCAAGCAGAGTCAAAAAATTCGAAGACGAACATGTGCGGAATTTTGTGTTCAATTTCACATTGGAAAACCAAATACATACAGACGGGACATACTACAATGATAAGTAAGTTATTCTAAATGCTGAGGTATTGGGCAGAATACTGAAGATAGAGGACTGAGGGGCTTATGTATAAAAAGTTAAAGGGTAACTCCACTTTTGTGGGGAAAAAAAATAGCAAATAAAGAAAAAATAATAGAACGTGTATAATTGTCACACTAATCATATTGTAATTGAATGTTATTAACCGCTTTCCGACCGGCTCACGCCGATATACGTCGGCAGAAGGGCACATAGAAGGCATATTAAGGTACCTGTAGGTTGCACTTTAAGATGAGGCTTGTGGGCGTGCACCCGCCACGAGCTCCATGAGAGCGATCCTGGGTCCTGCGGACTTGATGTCTGCAGGGATAGATACCCGCGATCGTCTCACGGAGAGGAAGAACGGGGAAATGCTAATGTAAATAGTACCCCCCCCCCACACTCAAATCCTATCACAATCCAAACCATCCTCCCCAGCACACAGTTTCACTCCTTCAGCCCCAACCCTCTCCTCCCTCCATATGCCCCCTTTGTGCACAAATCATCCCCCCACCCCCCCTTAGCAGAAATCCCCCCACCCTCCAATTCCCCCTCCTAGCACTAATCTTCTCCCACCCTTCCCAACACAAACTACCCCAAAACAAATCCCCCCTCCCCACCCACATACCTCCCTCCTTCCCAGCACTAATCCTCTTTCCCCTCCAAATACTCCCTTTTTGCACAAATTACCCCCCCCCCCATCCCCTCTTAGCACAAATCCTCCTCCTCCTTTTCCCCCTCCTAGCACTAATTTTACTAGCACTAATCCTCATGACACATCACAGGAAGCACTCTCATGGCTAACAGAGGACCGAATTAGGAATAGACTTGAAAAACGCAACATTAATAAGTCACCGGGACCAGATGGCTTGCACCCGAGGGTCCTTAAGGAACTCAGTCAAGTAATTGCCAGACCATTGTTCCTAATTTTTACGGACAGTCTACTGACTGGAATGGTAGCAGCTGATTGGAGAAAAGCCAATGTAGTACCAATATTTAAAAAAGGGCCAAAATAGATCCTTGGGATTTTACAGACCAGTTAGCCTAACATCAATAGTATGCAAGCTCTTGGAGGGGATGATAAGGGACTATATACAAGATTTTAGTAATGAGAACGGTATCATTAGCAGTAATCAGCATGGATTCATGAAGAATCGTGCTTGCCAAACCAATCTATTAACCTTCTATGAGGTGAGTTGCCATCTGGATAAAGGAAGGCCCGTAGACATGGTGTATCTGGATTTTTTCAAAAGCATTTTGTAAAAAATGTTTTCCCCAGTTTAGTCCGATATATATTCTTCTACATATTTTTGTAAAAAAAAAATTGCAATAACCATATATTGATTGGTTTGCGCAAAAGTTATAGTGTCTACAAAATATATTTATGGCATTTTTATTATTATTATTATTTTTTTACTAGTAATGGCGGTGATCAGAGATTTTTATCGTGGCTGTGACAGGACACTGGCAGGGAATGGTTGAACACTAGGGGGCGATCAAGGAGTCAGCCCCCCCCGCAGTTAGAACACACCTAGGGAACACAAGGGGTTAACTATGTTCCCTAGGTGTGTTCTAACTGCGCGGGTGGGCTGACTAGGGGAGGAGACCGATCAGTGTTCCTACTTAGTAGGAGCACACAATCTGTCTCTACTCCATTAAGTGAACTGGGATCTGTTCACACACACAGCTACCGGTTCTTGCTCTGTCACGAGCGTTCGCGGGTTCACGGCAGTCATTGTGCCTGCCGGGCACACACATCAGCTCTGGGGACATGCTAAAGCGGCGTAAAGAGCCGACATACAGCTATGACGGCTCGGGCAGGGGAGCCAACCTGCCGCAGTATAACTGCAGCGGCTGGTCCGAAAGCGGTTAATTTGTTTATAAACGACCTGGAGGATGGGGTAGACAGCTCAATCTCTGTATTTATGGATGATACTAAGCTAAGCAGGGCAATAACTTCTCCGCAGGATGTGGAAACCTTGCAAGAAGATTTGAACAAATTAATGGGTTGCGCAACTACATTGCAAATGAGGTTTAATGTAGAAAAATCTAAAATAATGCATTTGGGTGGCAAAAAATATGAATGCAATCTATACACTGGGGGGAGAACCTCTGGGGGAATCTAAGATGGAAAAGGACCTTGGGGGTCCTAGTAGATGATAGGCTCAGCAATGGCATGCAATGCCAAGCTGCTGCTAACAAACAGAATATTGGCATTAAAAAGGGGATTAACTCCAGAGATAAAGTAATAATTCTCCGGCTCTGCAAGACTCTGGTCCAGCCGCACCTGGAGTATGCTGTCCAGTTCTGGGCACCAGTCCTCAGGAAGGATGTACTGGAAATGGAGCGAGTACAAAGAAGGGCAACAAAGCTGATAAAGGGTCTGGAGGATATTAGTTATGAGGAAAGGTTGCGAGCACTGAACTTATTCTCTCTGGAGAAGAGACGCTTGAGAGGGGATATGATTTCAATTTACAAATGCCGTACTGGTGACCCCACAATAAGGATGAAAATTTTCCGCAGAAGGGAGTTTAATAAGACACGTGACCACTCATTAAAATTAGAAGAAAAAAGGTTTAACCTTAAACTACGTAGAGGGTTCTTTACTGTAAGGACAAGGATGTGGAATTTCCTTCCACAGGCGGGGGGGGGGCATCGATAGCTTAAAAAAACTATTAGATAAGCACCTGAACGACCGCAACATACAGGGATATACAATGTAATACTGACATATAATCACACACATAGGTTGGACATGATGGACTTGTATCTTTTTTCAACCTCACCAACTATGTTACTATGTAACTTCTCCCACCCTTCCCAGCACAAACTACCCCAAAACAAATCCTCTTACCCCCCACATACCTCCCCCCTTCCGAGCACTAATCCTTCCCTCCCCCAGTACAAATCCTCTTGGCTGGGAATCACAGCATTGAGGAACTGGAGGGCATCCCAAAAGAGATGCAGCCATGTACCCTAGGTGCTAGCGACACCCCTGATACTGCTGTCAGAGAAGCGATCCACTGCAGATCACTTTTTAGAGCCTGCCACTATGTGAATTTGTTCTCTGCACTGACTTAAATAAAGACTAATGTAATGCAAATAAATTATGTTAGTAATTTTGATAACTTGCACCATACTAATTAATTGAGGACAATTAAGTATTTCAAACAGAAATGGCAAAAAAAAAGTAATGTTGCCTAAATGGCTCCTGATAAAAGTCGAACCTAATCTAATATGTGTAGGGGCCTTCTTTAGCAGGATTTATTGCATTTGATGTCCCATTAAAATGGACCCTACAAAGAAATGAATTATTAAAGTAGTTCATATCAGTAAATTACAGTCGAAGTATAATGTCAGTGTATGGATTCCCTTCACTATACTGACATCTAGTGGAAATAAAAGAGAATGCATACAGTACTATCAAATACAGTATATTGCAGGGATATGCAATTAGCAGACCTCCAGCTGTTGCAAAACTACAAGTCACATCATGCCTCTGCCTCTGAGTGTCATGCTTGTGGCTGTCAGTCTTGCTATGCCTCATGGGACTTGTAGTTCTGCAACAGCTTGAGGTCTGCTAATTGCATATCCCTGATATATTGCCTGATCGTGTAAAATCACAAGACCCATCGTAAGATAACAGAGGGCTGTCTCTACTTTTAAAAATTCACCAAAGGCCAAGTATGCAGCAGTGAGCATCAGAGTTAAATAAAACTTTGGATAATCAGGACAATCTGTCAGACAATAGAGCAGTGGATCAGCATGACACCAAGGTGAATAGCATTTTCAGAAGGAAAGGTCAGCATCAGCAGTGGCAGGAAATTTCAAATCACATCCGATTACAGAAAGAAGTGGGGTCCTAATATAAATAATGATTTTTGTTTTCCTTTTTGCCTTTTTTTTTTCATTTCTGCCATTTAGGTTCTACAAAATGAAACTCAAATATGTCACTTTTGAGGACTGCCTCTTTGATGAGTGCTACTTTGAAGATGTCACTTCAACTGGAACTATCTTTAAGAACTGCACTATAAAATTCTCTTACTTCCATAACACAGGCAAGACAGCATGTTTTCTTTTCTTTTCTTTAGAACATCGGCCTGACAGATATTACTTGTTAAAATCAAATATAAATAGCGCAGCCCTAAGAATAATTATAATAGTATTTCTTACCTACAAAATGTCAAAATTAACAAATTGATGCAAAATAATGAATCTCATCCACATCAACCTAGTGATAACATAACAAATCCCACTCTGAGTGTTATGTATAACTTAATGCATTCACCACATAACAATGTATCATATAAATCCAAAACAGCTAACATCAAACAAATATTTGCTCATAAGCATTAACCACTTAAAGCGGAGGTCCACCCTAAAATAAAAAATTACGTTAACATTCTCAAAAATATATATAAAAAAAAAATTGAAATGTATTTTTTATTTTTTACTTACCAGAAATCCCTGTTGCTAGGCTTCCTAATCTGCCTTTTCCTATTCCGCGGCGCTTCTTCCTCTTCGGCGAGCTACCCCGCTGTCTTCTGGGACATGTGTGTGTACCAGAAAACCACGGGGCCAAAAAACAAAGTGCTGTGCGACTCGCGCATGCGTAGTAGAAAACGGGCAGTGAAGCCGCAAGGCTCCACTGCCTGTTTGCCTGTGTTAAGATGGTGGCGCAGCACCCGATGTGATGGATGGATCGGCCTCGGGGGACCAACATCGACAGGTAAGTGTCCTTATTAAAAGTCAGCAGCTACAGTGTTTGTAGCTGCTGACTTTAAAAAAAAAAAAATTGCGGCTGGAACACCGCTTTAAGGACCAGAAGGATTTGCCTCCTTAATGACCAGGCCGTTTTTTGTGATTCGGCACTGCGTCGTTTTAACTGACAATTGCGCGGTCGTGCGATGCTGCACCCAAACAACATTTATGTCCTCTTTTTTCCCACAAATAGAGCTTTCTTTTGGTGGTATTTGATCACCTCTGTGGTTTTTATTTTTTGTGCTATAAACAAAAAATAGTTTATGGCAAAGTAACGTAGTGCCATATCCCAAAAAATGGCCTGGTCATTAACCACTTGCTTACTGGGCACTTAAACACCATTCTGCCCAGACCAATTTTCAGCTTTCGGTGCTCTCACAATTTGAATGACAATTACTCAGTCATGCAACACTGTACCCAAATGAATTTTTTGTCCTTTTTTTCCCACAAATAGAGCTTTCTTTTGGTGGTATTTGATCACCTCTGGGGTTTTTATTTTTTGCGCTATAAATGAAAAAAGACCGAAAATTTTGAAAAAAACGCATATTTCTTTGTTTCTGTGACAGAATTATGCAAATTATTAATTTTTCTTCATAAATTTTGGTCACAATTTATACTGCTACATGTCTTTGGTAAAAATAACCCAAATTAGTGGATATTATTTGTTTTTTGTGAAAGTTAGAGCGTCTACAAGCTGTGGTGCGAATCACACAAAATTGATCACACCTGATGTACTGGTGGCCTATCTCGCTTCTTGTGACCCGAACAAGTCAGGAAAGTACAAATACCCCCCAAATGACCCCTTTTTGGAAAGTAGACATTCCAAGGTATTTAGTAAGAGGCATAGTGAGCTTTTTGATGTTGTCATTTTTTTCCCACAATTCTTTGCAAAATTAAGATTTTTCATTTTTTTTTTTTCTCCACAAAATTGTAATTGTAATAGGTTATTTCTCTCACATGGCATGTGTATACCACAAATGACACCCCCCAAAAAATTCTGCTACTCCTCCTGAGTATTACAATACCACATGTGTGTGACTTTTTCACAGCCTGGCCACATAGAGAGGCCCAACATGCAGGTAGCGCCATCATGTGTTCTAGGAACATAAATTGCACATCTAACTTGTTGACTATTTATTACACTTTTGAAGCACCAGGACAATGACACGTGACACTGATGACAGATGGCACTGATACGTGGCAATGATGACACTTATACGTGGCACTGATGACAGGTGGCACTGATGACAGATGGCACTAATATGTGGCACTGATGACAGATGGCACTAATATGTGGCACTGATGACGCGTGGCACTAATACGTGGCACTGAAGACACGTGGCACTAATATGTGCCACCGATGACAGATGGCACTAATACGTGGCACTAATATGTGCCACCGATGACAGATGGCACTAATACATGACACTGATGACGCGTGACACTGATGACAGATGGCACTGATAAGTGGCATTGATGACACGCGACACTGACAACAGATGGCACGTGACACTGACAGGTGGCACTGATGACAAATGGCACTGATACGTGGCACTGATGACAGATGGCACTATGTGGCACTGACGACACGTGGCACTGACGACACGTGGCACTGACGACACGTGGCACTGACGACACGTGGCACTGGGGGCAGGTGGCACTGGGGGCAGGTGGCACTGGGGGCAGGTGGCACTGGGGTGGATGGCACTGGGGGCAGGTAGCACTGGGGTGGATGGCACTGGGGCGGATGGCACTGGGGCATATGGCACTGGGGCAGATGGCACTGCTGGGGGCGGATGGCACTGCTGGGGGCGGATGGCACTGCTAGGGGAGGATGGCACTGCTAGGGGAGGATGGCACTTTATTTATTTTTTTTACTTTTTTTTTTTTCACAGGCAGAACGGCTGCCGCTGCAGCCATTCATCTCTCCCCTCTCGCACTGTCTGTGCGAGGAAGGAGAGCGGCGCTGAGAGATGATCTCATATGTTTACATATGAGATCATCTCCCATTGGACACGCCGATCACGCTGTAAACGGCCGCTGTGATTGGCCGTTTACAGCGATCTGTGTTTGCTTGTCCCCGGGGGACACGGCGAACACAGAACTTCCGCGATGCGCGCCCGCGGCGGCGCGCATTGCGGAAGTAAACATCAGGCCATCCAGGGACGACCGCCCGGACGAACGCGCCTGCTCTACGGCCGTCATTCGGCTATAGGGCGGGCGCGACGAGGTTAAGGTGGTAAAACCTTCCAGGGCTGAAGTGGTTAATGTTTATCTACAGCTTTGTTTGATGTTAGCTGTTTTGGTTTTAGATGTTACATAGCACTTTGAATGAGTGGGATTTGTTGTTGTTACCACCAGGCTAATGAAATGAAGGAAATTTATTTTGCATCAATTTGTTCATTATGATATTTTTGTAGGTAGGGAATACTATTATAAATAATTCTCCGTGCTGCATTTATTTCTATTTGACTTTCACTATTTATTGTCTTGACATATTACAAGCATAGGTATTAGATACGGACAGATATGGCTTGAATGACCTTATTTTTATAATATTTTTTTTCTGAACTAATCTAACAAAGCCTCATACACACAATGAGATTATCGTAGAAATGATCGTTCGTTTTTTTTTGTTTTTTTTGCATGCTGGTCTCCATATTGAAAATGAAGAAGTTACTAAAGTTAAAAAAATTCTCGTACGACAGAATAAAAATTCTGAAGTGATGTCATATGTTGCTTTGTATTTTTGGACAAAAACTGTTCTGATTAAATGAAAATGGTGCGATCGCTGCGTAGCAAAAGCCTGTGTGTACATGGGTACACAGGCTTCTATGGAGTTGAGTTTAGGATTTTCGTTCTTTCGAATTTTCAGATTTTCTTTCTTATTTTTGGATTTTCGAATTTTCGTATATTCAAATTTATGAATTTGCGAATTTTCGAATTGCGATCATAATGAATGCCCTGAAAAACTAAAAGGAAAACAAAAAACGAATGAAACGAAAATGAACAAACGTGTCTAGTTTTTATAATGTTATTAGCGTCCAGTGGGAGGCCTTAGGATTTGGGGTCACGGCAAAGGGGCAGAGGGCCTGGACGTGCTACACACGCCCTGTGTGCATGGATGAAGTTATTTTGGGCATGTGTAGCACATTTACGGTACTCAGCTGGTTATAAAAGAATAAATAAACCCCGCCCACTTGGTTGCAATCTACCCAGACTCCTCACCAAGATCTTTCAGAGGTTGCAACCATCGGGGTAAGATACTTCATACTGTATATGGTGGGAATGCCCCAAGATTGGGGCATTCTGGAATGGTCTCATTGCTCTTACCTGGAGAGTCACAGGCTTGCAGATCCTAACAGATCTTCTCATTTCACCACGCAGTGATTTGGTCGAGGAAGTTCCTTGCAGTTCCCCCAGAGGTTAATCTTTTTCATGCTGCTTGCAGCCAAAATTTCCATTGTAATAGCCTGCAAAAATCCCCAACTTCTCTCCCACTTTGATGATCGTTAAAATCTGGATCATTCAAAATATAGTGAGTACCCCTAGGTTCTATACCAGGGGTCTCCAAACTTTCTATACAAAGGGCCAGTTTACTGTACTTAAGACTTTAGGGGGGCCAGACTGTGGCCATCGGGAGTAGAAAAGTCCCAGCATCAGTTGGAGTAAATAATACCCCATCTTTGGTGTCAGTGAGAGGAATTATGCCCCATCGTTGGTGTCGTTGTTAAGAATTGTGCCCCATCACTGGTAGTATTGGGCCCCATTGTTGACATCGTTGGGAGGAATTGTGCCCCATCTTTGGTGTCATTGGGAGGAATTGTGCCCCATCTTTGGTGTCATTGGGAGGAATTGTGCCCCATCATTGGTGTCATTGGGAGGAATTGTGCCCCATCTTTGGTGTCATTGGGAGGAATTGTGCCCCATCATTGGTGTCATTGGGAGGAATTGTGCCCCATCTTTGGTGTCATTGGGAGGAATTGTGCCCCATCTTTGGTGTCATCGGGAGGAATTGTGCCCCATCTTTGGTGTCATTGGGAGGAATTGTGCCCCATCGTTGGTGTCACTGGGAGGAATTGTGCCCCATCTTTGGTGTCACTGGGAGGAATTGTACCCCATCTTTGGTGTCATTGGGAGGAATTGTGCCCCATCTTTGGTGTCATCGGGAGGAATTGTGCCCCATCTTTGGTGTCATTAGAAGGAATTGTGCCCCATCGTTGGTGTCATTGGGAGGAATAGTCCCCCATCATTGGCATCATTAGGCCCCTTTGTTGGTGTCCATGAATGAAATGGTGCCCCAAGGGCCAGATAAAATCAAGAAAAGGGCCAAATCCAGCCCCCTGGGCCACAGTTTGGAGACCTCTGTTCTATACCAACAAGCCTGAGGTGTCGTAATACTTTCCTGATCAGTTTGCTCTGATCTCCACAGTTTTAACAAAGACCACCAGAGGGTGTCAAGATATTGATGTGCTAAATTCAGTTCTCTAAAATGCAAACTTTTATGACAAAAAAATAACCAATGTGTCAGCATTTTTTTTTGTGCCGAAATGAACAATTTTTGAAGCATTAGTAGTGGCATCTATTGAAAAACAGTTTGCACAAATCTACAGCACATGCGCGTGTTAAAATGTAGCCCTGGCTCATGTATTTGATCGACGAAAAATCTACAGTTTATGTTGTTATTGACTGATATGTCAATAATTGGGTGACATCTATTGATACAATGATGGCGTTATCGCTTGCATGCTCGACAAACCTTTAGAAACCCCACCGTTTTCTAACCATGTATGGCCAACTTTAGTTTACACTTGCGTTTGGAGGGTGGTAAAAATGGGCAATTGAGCTGCATTTTTTCTGCCCAAACATACCCTGTAAGGGGGGGGGTTAAACTCATGCCACTCATGCCACTGCCACCTGTCACATACCAGTGAAGGAGGCCACATCACAACTGCCTTGAATCTTCTTGGAAAGCTTCTTGGTGCAGTCTTTTAGGGGTTAAAACCTGTGGTGAGTAAGCAACATACTGCCTCCTCACCTCCCGTCAAATGCCCTCAAAAAAACCAATCGACCACAGATCGCTTTTCAGAGGGCAACACTTGTGTAAACCCTAACTTAGGCGCTAAGATCTGTACAAGTACAGTATGTATTTTTATGACACCATTTGTGTTGCCTAAAAATATGTATCTGTATCGTCTCTTTAAATTTTTGACAATAAAAATATTGAAAAAAAATCATTAAAACTGAACTCCGGGCTCTACACTCTACACAAGGAGAGAGAGCAGCAGTGACTGTTTTTTATTACAGGAAACTCCTGCACAGATCTAAATAAATATATATAATTTTATATTTATATATATATATATATATATATATATATATATATATATATATAAAACATACCAAGGAAAAAAAAAAAGACCCAGCATGTCCCAGCAGCCATACAAATGTCATGAATAATTGCCATAATGTTCATTTGTGATGTGTGAAATGTCATTTTCTATGTATTTCCTATGATTCTAGCTCCATCTAGTGGCTATATGCAGTGTTTTCCCTATTGTGGTACTGCAGGAAAATACCACATTAAAGCAGGAAGCCGCCGGGACTCCGCGTTTTTTTTTTTTTTTTAAAAGCCAGCAGCTACAAATACTGCAGCTGTTGACTTTTAAAATAGTGACACTTACCTGTCCAGCGCGCCCGCGATGTCGGCACCCGAAGCCGATCTCTAGATCGTCTGTCGGGTGCTGCCGCCGCCATCTTGGGTCAGGCTTCATTTCCCGGTTCCCTACTGCGCATGCGCGAGTCGTGCTGCGCAATAAGGACGGTCCCCGCTGCCTCTGGGATCTGTGTGTTTCCCAGCAGGCAGCGGGGCACTTGCGGAAAGGGGCGTAATCTACGCCCCTTTCCGCAGAGAGCTATCCCGGAAGTGGGTGCAGAATACCTGTACTGTACTGGTATCTGCACCCCCCTCCCCCCTGAAAGGTGCCAATTGTGGCGCCGGAGGGGGGGAGGGTTCCGATGAGCGGAAGGTCCACTTTAGGGTGGACCTCCGCTTTAATCACTTCAGCCCCGGAAGGTTTCCTAACCAGGCCATTTTTTGCAATACGGCACTGCGTTGCTTTAACTGGCAATTGCGCGATCGTGCGACACTGTACCCAAATAAAAGTTATGTTTTTTTTTTACCACAAATAGAGCTTTCTTTGGTGGTTTTTGATCACCTCTGCAGTTTTTTAATTTTTTGTGCTATAAACAAAAAAAGACTGGCAATTTAAAATAAAACACTATTTTTTACTTTCTGCTATAATACACATCCGGGAAAAAAAATGTAAAAATCACATTTCTTCATCAATTTAGGCCAATATGTATTTTGCTACATATTTTTGGTAAAAAAATCCAATAAGGCCCATTTCGCACTGGGGCGGAGGTGTGTCAGCGGTAAAGCATCGCTATTTTTAGTGGCGCTTTACCGTCAGATTTGCAGCGCTATTCGGCTGCTAGTGGGTCGGTTTTACCCCCCCCCGTTAGCGGCCGAGAAAGGGTTAAAAACCACCACAAGTCACCTCTGTAGAGGGGCTTTGCCGGTGGTATAGCAGCGCTGCCCCGTTGATTTTTAATGGGGAGGAGCGGTGTATACACCACTCCTTCACCACTCCAAAGATGCTGCTAGCAGGACTTTTTTTACTGTCCTGCCAGCGCACCGCTCCAGTGTGAAAGCCCTCAGGGCTTTCACACTGGAGACACAGACAGCAGCGGTTTGCAGGCGCTATTTTTAGTGCAATAGCGCCTGCAAAATGACCCAGTGTGAAAGGGGTCTAAGCGTATATTGATTGGTTTGCACAAAAGTTAACTACGGGATAGATTTAGGGACTTTTATTTTTTTGTTATTTTTTTACTGGTAATGGCGGCGATCTCCGATTTTTAGCGGGACTGCAAAATTGAGGCGGATAAATCTTCCAGTAAGTGACGCCTTTTGGGGACCAGTGACACCAATACAATAAATGCACTGTCACAGTATAAATGACACTGGCAGGGAAGGGGTTAACACTAGGGGGCAATCAAAGGGTTAAATATGTTCCCTGGAAGGTGTTTCTAACTGTGGTGGATTCACTGGAGGAAATTCAGCTTAGATTCAGCTTAGGCTTCTTCACAGTAAGAGCTGTGAAAATGTGGAATAGACTTCCTCCAGAGGTGGTTCTGGTTCTGGCCAGCTCAGTAGATTGTATTAAAAAAAGTCTGGATTACTTTCTAAATGTACAGAATATAACTGGATACTAACATTTATAGGTAAAGTTGATCCAGGGAAAATCTGATTGCCTCTCGGGGGATCAGGAAGGAATTTTTTCCCCTGCTGGAGCCAATTGGATCATAACCCTGGTATCCCTGTGTTTGGCCAGCGGTCCGGTACAAGATAAAAGTGGTCTCTGCTGCATATTCGCCGCAAGATCACTTTTACCGGCGACCCTCCGCCGCTTACCGGAGCCGTCGGTAGAGGCGATTGGATTAGGGTTGCCACCTTTTCTTCAAGTCAAACCCGAACACTTTAGCAGCGCACAGCAATTTATTTATTTTTTTATAGTATAAACTGTACATATTTTGCTATTAAATGACATTTCTAATCATATGACGTTTATTACAAGAGTCCCCCTTTACATCAGAGTCCACAGAGTTCCCCCTTTACATCTGAATCCACTTAATTCCCCTTTTACATCTGAATCCACAGAGTTCCCCTTTTACATCTGAACTCTCAGAGTTCCCTTACACTGTAAGGGGGGACTCTGCAGACTCTGATGTAAGGGGGAACTCTGTGGACTCTGACATAAGGGATGCTCTGGGAACCCTGATCTAAGGGGGAACACTGAGAACTCTGATGTATGGAGAGGACTCTGATGTAAGGGGGAACACTGTGGCCTCTGGTGTAAAGGGGAACTCTGATGTAAGGGGTGCCCTGAGAACCCTGATTTACATTAGTGTACTCACTCAGAGACAGGAGAGAGAAGGGGGGAGACTTCAGTCACAGACAGGGATGGATGGGGAGCTCACTCACCCCTTGACAGTCAGCATCCAGATGTATCTGAGGCTGCTGAAATTTTAATTTCTGGCCCCCACTTTCCCTTTCTGAGGAAAAGCGCCAGAGATTGGAGTGTGGGCAGACACAGAGGGGTGGGGTGGGAGGAAGAGAAGCAGATTGAGCCCTCTCTCCTCTCCTGTATGTGTGTGTGTATGGGGGGGGGTTGTTAGGTTAGTGCTAACTTTGGGCAGTCAGCAACCCTGCTGGGAAGTCATGTCATAGTCTGGTCTGAATAATGTGTCTGGGTTTCAGGCAGTTTGAAACCTGGACGCATGATTCCAAACCCGAACTGCCCGGGTGAATCCCGGACAGATAGCAACCCTAGTTTGGATCCTTCTCAGTTCTGTGCATGGAGTGAGGGGAAGATGGCCCCCGCCCGTCTCCATGACATTGCAGGGCAGAAGAGACGTCATAACGTCACATCTGCCCATAGCTCCTAAAGGGGCATTTTATTTTTTATTGCATTTTAGTGTAAATATGAGATCTGAGGTCTTTTTGACCCCCCATCTCATATTTAAGAGGACCTGTCATGCTTTTTTTTTTCTATTACAAGGAAGGTTTACATTCCTTGTCATAGGAATAAAAGTGACACATTTTTTTTTTTTTTTTCAAAACAGTGTAAAAATAAAAAATAACTGTTTTTAACTTGTAAACGCCAAATCTAAAAAAGAGGCTCGGTCTTAAAGTGGTTAAAGGAGGGCGCCGCATGTCTCATCCCACCTTCTCTCCCTGCTTCTCCGCCGAAGCCCGATCTCCTCTACATCACAAGTGCTACAGATGCAGACGCAGAGGATATGGGGCACGGAGGGTGCAGGGCCAAACGTAGTCATTGCCCCAGGTCAAAGAATGTCTAGCTTCGTCAATGGACAGATATAGGATTGTGTATGTAGGATTGTATGTCTTTATTTTTTTTCCCCTTTTATTGGTTGAACGAGATGGACTTGTGTCTTTTTTTAACCAGACTAACTATATAACTTTATCCAAAAGGGAAAGTTCCGCTTGCTTGCCTTTCCCCCCTCCTTGTTTAACATTTGGCATTTTGTTTTTTTGGGGGATAGGGGGAGCGGGTACCTTGTATTGACCCGCTCCCACTTTGCCTGCAGCCTTCTGTGACACATTACAGGTCCCAGAAGACTGCAAGACCAATCACAAAGCGCTGCAAGGCTTGCTCATGTGCAGTGGGAAGCCGAATGTGAAATCACAAAGCTTCACAGCCGGTTTCCCTTAATTAGGATGGTAGCACCCTGACCCAAAGCCCATTGAAGAACCTGCCCGGGTGAGGACAGTGCTGGATCCCTGGGCAGGTAAGCGTACTTATAGTAAAAGTCAGCAGCTATAGTATTTGTGGCTATTGACTTTTTATTTATGTGTAGGAGACTGAAGCTCCTCTTTAAGGCCACTAGATGGAGCTGATGATCATGGGAAATACCCAATGACATTTCACACTTATAACATACATGGCAGGGATTATCTGTGATGCTTGTGCAAACGCTGATGCCGCGCACACACGACTTGACTTTTCAAGGAACTCGGTCCGACAGTCTTTACGGACTTTTGGCGGAGTTTCGACTGACTTTCCGAATAAACGGACTTGACCACAATCGCACCAAAGTCTGACGGATTCGAACGTGATGACATACGACCGGACTAGAATAAGGAAGTTCATAGCCAGTAGCCAATAGCTGTCCTAGCGGCGTTTTTTGTCCGTCGGACTAGCATACAAACGAGTGGATTTCTCGGTCCGGCGGAGTTCCGGTAGGAAAATGTAAAACATGTTCTATTTCTAAAGTCCGCCGAATTTTTGGCAAGCAAAGGTCCGATGGAGCCCACACACGATCGAATTGTCCAACAGACTCGTTCCGTCTGACCTTTGCTGTCAAAAAGTCTGGTCGTGTGTACACGGCATGAGACACTCAGACAGCAAGTTTATATTTGTATTTCTTTCAAAATTCAAGTAATAATACACTTTTTGTATATACAGTAGACATGATTTGTGTGTCCCACAGTTTAGCTCTAAATTTATCTTATAATACTGTTCAACCATGGCCTGAAAACTTCTCATCAACCTCCAACACAGCAGAAACCAGACAAGGAGTGGGAGGTCACGCACTGTAAGCTAATTGTACATTGCTCTCCATCTAATACGATGTCAGGCAGTGGGAGCCGAGGGGTGAGAGGTGTCAGGCTCCAAGCACACTGACTTAAAAATAAAAAAAATTAAAGGGTAACTCCACTTCCATAGCAAAAAAAAATGATATATACAGTATCTCACAAAAGTGAGTACACCCCTCACATTTTTGTTTATATTTTATTATATCTTTTCATGTGACAACACTGAAGAAATGACACTTTGCTACAATGTAAAGTAGTGAGTGTACACCTTGTATAACAGTGTAAATTTGCTGCCCCCCCCCCCCCCAAAATAACTCAACACACAGCCATTAATGTGTAAACTGCTGGCAACAAAAGTGAGTACATCCCTAAGTGAAAATGTCCAAATTGGGCCCAAAGTGTCAAGATTTTATGTGGTCACCATTATTTTCCAGCACTGCCTTAACCCTCTTGGGCATGGAGTTCACTGGAGCTTCACAGGTTGCCACTGGAGTCCTCTTTGCCTCCTCCATGATGACATCACAGAGCTGGTGGATGTTAGAGACCTTGCGCTCCTCCACCTTCCATTTGAGGATGCCCCACAGATGCTCAATAGGATTTAGGTCTGGAGACATGCTTGGCCAATCCATCACCTTTACCCACTTCTTTAGCAAGGCAGTGGTCATCTTGGCGGGGTGTTTGTGATCATTGTCATGTTGGAACACTGCCCTGCGGCCCAGGCTTTGAAGGGAGGGGATCATGATCTGCTTCAGTATGTCACAGTACATGTTGGCATTTGGGTTCCCTCAATGAACTGTAGCTCCCCAGTGCCGGCAGCACTCATGCAGCCCCAGACCATGACACTCCCACCACCATGCTTGACTGTAGGCAAGACACACTTGTCTTTGTAACCTGGTTGCCGCCACACACAGTTGACACCATCTGAACCAAATAAGTTTATCTTGGTCTCTTCAGACCACAGGACATGGTTCCAGTAATCCATGTCCTTAGTCTGCTTGTCTTCAGCAAACTGTTTGCAGGCTTTCTTGTGCATCATCTTCAGAAGAGGCTTCCTTCTGGGACAACAGTCATACAGATTTGATGCAGTGTGCGGCGTATGGTCTGAGCACTGACAGGCTGACCCCCCAACCCTTCAACCTCTGCATCAATGCTGGCAGAACTCATACGTCTATTTCCCAAAGACAACCTCTGGATATGACGCTGGGCATGTGCCCCCAACTTCTTTGGTCAACCATGGCGACGCCTGTTCTGAGTGGAACCTGTCCTGTTAAACTGCTGTATGGTCTTGGCCACCGTGCTGCAGCTCAGTTTCAGGGTCTTGGCAATCTTCTTATAGCCTAGGCCATCTTTATGTAGAGCAACAATTATTTTTTTCAGATGCTCAGAGAGTTCTTTGCCATGAGGTGCCATGTTGACCTCGCAAATGGGCTTTTGGAAGAATGGTCAAACATTCCCATAGACACACTCCTAAACCTTGTGGACAGTTTCCCAGAAGAGTTGAAGCTGTTATAGCTGCAAAGGGTGGGCCAACTCAATATTGAACCCTACGGACTAAAACAGTGATAACATTAAAGTTCATATGTGTGTAAGATGGCAGTTGTCCCAATACTTTTGGCAGTTATATTATTATATATATTATATTATAGTGTATATATACTGTGTGTGTATGTGTGTGTGTGTATATATATATATATATATATATATATTATACTATATTTATATATTTTTTATTGTTATTATTCGTTTATTTTAATCTGTAAACTTTATTATTGTGTTGTGATTCTCCAGATCTCCATGAGCACAGGTTCATTGATTGCACCTTAATAAACAACACTTTCTCCAATCACAAAGATGATTGTGACGTTGACTTTGAGGAAGATAACGATTTCCTGATTTATCTGGTCAGTTTTCTTGGAAGTTTATCCGTATTACCTGGAAATATTATCTCTGCTCTCCTTATGGATAAAATCGGAAGAATAAAAATGATTGGTGAGTATGCAGACACAATGTAATGCATTTATGGTCTGGTCCATATTCTGTGTCATGGTGTGCTCTCCATAGAGATCAGTGGACATTACTGTGTGACGTTGCATTGAGCTTCCTTCTGTTACTGCTCTGGAGAGCGGACTGAAATCTTGAGCTCTCTATGATAACTTTATGATAACTCCTTGGGATCTAATTATAAAAAAAAACATTTGTCAATATACAAATGGCTCAGCATTTTCATAGCTGTCACAAATATGTCAAATATGTGTATTTTCTGTGATCATCAGCTCCACCTAGTGGTCATAATGCTGTATTTTTCCTGATTGGGGTAGTTCTGGGGAAATATCACATTATGGCCACTAGATGGAGTTGCTGATTATAGGAAATACACATAGTAGACACATTACGGGGATTATTTGTGATGGCTGTGGCATTAACACAAACCAAGTTTTTAAAAGCAGACCCCTTAGTGAAAACTGTTTTCCTGATCACTTCACTTTCAATTAACATTAGTATATGGCAGAAATGAATAGCACTGTATGAATGGAGCATGGACAAAAGGTCCACCTCCTCTATTCATAGGGCACTTTTCATTGTGGGGAGCAATAGCATAGCTTATATGAATGGGGGGGGGGGGGTGTAGTAAGGGTGTGCATACCTGGGTACTTTTGATGAGTGCCTGTCACAGGTCCAGCAGCTCATATTAACCCTTGCAGCACTAGAACATCACAGCTGCAAAGGGTATTAGGGGGGAAGTGGAAGATTTCAAAGAGCCCGGGCAGCCAGCAGCACAAGGGACACTTCTCATTTAATGTAAGTACCGTCCCTTATGCTGATTTAAAAAAGAAAAAACTTAAAGCAGTTGTATAGTTACATTTTTTAATGTATAATAATAAGGCTATAATAAGGCAAACTTGTAGGTAAAAAGAATATCTTCTAAACCTGTACGGTTTAGGAGATATTCCCCTCACAATGAGATGCTGACTTCAGTGGCGCATGCGCTCCGGGGATTCTCGGCTGAAAGTCTGGCAGATGCTAGACCCTGCTGGGAAGAAAATGTCATCACGGCTCCGGCCACTCACAGCACTGGAGCCGCGATAACCGGAAGACACGCCGGGGGAACATGTTAGCTCCCTCAGCGCGGACCGAGTGAGATGTTGGGGCCTTGTTCTAAGGTAAGTATTTCATAATGAGCTAGTATGCGGTGCATACTAGCTCATTATGCCTTTTTCCCTTGCAGGTGTAAAAATAAATAAATAAATAAGTCAGCGGGTTTACTCCCGCTTTAAGCTTTTTTATTTCCTTTTTATTTTCAATATTATTTTTTTATATTAGTTCCTTTTATGTTTATGTCTTCCTTGTAGCTGGCTCCATGCTCATCTCAGCGGTTTGCTGCTTCTTCCTGTTCTTTGGTAACAGCGAGTCTGCGATGATTGGCTGGCAGTGTCTGTTCTGTGGAACCAGCATAGCGGCCTGGAATGCCTTGGATGTGATCACTGTAGAGCTCTATCCCACAAATAAAAGGTATTGTCTCTTCAACAAATCATTTTTCTAATGTATTCTTGACTACATAAGTCAGATATTTCTCAATTTTATTTAGAATATTGTTATTATAGTTTTAATGTGTCAAAGTTTTTTGTAATATTACTTTAAAACGATGTGTTAAAATAGCTTTCTGGCCATCGGAAGTCAATGGCTTACTATATTATAACTCACATTAACCCCTTCAGCCCCGGAATGATTTGCCCCCTTAATGACCGGGCCATTTTTTGCGATACTGCACTGTGTCGCTTTAACTGACAATTGTGCGGACATGCGATGCTGTACCCAAACAAAATTGATGTCCTTTTTTTATCCACAAGTAGAGCTTTCTTAGGGACTTTTATTTATTTTTTATTTATTTTACTGGTAGTGGCGATGATCTGCGATTTTTAGCGGGACTGCGACATTGCAGTGGACACATCTGACCCCAAATTACACTTTTTGGGGACCAGTGACATTATTACATCGATCAGTGCTATAAGAATGCACTAATCAATGTAAAAATGACACGGCAGGGAAGGGGGTTAACACTAGGGGGTGATCATGGGGTTAAATGTGTTCCCTGGGTGTGTTCTAACTGTGTGTGTGTGGGGGGGGGGGCATACTGAAACATGACAGAGAACACTGGGAACAGTATATCGCTGTCATATCACTAAGCAGAAAGGGGAATCGCCTTGTTTACACAGTCAGTAGCCTGTTCTGCCTCTCCTTACCGCGATTGCGGGTCACTGGTCGATATCAAGTCAGCGGAACCCGTGGGACCCGCTATCCTCCTTGCATGGACCGAAGTACAGGTACGTCGGTTCGCGCAGGAGAGCTGACCTGCCACAGAATATCTGCCTCAGCTGGTCGGCTAGTGGTTAAAGCGGAGTTCCACCAAAAAGTGGGACTTCTGTTTTAGGGACTCCTCACCCCTTACATGCCACATTTGTTTGGAGGGAGAGTGGATACCTAGTTTTGACATATACCCGCTCCCACTTCTGCTTGGGCCGCCTAGTCGACTCGAGCAGAAGTTTTCCCCTCCCCCTTCCTCCCTGCAATCCTCTGTGATATGCCACAGGTCCCAGAAGATTGCCTAGGCACCGAAGAGGCACAGCACGGCTTACGCATGCGCAGTGCCCCCCCAGCTGTGAAGCCGTAAGCTGTCAAAGCCGGGTGCCCACACTTGTAATGCCGGTGCCGGAGAGAACTGAGGGAAAGAACCGAGGGTTTGAGTGGTCGCATTGCTGGACTATGGGACAGGTGGGTGCATGTTTATTAAAAGTCAGCAGATAAATAATATAATAATATAATAGAATAATAAACACAAAAACTAGTGCAACTCCGTTATATGTACATATCTTGTCAAATGCAAAATCTGCATAGTGTCCCGGTTCCGCCAATGATAGAAAATCATGGCTGCTGAAGGTGCTCACAGGGCCAGAGGAGAAGTTCCGGGACCCCGTGGGTATAGGGCACAACTGATGCCAGCTTGGGGGTGGACCACCTTTACATATCCTCCCAACCCTGTGAGCACCTCCAGCAGCCGTTATTTTCTATCATCGGCAGGACTGGGACACTATTCAGATTTTGCATTTGACCAGATAGTATGTATTTAATGAGTTCTAACATTTTTATTAAACTGTCCACTAGATGGTGCTTTTCCCTTTCTACACACACAGGAGAGGTGGGGAAATCGCATTCAATTGCAGCGCATTCCTGTTCAAATCGCATGCAATTCTTTTCAGTGCCATTTATTTTGTATTGGCAAAAGTCACACCGCAAAGTATCGGTTTTGGTATCAGGAGCATTTTTAGGAGTATGAGTACTTGTGAAAATACTCAGTATCAGCATCCTATTTCTGTTGTCCAGGGTACAATGTGCCAACATATTTTTGGAACTTTACCATTTCTTCCTGTTAACTAAAAAAATACAGGGTATGTGTTTGTTTTAAAGTAGTTGTAAACGCTTACCCAGTAAAGTGACTGGCCTCAGGTGATACACAGAGATTTAACAAATCCTCCCACATAAGTTGTACTTGTTTATCTGCAGTACTCTCTCCTCTACAACTGTTTAACCACTTAAGCCCCAGACCAATTTGCAGCCAAAGGACCAGGCCCCTTTTTTGCGATTCGGCACTGCATCGCTTTAACTGACAATTGCGCAGTCGTATGACGTGGCTCCAAAACAAAATTGGCGTCCTTTTTTTCCCCACAAATAGAGCTTTCTTTTGGTGGTATTTGATCACCTCTGCAGTTTTTATTTTTTTAGCTATAAACCAAAATAGAGTCACAATTTTGAAAAAAATGCAATATTTTTTACTTCTTGCTATAATAAATATCCCCAAAAAATATATAAAAAAAACATTTTTTTTCCTCGGTTTAGGCCGATACGTATTCTTCTACATATTTTTGGTAAAAAAAATCGCAGTTAGCGATTATTGATTGGTTTGCGCAAAAGTTATAGCGTTTACAAAATAGGGGATAGTTTTATAGCATTTTTATTAATATTTTTCTTTTTACTAGTAATAGCGGTGATCAGCGATTTTTATTGTGACTCCGACATTATGGCAGACATCAGACATTTTTGACACATTTTTGGGACCATTGTTATTTATACAGCAATCAGTGCTATTTAAATGCACTGATTCCTGTGTAAATGACACTGGCAGTGAACAAGTTAACCACTAGGGGGCGGTGATGGGTTAAGTGTGTGTGTGTGTGTTTTTTTTTTTTTTTTTACTGAAGGGGGGTGTGGCTTGGCGTCTGACATCACTGATCGTCTTTCCCTATAACAGGGAACAGACGATCAGTGACAGGCTCAGTAAGAAGCACAAGGAGAGGTTTGTTTACACAGACCTCTCCTTGTTCTTCAGCTCTGTGACCCGATCGTGGGACACCAGTGGCGATCAGGACCGCTGGTCCCGCAGCCGTGGTCACGGAGCTCAGGACCACGGCTGGGCACTTAAAGGGCAACGTACAGGTACGTGCTTGTGCCCAGCCATGCCATTTTGTCAACGTATATATGTGCAGGAGGCGGTCCTTAAGCGGTTAAAGTACACAGATCAAAGGCTATTTCTCAGCTTCAGAAGACAGGAATCTGACTTCTACACAACACCGAGTATGGTGGCCTGATTTTTTGAGTGGAGCCTGGGGGAGGGGGTTATTTATGTGGCCCACTCACCTGTGTTCCTTGTCGGTTCCAGTGCATGATACCCTCCCTCTAGGGTTTCCACCTTTTCTTCAACTTAAACCCGAACACTTAAGCGGCGCAGAGCAATTTTTTTATAGTATAAACCAGTGCTTCTCAACTCCAGTCCTCAAAGCGCCCACCCTTTTACATCAGGGTTCACAGAGCATCCCTTCTGTCAGGGTTCCCGAAGTTTTCCCTTACATCAGAGTGCACAGAGTTCCCCTTTTACATCTGAAGTCGCAAAATTCCCTTACACTGTAAGGGGGCACTCTGCAGACTCTGATGTAAAGGAGAACACCAGGGACCCTGACATAAGAGATTCTCTGAGAACCCTGATTTAAGGGGGAACACTAAGTCTGATATACGGAGAGAACTCTGATGTATGGGGGAACACTGTGGCCTCTGGTGTAAAACTTTGATGAAGTGGATGCTCTGAGAACCCTGATTTACCTTAATGTACTCACTCAGAGGCAGGAGAGAGAAGGGTGGAGACTTCAGTCACAGACAGGGATGGATGGTGAGCTCACTCACCCCTTGCCTGTCAGCACCCAGGGGCGGGCTGACAACTCATGGGGCCCCCGGGCAATAGGAGAAGATTATGGGGCCCCTGGGCAATAGGAGATTATGGGGGGTCCCCAGGCAATAGGAAATTAAGGGGCCACACAGTATACACACATATACACATACAGTATACACACACAGAAACACAGTATACACACACACAGAATACACATACACATACACACACTGAAAAGGTACTGGAGAGGCGGGGCAGCTATAATCTTGGGATTTAAAAAAAAACACAGATTTTTACATATTTTTTATACATATACATATATTTTATTGAGGCTGGCAACCCTGATGGGGCCTCTTAGTTGCATGGGGCCCTCGGCAGTGCCCGAGTACCCAAATGGTTGGTCCGCCCCTGTCAGCACCTCTCCTCCACATATATCTGTGGCTGCTGGGCTTTAAATTTCCCACCCTCACTTTCCTTTTCTGAGGCCCAGCTCTGGGGATTGGAGTGTGGGCAGACACAGAGGGGTAGGGGCGGGAGGAAGAGGAGCAGATTGAGCCCTCTCTCCTCTCCCGTCTGTGTGGGGTGGGGCTGTTATTGCTGGATTTGGGAAGTGTGTAGCAGACACTCTCGGCTTAGACAAATACAGCCAGCAACCCTGCTTGGAAGCCATAGTATGATCTGAATAATGTGTCCGGGTTTTAGGTGGTTGAAACCTGGACACATGACTCAAAACCTGAACTGTCCTGGTGAATCTTGGACACGTGGCAACCCTACCTCCCTCCCATCCCATTTAGAGGGCATTTCCCTCACATCCCTCTTCTACAATCAAAGATTACTTATCTTGGGTATACCCCCTTTTTGGTATACTGACGAGCTGAGCAGGGCACATCACTTGTTATGTTATGCTGTAAGTCTTGTGGGGTCTTTCTGTGGTTTCATGTCTATCTTGGTTGGAGGGCTCCGACTATAAATATAATTTAAAGCTGAACTCCAAGAATTCAGCTCCTTTGTAAGGCATCATGCACACTCTAAATGCATGTAAAACATGTAGGCGCATCATGTGATTGAGCATTAATTTATTTCATTGGCCAGAATAATAATTTATTGTGGCCATTATAATGAATTAAAAATCCAGAGCTAAACACGCCTAGCGTTAACACACCTTAACATACTTTTACGTGCATTTAGCTGATTTTTTAAGCCAAAATTCTGCTCCTGGATGCCAGTGTTTTTTGCAGGGGTATTTAGAGGCAGAAAAAAAAGACGCCTCTAAGAGCAGTATCAAAAACATCTAGTGTGCATGAGGCTTAAAAAGTAAAGGTATACAATGAGTTAAGTCCAACAAGGTTCTTGCCACCTTCTGAACGTATGTCTATTATTTACATCTGACAGGTTTATAGAATTTGCGGCTATCGCTGTAGTTCCAAAATCCCAATGCCAGACCTTTTGGTCTCTACAAATTCAGCAGTATAGTCGATCTAGCTGCTATGCCCACCCCTCTTGCCCAGTCACAGAAGCCTTTGTATTGTGTGAACACATTCACAAAATACAAAGGCTTCTGTGAATGGGCAGCAGAAAGGAGGGGTGGGAATAGTTGCTGTGTGTGTGTGTGCTCTTCTCTGACATTGTCCTCTGATATCGACAGAGCCATAAAGATAAATGTAAATAATAGAGATAAGTCCAGGAGGTGACATGCACCTCATTGCCATACTTCATTTAACTAATGAAGAAGCCAATAAAACGTACAGTATACTATATTATCTATGAATACATAAAACTAGGGGTGTTACTGATTACAATTTTCGTGTTCGATTAATTGTTTTTTTTTTAAATCGATTAATCAACTAATTTTGATTAATTATAACGCACATACAGATCCAACTACTTTTAGTTGATCTCCTTGCATTGCAACTCTGTATTAGTCAGTGGTAAATGTGGTATACACTATATACAATAACCCAACACTAGTTAGTTTCCACAATCCATGACTTAACTTCACAGTTCACACACATACAGTTTAAATTCAAACTGTAGCACTGATGTAAGTCATTTTTTTTCCACAGTAGTGTGACAATCCCTCCACCTCCGGTCTAACTAATCACTCTCACCTTATGGCATGGACCCCTGTGCAAACAGGTGGTCATGCAGGCGGGTATCAAAAGGGATAACACGGACCATAAACTTCTCTCACGTCTCCTTAGATCTCAGCAAGGACGCCAGGTCATGGGTAGAAAGAAAAGATCTAAGTGCTCACCGCTTATGTATCAGATTTAATTTGTGTGTTCGCACACAAAATATTCACATAAAGACGATAAAAACACAGCATGTAAAGCCGACAATCATGTTAGTTCCATAGGGCAGCAGCGGGTGACGTCATGCGTAGCTCCTCCCCCCCATACATGTTACGTTCAATCAGAACTTCAACGTCACCGGACTCCTCCCCCCTTCCCTTCGTTAGCAGACGGAGGCACTTGGGGAAGGGGGAAGAATCCGGTGACGTCGATGTCCGTGACGTCACCGGATCTCCGACGGAACTCCCTGAAGACCCGGAAGCCGGTGAAGAGGTGAGTACCAATCAAAAGAATTTTGATCGATCAACAAATTAACGATTAATCGAGGAATTAATCTTTCATTTCCACAGCCCTACATAAAACCTTATTTTAACAACTTGCTGACCACTATATAGCAGTTTTACTGCTACAGGATGTCAACTCTGCACAGGATCTATCTAGGATATATGTGATCCTGCACTTCAGCCTGCAGGGGAGTGCACGTGGTGCTGCTGGGCCGCTTCTGCTGTGATAATTCAGAACAGAAGCCAATCTGCGGGGGTTAGACATTCAATGACCTCCAGAACCCACCGTTAGTCGATAAACTACACATTACGGGGATCTGCTTATGTAACCAAGGGGGGATGGATTGTGTGTTCCTGCAAGACAAAGGACTAGAATCCATCTCTTCCCAAAGTAAAAGCAGTACAGATAGTAAACACAAGCACTGGCTAGGCACACAGTTAACTCTTTGACTGTCCTAGATGTTTAACCCCTTCCCAGCCAGTGTCAGTACAGTGACAGTGCATATTTTAAGCACTGATGTGTCAAAAGTGTCAGTGTCCGATTGTCCGCTGCAATATTGCAGTCCCACTATAAGTCGCCGATTGTCGCCATTACTATTATAAAAAAAAATAAAAAATCCATAAATATATCCCATACTTTTTAGACGCTATAACGTTCATGTAAACCAATCAATATACGCATATTGGGATTTTGTTTTACCAAAAACATGTAGCAGAATACATATTGGCCTAAATTTATGATAATTTTTTATTGGATATGTTTTATAGCAGAAAGTAAAAAATATTGTTTTTTTTTTTTCAAAATTGGCGGTCTTTTTTTGTTTATAGTGCAAAACACAAAAAAAATTCTGCAAAAAAAAATGGCATAAATGTTATTTGGGTACAGTGTCGCTCGACCACATAATTGTCAGTTAAAATAACGCAGTGCCGTATCGCAAAAAATGGCCTGGCCGTGAAGGGGAGGAAATCTTCCAGAGCTCAAGTGGTTAATTAAAAAGTTAAAACCATAAATGACATCCAAACGAATGTCGATAGAAATATGTGTACTTACAAACGGTGAGTTATATTGATAAGCCCTGAACAAATCTGTATATTTATACTTTTTTAAATCCCCCAACAGAGCAACAGCCTTTGGGATCTTGAATGGTCTGTGCAAGCTGGCCGCTATATTTGGAAACTCCATCTTTGCTTCTTTTGTCGGCATAACAAAGGTGGTTCCGATCCTCATTGCATCCGCAGCCCTCGTAGGTGGAGGCCTTATATCTCTTCGACTACCTGAAACACGAGAACTTGTCCTCATGTAAATACACACAATGGAACACACTATTGAGACCTTTCAGTGAAAGCGCTATAGCGAGCGAATATTTGGGGGAACGGAACTACTGAAAGTTGTTTGGTTAGAGCCAAGTCAATCATCGGACATAAAAGAACACACATCGTCTCGGTCATCACAGCTCGAGCCAATCTGAAAATCAAAGCAGATCGCCAATGCTGTTCTCTCTCTTGGATAATAATGATACATTTGTGTTTTAGTTTATTTTTATATTGTCTTTGATTTAACATAATGTATAGAATTGTATCTCGTTATAACAGGCTTTCAGAAATATCCTACTACTGGTATTTAAATATGAGTAAAATATTATCCTATATCCTATATTGTCACCCTTGGGAAATGATTTTAGATCTTTTCCGGTACGTTTTCTTGGACCATATGCAAACACTGGAAGATGAGGACTGAATGTAAAGGAAAATATAATAACAAAGGATGGTTTATATTGTATGTCTTCATGTTAATGAAAGAAAAAAACGTATTTTTCTCCTTTCTGCTAGAGGGGGACTAGAAAGAGTGTCAGCAGAGATATTACTTATACTGCATGGTGACCTCATCAGGCTATCCTCGATGGTGTAATTGCACATGTGTATAATTTATTTTATTTATTACAGGTAGTTATATAGGACCAACAATGTATGCAGTATAATATGACATATTGTACATTCATATCCATCCCTGCCCTTACAATCTAAGGTCCCTATTCAAAGATACATACATGCAAGCACACATAATAGGGCCAATTTACCTACCAGCGTGTCTTTGGAGTGTGGGAGGAAACCAGAGCACCCAAAGGAAATCCACACAAGCACAGGGAGAACATGCAAACTCAATGCGCATAAGTGTCTTGGGTGAGATTAGAACTCGAAACCTCGTTGTTGCAAGGCTGAAGGTAAAAAAAATGTAATCAGCTTTTACATGTTCCTCTTATGAACTGGGGGCTTCTATTGATGCCTACTCAAAAGAGAGGTCACCCAAACCCTCTGTATACACAACAACATCAATGTCTAGAGCAGGGTTTCTCAACTAGGGTTCCTCCAAAGGTTGCTAGGGGTTCCTTGAGCAATGAGCAATTTCTGCCTTTTAGATAAATTCCCACTGACAGCATTGATCTTTTTAGCTATCTGTAAGGGAGTAACTCTTCCCAAAGATCAAAAGTGTAAGGAGCATTCTTCCCACTGACCATCACACAAATGTAACATGAGTTGTAGATATAGTCATTTTTAGCAGGGGTTCCCTGAGATCGGAAAGTTATTTCAAGGGTTCTTCTGTGTTGAAAAGGTTTAGAAAGGTTGCTCTAGAGGTTCATCCCCTCTTGATTAAAACAGTGGAGGTTAGGGCCCCGTATAGTCTAGATCAGGGGTCTACATCCTGGAGTGTTCAGTGGAGTCCCCCACCCACCTACATCCAGGAGTTCCCACCAGAGATCCCTCTTACCTTCATGTGCGTCCAGCAGAGTCCCCCCGTACATGCATGTGCACCCAGTAGAGCCCCCTCTTACATCCACCTGTGCCCAGCAGAGTCCCCTCTCACATCCATGTGTGCCCAGCAGAGTCCCCCCTCACATGCATGTGTGCTCAGCAGAGTCCCCCCTCACATCCATTTGTGCCCAGCAGAGTCCTCCCTCACATCTATGCGTGCCCAGCAGAGTCCTCCCTTACATCCATGTGTGCCCAGCTGAGTCCTTGTTACATCCATATGTGCCCAGCAGAGTCCCCTCCTACATCCATGTGTGCCCAGCAGAGTCCCCCCCACATCCATGTGTGCCCAGCAGAGTCCCCCCCACATCCATGTGTGCCCAGCAGAGTCCCCCCTTACATCCATGTGTGCCCAGCAGAGTCTGGTCCTCCTGTAAATGCTGAAGACATATTATTAGCTGCTAGGCACTGGTGGTCCTAGAATCCAAACACAGTGGACTGGGGTAGGCTCACAATGGCTGGCAGTGGATGCAATGGCCTCTGTATTAAGATACATAGACCTGCCCACTCACTGCCAGTTAGTCAGAGTATTTTCACGGACAGTTGCAGCGTGTTGTATAAAGTTTTGTAGTGAGTCAGATGTGGGCTGCAGGCCACAGTTTGGAGAACCCCCCTGCTCTAAATAATCATAATATTGCTACATCCCTTAACCCTGGAGGACTACATAAATAGGTCCATTCCAACTCTGAGGGGTGTTGTCATTTTCAAGAACCTTCTAAGATCCTTCTGTCACCCTGTATTTGTCCTAAGAGGGGCAGTCACTTATTAGTCTTCCCATTCACTTATCCAGAATACTGTGCAGACCAGAGACTTTCCAACAGTGGTGCTTAAGCAGGCATGTTCTGGCCATTGGGGCTACCGGGAGTTTCCCATTGGGTAGATGGCTCAGTGGGCTGGTTTCATTGACAGCGGAGGTAGAGCCGGCAGGGACTCCCAAACTCTGTCCACCAATAAGCTAATCTCCCGTTGTGCAGCTGTTTAGAAAATAAACTTCTCTAGACCCCCTGTGTTCATTGGGGGTCAGGGGACAGAAAGCAGACTGTTTCATCACTTTTGGTGGATTAATCCGCAGCAGTACACTACACAGTTGAAGGCCAGCCTGTGCTATATCAGTAGACTGGAGCCGGCCGTGAGCGCTGCTGTGGATTAATCTGCATAAAGCCAAAAGTGATTAAATAGTCTGAACTGAACACAGGGGAGACCCGGAGAAGCTTTTTTTCTAAACAGCTACACAGCGGGAGCCGGGAGATTAGATGATTGGTGGACAGGATTTGGGAGTCCCCGCCCATGCACCTTGCCCCCCAGTTTCCTCCAGCCCTAGTTACCCAGCTCTATAGTGCCCAGGAGGAAGGGAGAGGACTAGATGTACCAGCAGTGCACAGCTGGTCCCAGGCTCCCACCTACAGAGGAACCACCTGCAGGACAAGCACTGCAAACCGGACCTAGGTAGAAGAAGCTGTGCAGACCAGGTACTGGGGGGGCTTATATCGATTGACACTGATCAGGCTGCATTAATGGGCACTGGTGTGGGTGCATTAATGGGCACTGGTGTGGCTGCGCTGATAGGCACTGATCAGGCTGAATTAATGGACACTGGTGTGGCTGCGCTGATGGGCACTGGTCAGGTTGCATTAATGGGCACTGGTGAGGCTGCATTAATGGGAACGGGAGGCTGCATTAATGGGCACTGGTGTTGCTGCATTAATGGGCACTGGTGTGGCTGCACTGATGGACACTGATCAGGCTGCATTAATGGGCACTGGTGTGGCTGCATTAATGGGCACTGGTGTGGCCACGCTGATGGGCATCGGGGTGGCTGCGCTGATGGCCACTGATCAGGCTGCATTAATGGGCACTGGTGTGGCTGCGCTGATGGGCACTGATGTGGCTGCGCTGATGGGCACTGATATGGCTGCATTAATGGACACTGGTGAGGCTGCATTAATGGGCACTGGTGAGGCTGCATTATTGGGCACTGGTGAGGCTGCACTGATGGGCACTGATCAGGCTGAATTAATGGGCACTGGTGTGGCTGTGCTGATGGGCACTGGTGAGGCTGCATTAATGGGAACTGGGGAGGCTGCATTAATGGGCACTGGTGTTGCTGCATTAATGGAGACTGGTGTGGCTGCGCTGATGGACACTGATCAGGCTGCATTAATGGGCACTGGTGTGGCTGCTCTGATGGACACTGATCAGGCTGCATTAATGGGCACTGGTGTGGCTGCACTGATGGACACTGATCAGGCTGCATTAATGGGCACTGGTGTGGCTCTGCTGATGGGCACTGATCAGGCTGCATTAATGGGCACTGATGAGGCTGCATTAATGGGAACAGGGGAGGCTGCATTAATGGGCACTGATGAGGCTGCATTAATGGGCACTGGTGTGGCTATGCCCTATCTTATGCCCAATAGTGATGTTTTTACTTATGTTTTTTGCACAATTATGTATAGTTTATATACTATTTTTGCACTTGTTTGTTAAAATAAAGTGGGCTGGTCTGGATGAAGTCCAGGGCCAAATTTTTGTCCCAGTCCAGCCCTGGGCATACAGTAAGTACCCATAATATTCAACTCTTTATTATCCAGTCCCCCACCAGCAAAAAGATCATGGTAAATATATTCCCACAATGTTTTCTATTCATTGAATATGGTCTAGTTTTCGGAATACTATGATTTCATGTGTAATATATCTCTCCCTTTAGCACAAATATAAGCACAACATTTCTAATTGCCAACACTGCCAAATAGTTCATTTTGATTTTGAGTCAAAAGATTATTTTTGTTAATGATGAAGCCTCTGGACCTCTTAAATCTGGAGAGGTGTAATTAACTTTTCAGGTTCTGCTTAAAGATTTCACTGTGTGCCCTTTTCCTATTCATTACCTCACACATGCTATATTTCATGAAGGGACTTCAATTTCAGACTATTTAAAGAAAACCATAAACAATTTAAAGCAGCATTAAACCCAAAAGCAAAACTTTTATTATATTGCAGCTTAGCAATTCTTAGATGTGATGGCTGCAGTCATTTTTTTTTTTTTTTGGCTCTCTTTCTGCTTTTTTCATCTGGTGATCCAGCCAGTAAGTCTTTTTAACGAAACCCCGTTTAACAAATTTTTCCAAATATTCGTAAATTCTAAAATTTGTAAATTCAGAAATTCGTAAATTCGGAATTCGAAAATCCGGAAACCCGATAATTCGTAAATCTGATATAATAAATAATAATAACTATTACTAACTAATAAATGATAGGTATTGAAATTTGCTTTCATATTTGGCTGTTAGTGAACGCAACAAATCGAAGTTATCCGAAGTTATGAATTATCCGAAGTAACGAATGTCGTATCTAAACGAATGGAACGTAACAAATTAATATTAATAAATAACAAAATTAATAATAATTAAAACTTTTTATTATTATTATAATTTATTATTAATTAGTTACGTTCCATTTGTTTAGATGCGACATTCATTATTTTGTATAACTTGTAAATTCAGATAAATTCCTATTCGTTATGTTCACTATTAGCCAAATTTGAAAGGAAATTCCAATACCTATAATTTAATAGTTAGTTGTTATTAGTTAGTTAGTTTTTCCTTTGAATTTTTGGATTTTCTTTCTTATTTTTGGATTTTCAAATTTACGTATTTACGAATTTTTAAATTTACGAATTGCGATTATAACGAATGACCCGAAAAACAAACAAATGAAACTAAAACAAATTTTATGGCAGTGCACATGTCTAGTGTTAGATGTATTAGCAGATTTAGATGAACTTGACTAATAAATTAAAGCTGAACTCCAGATAACACTTTTGTTAAAATTATTATATTTGTATTTATTTCTGGGCATACATGTTAGATTCTACAAGAACATAGTAGATAATATATAGTAGATAATAGCCAAAACATTGCATTTAGCAACCTTATCTGTCATGACAGTGTTGCATTGGACCAACATATACAAACAATTGAAGGTATAGGCCTAAATGACAAAAAAAAATTAAAAAAACAAAAAAAAAAGATCAAAAAGGAAAGGAAAACAGACCAAAGCACTCAACTTCAGCTGCACAACTGGTGAATCTGAACTGCACAGCTAGTGATTGTAAACAATCACCTTGTAAAACAACTCATTCAGGTTAAAATAGAAATGAAAGGCAAAACATTTTTGTAAAGATATAAAAAATAAATAAATATATACATTTCCCTTTTTTCTCTTTTTTTTTTTTTAAATGATCACATTCCCTCTGTCAGCTGCATAAGAGCTTGGAGGAGGAGAAGCAACACTACACTGAGCTTCCCAGTGAATGACTAGAGCCTTTCTTATACAAGTACATGGTACAGCAGGCACATATCAGAAATATAAAGGGTTGGGGTAACAAATAGACATGTGCAATTCGTTTAGTTACGAATTTGTTTTTTTAACAAATTTTAACAAATTTGTTAATTTCTGAACTTTGGATTTTCAAATTTCCAAATTTAGAATTTCCAAATTTCGCATTTCCGAATTTCCAAATGTAGAATTTCAAATTTCTAAATTTGGAAATTCGGAAATTTGAAATTTTCGAATTTTGGAAATTCAGAATTTTCGGAAATTCGAAAATTTCGGAAATTCTACAATTTCGAAAATTCTAATTTAGGAAATTAAAAAATTTGGAAATTTGAATAATCGAAAAATAAGAATGAAAATCTGAACATTCAATAGAAGGAAAATTCGAAAACCCTAAAATATCTGAAATAATAACTAACTAACAATAAATATTAAATGATAGGTATTGGAATTTCCTTTCAAATTTGGCTGTAAGTGGACGTAATTGAACTAATTATCTGAAATAACAAATGCTGTATCTAAACGAATGGAACCTAACGATCTAATAATAATAATAATAATAATAATAAATAACAATAATAATAATAAAACCTTTTTATTATTATTATTTATTATTAATTTGTTCCATTCCATACCATTTGTTTAGATGCGGCATTCGTTATCTCAGATAATTCGTAACTTCAGATAAATTTGTATTTGTTATGGTCACTAACAGCCAAATTTGAAAGGAAATTCCAATACCTATAATTTAATATTTATTATTAGCTAGTTATTATTTCAGATTTTTGGGTTTTCGAATTTTCATTCTATTGAATGTTCAGATTTTCATTGTTATTTTTGGATTTTTCAAATTTTCACATTTTTTTTTTTAGATTTTCAAATTAGATTTTCGGAATGAATGAATGAAATGAAAACAAACAAACTTTTTGGTCAGTGCACATGTCTAGTAACAAACGTTTTAAGCTTGCCTGGCATCTAATATTCAATGTGGCCTTGGTCAAGCAAGCAATCTAAACTTGTCACATAACAGCCGACATTTTTTAAACAGTTAGCCCTTGTACACACGGTCGGAGATTCCGACGGAATGTGTCCTATCGGACTGTTTTGTCGGATATTCCGACTGTGTGTGGTCTCCATCGGACTGTTTCCGTCGGAGTATCCGACGGACCAAGTTTTCCATCTTGTCTTAAAATTTTCCGACAAAATGCTCCGATCGGACATACTCCGATCATGTGTAGCCTACTCCGACAGACAAAGTGCCGCGCATGCTCAGATCAAATTCCTAGACCAAAGCTATTGGCTACTAGCCTGAACGTAGTCCCGTCGTAACGAAATAACGTCATCACGTTATGTACAATTGGATTTTCCGACAACTTTGTCCGACCGTGTGTATGCAACAGTTTCGGACAAAATCCGTTGGACAAAATCCAACGGATTTGGTTGTCAGAATGTCCGACCGTGTATACAAGGGCTGACAGTAACTGTTTTTTTTTCCTTTTTTTTGTAAATGAATAAAAGCTGATCATTGACGCTTTTCCTGGACAGCTTCGTCTGTAAATGCATTTGAAAAATAACAGACTTACTGGCAGGCTCACCAGGTGACAATAATGGAAGCCCCAAAAAAAGCAAAAAACAAATACACATCTAAGCATTGGTAAGCTGCAATATAATAAAAAAAAAATTGGTTTTAATACCACTGTAAGTATTTTTTAACCAGTGTTTTTGCTGTTAAACAGACTAGTTTGGAGGTTAGATAATGCACAGAAATGTTAAAGACCAGCTTCTTATATACTATTTCAAACAATATGATAACTACTAATTCCATGCCCTTAGCTGCATGTTGCAATGTAATATATCTTGACAATTAATAATCTGCTGTAATAAAGAATAACTTTATTTGTGATTAATCTAGACCAGGGTTCCTCAACCATGGGTCCATGGACCTCTTGGGTTTCCTCCAGAGGTTGCTAGAGGTACCTTGAGAATTGAGCAATTTCTGACTCCCAGATAAGTTCCCACTGACACCATTGATCTTTTTAGCTATCTGTAAGGTAGTAATTAATCCAATGGCCACAAGTGTAAGGAGCTTTCTTCCAACTGACCATCACACTAATGTATTATGAGTTGAAGATATGATAATTTTTTTTTTCAGGGGTTCCTTGAAACCGGAAAGCTTTTTCAAGGGTTCCTCTGCGTTTAAAAGGTTGTGAAAGTTTGATCTAGACATATTTAATCTTTGTTAGATGTTTCCTGTAATTGACCTTCAAACCATCCAGCAGTACTATGCGGAGGTGTCATTGGACAATTCCAGAACGACGTTCTTAACTTTCACTTCCAGGATGTTGTCATTAGCTTTTAATTGTTGCTACATTTAAGGAATGCATTTTGTGATGTCTGTGTATTCAGTATTTATGTTTTAAAAAACACATGTGACTCAGTTGATAACTATAAATCAAGGTACTTCCTTATTACAAATAAATGTTTTCATTCTATATACCAATTCATGTACCAAAGAATCATGCACTGGCTTTGTATGTCTCCTGGGGGGACTCACTCCCTGAATTCAAAGTGCCACTAAACTCTGCTTTGGGAAAAGAAAAAAATGATATACAGTAGCTCACAAAAGTAAGTACACCCCTTACATTTCTGTAAATATTTTATTATATCTTTTCATGTGACAACAGGGAAGAAATTACACTTTGCTACAATGTAAAGTAGTGAGTGTACAGCTTGTATAAGTGTAGATTTGCTGTCCTCTCAAAATAACTCAACACACAGTCATTAATGTCTAAACCGCTGGCAACAAAAGTGAGTATACCCCTAAGTGAAAATGTCCAAATTGGGCCCAATTAGTCATTTTCCCTCCCCGGTGTCATGTGACTTGTTAGTGTTACAAGGTCTCAGGTGTGAATGGGGAGCAGGTGTGTTAAATTTGGTGTTTTCGCTCTCACATTTTCATACTGGTCACTGGAAGTTCAACATGGCACCTCACGGCAAAGAACTCTCTGAGGATCTGAAAAAAAGAATTGTTGCTCTACATAAAGATGGCCTAGGCTATAAGAAGATTGCCAAGACCCTGAAACTGAGCTGCAGTACGGTGGCCAAGACCATACAGGGGTTTAACAGGACAGGTTCCACTCAGAACCGGCCTCTCCATGATCGACCAAAGAAGTTGAGTGCACGTGTTCAGCATTATATCCAGACGTATGAGTGCTGCCAGCATTGCTGCAGAGGTTGAAGGGGGTCATCCTGTCAATGCTCAGACCAAACGCTGTGCACTGCATCAAACTGGTCTGCATGGCTGTTGTTCCAGAAGGAAGCCTCTTCTAAAGATGATGTACAAGAAAGCCCGCAAACAGTTTGCTGAAGACAAGTAGACTAAGGACATGGGCTACTGGAACCATGTCCTGTGGTCTGATGAGGCCAAAATAAACATATTTGATTCAGATGGTGTCAAGCGTGTGTGGCGGCAACCATGTGAGGAGTACAAAGACAAGTGTGTCTTGCCTACAGTCAAGGATGGTGGTGGGAGTGTCATGGTCTAAGACTGCATGGCACTGACGAGCTACAGTTCATTGAGGGAACCATGAATGTCAACATGTACTGTGACATACAGAAGTAGAGCATGAAGTAGAGCATGAAGCCCTCCCTTCGGAGACTGGTCCGCAGGGCAGTATTCCAACATGATAACGACTCCAAATACACCTCCAAATTGACCACTACCTTGCTAAAGAAGCTGAGGGTAAAGGTGATGGACTGGCCAAGCATGTCTCCAGACCTAAACCCTATTGAGCATCTGTGGGGAATCCTCAAATGGAAGGTGAAGGAGCGCAATGTCTCTAACATCCACCAGCTCCGTGGTGTCATCATGGAGGAGTAGAAGAGGACTCCAGTGGCAACCTGTGAAGCTCTGGTGAACTCCATGGCCAAGAGGGTTAAGACAGTGCTGGAAAATAATGGTGGCCACATAAAATCTTGACACTTTGGGCCCAATTTGGACATTTTCACTTAGGGGTGTACTCACTTTTGTTGCCAGGGGTTTAGACATTAATGGCTGTGTGTTGAGTTATATTGAGGGGACAGCAAATTTACACTGTTATACAAGCTGTACACTCACTACTTTACATTGTAGCGAAGTGTCATTTCTTCAGTGTTCAGTGTCATATGAAAAGATATAATAAAATATTTACAAAAATGTGAGGGGTGTACTCACTTTTGTGTGATACTGTATGTATAAACACACACACACGAGGGGTCTTCAAAAAATGTCTGCACTTTTTTATATTTAATAGAGTTTTAAAAAGTGTGGAAACTTTTTGAAGAACCCGTGTGTATAAATAGCGCTTCACTTTTTCCAAATTTTGTTATGTTACAGCCTTATTCCAAAATGTATTAAATTCATTATTTTCCTCTTTGCAAGTTTATTTAAAAAAATAAAATAAAATAAACACATGTACATACAGTATGTATTTACAGCCTTTGTCATGACACTCACAATTTAGCTCAGGTACATCTTGTTTCCACTAATCATCCTTGAGCTGTTTCTACAGCTTGATTGCTTGATTGATCCACCTGTAGGAAATCCAGCTGATTGAACATGATTTCTAAAGGCACACACCTCTCTATATAAGGTCCCACAGTTAACAGTGCATGTCAGAGCACAAACCAAGCCATGAAGTCCATGGAATTGTATGTAGACCTCTGAGACAGGACTGTATCGGGGCACAGATCTTTGAAAGGGTACAGAAAAATGTCTGCAGCATTGAAGGTCCCAATGACCACAGTGGCCTCCATCATCTGTAAATTAAAAAACTTTGCAACCACCAGGACTCTTCCTAGAGTGTGCCACCCAGCCAAACTGAGCGATCCAGGGAGAAGGGCCTTAGTCAGGGAGGTGACCAAGAACTTGATGATCACTCAGACAGAGCTGCAGAGTGTCTCTGTGGATAGAGGGAAATCTTCCAGAAGAACAACCATCTCTGCAGCAATCCCCCAATCAGGCCTTTATGGTAGATTGCCCACCAAAAGGCACCTGAAGGACTCTCAGACCATGAGAAACAAAATTCACTGGTCTGATGAAACAAACATTGAACTCCTTGGCCTAAAAGGCAAGCGTCATTTCTGGAGGAAAACAGGCACCGCTCATCACCTGGCCAATACCATCCTTACAGTGAAGCATGGTGGTGGCAGCATCATGCTGTGGGGATGTTTTTCAGTGGCAGGAACTGGGAGACTAGTCAGGATTGAGGTAAAGATGAATGCAGCAATGTACACGGAAACCCTTGATGAAAACGTGCTACAGAGTGCTCTGGACCTCAGGTTGGGGTGATGGTTCATCTTCCAAAATAGCAACGACCCTAAACAAATGAGTGGCTACCGGACAACTCTGTGAACGTCCTTGAGTGGCCTAGCCCGAGCCTAGACTTGAACCCAGTTGAACATCTCTGGAGAGATCTGAAAATGGCTGTTCACCGACACACCCCAGCCAACCTGATGGAGCTTGAGAGGTCCTGCAAAAAGAAAAGGGAGAAACTGTCCAAACATAGGTTGTGACAAGCTTGTAGCATCATACTCAAAAAGACTTGAGGCTGTAATTGGTGCCAAATATGCTTCAACAAAGTATTGATAAAGGGCTGTGAATACTTATGTACATGCAATTTGTTTTATTTTTTTATTTTTAATAAATTTACAAAGATTCCAAGCTTCTTTCACATTGTCATTATGGGATATTGTTTGTAGGATTTTGAGGAAATAATTTAATCCATTTTGGAATAAGGCTGTAACATAACAAAATATGGGAAAAGTGAAGCGATGCAAATACTTTCCGTATGCACTGTATATATTATAATTTATACAATACAACCCTAATTCTCAAAAAGTTGGAACGCTCTGTAAAATCTACATAAAAACAAGTAGCTGGTGGAACGCTCCCACTCCGGGCATCCCCTTCTTTCTATACCATTTGTAATTGGCGGCAAGCGGCACCATGACGTCACTCCCACCCACCTGAGCCTGGCTGGCTTTGGAACCAGTTAGCCCACGGCCAACTTTTTTAAGGACGATTTTTACAAGTCCGTAAATTCACAGGTAGGTGGCAACCTTGAATTAGACATGTGCATTTTGTTTCGTTCCAAATCGAAATTCGGACGAATTTTCATTATTCGGACATTCGGATGCATCCGAATTACCGAATTACAATGCTAACGAATTCAACCGAATTTGGACGAAATTAGAATCAAATTCGAAAAATTACATTTTGCGACCCAACTTTGGGGACACGTATCTCGGGGCCCCTTATATCTATAAACCCCAAATTAGGTATGCAAACACAGTAGACCTAGCACTACAAAATTTTTGGGGTTTCTAGCACCAAGTGACCCCGAGATACGTTGCCCCAAATTCGGGTCACAAAGTGTCAAGCACTTTTCTGTAGCAGAGAATGACATTTTGCGACCCGAATTTGGGGCCACGTATCTTGGGGCCACTTATAGCTAGAAACCCCAAATTAGGTATGCAAACACAGTAGACCTAGCACTACAACAACTCCAAATTTGGGGTTTCTAGCACCAAGTGACCCCGAGATATACATGGCCCCAAAGTCGGGTCACAAAATGTCAAGCACTTTTCTGCAGCAGAGAATTACATTTTGTGACCCGAATTTGGGGCCACATATCTCGGGTCACTTATAGCTAGAAACAATTGACCCCGAGATATATGGCCCTAAATTCGGGTCGCAAAATATTTTTGAATCCAGTTGAAATAGTTTTGAATGAGGTTGAAATCATTTCGAATCATGTTGAAATCATTTCGATTTGGTGATTTTGTAGTGCTAGTTCTACTCTGTTTGCATACCAAATTTGGGGTTTCTAGCTACAAGTGGCCCCGAGATATGTGGCCCCAAAGTCGGGTCACAAAATGTCATTCTCTTCTGCAGAAAAGTACTTGACATATTGTCCATATCTTGGGGTCACTTGGTGCTAGGAACCATCACTTGTGGCAGGTGACGTGGCAAGTGTACAATCCACAACTTGTTCATGTGGCACTCGTGGCAGGTCACGTGGCACTCGTGGCAGGTGTCATGGCAAGTGGACAATACACAACTTGTGGCAGATGACGTGGCAAGTGGACAATGACATACAGCATATGTACTTGCCTTGCGATCGACATCCGTGACTTCTTCAATCAGGCATGCTGACAACTTCATTGATGTGATAAATATAAATGAAATAAGATGTGTGTGTTTTTTTAGTATGAGAAGTTGATGTGACAGATGTATATAAGTAAGTAACTAACCATCTTCCAAAATGTCTAATTCAAATTGAAAAGATTAGAAAAAAATATAATTGAATAAAATAAAATAGAAAGAATATACAACCATCTTCTGAAATTCAAATTTCAAATAGAATAAATTTAAATTTCGAATAGTATGAATTCAATTTTTTTAATTAATTAATTTTAACTTTGGATAGAAAAGATTATAATAAAATAGAAAATAGACTAGAAAAAACGATAGAACAGAACAGAATATATTATATTTTATTCTGTTCTATTGTTTTTCTAGTCTATTCTTTTATATTTTATTAAAATCTTTTCTATTAAAATCGAAATCATTATATACTAAATTCGAATTTTGGAAGATGGTGGTTTTATAATATATATATATTTCTTTCCGACATTCGAATTTCGTATAGAATGAATTCAAATTTGAATAGAAAAGATTAGAATAGAAATAGAGAATAGACTAGAACAATAGAACAGAATAGAATATATTATATTTTATTCTATTCTGTTCTATTGTTTTTCTAGTCTATTCTTTTATATTATATTAAAATCTTTTCTATTAAAGTCAAAATCATTATATACTGTGAGTTTCGGAAGATGGTTTTATATATATATATATATATATATATATATATATATATATATATATATATATATATATATATATATTTTATATATTCTATTAAATTATATATTTTTTATATTCTGTTCTAATCTTCTCTATTTGAATTAGAAATTTTGGAAGATGGTTAGTTACTTATACTTACTTATATACATCTGTCACGTCAACTTTTCATACTTGCAGTGTAACAGTGCAAAAAAAACACACATCTTATTTAATTTATATTTATGGTATCAATGAAGTTGTCAGCATGCCTGATTGAAGAAGTCATGGATGTCGATCGCAAGGCAAGTGCATATGCTGTATGTCATTGTCCACTTGCCACAAGTTGTGTATTGTATTTGTCCACTTGCCACGTGACCTGCCACAAGTTGTGTATTGTCCACTTGCCACGTGACCTGCCACAAGTTGTGTATTGTCCACTTGCCCGACACCTTCCACGAGTGCCACGTGACCTGCCACGAGTGCCACGTGACCGGCCACTAGTGCCACGTGACCGGCCACTAGTGCCATGTGACCGGCCACGAGTGCCACGTGACCGGCCACTAGTGCCACGTGACCAAGTTGTGGATTGTCCACTTGCCACGTCAACCTGCCACCAAGTGACCCCTGATATGGGCAATATGCCAAGTACTTTTCTGCAGCAGAGAATGACATTTTGTGACCCGACTTTGGGGCCACGTATCTCGGGGTCACTTATAGCTAGAAACACCAAATTTGGCATGCAAACACAATAGAACTAGCACTACAACATCTCCAAATGTGGGGTTTCTAGCACCAAGTGACCCCGAGATACATGGCCCTAAATTCTGGTCGCAAAATATTTTCGAATCCGCTTGAAATAGTTTCGAATGCGGTTGAAATCATTTCAAATCATGTTGAAATCATTTCAAATCATGTTGAAATCATTTCGAATCGGGTAGAAATATTTTCGAATTTGGTTGAAATATTTTCGAATGTGAGTGATTTTTTGAATTCGGTAGAAAACAAAACGAAATCCGAAAACGAATTTAACGAATATAGCTAAACAAAATTAATTAATTAACGAATTAAAATGAAACAAAACAATTTTTTTCCTTTTGCACATGTCTACCCTGAATATGGCATCACCACTGGCCATGCACTACCTAAAGAGAAAAAAGGACAATGTGCTGGTTGGATTGCCCCAATTAGGATTGTTAGTGTGACTTAGGCCTAACATTCCTTTAGCGGTCTTGACAGGTGGGAGAGATTAGGTGCTTAGAAAAAAGAAACCTCTCCCTAATACCAAGATTCTGCGTGAATTGATCCATTGACATCACATTTAATTCAGAAATATTGGTTTTGGGTGAATTAACCCTTTATTGCATTTTTGTTTGTGCAATTCATTGTCAATTCTTCTGGTTTAACAATATTTTTAAGCTTAGTCATTCATTTTAAAGGCATTATAAACCTTCCTACATGCACCTTGGATGCAAAAGATGTACATTGATCATGTTGTTTTATGGTTGTTGCTCTGTTCACGCAGCCTATAGTCGAGTAAATCTTCACATTCCTATGTCAGAAGTTTCTGTTTGTGTTCAAACATGAAGCATGGCACTGCACAGGTTAATGTATGACCTCTCTCTGTAGTGTGAGAACTTACACATCCTTTGAAGAAACTACATATCCCACAATCCCTGGGTCTCAGTGTAAAGCCAACCATAGACAGCTAAGATTAGATCCATCTATGGGCAGGCTGGTTGTACTAAAGTTGATCCATCAATGGACTTCAGTAAAACCAGCCTGTTGATTTTATTCACGTGATCATTGTGAATCATTGTGTTCTGCCAGTGAGGGAGGTTCCCCACGGCAGAACACAATAACGCTTCGGGAGGGATTCCCTCATCAACACCAACATCAACTGTGTTGATGGGGCAATCAAGCAATTTTCTTTCCTTTCACCCATGGTGGAAGGAGAGAAAATTGCAGAATCTATGGGCTGCTTTACGAATTGGAATTCTGATTGCATGGGAAGTCATGCAAGGATAATGGCTGAGGAAGGTGCTGAAATCTCTAGCCATTACAATGTGAAGGTTTTTTTTTTAATTTTCTGCCTTGTGTGAACACTAATACTCTGCAGGTAAGAGCTACACAGTAATTCGATCTGACACAGACACAAACAGGCAGAGCAATTAAGAGATGAGCCCATTCTCTGGTAAATAGGGACAAGATATATGAATACATGGACGTAGGGGAATCCATCAGCCACGACACGACAGACTGTAGCCACAATATGTGAACCCATCATTACAAGGTAAGGAAAACAAACAACACAGGGAATATAACTACATCAATACCTAGTTAAAACAAAGAAAACTTTTGGAAGTGTACAACGCCTTCAAGTTTCACCCAATGTTAGTATCATGCAAATGTTTTATTACATATTGTACCATATAGAACTAAAAGACTATGTTCAGGAGCAAAGAGAAAAATGTGGTAACTCAAAGTGTCCAATCAGGAGTTATCTTTCACTGAATACTAAATCATGACTCTTGGCCTTTATTTGTATTTATTTAACCCCTTCACACCCAAGAGTAAAACAAATCTAAATGCCTAAGCACAATTTTGACATGCGTTAGTAAAATTGTACATTTTATCACAAATACTTTGTGCATCCAGGTGGATTATACTTCATACTTCAATTTTTTTATTATCAAAGAAAAACTGGCCCAAAATAGTAAACCAGTTATTTATTTATTTTTAATGTAGCTGTATATTTCTTGTTACTACCATAACCTTCCACCAAAGAGCAACCCAGAATAAATTCTCCTGCTGCTGACAATCGCAGCGATACCACATATGTGTATGTCATTTGTTGTTTGTCCCCGTAGTACAGCCCAGAAACAATAGTGCACATTTTGTTTTGTTTTTCTTTTTGTCCTACCTAAACCAAACTGACACTAACTGACACTGATGCTAATTAATGTGACCCTGACCTTTGACCCTCACTTGACCCAAACAGTGACCTAGATTAAACCTTGATCTAGTTATTTTTCTTAATTTTTTATTATTTATTTATTTTGCATTATTTTTACACACACTTTTTTTTCTTTCTGCAAGAGTATCCTTCCTCTTCATTCACAGAAAGAAAAAAACCCCACAGGGACAGGCTTCACAGTGACTGATCATTGTGGTAGCCAGAGGCTACAACAGCAATCAGATTACCCAGAATCGGAAAATCCTGGTCCTGATTGTTAGTATGGGGGCTCGGGGGTCTTGGCGAGACCCCATTCTCGGTGCTGAGAGCGCGTTGCATGGCACAAAGGAAGAAACACATATATGCGGCCCCTGCGTAAAAAAAGCCCATTGCAGAGAGGCTGCATATATGTGTTATGTCAGCGTTAAGGGGTTAAAGAGGAATTCCAAGCATGGTATATTTTATAAATAGCTATATTTGTCCAGCTTGGACCAATGTAATCATTTATATACCATAGTAGATATATAAATGTTAATATCTCGTGCTTACCCAAAAAGTAGTGAAAAATTGATTAATGTGAAAAAATTATATATATATATATATATATATATATAAAATTAAATAACGTGTAGGTGCTGCAATTCTGAGTTGAAAAACTAAATTATATATATATATATATATATATATATATATATATACACACACAAAATTAGAAGTGCACAATCCTCGTAAATAAGAAAAAATTCCCATATTGATATAGTCCACATCAGATGTACAAATTGAATATATGAATATATATATATATATATATATATAGTGACTGTCCATATATATTCAGTGCAAAGCATGGATATCCATGGTGTTCAGCGGTATGTTCTCTTGTGTCAGAAGGGAAAAATTAAAGCCTCTTACCAGACGAGTTGGATCCCAAATTATAGGGATCAAACACGCTTGTTATCAAGGTAACCACCTGCGTTTTTTCCACTAGTGTGAAACATGCATATGTGAATATATAGGAATGAGAAGAGAATAGGGATTTTAATGGTGCAAGGATATTAATAAATTTATAGTACCAATCAAAAGAAATTATGATTTTACAATTTTATTATAATCAAAGTTAAAAAATGTATAAAAACATTATCACAGAGAATCAAAGAAATGGTGGTCCAGACAGGTAGGTTGTTTCGGATATTTAAGATGCTGCACATTAACCCAACATGTTTCGCTGGGTTGCCCCGAATGTCGTAATGAACAAAACAGTAATAAATTTGCTTTATAAAGATAAATAAACAACAAAATAGTGTAGCGCTAATTTAAATAATGATATCTTCACAAAGGAAAATATGCAAGATTAAGCAATCGTAAGTGCTGAAAAAAGGAAATTAAATCCTCTAGAGTGTGATTAATACACGTAAACTGAAAAACACATGCAATACAATGTAAATTGTTTATAGAGATATACATGGTCTACTGGTCACATGTGTTGAATTCCTCTGAGATCCATGCCTCATTTTTTTTTACAAATGTGAGGTAGTCAACACTGTCGTGAGCTAAGCGAGTGCGCTTATTGGTCACGATACCCCCTAATGCGCTGAACGTCCTTTCGGACAGGAAACTGGACGAGGGGCAAGCCAACAGTTCCATTGCAAATTGGGCAAGCTCTGGCTAGAGGTCAAGCCTGCCCACCCAGTAGTCCAGGGGTTCATCACTCCTCAGAGCGTCCACATCGGCTGTTAACCCGATGTAGTCGGACACCTGTCGGTCTAGGCGTTCCCTGATGCTGGATCCGGATGAGACCTGTCGATGGGTCGGTTGAAAGAATGACCTCATATCAGAAGTCACCAACACATCTTCAAACCGCCCTCTTCTTGCAGGCGCTGTTGGATTGGTACCCGCAACTCTTTTTCTGGGAGTGGGAATTGCTCCTCTGCCAGCGCACGCAAAAGTAGAATGCAGCATTTCTCGAAGCAAGGCATGGAAGTGCTCCATTCTGACAGCCCTCTGTGACGGTGGTAACATTTCCGCCATTTTGTGTTTGTACCGGGGGTCTAAGTACGTTGCCACCCAGTACTGGTCCTTGACCCTTATATTTTTTATACGGGGGTCCCTGTCAGGGGCGGATCCAGAGTCTAGTCTCGGGAGGGGCACTGCCAGAAAATACGTTTTTTTTTTGCGGGCAATTTATCGGGGACATGGCTGGTGCTAGCGTTTCAATCATGACGGCACCATGGTTAATATGGTGTCAGGATGTTGGAAGCGCATTATTTTTATTATTACATTGTTATATAGAATGTTATATAAAATGAAATGGTTCAACTCACCATAATGCAGAATCAGTGAGAGCCCAGAGTGTGTCACCTGCCACCAGTTGCAGATCGTCACTTGCCATGCCACACGTTGCGGACTGTCACTTGCCACGCCACCTGCCACCAGATGCGGATTGTCACTTGCCACGTCACCTGCCACACGTTGCAGATTGTCACTTGCCACCAGATACGGATTTCCATGTCACCTGCCACACATTGCGGACTGTCACTTGCCACGTTACCTGTCACACGTTGCAGATTGTCACTTGGCACGTCACCTGCCACACGTTGCAGATTGTCACTTGCCACACCATCTGCCACCAGATACAGATTTCCACGTCACCTGCCACATGTTGCGGACTGTCACTTGCCACGTCACCTGCCACATGTTGCAGATTGTCACTTGCCATGTCACCTGCCACACTTTGCAGATTGTCACTTGCCACGTCATCTGCCACCAGATACGGATTGCCACTTGCCATGTCACCTGCCACACATTGCAGACTGCCACATCATCTGCCACATGTTGCAGATTGTCACTTTCCACGTCATCTGCCACCAGATACGGATTTCCACATCACCTGCCACACATTGCGGACTGTCACTTGCCACGTTACCTGCCACATGTTGCAGATTGCCACGTCACCTGCTACACGTTGCGGATTGTCACTTGCCACGTCACCTGCCACCAGATACAGATTGCCACTTGCCATGTCACCTGTCATTTGTTGCCAATTGTCACTTGCCACGTCACTTCCCTGCTGTCGGGGCGGAGGGAGTGATTGTGATGAGTATGGACAAGATGGAGGGATGAGGTGATGCAGGTAGGAGGGGCCAGCACACTCAACAAACTCAGGGGCGGACGCATAAAGGGAAGATTGCTGGCGCTCTGCCTCTGTCACACAGTGCCCCTATAGTGTCATATTTTGCTCCCCATCACAGAATGCTCCGGAAGTGATGTTGCAGCCAGAAATTTAGCACTGCGCATGCACGATGCGTTCCAAACACTTGCGCCATGCGTTTCAAATGATTTGCAACAATGCAGACCAGTGAAACAGTCAGATAATGTCAGAGAAGTGAGGGGAGGTAATCCCCTCCCTGAGCCACAGTTACCTGCTCTCTCTTCGCCGCTCTGTCTAAAGTTAATGTCACGATTACCTCCCCTCACTTCCGTGACATTATCTGACGGTTTCACTGACCTACATTGTCGGAAACCCTCTGAAACGCATGTGCAAGCATTTGGAACGCATCGCGCATGCGCAGTGCTAAATTTCTGGCCGCAACGTCACTTCGGGAGCATTCTATGATGGGGAGCAAAATATGACACTACACCGCTCCTCCAGGCAGCTCCTGTCACGTGACGTCGGCTCTGAGTCTGAGACTCCGAGTCTGACGTGAGTCACGTGACTGTCTCAATGACATCACTCGTTGCTAGACGCCAGGCGGGCAGGCGCTAGCAACGAGTGCAGGGTTGCCAAGCCAACGGCTCAGCTCCACCCACCTCCTAGCTCCTCCTGGTCCAGTCCCGCTGTGTAATACACCAGAGTCTCTCTCTCTCTCTGCGCCGCTGATCGCTGATGAGACAGAGAGAGAGACTTGGGCATAGCAGCGCTGCAGCCTGCAAGTCAGTCGGTGACAGTGTGATATTTTCGGGGGGGGCAATTGTCCTGTTGCCCCCCCCCTGGATCCGCCCCTGGTCCCTGTTAAAACACTGGAGCATGAAGGCCCCCATTTGCACTAAACTGGAAGCGGTGTGGTGGCCAGGCTCCTGCTCATCATCCAGGATAATGTCGTCCTCCTCGTTCTCCTCTCCCCATCCACGCACAACAACAGGGATCCCAGAAAGGTTTAAAGCATGCTCTTCTTGCTCCTCCTCATCCGCCCCGGCACCATCCTCCTTTGACTCCTCTTCAGACTCCTGATGTTAACTTGTCTCAGATAGAGTAGCCCCCCCTGGGAATTCATCCAGCATTGCGACTTCCTCATCTTCCCACTCCTGCTCCTCCACGGCTTGATCAATGACACGATGCAATGCACGCTCCATAAAGAAGGCATATGGTACCATGTCACTGATGGCGCCATGGCTGCGACTGACCAGTTTGGTGATCTCATCAAATGGCCACAGAAGTCTGCATGCCTCGCTAATGAGCAGCCACTGGCACGGTGAAAAAAAACCCAGCTCCCTAGAACCTGTTCTGCCGCAGAGTTCATACAGGTAGATATTAACTGCACGTTTCTGCTGGAGCAGCCTATCAAGCATATAGAAGGTTGAGTTCCATCGCGTCGGGCAATCGCAAATAAGACGTCTGACCAGCAGATTGTGTCACCGCTGAATGTCAGTAAGGCAAGCCATGGCCGTGTAAGATCTTCTGAAATGGGCCGAGATTTTCCTTGCCTGCCGCAAGATGTCCTGGATCCCAGGGTATTTGACAATGAATCGCTGCACGACCAAGTTTAAGACATGTGCCATGCATGGCACGTGCGTAATTTTGCCCTGTTTCAATGCGCTAAGCAGATTGGCACCGTTGTCACATACCACTTTACCAACTGTCAAATTGAGCGGTGTTAGCCACTGGTCTGCCTGTGAACGCAAAGCTGAAAGGAGTGCCGGGCCAGTGTGGCTCTTGGCTTCCAGGCACAACAGACGCAGCACAGCATGGCAACGTCTCACCTGGCATGTCGAATAGGTTCTGGGGAGCTTGGGTGGCGCAGCGGAAGAGACGCTAGCAGCAGAAAAGGAGGAGTCAGCTGAGGAGGAGAGGGAGGAGGATGGAGTAGGAGGAGGAGGAGAAGAAGAGCCAGGCCTGCATGCAATCCGTGGCAGTAAAACCAAATCTACACGGGTGCCACGGGTTACATGCTTGACGGCCGTCAGAAGGTTCACCCAGTGGGCAGTAAAAGTGATATACCTTCCCTGCCCGTGCTTGCTAGACCACGTGTCTGTGGTCAGATGTATCTTGGCACCGACACTGTGCGCCAGAGATACATTCACTTGCCGCTGAACATGGCCATATAGCTCTGGGATGCCCTTCTGTGAGAAATACTTCCTTCCTGGGACCTTCCATTGTGGTGTTCTAATGGCCACAAATTTTCTAAAGGCCTCTGAGTCTACTAGTTTATAAGGCAGTAGTTGGCGGGTTATGAGTTCTGACAAGCCAGCCGTCAACCATTGGGCAAGAGGGTTATCCGGCGTCATCATTTTTTTATGCTCGAACATTTGGCCCACGGAAGGCTGCCTTTTTGCAGAAAAACATGAGGATGGCGTGATGGAAGGTGGAGTGGAGAACAATTGTGAGGAGAGAGGAGAAGGAGAAGTAGAAGACGAGGCTGGATGGTGAGAGCCTGGAGTGTGGCTTTGTGTGTTCCGTTGCTCCCACTGGGCTCGGTGATGGCAGCTCATGTGCCTTCTTAAGGCGGTCTTCCCTAGGTGAGTGTTGGGCTTACCGCGACTTATGCATTGACTGCAAAGATTGCAAATGGCAACACTATTGTCAGCAGCAGACACGTTAAAGAAAGCCCACACTGCGGAGCCATGTGCCGGCGTCCTGGGAGCGTTAGATGTGACCATACATGGTTGATGCCTCGCTCCTGATACATTCGCATTCTGCTTTGTTCCTCCTCTGCAATCTAAGTTCTTCCTGCTTCTCCACCCTATCTGCTGGTTCATATCTCCCTCTGAACTCCCCTCCTCTTCCTCTCTTGTGGGCACCCACGTGACATCACTAGACAGGTCATCATCGACGTCACCTTCCCCACCGCTATAATTAGAGATCTCGGAGTAGGCAGCAACAGCGGGGACAAACCTCCTCCTTGGGCTGATCTGGGTACTGTCTTCAGACTGCTGAGCGGCGGTTGTTGCAACCTCCTCTTCCTGATCCAATGCCAAGAGTGGCTGCGCATCGGAAATGTCTTGATATGGATCAGAAAATAATTCCTGTGACTCAAGCGGAAGGTATATGGTGGTGGTGGTGGTGGTGTTGTTGGTGGTAGTGTCTTTGGGGGTTTTCAGGAATTCTGATACTGTTGGGTTGTTTTTCTGCCTACAGGAGGCCAGAGCCATGGCATACAATAAGGATGACCCTGACTCTGAAGACTCACTTTGTGAGTAGGCCGTGCAGGCTGAGCACCAGAACGGATCACAGAGCACATTTTTAAAATTACGTTCCTTATGGTTTCACTGCGGGAGGGGTTAAAGTGTCATTAAACCCACATCAGTAAAAACTATCAATAAAATGGTGTATTACATGCTGTTCATACTCATAGTTACATAGTAAGGTTGAATAAAGACACCAGTCCATCCAGTTCAACCTGAGTGAGTGTCTACAATTGTTCCTATCCCTGTACATTGCACACTCACATCGGTCCCTACCCTCAAGGAGCCCACAATCCAAGGTCCCCATTTATATACTAGGGCCAATTTTTAGACAGAAGCCAATTAACCTACCTGCATGTCTTTGGCGTGTGGGGGGAAACCGGAGTACCCGGAGGAAACCCACGCAGGCACAGGGAGAACATGCAAACTCCAGGCAGGTAGTGTCGTGGTTAGGATTCGAACCATGCGGCTAGGTGAGAGTGCTACCCACTACACCACTGTGCCACCCTACTCACTCAGTCACTATGGGATTCGTTTTCTGTATTCTGCAAAAAACTTGGTTGATCCTGCTGTTCCCTTCTATCAATGTCCCCTCTACAGTTGGGGATTTTGCAGAGCAGTGTTAGCAGCTAGTGCATATACTAGTTTTTATTTTTATTTTTTTGAGTTTCTATGCTATCAACCCCTTTGGCTGTAGTGTTGGGCTTTGAAACTACCATGCAAAAAGCTGTGCGTGCACTGCGCATGCGCGGGTCGCACTGCACACTATTGGCCAGCCAATCTTCTGGGACCTGTGTTGTGTCCCAGAAGATCGCTGGCAGGGAGGGGGCTGCCTAGGCTGTCAAAAACAGGAAGGAGGAAGTGGGACAGGAGGTCCCACTAAAAAGAGGATACCCCCCCCCCCCAAAAAAAAAAATGACATGCCAAATGTGGCAGGTCAGGGGGCGAGGAGTGCTTAAAACGGAAGTTCCACTTTTGGGTGGAACTCCGCTTTAAGACCATAAATGCTTTCATTTGGGTCCAGAAATCCTGCATAGGACCCATCAGGTCTGTCATAGCCTCTGTCCATCAGTGAGACTTTGGCCTCTGTGGACAACAAGAACACGTACTTATGTATAACTAGGGGCTCTATGGGCAATAGAAGAAGGTAAATAAAAAGACAGCGAATGAAAGAAGCAGCAATCACTGTATGAGTTGGCTCTCAATAATGTGAACTTAGAAACAAAGTGGGGGTGTGTTGCGCTAACTTACAACCATATAATATGAGAAAATAATGAATAAAATAAATAGCCCTAATACTGGCAAAAGATAAGTGCAAATAGACTTATAAGTAATAAAATAGAAAGTGCAACTGTGCATTAATAAATAAATCAAAAAGTGGCTATGTGCATAATACAAATGAAATTTGCTGCATGCAACAAAACGCACAGTAAATTGCACAAGTAGTGACACAAAAAAAATATATAATAAGGTAAACAGTAAAAAACAGATCTAAATCAAAGTGACGACAGTGAATCACACTAAAGTGTCCCATACATGATCCAATCGTGCAACTCGATAAATCACAGTAATTAAAGTGCAACGTGCCGAGCCAACAATCCTCTGGTGATGATCCGTGCCAGTGATGCTAGTGCTAAACAATTACCTCACCGCTGTAAGGCAAACAGCGAAAATATTTCAGGGCAACCAGGTGGCAAGGGATGATCAAGGGGATTGGCTGCACAACAGACTCTTGGAGACTCCTCCAACTTCCTTGTATGTAGTAAATGGTAGGCAAGCTCAAAGGGATAAGCCAGAGAAAACCACCATGGTGTAGTATTTTGAACACATAATATTTATTAAAGATATGTATAAACTACTCACAAGGGAAGTTAGGACAATGCACAGTAACAGCAACAGCAGACCGGATATAAACGTCACTTCCGGGTTGCCCTGAATTATTTTCGCTGTTTGCCTTACAGCGGTGAGGTAATTGTTTAGCACTAGCATCACTGGCACGGATCATCACCAGAGGATTGTTGGCGCGGCACGTTGCACTTTAATTACTGTGATTTATCGAGTTGCACGATTGGATCATGTATGGGACACTTTAGTGTGATTCACTGTCGTCACTTTGATTTAGATCTGTTTTTTACTGTTTACCTTATTATATATTTTTTTTGTGTCACTACTTGTGCAATTTACTCAATCTGTTGAAATAATTTAGACACTACATTTTTTACACTGTCTTTTTAAATATATGCGTTTTGTTGCATGCAGCAAATTTCACTTGTATTATGCACATAGCCACTTTTTGATTTATTTATTAATGCACAGTTGCACTTTCTATTTTATTGCTTATAAGTCTATTTGCACTTATCTTTTGCCAGTATTAGGGCTATTTATTTTATTCATTATTTTCTCATATTATATGGTTGTAAGTTAGCGCAACACACCCCCACTTTGTTTCTAAGAACACGTACTTGCATGTCACCATTTTTCTGTGGGTCCCCGACACCTACATTTTGTTGGCCTTGCCATTTGGCCTGTCTTCTGGTGTTGGCTCCTCTGCTACCGTTACTGTGCGAGGAGAGCGTATGTGCTTTTGGTCTTTATGTAAAAAACCCTTCCTGGTCTTATACAGATACAAGATGGATTTGAAGCCTAGAGCTTCCTTCCTGCCCAAGATAGTTTTAGTCTTTTTCCTCAGCTAGAACATTTGATTTTCATCCCTCTATCTCCAGTTCATCAGAAGGCGATTCCCGCTTCTGGATATAGTTTAGGCTGTGCGTGTTTAATTCGCAGCCATCGCTTTTGTTAGAAAGACCAACTCTCTTTATCATTCCTGATGTTCCCTGTAAAGAGGAAATGGCTTTTCTCTAGCCACAATTTCTAAGTGGCTCAGACGGACCACCATCCAAGCTTATGCTCTCAAAGATTGTTTTTTCCCCTTCCGGTCGAGGAGCACTCTAGTAGATCTGTTGGTGCTTCTTTGGCATCAAGCTTAAAGCGGAGGTCCACCCTAAAGTGGACCTTCCGCTCATTGGAATACTCCCCCCCCTCCGGCGCCACAATTGGCACCTTTCAGGGGGGAGGGGGGTGCAGGTACCTGTACAGTACAGGTATCTGCACCCACTTCCGGCGTAGATTCTGCAGAAGGTACGCCCCTTTCCGCAGAATCTACGCCCCTTTCCGAAAGTTCCCCGCTGCCTGCTGGGAAACACATGGATCCCAGAGACAACGGGGACCATCCTTATTGCGCAGCGCGACTCGCGCATGCGCAGTAGGGAACCGGAAAATGAAGCCGAAAGGCTTCATTTCCTGATTCCCATACCCAAGATGGCGGCGGCAGCACCCAAGAGACGATCGAGAGATCGGCTTCGGGTGCCGACATCGCGGGCGCGCTGGGCGGGTAAGTGTCACTATTTTAAAAGTCAGCAGCTGCAGTATTTGTAGCTGCTGGCTTTTAAAAAAAAAAACGCCGGAACTCCCGGCGGACTCCCGCTTGAAGGCTGCCACCTGGTCTTCTGTTCACACATTCTCTAAGTTGTACCCGTTGATTTTTCAAGCTTCATCTGATGCCAGCTTTTGGCATAACATCCTTTAGGCAGCTCTTTGAGCTTCAGGAAGCCCCAGTTCTGGTTTATTTTTATTTATTTTTTTGTGGCCTTGTTAGCAGTTTCATTGCTGTTGCTCACTTTTCATTTGGAGTGCTTTTGGATGTCCTAACAGTATCAGAATTCCTGTGTCCCTCAATGGATTCCAAGAAAAGCAAATTATGGTGAGTACAAAAATCTTATTGTCTTCCTCTTGTGTTTTTCAGTGTGCGAAATGCAAGGACTCTTTCCATGGTAATCCAGTGAATGGCCGCCAATGTTACAGACTCATGACAGTAGAACAAGAATACTGCTTTGACCCAACATCTCAGAATAATTGCTTTCATGAGCCCAATATACAAAACTTGCCTTATGGTCGCAGTGTCTTTTTTGGAGTCCAGCCCAAGTTCACCAACGTGGATATTAGAGTCACTGTCGATGTGACTTTTGGCTGTGTAGATGTGTTTGTGTCCACCTCCCCAGACAGTTTTGCTATTGAGGTTGACCCGTTAACAGGTGTCCACTTTGTCAGAGTGTACAGGTTAACTGTTGCATCGGTCAATAGTAGTCGATTGTATACCGTTAACAGGTTGGCTTCGTGAAGAGCGTCCAAAAGGGCTGATTACCTACATTACAGTTTGCAATCAGCAGACAGTACTGATAGTTCGGGGTGTCAGAGACCGCGTGGTTATCACCTACCCTCATGAGCTCCACACGTTGAAAAACAGTCGCTTTTACCTCCTGCTTTTAGGAAATTCATCGACAGGATTTGGAGAATCGCAAGGCTTGCTTTTCTTCCGTCAAGACCAAGCACACATAGACCTCTTCGTCTTCTTCTCTGTGTTCTTCAGCTGCTTTTTCCTATTCCTGTCTGCATGTGTCTTGCTTTGGAAAGTAAAACAGTGGCTTGATGTAAGGAGGGAGCAAAGACGTCACCTGCAGGAGATGAGCAAAATGGCAAGCAGGCCATTCGCCAAATTGACGCTCTACTTCCACCCGGACGTTGAGATGGTTGGATGTCACCCAGGACCAGTCCTACCATCACTTCAACATCACCACCATCATCATCACCACCATCAACGCTCCAAACCAAGAGTGAAATCCTATGACCCATCAACCCCTCAACCTCCCTCGTTACGTCACTCTGATCCATTTTTGTCTCAGCTATTAGGGTATACCTATTGCAACTTTAGAGTTGGACCTATCACATTAGAACCCACGGATGATGGTATGGCTGGTGTTGTCAATTTACTGTTGCAGCTGCCTGGAGGAGCCCAGGCCCCTAACAGAGCCTACTTGGGATCAGCCCTTGTAACTTTACGCCACAACCTTCAGGAATACTGTGGCCCCAGTCATGTGGTCAGCAGTTCCCGTAAGGGACTTCTCAGCCATGAAAACCTCACTAGCATGTCCCTTTAAAGGTGGATCTATGGTAGTAGGGACAGCAACCACAGACTTTTGGAGACTATATAAGTTATAAAACAGTATCATAACACTCCGATAAGCCGAAAACAGCTCTTCTGTTTCACCACTGTGTGTGAGAAAGAACAAACAAGACTGCAAAGGACTAAGTAAGGGCGTAATAGCCTAAGTAAGATGTAGGGCAGCAACTAACGATTATTTCCATAATCGATTAATCGGCCGATTATTTTTTCGATTAATCAATTAATCGGATAAAATCATATTTTTAAAAAAAATATGAAAAATAAACGCACAATGTAAAAATGAATCAATTATCAAATGTTGATCTATAAATTATACCATTATAAATTAATCAACAATGCAACCATCAGGCCCTCCCCTCACGCCAGGGTACTCGGTGTAACCCTAGACTCTGACTTGTCATTTCAGCCCCAAGTCCAATCGTTGTCAAAAGTTTGTAGATTTCACCTCCGTAACATCTCTAAAATTCGCCCCTTTTTAACAATTAAAACTACCAAGATCCTCATTCACTCCCTTGTTATCTCTCGCCTTGACTATTGCAACTCCCTTCTCATTGGCCTGCCTCTCCATAGGCTCCTCTCCTCTTCAGTCTATCATGAATGCTGCTGCCAGACTTATCCACCTTACCAACTGCTCAGTGTCTGCCAACCCTCTCCTCCAATCCCTACACTGGCTCCCAATCACCCAGCGAATTAAATTCAAAATACTAACCACCACATTCAAAGCCATTCACAACTCTGCCCCGAGCTACATCACCAATCTTGTCTCCAAATATCACCCAAACCGTCCCCTCCGTTATTCTCAAGACCTCCTACTCTCAAGCTCTCTCGTCTCCTCCTCCCACACTCGTCTCCAGGATTTCTCCAGAGCCTCTCCAATCCTCTGGAACTCGCTACCTCCACCGGTCCGGCTATCCCCTACTCTTGCTACCTTCAGACGATCCCTGAAAACTCATCTATTCAGGGAAGCCTATCACGTCTCAAACTAATCTCCTACCACTTCCATAAACTCATTCCCAACAATTATAACCTTCTGTACCACCTGCCCCACCCTTTTAGATTGTAAGCTCTTCTGAGCAGGGTCCTCTTAATCCTCTTGTATTTAATTGTATTGTAACTGTATTGTCTCCCTTTTATATTGTAAAGCGCTGCGTAAATTGCTGGCGCTATATAAATCCTGAATAATAATAATAATAATAATAATACCACGTGATGAATATATATCTCAGAGTGCACAATGACTAAATAAAAAAGCCAATACTATTAAAAATATATATATGAAAGAACGCTTGTCACAATTGAATTTAAATTGTGCAGATACAATAATGCAAATATTAGTCCTCTAATTAACAAGATTTGCACATTGCACTTTGCACAGATTTTACAAAAACACACCCACTAATTTCATTTTAATGTTTGTATATTTTACATTTCCTGGGGTTATAAAACATCAGAGTAGAGCGCTTTTACTACCTGTATTTATAACATTGGTATACTGTTCCAACTTTTTGTTGCGAGCCTGGGGTAGTGGCAGCCCTCTTATATCCACCGTTCTTTTGCAGCTTATCCATAGCGCAAACCCCCTTTTTTCTGTTACAATCTGTCCAACTCCGCCCGCCCGCAAGTCTCCGCCCGCTTCAGTCCATACTTTTTCTCTGCCGCTAAAGAAATATCCTGCGCATGCGCTGTTAATAGCATTGAAGTGGCGCATGCGCGGTAAAGGGCCGCCGTCAGCTGTTTCAGTGACGGTGTAGTGTCATATTTTGCTGCCTATCACAGAATGCTACGGAAGTGACGTTGCCGCCAGAAATTGCGTACTGCGCATGCGCATAGCGTTCCAAACACTTGCGCCGTGCGTTCCAACATAGTTTCGGCAATACGGTTCAGCGAAACCATCACATAATGTTATGGAAGTGACGTTACAGACAACACAAACACTGGGCCGTGCGTTACAACACTAATACTTCCCTTGTTACCTAGTATCATTATTTACCAACCATGCTGAGCTACGTGCCGTGTTAGGTTCTGCATTGCTGGGACTTGTAGTGCCTATCCTGAGCTACCTGCTTCAATGTTCAGTGTCCTCATCCTTATCCCTGTGCTTCAATGTTCAGTGTCCTCATCCCTATCCCCGGGCTTCAATGTTCAGTGTCCTCATCCCTATCCCCGGGCTTCAATGTTCAGTGTCCTCATCCCCATCCCCGAGCTTCAATGTTCAGTGTCCTCATCCTTATCCCCCTGCTTCAATGTTCAGTGTCCTCATCCCTATCCCCGGGCTTCAATGTTCAGTGTCCTCATCCTTATCCCCGTGCTTCAATGTTCAGTGTCCTCATCCCTATCCCCGGGCTTCAATGTTCAGTGTCCTCATCCTTATCCCCCTGCTTCGATGAGGACACTGAACATTGAAGCTCGAGGATAGGGATGAGGACACTGAACATTGAAGCAGGGGGATAAGGATGAGGACACTGAACATTGAAGCCTGGGGATAGGGATGAGGACACTGAACATTGAAGCCCGGGGATAGGGATGAGGACACTGAACATTGAAGCATGGGGATAGGGATGAGGACACTGAACATTGAAGCCCGGGGAAATTGAAGCCCGGGGATAGGGATGAGGACACTGAACATTGAAGCAGGGGGATAGGGATGAGGACACTGAACATTGAAGCACAGGGATAAGGATGAGGACACTGAACATTAAAGCACAGGGATAAGGATGAGGACACTGAACATTGAAGCAGGGGATAGGGATGAGGACACTGAACATTGAAGCACAGGGATAAGGATGAGGACACTGAACATTGAAGCATGTAGCTCAGGATAGGCACTACAAGTCCCAGCAATGCAGAACCTAACACGGCACGTAGCTCAGCATGGTTGGTAAATAATGATACTAGGTAACAAGGGAAGTATTAGTGTTGTAATGCACGGCCCAGTGTTTGTCTGTAACATCACTTCCGTAACATTATGTGATGGTTTCGCTGAACAGTATTGCCGAAATTATGTTGGAACGCACGGCGCGAGTGTTTGGAACGCTATGCGCAGTACGCAATTTCTGGCGGCAACGTCACTTCCGTAGCATTCTGTGATAGGCAGCAAAATATGACACTACAACGGAGCCGCACCGGAAGTGACGGGGTTACAATTTACAACACCGCCGCCGGGTGTGCCAAGATGGCCGCCAGCTCCGGAGCTAGGCCGAAGCCGCGGCCTTTCCTAAGGCCGCAGACACGGACCGCTCCGCGGATTGCATGGTGCGGACCAACTAATCGATAATGAAAATCGTTGACAACGATTTTCATTATCGATTATTATCGATGATGTCGATTAATCGTTTCAGCCCTAGTAAGATGAACAAACTCCATTATGAACTTTTTTTTATTTGGGGGGGGGGGGGGATTATTTATGATGGTTTAGTACAATGTGATTTTTTTTTTTTTTAATGGGGTCTGGGTGGGAGTTAACAAAACACTGCTTCATAGGTCAGTATTTCACAAATTCCTAGCTGCTGTCTGTCTACAGCTCTTGTGATCAAGGCTTTTTCTAGAGAAACCTCCAAACAGAGCAGATGAAGATGTGGTGTCTGGGGTTCCTTGGCTGTTGTGACACTTCACATTCCATTTTGTACCACCAGCTAGATGCTGCAAATTCAGCCACTGGGCCTTATGATCAGTTTTCTGTACTGCAAACAATTTACATTTTTTTCCCATAGGACTTTAACAGAAAAATTTGAAAAATATCCCACGGCAAGAACATTTTAATCGTTTGTAGTATTGTTAGAGGTGGTGGCAATGCACAACTCTATATAGACCAATCCATTTTAGGATTCAGGTTTCTGTACTGTTCTTGTTGCCTTTAGCAGCCAATCCTAGCACTAGAATAAAAAAATAAAAAAATAGAGGAATATTGACTGGTTCCCGTGGCAGCAGGAACTTTTCCTTCTGTAATGTTCATTCTATACATCTAATGTATGAAATGTTCCTGTCATCTCCATGTAAGAAGATTTTTATCATTCCATTAGCTGCTAATCTTCCTTTGGTAAACTGTCATAAATTAGGGTGTGGAAACCAGAAGTAAGTCTTTTTAAGATGGCCATAGATAGATTAGATCAGTGATGGCGAACCTTGGCACCCCAGATGTTTTGGAACTACATTTCCCATGATGCTCATGCACTCTGTAGTGTAGGTGAGCATCATAGGAAATGTAGTTCCAACACATCTGGGGTGCCAAGGTTCGCCATCACTGGATTAGATCCATACATGGGCACAGGCTGATTGCACCCAAGTCAATTTATTGGTAAACTTGGGTACAACCAGCATGTCGGATATTTAGCATCAGATTATTACCAGTGGCTAGCAGTAAATATTGTGCTCACCCGGCAGGGACAGCTCCCCTACTTACCGACCATGTGGAGAGCTACACTGGGTGCTACACCCCCGTCACTTTGCAGAAAGGTTCCTGACTGGTCAGTGCTTGCAAACAGTAATGCACCAAGAGTTGATGGTGTTCCTATAGGAATTTATGGAATAAAAATATCATTCAGGGAAACTTTCTGTGAAGAGGCACCAGTAGCTCCACATCTGATCTCCATGGAGGACCGGTTGGGGCAGGGGACTCTGCATAATGTATGGAAAAATCATTACGAAAAAGTTAAGGCAACAGTCACCAAAAAAAAAAAAAAAATATTTTATATATATATATATATTATTTTATTTTTTTTCAGTTATAAAGTACAGACTCATAGAAGTGTCTCTTCTTTATATCCCATAGCCATTTTTTTTTCTTCTTTTGGGACAGGTATACGTCCAGTCTAAATTTTTCTAAAAATAAAAATCAACGCAAGGGGATAGAGACGCACCGAAACATATCGGCCAAAAATTATGTTTTGGAGATAGAGGAAAAAGGTGCCAATTGTGGCGCAGAAAACGCCTGCGATTTTACTGTACTTACGCTCTGTTTTTCATCTGACTCAAAAATGTAACACAGGTGCATTCTTGCTGCGTTTTCAATGGGGAGGTGCGTTTTGGTTTGTTTTTTTGGATGTTTTTTTTTTGTAATTGATCAAACCACAACGGAAACGCAATGGACCAGTGTGAAGACTTACATAGAATTTAAAGGGATGCATTTTTCTTAAACTTTTCTTGCACTAAAGGTGCTGAAAATAGCCAACAATAAATTCATATTCATTCATGATATTAATTAAAAAGTCAAATATAATATGTTTTTTTTATATATAATTGTATATTTTTTTAAAACTGTAATTTTCTGATTTGGCCAAGTGCATCCTGAATTTTTCGGTTTCGGCACCAACATTTCCGTTCGGTGCACCTCCTAACTTACAGTTTTTATGATGTCCCTTGTGTTGATTTTTCCTGTTTCAGTAGAATTCTTCCTCTGTCCCCAATCTTCCGTTTTGACCGGGGGTTAGTACAGCTAAGGGGTTCCTTTCCTGTCGGCTTCTATGGATTGCCCAAGATCTATAAATAAAGGAGGCGGAGGTTTCAATCACCTGCTTGTCCTCCACTCATAAATCCTGTGTCCATTCATAGAAGCTGTAGTACTGCTTCTCTGAATGGCAGGAAAGAGCGGGTATAGTCCAGCGTTATCTTGATGAGAGCATCTGACAGCTCCATAGCTGTATTAGGTCCCTTTCACACGTGCGGACCGTTCGGATCCACCTGTCAGTTTTTATAAGCGTGTCTGAACAGTCCCTCGATACATCTCTATGGATCCAAACGGATGGATATCTGGCGGATGGGATGAAAACGGACAGGAGGTCCGTAATAATCCAATTCCCCCATAGAGGAGAGCGTCTCTCTGACAGGTCTGTCCCTGCACCGTGTGCAGAGACGGACTTGTTATCCGCCGGCTCAGCGGGGATCAACGGAGCGGTCCTTGCTGAGCAAGCGGATGGCTAAGGCTCCATGCACACTGAAGCTCAAAAAATCTTTTTCTGGATGCCAATTTGCTGGCAGAAAACGCTGGTTGAAAAACTTGTTTTTAACAGCGTTTTGTACTAGCATTTATGAGCGTTAGCGTTTATGGGCGTTTTTAATAAAAATACACAGAGGACACTCCAAAAATCCCACAGTGCATTCCAAACTCCCACAATGCATTGAAAAAAATAGAAGGCCGAATGCTAATTAATGCATGTTTATGAGCGTTTATGTGCGTTTATCGGGGTTTGTCATTTTTTGGCAGTGAAAAACGCATTTCTGGCGTTCAGAAAAAAGCCTGTAAACTCCACTGCTCATTAAAGCTAAAAAACGTCCATGTGTGCATGGACACATAGGCTAACATAGAGTGGAGTTTATGGGCTTTTTAAAAAAAAAAGCCCAAACTCCAATAAACTGCAGTTTATGAGCTCCAGTGTGCATGGAGCCTAAATATGGATCTGCAGGTCTGAAAGGGCCATTAACCGCCATCGCAACTGAAGATTTGGAGTGGGGGGAGGGCTGGACCTGCAAGACAGTGAGGATTATGGCAAATACTACAGTGATTCTCCGGTTTCACCTGGATCAGTTATGTATGGAATATGTATAATTAATATTGGCCCAAGCTGGACCGATATAACTATGCAAAATACCTAGAATTCAGCATTAGGTAATATTTTTTTCTCCTTGGTGACATAGAAGGGGGGTATCACAGCTAGATATTGGGAAGGCTACTTCACTATTAAGACCCCTTTCACACTGCCGTGCCCATAGCGTTGGTGGTGAAACGCCACTATTTTTAGCGGCGTTTTACCGTCGGATTTGCATTGCATTTCGGCCGCTAGTGGGGTGCTTTTACCCCCTGCTAGCGGCCCAGAAAGGGTTAAAACCGCCCACAATACGTCGCAATAGCGGCGTTTTGCTGGCGGTATTGCAGCGCTGCCCTATTGATTTCAATGGGGAGCAGCGGTGAAGGAGCGGTAAACACACCGCTCCAAAGAAGCTGCTGGCAGGACTTTTCCTGATGTCCTGCCAGCGCACCGCTCCGGTGTGAAAGCCCTCGGGCGTTCACACTGGAGACAATGGTGCAGCAGTTTGAGGGCGGATTCCAGGCGCTATTTCTAACGCTATAGCACCTGCAAAACGCCCTCGGTGTGAAAGGGTTCTTAGATCTGCCATGATTTGTATTCAATAATAAACCATGAAAAATCTTATGTCGTGCATGAGTGGCATCAGGATTAGAAATCAACAGCACAGATTAGGCCCCATTCACACCTGAGCGTTTTGTAGCTTAAAGCCTGAAGCTACAAAACGCTGGAGGGGAAATCTATTATTCTCAATGGAGATGGTTCACATCTCCACTCCAAGTCGCCTGAAGCTCAAACAAGTTCTGGACCCTTTTTTATTGCTCGAATCGGGCTGATTTGGACGTTTTTCTTCTTTTTACATTGGTGGCCTTTTGCCCTGCACAAAATCAGTAAAAAAACGCTGCAAAATTGCAGTAAAAACGCAGCAAATTCGCGTGATTTTCTGCCTGAAAACGCTATGCTCAGGTGTGAATGGGCCCTTAGGAAGAAAAAGCCAGCCGTTGTAACTATTTCTGTTTTTTTCTTTAAATGGCTCCGCAGGTATCACTTTTGCAAGGGAAGGAGAGCAGACCACAGAGACTGCATACAAAAAATAAATGCAAGCAATTATTACGATGTTTAAATATGCTGTTTTTTTTTAAAATGAACATTATGTTGTTGCTGTAAGTTTTATTTAAGGGTAAGGTCTGCTTAACTGTAAATTGTAAAAAAAATAATAATAATCATGCCAAACAGTGTGATGTCACATGGGCCATGGGCTCTATGACCTTCTTTAAGAACAGCCCTGCTAGCAGCAATAGCTAATGGCAGGTGTAGATCTACAGCAGCTGGCAGTTGCCTACCCTTGTATTGCTTCAGTGTCCATGTACACCACCCACTGTTGTGCTGCCAGAACAAGCAGCTTGTACATAGGCAGCTGTGCATGGGAAAGTATTCATTTCTATGAAGCTCGACTGTTACAAAGAGACATGTCTGGTTAATAAACATGTCCACCATCTGTGTCTGAGGGGTCTTTACTTTTCTTAAAACGTTAAAGTTCTATGAGGATGCTCTGGGTATAGAGAGGCATTGCACATTGGGGTTTATTTACTAAAGCAGGAGAATGCAAAATCGGGCTCACTTCTGCATAGAGACCAATCGGCTTCCAGGTTGTGTTGCCAAAGCTTAATTGAACAAAGTGAGGTGAGAAGCCGATTGGCTACTATGCACAGTGGCACCAGATTCTGAGTGCTCCAGTTTTGGTAAATCTACTTCTGTCACCAAAAGTATTGGGACACCTGCCTTTACACACACACACACACACACACACACACACACACACACACACACACACACACACACACACACACACACACACACACACACACACACACACACACACACACACACACACACACACACACACACACACACACACACACACACACACACACACACACACACACACACACACACACACACACACACACACACACACACACACACACACACCAGCATAAAAAAAACCTAATGAACACTGCTTGTAGATATCTCCTTACTTGCTTAGTATCGTTGTAATCCTTTTTGTTCTTTAGAATGACGTCACTGAGCATGCCCGAGATCTCCCCTGATTTACGGCACACTCACTATGTGCTTGCCTATCTGTTATCAGGACTTCCTGACCTAGGCACACCACTGATATCCCAGGAGACTGCATAATCACTCTACAATCCTCCTACACACCATGTGACATCACATGCAGTGTAAACCTGGCCATTACTGCAGTCTTATCAGCTGAAGCTGATAAGACTGACAAAGGCAAACATTAGGCAATCGGCCCAAGTAAATACTATGAAATAAAACAAGTCAGCTAAGAACAGGGAAGCAGGGTTGCCATAGAAACGTTAGGATTGAGAAGGAGGCTTGGTTAACAGTACAGGAAGTGCTCAATGTAAGGGCGGAAATACACTCCGCTATGGACTCAGAAAACAATACTTAAGATGGCACTGCCTAACCCCTTTTTTAAAGTTTCTTTAAACAGTAAGTAATAGTTCTGCAACAGCTGGAGGTCCGCTAATTGCATATCCCTGCCCTATGTCCATCCTCCTACTGTATGTGACCTGTACATTACCCCTTACCTTCTCCCCCTCCCTCTGTGTATGATGTATATATAATAATGAGGAGCTGTATATGGCGCGAAATTAATATTATTTAATGAAAAAAAAGATGGGTTAACCCCTTGTGAACCGCCGAACGCCGTTATACGTCTTAACTTTGAGGACGGATATCGTTGTTATGGCAGAAGCAAGCTGCCATAAACCCGGTATCCTCGTGTTCGGCCAGTGGTCTGCTGCAAGATAAATGTGGTCTCTGTGGCGGATTTGCTGCGAGATCACTTTTATCGGCGGCAGGAGAGGGCCCACCACGCTCCGGTGCCCTCCACCGCTTACTGGAGCCACCTGCAGTGGTGGAGACAATCCGGTCCTCTCTGTGGCTGGGCATGGAGATGAGTAAGGGGAAGATTTCCCACACCCGTCTCCATGACATTGCAGGGCGGAAGCGAGGTCAAAACATCACTTCCACCCATAGCTCTTAAAGGGCCATTTTTTTTTATCTTTTTTTAAAATTAAAATTTTTTTTAATTATTATTATTGCATTTTAGTGTAAATATGAGATGTGAGGTATTTTTGACCCCCCATCTCATATTTAACCACTTGCTTACTGGGCACTTAAACCCCCCTCCTGCCCAGACCAATTTTCAGCTTTCAGCGCTGATGCACTTTGAATGACAATTGCGCGGTCATACAACACTGTACCCAAATGAAATTTTTATCATTTTTTTACCACAAATAGAGATTTCTTTTGGTGGTATTTAATTACAGCTGGGAGTTTTATTTTTTGCTAAACAAACAAAAAAAGATGCAAAATAAAAATAAAATAAAAAAATCATGTTTAATAGTCTGTTATAAAATTTTGCAAACAGGTAATTTTTCTCCTTCATTGAAGTGCGCTGATGAGGCGGCACTGAAAGGCTGCACTGATAGGCTGCACTGGTGGGCACTGATGGGCTGCACTGGTGGGCACTGATAGGCATAGTTAAGGCGGCACTAATAGGCACAGATAAGGTGGCACCGATAGGCACAGATAAGGCAGTACTGATGGACACAGATAAGGCGGCACTGATGGGCACAGATAAGATGGCACGGATGGGTGGCACTAAGGGGCACTGATAGGTACCACTGATAGATGGGCACTGATAGGTGGCACTGATAGGTGGCTCTGATAGGTGGCACTGATGGGCACTGGTAGATGACACTGATGGGCACAGATATGTGGCACTGGAGTGCAGCACCGTTGTTGAGGCAGATTGTGGGCACTGATGCGTGGCACTGATGTGTGGCAGATGTGTGGCACTGTGGGCACTGCTGGGTGGCACTATGGGCACTGCTGGGTGGCACTGACGGGGGCACTTATTTATTCCTGAGGTGGCACTGGCAGGGGGCAGGTGGGCACTGGTAAGCTGGCCGTGATCGGGACTGATGTCCCGATCACGGCCGCCGGTGATCGGCTCTTTTTTTTTCTCCTCGCGCTGTCAGTGCGAGGAGGAAAAATAGCCGATTACCGGCTCCGTTGTATCACATGATCAGCTGTCATTGGCTGACAGCTGATCACGTGGTAAGGGATCGGGATCGACCCCTTGCTCGGATCCGTGATCAGGCGAGTCTCATAGACTCGCCGATCACAGAGCGCGCCCGCGCGCCCCTCAGGGGGCGCACAGGCCGCTCGTGCACGGAACGTCAATAGACATCGTCCCGGCAAAGGAGGACCACGCTGTAGTCGTCATTTGGCTATAGCGCGGATCTCTAGTGGTTAAGAGGTCCTGTCATGATTTTTTTTCTGGGGGAGGGAGCCTCTGTCTCCTGTTCATTCATTTTCAATGCTGAGGCTGCCCAGAAAGGGGCTTGGGAATCTGTGTCCTCAGTCCCTTTCTCTACCTCAAAGGGAAGATGTCAGGGGTTTCATTTAGACCCCTGATATCTCAACAAAGCCCCCCAACAAAAAACAAAAAAATTCAATAATATTTACGAAATAAAATTGTAAAAAATAAAAACCTGACACCACCCCCATACCGGCACTGTCCACAGCCCCAAGCCCCTCCCCCAAAAAGCACTGTTAAAAAATAAAATAAAATAAAAAGATGAAATTGGAAAAAAATAAATACATAAAAAAAAAAAATATTGACACCATCCATTGCTCTACTGACACTGTCCACTGACCCAAACCGCCCTCCACCCCCTTCCCCAGAAGCACTGTGAAAATTTTTTTTTTAAAAAGTGTTTAAAAAAAAAAAAATTGTAAAAAAAAAAAATAGATAATAAAATAGTAAAAAAAAAAAAAAAACTGCTGACACTACCCACTACCCTACTGAGACACTGTCCATTCACCTCCACACACTGCGCACTCCTCTTCCGCACATACTACCCACCTCCATACACTGCACACTCCTCTCTCGCACATACTACCCACCTCCACACACTCCACACTCCTCTCCCGCACTTACTACCCACCGCCATACACTCAGCACTCCTCTCCCGCACTTACTACCCACCGCCATACACTCAGCACTCCTCTCCCGCACATACTATCCACTTCTATACACTCTGCACTCCTCTCCTGCACATACCATCCACCACCATACACTCCAGTGGCGGTTGGTGTTTTTATTGTTTGGGGAGTGGCAAACAACCACCCCCCCCCGCGGCATCTCAAACCCACCCCATTCCCCCCCGCTGTCTACTGGTCCACCAGCACTTACCTCATCAGCGTTGGGGATGGGCAGGCACATCGTACAGCGGGACAGGCTGCGGTAGGCACCTGGTAGCGTCTCCTGTGTCCTCTTCCCTTCGGAGATCACGGCTTCAGCCGGGGCATTTCCTCCCCTCCTCCTAGGCATCCAAGAGGATTGTCTGACTTTCAGCCAATCAGGAAATGGGTAACAGACCCATGCTTCCCGACTGGTGGAGAGGCGATTTAGTCTTAGAATCTTCATTTGCTTTTCTAACACATTTGGGTGGGCTCTGAGTGCAATGCTCTGCGTCATGAGTCCACCCTATTTTGAAGCCTATTAGAGCCTATAGTGATACAAGGAGATCGGTGCTAGGAACTGTCCTTTCACCGCAACACTTAACCCCGACTGTCCCCCCATGTCATCCTTTGCGCCCATCTTCTCCTCCACCCCCGTGTGTTCTCCTCCGCCCCCGTGTGTTCTCCTCCACCCCCCGTGTGTTCTCCTCCACCCCCCGTGTGTTCTCCTCCGCCCCCGTGTGTTCTCCTCTCCTCCGCCCCCGTATTCTCCTCAGCCCCCCATGTGTTCTCCTCCACCCCCCGTGTTCTCCTCCGCCCCCGTGTGTTCTCCTCTCCTCCGCCCCCGTATTCTCCTCAGCCCCCCATGTGTTCTCCTCCGCCCTCATGTGTTCTCCTCCACCCCCCGTGTGTTCTCCTCCACCCCCCGTGTGTTCTCCTCCGCCCCCGTGTGTTCTCCTCCACCCCCCGTGTGTTCTCCTCCACCCCCCGTGTGTTCTCCTCCACCCCCCGTGTGTTCTCCTCCGCCCCCGTATTCTCCTCAGCCCCCCATGTGTTATCCTCCGCCCTTGTGTGTTCTCCTCCACCCCCCGTGTTCTCCTCCGCCCCCGTGTGTTCTCCTCTCCTCCGCCCCCGTATTCTCCTCAGCCCCCCATGTGTTCTCCTCCGCCCTCATGTGTTCTCCTCCACCCCTGTGTGTTCTCCTCCTCCAGCCCGCTGTGTGCTACTGACACCATCCACTGCCCCATACCCTCCATCCCTTCCCCAGAAGCACTGTGAAATATTTTAAAAAGTGTTTAACAAAATTGTAAAGAAAATTGGATAATAAAAAAGTTAAAGTGGAGGGCCACCCTGAAAAAAAAATATATAAAAAAAAAAAAAAAATCTAAAAAAAAAAAATGAAAAATATTTTTTTTTTTACTTACCAGAAGTGCCTGTTGCTAGGCACATAATCCTAATCTTCCTCTTCCTCCTCCGCGGAGATCTTCTTTCTTCTCTCCTCCGTGCGGCGTCTTCTGGGTAATGGGTCGCGCTGTGTTCTGGGAACTGTGTGTTCCAGAACATAGCGCGTCCCATTCAGAAAGTGCTGCGTGACTCGTGCATGCGCAGTAGGAAACGGGCAGTGAAGCCGTAAGGCTCCACTACCTGTTTCCCTTACAAGGAATGGCAGCGCCGGGACCCGAGACCCGAGAGGGACGGGTCGGCCTCGGGCGGCCGACATCGCGGGCGCCCTGGACAGGTAAGTGGGCTGATTAAGTTAGCAGCTACAGTGTTTGCAGCTGCTGACTTTTTTTTTTTTTTTTAAACAGCCCTCCGCTTTAAATCCCATTTACCCTAGTAAATTGAGGGTCACGGCTAGAGATCATACCCGTTATTTCGTTTTTTAAACGTCAAAAGCCGCATCAGATTGTCTGGACACTCGATAGAAGATATATGGACATATACATGAGTTTAGTGGGGGGGGGGGAGGTTATGGGGAAAAATGGTGACACTGCGGAGGACAAATGTGAAGTAATACTCAGGTTTTTAATATTAACCACTTCAATACCGACCAACTTATACACCTTCCTGCCCAGACCTATTTTCAGCTTTCAGCGCTGTCACATTGTGAATGACAATTGCGCGGTCATGCTACACTGTACACAAACCACATTGTTATCATTTTGTTCCCACAAATAGAGCTTTATTTTGGTGTTAATTGATCACCTCTGCGGTTTTTATTTTCTGCTAAACAAAAAAAAAAGCCAGAAAACTTTGAAAGAAAAAACTTTGGAAATAAGTATGTTTTCTCCTTCACTGGTGGCACTGATGGGGCTGCACTAACGGGCACTAATAAGGTGGCACTGATGATGGGCACCAATATGTGGCCCTGATGGGTTTACATAGATGGCACTGAAAGGCGGCATGGATGGGCACCGATAGGCGGCACAGATGGGGCAGCACTGCCGATGGACACTAATATGCAGCACCTATGGGTATACATAGGAGGCACGGATGGGCACTGATGGGGCTGCCCTGACAAGCACTGATAAGGTGCCAAACAATAATGGCTGCCAATCAGTGATGCCCATTGTGGGCACTGATTGGCATCCCTGGTGGTCTAGGGTGGTATACCTGGTGGTGACAATCCCTGGTGGTCCAGTGTGGGCTTTCATGGTGGGGCTGTTCCTTCCTCCCGGTGTAGTGTCACATTATGAAGCCTATCACAGGATGGTGCGGAAGTGACGTGTACGCCAGAAATTGCCTACTGCGCATGCGCCGTGCGTTCCAAACGCTAGCGCCGTGCGTTCCAACATATTGTTCGGCAATACAGTTAAGCAAAAACATCACAGAATGTTACGGAAGTGACGTTTAACTTCTGCACCAGCGAAACCATCACATAATGTTACGGAAGTGACGTTTAAAATTTCAAACAGCGGAGAGCGCCAGAGAGAGAGCAGGTAACCATGCTTTGGATTATGTGTCAATATAATGTATATTTCACTGTTTATTGCTGAAATATTTTGGAGCTGAAATATTTTGGAGCAGGTAACCATGCTTTGGATTATGTGTCAATATAATATATGTTACCTGTTATAAGTGATATATATATATATATATATATATATATATATATATATATATATATATATATATATGTATATTTCACTGTTTATTGCTGAAATATTTTGGGTTTTTGCCTTCATAAGCAACACTACTAATATTTGGTCACATCACTATATTTAAAGGTATAGCGCCCGGTCTACCTCTTCCTTTTTCATTAGTGCCCATCTGAAGCCCACTGCGACTTTCTTGCGCATGTGCAGTGGGAACAAATTGCCCCATCAGTTTTAATATGCAGTGCCCCATCAGTTTTCTTGGTCAGTGCAATTAAATAACCTCTGCTTTGAGATGCTGCTCCTATTGTTCCTGATGCCACCGACACTGCCAGTCGCTAAAGATACCTTTGCTGCCACACAGTACCAATCTAAACAAAGACAGAATTCTCATTTCAAAACTGGCAGCTATCTCCGCCTAGCATTGCGTCATTTCTGATTGTGAAAGAATGTGATGCTAACAGCGGGGCCATGCCCATTGACTCCTGGGATCGATGACACTGCTTTCCCAGGAGCCATTGGACAAGTAGAAATTACATGCCTTGCCGTGGCGAGGTTGGACCGTGTTTCATCAGAATCGGTGACCCGTCACATTAGGAAACGCAATAAACTGAGCGTTTCTAAATAAATATAGTATGTTGACTCCCGTGATGCTGTTTGGTTGTTACATTTTGAAAGAAGCTGGATCAAAGCAGTAAGAAGGTGGCGGAGGTCATGTTGGTACACCCTTCACTGCTCAGCGCTAAACCATTAGGCTTTCAAAATGTAACATCTAAACAGCATCACATGTTTTCAATACACTATAGTTATTTATATACACTCAATTTTTTTCTAAAAATTACTGCAGAATTCAAGATGTAGCTGGGTGTACTGAGATATCCGCTGCCTTCTTACTGCAGGTGTTCTCTCAGATGAGCAAACCTGGTAGTGGTGGACGCATGCGCAACTGACGAAATGTCACTTCCGTTACCTAATCTGACGGCTCGCTAATTCTGACGGAACAATGGGAGTACAGCCTTTAGACTCAAGATAAGGTAGTAAATGACAAAACAAAAAGTATCCAAATATGAATGGGGTGAGTTCTTCAATAATTGCAGGCATTTTAATTTAGGCTGGAACTCCACTTTAAAGCGTAAGTAAAACCGCTGACATTTTTTTTTTTTTTGTAGACCTGCAATGGAAAAGGCATAATGAGCTAGTATGCACCGCATACTAGCTCATTATGAAATACCTACCTTAGAATGAGGCCCCGACATCTTGCCCGATCCACGCCAAGGGAGCTGACATGTTCCCTTGGCATGTCTTCCGGCTATCGCGGCTCCGGCGCTGTGAGTGGCCAGAGCCACAATATCATCACTCCCACGATTTCTTTCTGGCAGGGTCCGGTGTTCTGCCACAAAGTGTCCGCCTATCGAATAGTGTCCGGCCCGTACTGTGCAGGTGCAGCGCTTGCACAGTACAGAAGACAAGGAGACTCCAAAAGTCTCCAAAGAAGAGCGGCGCCTGCGCAGTGGGTCCAGTTTGAAGCCCTGCCATACAAGTGGACATATGGTTGCTTACAGTAACAGGGCCCCTTGCGGGCACGGCCTCGCTTCACTCTGCTCTTATTCATTCTAACTCTATATCCACTTGGATGGTGGGTCTTGAACCTGGACAGAGTGCGCAGGCACCGTTTATCTTTGGAAATGTTCGGCTTCTCCTTGTCCCCAGTAAAGCGCTGGACAGGGCGGACAGTATGTGATGGGGGACCACTACCTGCCGGGCTTTCAGCTGAAAATCCCCTGTGCGCATGCGCTGCTGCAGTCAGCGGCTCATTGCGAGGGGAATATTTTTTTCACCTACAAGTAAGCCTATAATAAGGCTTACCTGTAGGTAAAAGTAAAACAGAAAACTATACAACCGCTTTAAGAGCAGAGGGATCCAGGGACCTACTTTAAATTGTTAGCAATTATGCTCAGTAAACTGATGATCAATAAAGTTTTTTTGAAATAGGTGTCTCTAGTCTAGATAGAAGAACAATGCAAGCTAAGTTTTCAGAGGGACATACAACGCTCCAAAACTGTCTTCCCGTCAGAGGGACGAGTAACCTTCAATGTGCTCATGAACTGGTCTCCGAAAACATAGCCGCCATCGAGGGCCGTGAAGGCACATAACTGAAGGTAGCTCAAAATGCCCTACAGGACTGTGCGCTCGACCGTCAGGCTAATAACCAAGGAAAACATAAACTTTTTGCGCTGAAGAGTCTTCTCTTAGCTGTTAGGTGTCAGGCGCAGGGTGGCGACATAGCGGTGAGGAGTTGAATCTGCCTCTTGTGCCTGTGTGTGCTCTAGGCGGGGGCATTAGGTGGTGGTGTAGTGCCATATTTCGCTGCCTATCACAGAATGCAACGGAAGTGAAAATAAATAAAAATATATATTTTGGGACAATTGTCATTTATACAAAGATCAATGTTATAAAAATGCACTTATTACTGTGTATATTACACTGGCAGGGAAGTGTTTAACAGTAGGGGCGAATAAGGGGTTAAGTGTGTCCTAGGGAGTGATTCTAACTGTGGGGGGGTGGGCTAAAATTGACCAGACAGGGATCTACTGCTCGGAACATATTATATACACAGGCAGCTCTGTTACACGATTGCGGGACACCGATGGACATTGGGTCCCGTGGGGACAGAGCGCCCCGCGGACACAGAGCTTGCAGCAGCAGCAGAACATGGGGGTGCGCCAGTGCCCCAAGGGAGAACGCCCTCCAATGGAGAAAACGGAAGGAGCCAGGAGCGCTGCTGAGGGACCGTAGTACAGGAGGAGCAAATAACATCAATGAGGGATCCGTGAAGAGGAGGATAGTGGCCACTCTGTGCAAAACAAACTTCACAGAGGTGGTAAACATGACATGTTTCTTTACAAATAAATATCCAAAGAAATACAAGCGCTTTACATATCCTCTGCTTTTTATCCAAAGCACTTTGTGTAATAGACTGTGCAGTGTGTCTTGTACAGGAATGTGTATTTTCTTATAACACAGGGTTATATATAATAGACTACACTGAATAGAACATACTATACAGTAATTGTTGTTATGATTTCAGTAACCTAATAACGCATATATTCCACAGCGTGGCAAAGTCTTTTTCTTAGCTCAATGGCATAACCTTATATTGTTCCCTCACAGGATTTGCATTTAATAACCTCTATTGCCTAGCAGTTTCCAGTCTTTACAGATACCCAGACAGTGAGTATTTAGCATATCTTGGTGGAGTATTTTTTAAACTGAGCTCACAGTCTTAACATTATATTGTTCCCTCACAGGCTTCGCATTGATACCATCTTTTGCCTAGCAGTGCCTGATTTATCTGAACTCCCAGACGGTAAGTATTGTCTATAGTTTGTTGAATTTGAGCTCACACTCTTCTACATTTATAGGTATGGAGAAGTCGCAAGACCTTTTCAACTTTCTGTCAGCGGGAGAATATCCATCTGGATATACGAAAACACAGAAGTACCGTCTTAAGAAGTACGCCTCCCAATGTAAAATACAAGGTTATTATCACAAAATACCATCAACTTAATTATGGACTATAGCTTCTTTTTATGAATGAGCTGTTAATTGTTCCCTTTCATTACAGGAGACAAGGTCTACTTTGAGGGGAAAATTGTTGTTCGATCCAGGGAGGAAGCTAGGAGAATCTTTGAAGAATTCCATTCTACTCCTATGGGCGGTCACTCAGGAATTTTGAAGACCAGGATGGCCATGTCGTCAAGATTCACCTGGAAAGGCATGAGCAGGGATATTGAGCGCTGGGTACACACAAATTGGTTTAATGTTTTTTCTTATATCATTTTTAAAGAGGGCTTTAGACGTCTTTACCAACTGCTCTATTTTATTTTTTAAACAGATCCAGGAATGTGACCAGTGTCAGAGGATTGGAAAGCCTTTGGCAGCTCCAAAGGCATTGCAGTGTATTAAGGTAAATGTATTCTGTGTTATGTATGTATGTATGTATGTATAAAACACATTTAATCCTGTCTTTCATCACAGGTGTCTGCTGTCTGGGAGCTGGTCGGCATTGACCTTATAGGCCCTTTACCCAAAACAGCGGATGGGTATCAATATATCCTGACTGCCACGGATTACTATTCTAAGTGGGTGGAGGCTTATCCTCTAAAATCGAAATCAGCTGTTGAGGTGGGTCAGCGTCTTTGCTCCATGATCTATCAACATGGCTGTCCCCAACGAATTCTTTCCGACCAGGGCAAAGAATTTGTTAATCAAGTATGTATAATTTCAATTGTATTATCTTTTTTTTTTTTTTGTTTTTATTGCTACCTTATGAAAAAAATAAAAATTATGGGTTTTTTTTTTTTTTTTTAGCTCAACGACAGGATGTGCTGCCTTCTTGGAATTAAAAGGAGTGTGACGGCAGCCTATCACCCACAGACTAACGGCCTGGATGAAAAAACAAATGATAACATCAAGCGGTAAGTTGCATTCCTTTTAGACTTTGACCTGCCGAGGTACTACCTATTTTACTATTAGCAACTTTAACATGCTATTCAAGCCCAGTTTGGCTTTTAGAATGATCACACAGACCTGCCCCCTCTGGAAAAGCTGCTCATACAGCCAGACCCCAATAAACTGATCTCTACATACTACGCTGCCCCGATGACTGACATTAACCATAGGTTTCAAAATACTCAGGTGAAATGGACTTCCCTAGATATTTCACTAGACAATGAGGACTGGTCAGAGTTTAGGGATACATTTAAAAGCTCTGTCATTGCCTCCCGGGACTGAATTTTACAGATTAAAGTATTCCATCAGACTCGCCTCACTCAGGCTAGACTATATAAAATGGGACTCCTGCCCTCGGCTAGCTGCTTTCGCGGCTGAGGCCGGCTTCTTCAGCCCCTTTCACACGGGGGTGGATCAGTAATGATCCGCTCGCTCAGCGGTGATCGCTCCGTTGTCCCCACTGAGCCGGCTGCGGACAGGGCGGTCTCCACACATTGTGCGGGGACCGCCCTGTTAGCTCTCCTCTATGGGAATCGGATGAGCACGGACCGTGTGATCCGCTCTGCAGACGGATAGAAAAATAGGATTTTCCTCCGTCTGCAGAATCAGACTTTTGCGGAGGCGGACAATAGCCGGTGCCCCATAGGGATGCATGTATGTCCGTATTTCATCCGCAAACGGATTGATGAAATACGGACATACCGTCCGCATGTGTGAAAGGGGCCTTACACTGTTTTTGGTTGTGGCCAATAGTTCCAGATTTCAGGGAGGAAGTGGGTGCATTTGTCTCCTCAGCGCTAGGCCTCCCAAACATTATTCATTTTTGGGGACTTGCATATTTCCACTCAAGCCAAGAGACTGTTCCGCATACTTTATTTCTATGTTAAGCCATTCTATTATCCTGGAAGGGTGTATAGAACTCTCTAAAGTCCCTCTGCTTGAAAGTCATTGACGATGTCATCCCGCTCTATAAACTTTCTTTTGAGCTCCGGCAATGGAATAAAACGTTCCATAAGATCTGGGGTAAATGGCTGGCTAGACCGTTGACTCTCCCACAGCACAGATAATTTATACTTATCAGCCTTTACTGGGCCGTGCCCTGGAGATTTCATTTGTCTGAGTCTTTTTTATTTATTTTTTTTTTTTTCTTGATTTCTTTTTTTCTGCCTTAGTTCTAATGTGCCTGCACTTTTCCTCCTTTGTGCCTTGTGTTAAATTATCTATATATATATATATATATATATATATATATATATATATATATATATATATATATATATATATATATATATATATATATATATATATGTATGTATGTTTTTTGGTATGCTCCTTTGTATGTGTGCAAATTTGATGTATGTGTTAGACCTGAGTGCGCCCAGATTGTCTGTCTGTGGCTAATTTTTTTTTATTTTTTTGTTTTTTCTTTTTCTCTGTATGTCTATCTATTGGTTTGTGTTGAATCTCTATAAAAACATCTGGAAAACCAAAAATTAAAAAATGTGTTTAACTTGTTTTGTTTTATCATTCTAGAGCTCTCAGGAAACTTGTAAACGACCAGCAAACCAATTGGGATGTATATTTGGACGCCACGCTTTTTTCCCTACGATCTAAAGTCCAATGCACGACAAAGCATTCTCCCTTTCTTCTAATGTATGGGAGGGAGGCGGTTTTCCCCTCAGAAGTTCAAGTTGACCTGCCTGTGAGTTTTTATTATTATTATACATGTTTTATCTAGCGCAAACTGTTTGCATAGCTCTTCTAGAAATAAATCTGTATTTATAATCATTTCAGTCTTGTACTATTGAATATTTGTAGTTGCAAAACATTTTGACTGTCAATGTCTGTTTTATTTATTTTGATACTATATCAAACATTCTTTGTCTTATTCTAACTTGTCTGTCCTTTCAGCTTTCAAATATTATTATGCCTGAGGAAGGGAGCTATGACGTGTTTGTGGCAGATAAGAGAGCATCTATGGACAAGGTGAAAGAGGTTGTACTGAAAAATATTGAAAAGACGCAGGATAAGCAGAAGTTGGCTTATGAAAATAAAGTTTTGAAGAAAAACAAGGGTTTATCTTATAAACTTGGCGATGAGGTCCTGTTGTATAATGCCAGGAAACGTGGAAGAAAAGGAGGAAGAATGGAATGCGACTTTTTCGGCCCTTTCATTATTGGGGATATGTGTGGCAAGGTGGTTGGATTATCAAATTTACAGGGGGTACCTTTAAATAAGATGACCAATCTAGACCATTTAAAGCCATATCGAAGAGCTGTTGGCATGTCTCCCGAAGAGAACCTCTGCAGTGTCTTGTCCAAGGATATCCCTATTGAGGTACGAGCAAATTAACTATTCTAAAGTCTTTTATACAGCTGCTTTGCATATGATTTGCCTTGTTCTGTTTTTTATCTGAGTCTGTTCTTCCTTCATGTACTATATCACTTCTATTCTTTACAAATATAATAACCGTAAATAACGTAAAAATTTTCATTTGGAAGCTTTCGCCAGAACCATGCCTAAATGTCCTGCAAACCATAGATGACAGAGGTAGCAGTCACTGGGTTCTTATTTGGCTACGATGACCCTGTTGGTCATTTTGGCCTTGTTTAAAGTGTTTGGCCATGCCCTGTTGGTATGGCCTCCTTTTTTTTTTTTTTTTTTTTTTTTTTTTGTTACCCAGTTTTCTTATTTGGCCATGCCCTGTTGGTATGGCCTTTATATTTGGCCATGCCCTGTTGGTATGGCTTTTTTTTTTTTTTTTTTTTACACCCAGTTTTGTTATTTGGCCATGCCCTGTTGGTATGTCCATTTTAATATGGTGGCTGCTCTTGCCAGCTCTTGTTTTCAATATTATAATGACTAAACTCTACAGATTGAGGCCTTACCAGCAATAGGTATGATTCTGATATAGACATATCTATTTCTTCCGTCAATCCTGGCCATACATGGTTAGAATTTCAAAAGAATTTTCTTGATAAAATCGTATCTAAGACTTTTCATAAGAATTTCGCACTGTTAGTGGGCTGCAGCAACAGACGATTTTCTTGATTAGAAATTTGAAGAATCAGAGATGTTGGAATAAAGAAAAACATTATTTTCTCATCAATGATGGGGGAATCGTGCGAAAAATGTAATTAGAAAAATCCGCATGTGCTAGAAAATAAAAATCACGGAGAGAAAATAAAATTTCAGGCCACGATATTCTGTAGCAATATGAAGGCTTGGTCAGCCGAATATTGAAAATCAATGGTGGCATCATCGGATCAGAAAAAAGCAAGCTTTCTGATTTCGAAAAGAAAATTCGTTCAATATTGCACCGTGTATGGCCTGCTTAAACTTGTATCAACCGTTTTTTTTGTTTTTAAACAGTTAAAGTGTTATGGGCTGCTGAAGATGATGACTCGGTGCAAGCAGTTGTGGGACCATACAGGCTGTATGTGTCCTCTTTCCATAGGCTGCGTGGGATAGAGTGGCTAAGTGATGAGGTAATAGGTTGCACTGTTTAAAAAACATACATGTAAGATTGTTTTCAAAATATACATTTTTTTAAAATGTGGACATATATTTTTTCATTATAAAGGTGATTGATGCCTACCTTCATCATCTGATTGCAACGCATCAGGCAAGACTGAATAATGTTTTTAAAAGTGTTTGTCAATTATTTGCATTATTGTGTTTGCATAACGTTTTATTATCTTCCAACAGGAACCTGTTCACCAGCTCTCTGCAGTGATCGCTACAGCATTGTTTAAAGGAGAATTCCACAGACTTGGAAAGGTTGGTCAATTTTTACAACTATAATTATCCGTTGATTGCTGGGTGTAAAATTATCTATTATAATAGGAATATATATTAAAAAATTTTGCCAAATTTATTAACTTTGCTTTACACCTATTCCTCAGACAGTGTTTCCAATAGAAGATGTTTGGATGTGCCCAGTTAACCTTGACGTACACTGGATTTTAGTGGTATTTATCCTATTAAATTTGATTTAGCTTTCTTGACTTTTTTGCACATTATTTACAATTGTTATGTGTATATATACTTATACTTGTATCCTTTTTTTTTTTTTTTTTTTAATGCTGATTATATTTTTTAATGGCTCTCATTACACAAGCCGCAACACTTAAGAAAAGAATAGGAAGTTTTAATATTTGTTAAGCAAAAATGCATTTTCCAAGGCAGATATTTGCAAAATTCTAAACTTCATTTGATATTTAAGGTTCATGACTTGTCTAATTGGGCCATCTGTGAATTATACATATGAACTCCGTCTAAGTTGTGTGTTTTTGTTTTTATTTTTAAAAATTATTTTTTAGATTGTCATCGTGTCAGAGCAGGTCCTTGTGGTGATAGACCCAATGGGAAATGAAACTTCCTATTATTCTATCTTGCAGAACAACTGGGGGTAAGTGTGCTTCTTGTCGAAAATGCCCATCATACATATGTGCACATGTTTCTGATTATATGTGTCTTTATTTTAAACCATGACTAGTCTATTCTTGAACATGCACTCACGTGAAGCCCAATGGAAGACCTGGATAATGGAACACAACAACCAGCAGGATTCCCATAGCTGTGGTGTCCTAATCTTGCTGGTAAACTTTTATTCTCTTGTTTCAGACAATCATACGGGTGTGTGTGTGTGTGTGTGTGTGTGTGTGTGTGTTATACAATTTTATTTATTTTTTGTGATTAAAATCACCTTTTCAGAGATGAATGAATTCATTATAACTGTCCCTATTAAATTATGATTGCAAGCCTTGGGCTGTTATTCCAAAAAGGCAAATATATAACAAAATAAAATGTGTTTTTCCATATTGCCACCCTGCCTGGCCTTAAATTCATGTGAAATACTGTTACAAATGATAAGTGTGATTTTTTTTTTTTACAGTTTGCCAAGGAGTTCCTTAGGACCAGGACCATCAGTACTGTGAAGACCACTTCAGAAGAAATGACGGATGCTAGACTGGAAATTGCTTGTGCCCTATTGCAGTATAAAGATCAGTAATAGAACGCATAGCATGAACGATCGGTTAGTCAAAGTTTACAAATACAGTTGCAAAGCTGGAAACATGTTTATCACTAACTAAACGGTTCTTGTACAAATTCACGTTGCACTGTAAAGTAACATGCTATGTGTGCTTTAATGTTTTTACTCCTTTATTTTAGGGGAGACGTAACTTTATCACAGGATTCGGAAATGAAGTGTGGAGGTATGTAAAAAGTGTCACTGTGTTGGTGTGTGTTTGTCTCTGTGTCTGTGTGTGTGAGAGAGTGAGACAGAGACTGACAGAGAGAGAGAGAGAGTGAGACTGAGAGAGAGAGTGAGACTGAGAGAGAGAGTGAGACTGAGAGAGAGAGTGAGACTGAGAGAGAGAGTGAGACTGAGAGAGAGAGAGAGAGACTGAGAGAGAGAGAGAGACTGACAGAGAGAGAGAGAGACTGACTGAGAGAGAGAGAGAGACTGACAGAGAGAGAGAGAGACTGACTGAGAGAGAGAGAGACTGACTGAGAGAGACTGACTGAGAGAGAGAGAGAGACTGACTGACTGAGAGAGAGAGACTGACTGACTGAGACTGACTGACTGAGACTGACTGAGACTGACTGACTGACTGACTGACTGACTGACTGACTGAGACTGACTGACTGAGACTGACTGACTGACTGACTGACTGACTGACTGACTGACTGACTGACTGACTGAGACTGACTGACTGAGACTGACTGACTGACTGACTGACTGACTGACTGACTGACTGAGACTGACTGACTGACTGAGACTGACTGACTGAGACTGACTGACTGACTGAGACTGACTGACTGAGACTGACTGACTGAGACTGACTGACTGACTGAGACTGACTGAGACTGACTGAGACTGACTGACTGACTGACTGAGACTGACTGACTGACTGACTGAGACTGACTGACTGACTGAGACTGACTGACTGAGACTGACTGACTGACTGAGACTGACTGACTGAGACTGACTGACTGACTGAGACTGACTGACTGACTGACTGACTGACTGAGACTGACTGACTGACTGACTGACTGAGACTGACTGACTGACTGACTGACTGAGACTGACTGACTGAGACTGACTGACTGACTGACTGAGACTGACTGACTGACTGACTGACTGACTGAGACTGACTGACTGAGACTGACTGACTGACTGACTGACTGAGACTGACTGACTGACTGACTGACTGAGACTGACTGACTGACTGAGACTGACTGACTGAGACTGACTGACTGACTGAGACTGACTGAGACTGACTGAGACTGACTGACTGACTGACTGAGACTGACTGAGACTGACTGACTGACTGACTGAGACTGACTGACTGACTGACTGAGACTGACTGACTGACTGACTGAGACTGACTGACTGAGACTGACTGACTGACTGAGACTGACTGAGACTGACTGACTGACTGACTGACTGACTGACTGAGACTGACTGAGACTGACTGACTGACTGACTGAGACTGACTGACTGACTGACTGAGACTGACTGACTGAGACTGACTGACTGACTGACTGAGACTGACTGACTGACTGAGACTGACTGACTGACTGAGACTGACTGACTGAGACTGACTGACTGAGACTGACTGACTGAGACTGACTGACTGAGACTGACTGACTGAGACTGACTGACTGAGACTGACTGAGACTGACTGACTGACTGACTGAGACTGACTGACTGAGACTGACTGACTGACTGAGACTGACTGACTGACTGACTGACTGACTGACTGAGACTGACTGACTGACTGAGACTGACTGAGACTGACTGAGACTGACTGAGACTGACTGACTGACTGACTGAGACTGACTGACTGAGACTGACTGACTGACTGACTGAGACTGACTGACTGAGACTGACTGACTGACTGAGACTGACTGAGACTGACTGACTGAGACTGACTGACTGACTGACTGAGACTGACTGACTGACTGACTGAGACTGACTGACTGACTGAGACTGACTGACTGACTGACTGAGACTGACTGACTGACTGACTGAGACTGACTGACTGACTGAGACTGACTGACTGACTGAGACTGACTGACTGAGACTGACTGACTGAGACTGACTGACTGAGACTGACTGACTGAGACTGACTGAGACTGACTGACTGACTGACTGAGACTGACTGACTGAGACTGACTGACTGACTGAGACTGACTGACTGACTGACTGACTGACTGACTGACTGACTGAGAGAGAGAGAGAGAGACAGAGAGAGAGACAGAGAGAGAGACTGGTGTGTGTCTGTGGGTGAAAGTTGAGTGAATGGTCAGTAACAAGGGTTGAAGCCTTGACGTGGCGTTACTGCTCACATGGGAAGCCATGTGCCAATTCAACCAACCTCAGTAAATGTATAAATTATGTGGTTAACCAAAAACTGTGTTCCATTTGTGTGCATAATATCAACATTTTGTGTTAAAGGCACCATCATTGTGACAGACATACCCAGGACAGGTAATTTGGCCAAAGTTAAGGATCAAGCCTCTTACCCACTTCTCTGGGAGATGGGTGACTTGGGAAAACCTTAGACATACAGACTCTGGAAATTAAGAACCGTGATTCATGTCGATGACCTAGCTGGGACATGTATTCTTTAGTGATGACTGTTCTATTAGGATACACTAGACAAATGTCTTTCCCATTGTATGCCGGTCGGATGCAGTCCCATTGTAAATTAAGACCTATTGTGTCTGCTAGCTGATAGAGGCTTCAATCTATTGCAGTTGGGGGTTCTCCCTGTCCACTACAAGCCTCAATCTCACCCAATCTACTACATACCTCCATCAAATATATCCATCCACAACACCCCTCCTCCCATCATATCACTTCATACCCGCTATTCTCTATGGGGAGATTGCATGGAAAAGGACCAACTGTCCTTTTTTCGTCTGACATGCTGGACGGATGGTGAATGTCTTGCCATTTGTCTGTTTTTAGTGGATCTTGTTGAAACGGATGCCCGGCGGGTATCAACAGACACATGACATTCACCTTCCCATAGAAATGAATGGTTGGGCCAATTGTATCTGCCAGAAAATGGACAGGCGAATCTGATCCTGTGAAAGGGGATTCAACTATCGTTGCTCACTAGAAGTTTGTGAGCAATATCAGACACGACTGTACATCCGCCTGCTTACTGTTACTTACTTTTGACTGTAAAATGCAAAAATAAAGAAAAGTATTTTGCGTTACTGCCTGTAATAACTAAAAATAAAGTACTCCAATACATACTGTCTGAATGTTGTCGTTCATCTAGGACAGGGGTACCCAAACAATGGGCCAGTTTACTATACTTAGGCCTCCATTATTGGTGTCAGTGAATAGAATGGTGCCCCAAAGAGGCCGATCAAGAACTGAAGAAGTAAAAAAGTTGTTCAAGATACAAACCACTCCATATCCTTGGGCTGATTCGATGTCAATGGTGGAGAGACAAACTATGGTGTCTGTAAACTATGTTGAGAAGCTTATGTGATTGAACCAAAAAGCTTTTACAATTATAATTTTACATCTAAACAGACCCTCCTTTCGAAAGCAAAGCAACATTTGTTCAGTCTTGTATTGTTAATCAACCACACAACATGCATCTGCCACAAATATGAGTACACAGCAACCTAAGTGTGGTGCGCATGGCACTTCCAACACATTGACAGCTCTCAGCCAATCATAGGACGTACATGCTACAGACAGGGGATAGACAAAGGGATATGGATGCTATGGACATTTTAAATTGTGGACCCCCAAACACAGGGTAGATTTGGGAAAACTATCTTACTAGCATGTCTTTGAACAGTGGTGTACCCAGAGATAAGCAATGCAAGTTCAGTGAGAATATGCAAACTCCATGCATACAGCATGCTAATCATGTTTCACACCAAGAACCCCAGAGCTGTAAGTCATAAATGGGGAAAAAAAATGAAGCTCTAGCATAGTTGCCAACTGTCCCACATTACTGGTATTTAGACATTATAATTGGTCTAACGGGGTTTTGTCCCATGAATTTGGAGTTTGAATGATTTCTCTCAACCTCCGCTAGAGGTGCGCAGCCAACATTCGTTAACAGTTTCCTACCGCCACTATTTTACTGAAGACCAGCTGTTGTGAGGAAGAAACAAGAAACCCGGAACCCAGGCTCGGCCTCCATGAGCCACTCTTCTGTAAATGGTTCAGAGACAAAATCAACAGTGGCGTTGCTACCGGTGATGAAGAGGGGGGGACACCTAATGTAAGGAGGGAATCCACTGTAAACACCTGACATAAAGAGGGCCAACTGATGGCATCTGGTGGCAGGTGACAGTGGCAAGTGAGACGCTCAGGTCTCCAAGCTGATTCTGCATTATGGTGAGGTGAACTATTTAATTTTATCTGACAATGTAATAAGTAAATTTATGGGCTTCAAACATCCTGACACCAAAACAACCATGGTACCGTGATGAATGAAATGGTAACACCAGGTGTTTGTAGTATATATGCAGCGATACACGGAGCAGATGTTTATTTGTAATACATTGTGTGTGTTTAATAAATGCTATGTAATCACAATTTATGTGCAAACACAATGAATGCAAATTTAAACGTTCAGGTTCGGGGGGGGGGGTGCCATTTCATCCTATGTGTTCTGTAGATGATATATGATTTCAAGCTCTAGGGGTAATACAAGTCCCAGCATAGCAGGACCTAACACCACAGGTTGCCCTGCCGTTGTATTAGGGCAGCTGAGAGCTCTAGAGGGACTACAAGTCCCAGCATGGCAGGATAATCTGCACTGCTTTCCCTGGATTGTATTGGTCTGTACAAGGACAGCTAGCATCTCTAGAGGCACTACAGGTCCCAGCATTGCAGAACCTAACACTCCAGGTTGTTTTAGGGTTTATAGGGACAGCTGTCAGTTCTGGAGACAGTACAAGTCCCAGCTAAGACCGCACATAGCTCAGCATAGGCACTACAAGTCGCAGCAATGCAGAACCTAACACCACACGTAGCTCAGGATAGGCACTACAAGCCCCAGCACTCCATAACCTAAGACCGCACATAGCTCAGCATAGGCACTACAAGTCCCAGCACTCCATAACATAAGACCGCACGTAGCTCAGGATGGGCACTACAAGTACCATCAATGCAGAACCTAAGACTGCACGTAGCTCAGCATAGGCACTAAAAGTCCCAGCACTCCATAACCGAAGACCGGACGTAGCTCAGCATAGGCACTACATAACCTAAGAGTGCACGTAGCTCAGCATAGGCACTACAAGTCCCAGCACTCCATAACATAAGACCGCAAGACGCATAGGCACTACAAGTCCCAGCAATCCAGAACCTAACAGCACACGTAGCTCAGGATAGGCACTACAAGTCCCAGCAATGCATAACCTAAGACTGCACGTAGTTCAGGATAGGCACTACAAGTCCCAGCACTCCATAATAGCACACGTAGCATGATTATTTAAAAACAGGGGAAGTATTGGTGTTGTAACGGCCAGTGTTTGTGTTGTCTGCACAGTCACTTCCGTAATATTATGTGATGGTTTCGCTGGTGCAGAAGTTAAACGTCACTTCCGTAACATTCTGTGATGTTTTTGCTTAACTGTATTGCCGAACAATATGTTGGAACGCACGGCGCTAGCGTTTGGAACGCACGGCGCATGCGCAGTAGGCAATTTCTGGCGTACACGTCACTTCCGCACCATCCTGTGATAGGCTTCATAATGTGACACTACACCGGCAGTTATGTGAGAAAGGCATAGAGGAGGGGAAGAACGGGCAGCCTTCCCTCACTACACAACGGCGCTCTATTGCCCCCTGCAGGCTGGAAGGAGGATAAAGCTGAATCCTCTCTGCAGCTATCTGTCTCCGTACAGTGGAGATATCAGCCAGAGCGTGCGTCGCGCAGCGGCATCTGATTGGCTGGAGGGAGCGGGCGGTTAGCCCGCCCAGGCTGACCGGCGCCATTTTGTAGGTGGTTTCTGGAGGAGGGAGTGAGACCCGACACAGTGCTCTCCGGTGGTAAAATCAGAGACTACACCCCCAGCTTCTTCATCGCACCTCTATCGGAGAACTAGTAAGTGTGATTAGGAGTGATGTCAGCTGACCAGGGGGGCGGGTCCAGTGTCGGGATGTGTGGGCGGGACCGGCCTGTGTAATGATCTGTCAGTGTTTCCTCTCCTCCTTTTCTGCTCTGAGGGAACAGAAATCACCGTCCAAACTGAGGAGCAGAGCTGTGACAGGGGCCCCAACACCCTGCACGAGCTGTCCTCAGTGATCCCAGGGGCCCCGATACACTACATGACAGGGGCCCCCGATACACTGCATGACAGGGGGCCCCCCACACCCTGCATGGCAGGGGCCCGATACACTGCATGACAGGGGCCCCCCCAAACACTACATGACGGGGGTCCCGATACACTACATGACAGGGGCCCCCACACCCTACATGACAGGGGCCCCGATACACTGCATGACAGGGGCCCCCACACCCTACATGACAGGGGCCCCGATACACTGCATGACAGGGGCCCCCACACCCTACATGACAGGGGCCCCGATACACTGCACGACAGGGGCCCCGATATACTACATGACAGGGGCCCTGATACACTGCATGACGGGCCCCAACACCCTGCAGGACAGGGGCCCCCCACGCCCTGCATGACAGGGGCCCCCACACACTGCATGGCAGGGACCCCCACACCCTACATGACAGGAGCTCTGATATACTACATGAGAGGGGCCCCCCACACCCTGCATGACAGGGGCCCTGATACACTGCATGACGGGCCCCAACGCCCTGCAGGACAGGTGCCCCCGATACACTACATGACAGGGACCCCCACACCCTACATGACAGGGGCCCCACCCTACATGACACCCTGCAGGACAGGGGCCCCCCGATACCCTGCAGGACAGGGCCCCCCCATACCCTGCATGATGGGCCCCAACACCCTGCAGGACAGGGGCCCCCACACCCTGCATGACAGGGGCCCCCTACACCCTGCAGGACAGGGACCCCCGATACACTACATGACAGGGGCCCCCCACACCCTACATGACAGGGGCCCCCCACTCCATGCATGACAGGGGCCCGACACCATGCATGATGGGCCCCGATACACTGCATGACAGGGGCCCCCACACCCTACATGACAGGGGCCCCCGACACCCTGCAGGAGAGGGGCCCCCCTGATACCCTGCATGACAGGGGCCCCAATACACTGCATGACAGGGCCCCCCCCACACCCTGCATGACAGGGGCTTTGATACACTGCATGACAGGGCCCCCCCGATATCCTGCATGACAGGGGCCCCGACACCCTGTAGGAGAGGGGCCTGATACCCTGCATGACAGGGGGCCCCCCCCACACCCTGCAGGACAGGGGGCCACCCAACACCCTACACGACATGGGCCCCCCACACCCTGCATGACAGGGGTTCCCAACTTCTTATATGACAGTGGCTCCTTCCCCCCACCTGACCGGCCCCCCTCCCAGCACAGGGGGGGGGGGTTGTCGGTAGTAAAGCTGCGCTTTACCGTCATTTTAGTGGCGCTTTCAACCCACACTAGAGCCCAATAAAGGGTTAAAGGTGCCACTGCCGAAATGCTTTGCAGGTGCATCGGCAGCGCTGGCCATTGATTTCAATGGTAGGGGCGTTTTAGGAGCGATGTATTCACCGCTCCCACAACGCCCCAAAGATGCGGCTTGCAGGACTTTCTTTCCAGTCCCGCCAGTACACCTCCCCGGTGTGAAAGCACTTGGGGTTCAGGCGATTTACAGGCGCTATTTTTTAACCCTTTAGCCCCTGAAAAACGCCTCCAGTGTGAAAGTGGCCTCAGATTTTCCATCTCCCTCTTTACTTTGGAGTCTTATGTTTATAAATCACTATTAATATTCTGCTGTCTTCATAGCAATCGCTGCACATTGACAGATGAATGCCTCCGTATTTTATATATTCATTTGCGGTATTTATTGCACTGTTATCAGCACCTAAAGTGGCATGGATTGTATTATTATATGAATTCTCACGTTTTCCATATTTATTTGCTCAATGTCACATTATTTAAATCGCCATTATTTACATCCTTGCACATCAATGTCATGTTAGCTTTGTTGCATAAATTAATTTGGCAATCACTACAGCAGCGCAGCCCCGCCATTCCATATATATACCAATCATATTAGATACCGATAAGGTGCCTGCAGCAACGGGTCACTTTTCAACATTACATCTTATTCAAAGTTGGAGTATCCACTACACAGTCATTATGCCCCCCAACTCACATCCCACCCCAATCCCCCCTCCTAGCAGAACTCTACTCCCCCAATTCCCTATCCCAGCACAAATCCCCCCCAATCCTCCCCCAAATTCCCAACCCCATCCAAATTACCCTTTTCCTGGGAACAAATTCTTCCTCCCTACCCAAATCTCCCCCCAGCAAAAAACTACTCCCCCAATTCCCTATCCTAGCACAAATCCTCCCACCAATCCCTTCTCCTAGATCAAATCCCCCAAATCACTTTTTCCAACACAAATCCATCCAATCCACCCTTCTAGCAACAATCCTCCCCAATCCATTCTCCCAGCACAAATCCCCCCCCAGCACAAATCCTCCCTCAACCCCGCCTCCTAACACAAATTCTCCCTCAGCCCCGCCTCCTAACACAAATCCTCCCTCAACCCCACCTCCTAACACAAATCCTCCCTCAACCCCGCCTCCTAACACAAATCCTCCCTCAACCCCGCCTCCTAACACAAATCCTCCCTCAACCCCGCCTCCTAACACAAATCCTCCCTCAACCCCGCCTCCTAACAAAAATCCTCTCAACCCCACCTCCTAACAAAAATCCCCCCAACCCCGCCTCCTAACAAATCCCCCCAGCAAAAAAAAATCCCCTAAATCACTGCTTCAAGAGCAAATCCCCCCGTTCCTCCTTGTATAACAATTTCCCCCACAAATCAACAACCCCCTCCAAATTACCCTTTTTCTAGCACAAATTCTTCCTCCCCACCCAAATCTCCCAAAGCACAAATTCCCCCCTCTTAGCAGAAATTCCCACACCCTTAGAGAAAACATTCCCTGTCACGGCTCAAACCCCCCAAAACTGTCCTAGCTCATATTCCTCCCCATTCCTCCTTCTAGCAAATACACCCCCCCATCCTGATTACACTTCTTAGCACAGATAAATGCCCATCCCCCTTCTCCACAAACATCCAAAGTACAAACTATTACCCCCCCCCTTCATTGTGTACAATTTCCCTGTGACCTTCCCCTCCTCATCCTCTCCTGTCATTACAGCGCCCCTCCAGCACATTAGACAGGATCGCTCTTAGATGACATTGGAGTGTACACACACACAGTGTGATTACTGCCCCCTATCCACATTTCCTGCTGCCAGTGTTCTGTCGAGAAGTGCCCCCCATCGAATAGTGCCCGTGCATGCGCAGGACGGAGCGGCACTTCAGCTGATATGGCGATCAGCTGGAGTGACGTGACCAGGGCGCAAGCGCAAATCATAGGAGGCATCCCTTGATGGGAGATACCATTTTAGGGCCACAATTGAAGCCTATACAAACAGCGGGGGGGGCATAGTTCTCACATTGTGCCTCGCTGTTGCGGGGCGGCTTTACAGTGTGCTGATGGTCCGGCTTTGCTGTGTTGCAGGGCGGTTTTGCTGTGTGAAACGGCGGGTTGCAACATAGACAAAAACCAAAACCATATAAACCTTAGGAGTTTCAATTTGTATGCAATCAGGCAGGACCTTCTACTACATGATTTTGGTAAATCTGAAGGAAAAAAATCAGCAGAAAATCTGATAGTGTGTATGGGGCTTTAGACTGACAACATGGCTTCTCCATGGATATAGTACATTGAGTTAAGCATTGTCACTCTAGGACATGATATGTTACAGGGTCACCAGGTGAAAATAAAAGGGGGCAAAAATGCCTGAGAAAAAAAGCCGTATGCTGAAAGGCATTAGGCATTGGGCTAGACCACAAACAGCAATCATGTTAAGGACTTTGGGTGAGCCTTTGTAAAATGATCTGTTTTGGGTCCCTCAGAAGAGGACTTCCCTCTGGGTCAAGCAAGGGCCAGGTCACCCCGAATGTAAAGAACATGTGTAGCAATGAGATTTTCCACAGGTTGACTATACAGTAGCACTATAGTATTGCAATCAAGTGCAAGCATTCACAAGCCGGGTTTTCCTTAGATTAGCTATTCTCAACCTTTTTATCCCGGAACAAATCTTGAGATAGAAAATCTCAGAGAACCCCTGGTAAGATTAGTCCATTAGGGGTCATTGGGAAAATGCCCCCTTACATTGGTGGTGTTCGAAGGCTGCCCTTACAGCAGCCTTGCAGTCATACCACTGGCTCTACCAGGTGGTGTGCAACCTGGAGATATGCAGGCACCATCAGATAGGAGCTTAGCCACAGCTCAAGGAACCCCTAGCCAGGGGTGGACTGACAACTCATGGGGCCCCCAGGCAATAGGAGATTATGGGGCCCCCAGACAATCAGACAGGTAGGTACTGGAGAGGTGGGGTAGCAATAATCTAAGGATTTTTAGACCAAAAGGATGTCGGTAAGGGACATTTCAGAGACAGATGTAAAAAAAAACACAGATTTTTACATACTGTCCCTGGTTTTACTGAGGCTGTCAACCCTGATGGGGCCCCCTAGTGGCACGGGGCCCTCGGGCAGTGCCCGAGTGGCCCAATGGTCAGTCCGCCCCTGCCCCTAGCCAACTCTGGTTGAGAATGGCTGCTCTAGAGGTTACTTGAGCTTTCTTGAGCTGTGGCTAATTGACCTCCCATTTGATTGTGCTTGGATAGTTCCAGGGTCAGTGCCAGCAAAGTTAGCTCCAGGACACAAATGATCTTTCCTTGTGCCCCCATTTCAGCATACCTGCGACAAGCTCCGCCTTGGCTCCTCCCTCAGGACCAGTGAATATTATAAAAGAAAAGGATTAGTGCACTCCCAGCATTCTCCTTTTTTCCCCTCATACCGCATGGTCAGTGAATGGTGGTCGAATGTCCCTTACCTCTGCAGTTGGCAGCTTCCAGCTGGGTTGAAGCCTTTCCCAGCTGCAGTCCTTATTCATGGGCAGCTAAATGCACTGATAAGATAGGCAGTCCCTTCTGTGGGTCTTTTGAGACAGCAGTTGTCTCTTAACTAAGAGCTCCTATTTGCATTTATATACTGCGATTTGCTCAAGTCTGCAGCAGAGAAAGAAGCTATATCTATTTCCCTTATCCTTCCATTTCTCCCTCCTGTCATCCATTCTCTCTCACTTTCCTTTCTTTGCGTTCCTCTCTCTTTTTTTGCTTTCTTCCTTCCCCTACTTGTGATATTGTACCTTCATTCCTGGCTACTATAGTGGGCGCCCCCCCTTACACTGGCTTTTCTGAGTCCCTCAGCGTCTTCCTGCCCACTCTGTGCATGCGCGGACGTCAGCAGCCAGCTCGGCGAGTGGGGTGGGCCACATAGGTCATAGTGCCGCGCATGCACGGACTGGCCAGAGGTCGTGGTGGCCATCTTGAATAGGTATAAAGAATGTTGGGGTCCAAGGCACCAAAAGTAATTGGCCTCCATCCCAAAATTTAGACAAAGAAAAGGGAAAGCGGTCAGCGGGACTTTAAATGAGGCAAATCACTATATAAAGTAAACATGGGACATGAAACACAGTGTTGCTTTTGTGGGTGCCGACAAAAAAGGGGAGTTTTGGAATGAGAGAGTATATCAAAAAGCAGTCTTAGCAAAAAACATTTTATTATACTGTGTGAGACCATGTATAACATACTGAATAACACAAAAATGCATGCACAGAATCGCATACACGCTGGGCATGCTGAAAACCATAAATAAATATTGACGCCATGGTACTTGGCATATCATAAAGTAAAAACAAGTCCTGCACAACATGGGCCACTGGAAGGGCAGAATGATGTTGGAAAGTCTAGAGTAAAACAAAATAACAGACATAAAATCATCTGTATGGACATCATGCAGCTATGTAAGCCCGACGCATTTCGTTGGGTTATACCAACTCTTCAGGGGTTACAGGTAAAACCTTGTTTCTTAGGACACGAGGCCCGGGTACCATCCAATTTGGGTAAAAAAAATCCCTTATCTTGCTGTACAAATTTTCTTCCCCCCCCCTCCCTTATAGATTCCAGTTGCCTATCTACGCGGTCCCGGTTCGTGTCTTTGGGGGACCCTTAAACACATCTTTCATCGCTCCACACAGTGTATTGGGCTAGGAGAGAGGGGAGAAGGTGTCGTCTTCGTCCCTAACTCTGCCCTTCTGTGCGTTCTGCCTCTCTGTCTTTGCTACTTGTACAACCAAATTGGTTTGAAGGTTCACATTAATTGGTCATGCTATGACCTTATTTGGAACATACTTCTATGCATGTGAGTATGATTAGGTACATAATCCCCTTTTTTATTTATTTTTTTTCTCTCTCCTACACCAACAAGGTCTATATACATGTACACGTGTTCTTATTTATCATTGTAGATTAAAACTTTGAATAATATAGACCTGCATAAATGATGGATGCCTGAGGAAGGAGAAAACTACATAACACGTAGGACATATCATATGCAGATTATTGATTCAGTTGGTTGTGCATATGTGATTATGTTATAGATATGTCACACCTGTATATACATTGAAAAGAATTGTTTTCATTTTTGAACAAGTTTGGATGTAACTAGGTTGCATACCTGAAAATACATTTGTGTAAGTTTTTTATTATGTGTATGCTTTTTGATAAATTGTTATAATAAAGTGATTGTATGATTTTATATGTACGTTGTAAGTCTCACAGTCTATGCCTGAAAAGTCCTGCCATTTTGAGGGGATTTGCTTTTTGGTAGAACCTCTAAGTTTTTGGGATGTTGGCTTTAAAAGAAAGTGAAGTACCTATGACATCTCCAGTTTTTTTATTTTTATTGATGTTGGAAAGTCTAGAGTAAAACAAAATAAGAGACATAAAATCATCTGTATGGACATCATGCATCTATGTATGCCCGCCGCGTTTCGTTGGGGTATACCAACTCTTCAGGGGTTACAGGTGAAACCTTGTTTCTTCGGACACGAGGCCCGGGTAGCATCCAATTCGGCCTGGAAAAGACACTTTGAATGGATCCGGTTGCATGGCTTGCCCCAGTGTAAGATATTCCAGTGGAGCTCAGCACAGCACATCTTCTACTCGCGACCAACACCTAAGACACTGGCGGAAAAACTGAGGTACTCTCAGTAAGTGGAGGTGTTATATGGGGGATTGAACTTCCTGTCTAGGGTGTGCCAGTGTCCAATCACCTAGTGATACCCTATATAACCCATCAGTGATTACTGAGACTCTGTGTCCCGTGATGTAGGAGAAAGAAAATTACATTTTTCTTTTCTTTCTTCATTTTCAAAAAGAAATGAGAGCTGCAAAATACTCACCATGTCTCTCAGCAAATAGCTTGGGGTGTCTACTTTCCAAAGTGGGGTCATTTGGGGGGTGGGGGGGGGGGCGGTGGATGCCATCTTGGCATTTTATGGCCTTCAAAACTGTGATAGGTAGTGAGGAGTGAAATCAAAAATTTACGCCCTTAGAAATACTGAAGGTGGTGCTTGGATTTGGGGCCCCAAAAAGTCCCACATGTGTGGTATCCCCGTACTCAGGAGAAGCAGCAGAATTAATTTTGGGGTTTAATTCCACATATGCCCATGCATATGTGAGCAATATATCATTTAGTGACAACTTTGTGCAACAATAAAAAAGTTTGTTATCTTTCCGCAACGTGTGGCAAAATATAAAATATTTTATCAAAATTCCACACCCTTAGATGGGTCACTATTGATCCCCCGGACACCAATGTTGGCTCACTATTCTTTCCATTGACACCACTGATGGGTCAACATCCCTTTCACTTACACCAATTTTTGATCACTATTCTTTCCACTGGCACAAACGATAGGATCCTCCCACTGGAACCAATGATGGGTCACAATTCCTTCCACTGACTCCAATAATAGGTCACTATTGCTCCCTCTAAAACCAATGATGGCCCACTATTCTTTCTACTGACAACAATTTGTTTTTTTTATTTTAGATTTTTTTTGTGTATTTTTTACACTTTTATTTGTAACTATAACAGTTTGGGTCTCTCAAAATGTGATGGAGACCCTGTGAAAGTGTGCCTAGTCTGTGCAGTGCTGTACTCTACGGCGTGCATACTAGCTCATTATGCCTTTTCCTTTGCAGGTGAGTAAAAAAAAAAAAAAATACTTCAGCGGGTATACAACCGCTTTAAGTAATAAATGGCGGGTGCCCTGACACTATAAAAAAAAAAAAACTAACTAACCAGCTTCAGCCGTAACAGTTATACAGTGATCACTGGTGAAAGGGTTAACTAGGGGGCAATCAGGGGGTTAAAACCTTTACTAGATAGTATATGAGGGTACCTGACGCTATAAAAAGCTGACGCTGAACCTAAATACTTACCTGGCTAACTAGCATCACCTGTGACACTAATATGGTGATCAGTAAAAAGATTGCTTAGTGACACCGGGGACAGGGGGGTGATCAAGGGGTTAAACCTTTATTGGGGGGTACCCCAGACCTAAAGGGGCCTAGCACTAACTGCCCTACCATTTATAACAGTCACAAATGACACCAATGCAGTAAGCAGTAAAAAAAAAAACTGCTATTGGTGTCACTGTGACAGGGGGTGTGAATGCGGGGTGATTAGTGTGCCTGCGTGATCTACTGTAAGTGTAGTGTTGGTGCAACTCACATTGATGTCTTCTCTCCTCGGAAGCCGGAACGAAAAGGCTTCACGAGGAGCGATGACATCACTTCTTCTGTTTCTCATTAGCCAGGAGCGATCGCGAGGGGGTGGCCATGAATCAGTGGCCTCCCCCTCAGCACGGATCACTCTTGAAGCTATTCCGAGCGCCGTAGGCACCGATCACTGTGTGTCACTGGTTCCCACAAAGTGTCAAAAGTGGCAGTTAGTGTCAGATTGCCCACCACAATATCACAGTCCCACTATTAGTCGCTGATCACCACCATTACTAATATGAATAAATGTAGCATAGTCCCGGGTCCCCTTTGGTCTAATGAGAACCTCCAGAGTTAGGGACAGCTGACATCCTTCTGTATAGAGTGGGTTACAAGGCATAGTGGGTGTAGTGTAAGCTAGATTCATGGGCACCAGACATTTCTTGAATGCAAAGAGATTTATTTTCTCTTTAACAGAACTATGGTAGAGGGGGTTAGGGCCAGGACACCCTTTAGTAGCTGCAATGTCAATTAGCAGACTCCGAGACTTCTATAGGCAGACAGCCATGCAGGTAAAGGCATCCAGCCAGACAGCAGGATCGTTGTCTCCTATGGCAACCGTCTTATAACAGTTTCCAACACAAATTGTAATGAACTTCTGTACTTCCTCTACAATCTCCTCTTCTAGATCTTCACTCCACTGAGCTCCCAGTCTCTCTCACTAGACTTGCTGATCCACTGCCACTGGATCCCCTGAGCTCTTCCAACCTTCTCACACAGTATCTTCCTCAAGCGTCTCCCCCGTGTCCCTGCGGGGTCCTTGGCTCGGCACTCACCAATACTCCTCAAGCGTCACCCCACTGGTCTGCTCGGTCCCTGGCTTGGCACACAAGGCTGCTCTGCAAGCATCACCTCCGCTGGCTGGGTCCCTGGCTTGGCACCTGCTAAGGTTTCCCAATTCACCATCCCCGGTTGGTGAGAATACTGCTCCGGTACTTGCCTCAGTTACTCAATGTGGTCCTTGGTAATAAAGTGGAAGGTCCCTTAGTGGCGACAGCTTCCCCTCTACCTCCGACCACGACAGGTTCTCTGCCCAGCAGAACCGTCACTTCTGGTTGGACTACAAGCCGCAATCCCAACCCTGTGCTGCTCTCTTGCTTCTGGATAGGCCCCAACACGGCCTGGCATCCAGATGTGCCAGGATAGGCCTCAGGCTCTGGCCTAGCAGCCCTGAGCAGCACAGCACATGTCCACCCAGATAGCCCTCCAGTTGGCACAGAACCCCGATCACCTGACTCCACCCAAATAAATAGGTTCTCCCAGCAGGCCAAGAAAACCCCTACCCATTGGCTGAGATACCCCATATACTCCTAATCTGACCTTGCAATGCCTTTATCTTATCTAATGCCACCAAGTGCCTGACCACCTAGTGGTAGAAGAGAGAAGTGCAGCAATTCCAGAATTTGGGCGAACTCAATTGATCCCTAACAATTGGCCAAGGTGACTACACCTGGCGGGTAAATTTTAGAACAACCCTACCTAAACAGCAGCAATAAATAAAAATTCCAGTATAATATACAGTATAGACCATAGTTTGTAGACGCTGTAACTTTTGTGAAAACCAATCAATATAAACGAATTGGGTTTTACTTTACCAAAAACATGTAGCAGAATACATATTGGCCTACATTGATGAAGACATTTGATTTTTACATGTTTTTATTGGATATGTTTTATAGCCGAAAGTAAGAAATATATATTTTTTATTCAAGATTTTTGTTTTTTTTCCATTTATAGCACAAAAACGAAAACACCCAGTGGTGATCAAATTCCACCAAACGAAAATATTTGTAGGAACGTAAAAAATGATATAAAATGTAATTTGTGTACAACATTGTAGCAATTGTCAGTTAACCACTTCAGCCCCGGAAGATTTGGCTGCTGAGTGACCTGGCCATTTTTTGCGATTCGTCACTGCGTTACTTTAACTGACAATTGCGCGATCGTGCGACGTTGCACCCAAACAAAATTGAAGTCCTTTTTTTTTTCCCACAAACAGAGCTTTCTTTTGGTGGTATTTGATCACCTCTGCGGTTTTATTTTTTGCGCTGTAAACAAAAAAAAGCGTACATTTTGAAATAAAAACCACAATATTTTGTACTTTTTGCTATAATAAATATTACCAATTTTTTAAAGCAAATTTCTCCTCAGTTTAGGCCAATATGTATTCTTCTACATATTTTTGGTAAAAAAAAAAAAAAAAAAAACGCAATAAGCGTATATTGATTGGTTTGCACACAAGTTATAGCGTTTACAAAATAGGGAAAGATTTATAGCATTTTTATTATTATTTCTTTTTTAATAGTAATGGCGGCGATCTGCGATTTTTATGGCGGACACATTGGACACTTTTGACACATTTTTGGGACCATTGGCATTTATACAGCAATCAGTGCTATAAAAATGTACTGATTACCGTAAAATTGTCACTGCCAAGGAAGGGATTAACACCAGGGGGCGATCAAGGGGTTAATTGTGTTCCCTGGGAAGTGATTCTAACTGAAGGGGGGTGGGACTGACTAGAGCAGTGATGGCGAACCTTGGCACCCCAGATGTTTTGGAACTACATTTCCCATGATGCTCATGCACTCTGCAGTGTAGTTGAGCATCATGGGAAATGTAGTTTCAAAAACCATCCACTGCTCTACTGACACCGTCCACTGCCCCAAACCGCCCTCCACCCCCTTCCCCAGAAGCACTGTGAAAAAAATATTTAAAAAAATGTTTAAAAAAATAAAATTGTAACAAAAAACTGCTGACACTACCCTACTGACACTGTCCATTTACCTCCATACACTCTGCACTCCTCTCCTGCACATACCCCCCACCTCCACGCACTCCTCTCCCGCACATACCCCCCACCTCCACGCACTCCTCTCCCGCACATACCCCCCACCTCCACACACTCCTCTCCTGCACATATCCCCCACCTCCACGCACTCCTCTCCCGCACATACCCCCCACCTCCACACACTCCTCTCCCGCACATACCCCCCACCTCCACGCACTCCTCTCCCGCACATACCCCCCACCTCCACACACTCCTCTCCTGCACATATCCCCCACCTCCACGCACTCCTCTCCCGCACATACCCCCCACCTCCACGCACTCCTCTCCCGCACATACCCCCCACCTCCACGCACTCCTCTCCCGCACATACCCCCCACCTCCACACACTCCTCTCCCGCACATACCCCCCACCTCCACGCACTCCTCTCCCGCACATACCCCCCACCTCCACACACTCCTCTCCTGCACATATCCCCCACCTCCACGCACTCAACTCCCGCACATACCCCCCACCTCCACGCACTCCTCTCCTGCACATATCCCCCACCTCCACGCACTCCTCTCCCGCACATACCCCCCACCTCCACGCACTCCTCTCCTGCACATACCCCCCACCTCCACGCACTCCTCTCCCGCACATACCCCCCACCTCCACACACTCCTCTCCTGCACATACTACCCACTTCTATACACTCCTCTCCTGCACATACCCCCCACCTCCACGCACTCCTCTCCTGCACATACCCGCCACCTCCATGCACTCCTCTCCTGCACATACCCCCCACCTCCACGCACTCCTCTCCTGCACATACTACCCACTTCTATACACTCCTCTCCTGCACATGCACTCCTCTCCTGCACATACCCGCCACCTCCATGCACTCCTCTCCTGCACATACCCCCCACCTCCATGCACTCCTCACCCGCACATACCCCCCACCTCCACGCACTCCTCTCCTGCACATACCCCCCACCTCCATGCACTCCTCTCCTGCACATACCCCCCACCTCCACGCACTCCTCTCCCGCACATACCCCCCACCTCCACGCACTCCTCTCCAGCACATACCCCCCACCTCCATGCACTCCTCTCCCGCACATACCCCCCACCTCCACGCACTCCTCTCCCGCACATACCCCCCACCTTCATGCACTCCTCTCCTACACATACCCCCCACCTCCACGCACTCCTCTCCCACACATACCCCCCACCTCCACGCACTCCTGTCCCGCACATACCCCCCATCTCCACGCACTCCTCTCCTGCACATACTACCCACCTCCACGCACCCCTCTCCCGCAAATACTACCCACCTCCATACACTCTTCTCCCGCACATACTACCCACCTCCATGCACTCCTCTCCCGCACATACTACCCACCTCCATACACTCCTCTCCCGCACACACTACCCACCTCCATGCACTCCTCTCCCGCAAATACTAACCACCTCCATACACTCTGCACTCCTCTCCCGCACATACTACCCACCTCCATGCACTCCTCTCCCGCACATACTACCCACCTCCATGCACTCCTCTCTCGCAAATACTACCCACCTCCATGCACTCTTCTCCCGCACATACTACCCACCTCCATGCACTCCTCTCCCGCACATACTACCCAACTCCATGCACTCCTCTCCCGCACATACTACCCACCTCCATGCACTCCTCTCCCGCACATACTACCCACCTCCATACACTCCTCTCCCGCACATACTACCCACCTCCATGCACTCCTCTCCCGCACATACTACCCACCTCCATGCACTCCTCTCCCGCACATACTACCCACCTCCATGCACTCCTCTCCCGCACATAATACCCACCTCTATACACTCTGCACTCCTCTCCCGCACATACTACCCACCTCCATACACTCCGCAATCCTCTCCCGCACATACTACCCAACTCCATGCACTCCTCTCCCGCACATACTACCCACTTCCATGCACTCCTCTCCCGCACATACTACCCACCTACATGCACTCCTCTCCCGCACATACTACCCACTTCCATGCACTCCTCTCCCACACATACTACCCACCTCCATGCACTTCTCTCCCGCACATACTACCCACCTCCATGCACTCCTCTCCCGCACATACTACCCACCTCCATGCACTCGTCTCCCGCACTTACTACCCACCTCCATGCACTCGTCTCCCGCACATACTACCCACCTCCATGCACTCGTCTCCCGCACATACTACCCACCTCCATGCACTCGTCTCCCGCACATACTACCCACCTCCATGCACTCGTCTCCCGCACATACTACCCACCTCCATGCACTCGTCTCCCGCACTTACTACCCACCTCCATGCACTCGTCTCCCGCACATACTACCCACCTCCATGCACTCGTCTCCCGCACATACTACCCACCTCCATGCACTCGTCTCCCGCACATACTACCCACCTCCATGCACTCGTCTCCCGCACATACTACCCACCTCCAAGCACTCGTCTCCCGCACATACTACCCACCTCTACCTCCATACACTCCGCACTCCTCTCCCGCACATACTACCCACCTCCATACACTCCGCAATCCTCTCCCGCACATACTACCCACCTCCATGCACTCCTCTCCCGCACATACCCCCCACCTCCTTGCACTCCTCTCCTGCACATACCCCCCACCTCCACGCACTCCTCTCCTACACATACCCCCCACCTCCATGCACTCCTCTCCTGCACATACCCCCCACCTCCACGCACTCCTCTCCCGCACATACCCCCCACCTCCACGCACTCCTCTCCTGCACATACTACCCACTTCTATACACTCCTCTCCCGCACATACCCCCCACCTCCACGCACTCCTCTCCTGCACATACCCCCCACCTCCATGCACTCCTCTCCCACACTTACTACCCACCTCCACGCACTCCTCTCCCGCACATACCCCCCACCTCCATACACTCCGCAATCCTCTCCCACACATACTACCCACCTCCACGCACTCCTCTCCTGCACATACCCCCCACCTCCACGCACTCCTCTCCCGCACATACCCCCCACCTCCATGCACTCCTCTCCTGCACATACCCCCCACCTCCACGCACTCCTCTCCTGCACATACTACCCACTTCTATACACTCCTCTCCCGCACATACCCCCCACCTCCACGCACTCCTCTCCTGCACATACCCCCCACCTCCATGCACTCCTCTCCTGCACATACCCCCCACCTCCATGCACTCGTCTCCCGCACATACTACCCACCTCCATGCACTCGTCTCCCGCACATACTACCCACCTCCATGCACTCGTCTCCCGCACATACTACCCACCTCCATGCACTCGTCTCCCGCACATACTACCCACCTCCATGCACTCGTCTCCCGCACATACTACCCACCTCCATGCACTCGTCTCCCGCACATACTACCCACCTCCAAGCACTCCTCTCCCGCACATACTACCCACCTCCATGCACTCCTCTCCCGCACATACTACCCACCTCCATGCACTCCTCTCCCGCACATACTACCCACCTCCACGCACTCCTCTCCCGCACATACTACCCACCTCCATACACTCCGCAATCCTCTCCCACACATACTACCCACCTCCATACACTCCGTACTCCTCTCCCGCACATACTACCCACCCCCATGCACTCCTCTCCCGCACATACTACCCAACTCCATTCACTCCTCTCCCGCACATACTACCCACCTCCATGCACTCCTCTCCCGCACATACTACCCACCTCCATGCACTCCTCTCCCGCACTTACTACCCACCTCCATGCACTCCTCTCCCGCACATACTACCCACCTCCATGCACTCCTCTCCCGCACATACTACCCACCTCCATGCACTCCTCTCCCGCACATACTACCCACCTCCACGCACTCTTCTCCCGCACATACTACCCACCTCCATGCACTCCTCTCCAGCACATACTACCCTCCTCCATGCACTCGTCTCCCGCACATACTACCCTCCTCCATGCACTCGTCTCCCGCACATACTACCCACCTCCATGCACTCGTCTCCCGCACATACTACCCACCTCCACGCACTCCTCTCCCGCTCATACTACCCACCTCCACGCACTCCTCTCCCGCAAATACTACCCACCTCCATACACTCTGCACTCGTCTCCCGTACATACTACCCACCTCCATGCACTCGTCTCCCGCACATACTACCCACCTCCATGCACTCGTCTCCTGCACATACTACCCACCTCCATGCACTCGTCTCCCGCACATACTACCCACCTCCATGCACTCGTCTCCCGCACATACTACCCACCTCCATGCACTCGTCTCCCGCACATACTACCCACCTCCATGCACTCGTCTCCCGCACATACTACCCACCTCCATGCACTCGTCTCCCGCACATACTACCCACCTCCATGCACTCGTCTCCCGCACATACTACCCACCTCCATGCACTCCTCTCCCGCACATACCCCCCACCTCCTTGCACTCCTCTCCTGCACATACCCCCCACCTCCACGCACTCCTCTCCTACACATACCCCCCACCTCCATGCACTCCTCTCCTGCACATACCCCCCACCTCCACGCACTCCTCTCCCGCACATACCCCCCACCTCCACGCACTCCTCTCCTGCACATACTACCCACCTCCACGCACTCCTCTCCCGCAAATACTACCCACCTCCATACACTCTTCTCCCGCACATACTACCCACCTCCATGCACTCCTCTCCCGCACATACTACCCACCTCCATACACTCCTCTCCCGCACACACTACCCACCTCCATGCACTCCTCTCCCGCAAATACTAACCACCTCCATACACTCTGCACTCCTCTCCCGCACATACTACCCACCTCCATGCACTCCTCTCCCGCACATACTACCCACCTCCATGCACTCCTCTCTCGCAAATACTACCCACCTCCATGCACTCTTCTCCCGCACATACTACCCACCTCCATGCACTCCTCTCCCGCACATACTACCCAACTCCATGCACTCCTCTCCCGCACATACTACCCACCTCCATGCACTCCTCTCCCGCACATACTACCCACCTCCATACACTCCTCTCCCGCACATACTACCCACCTCCATGCACTCCTCTCCCGCACATACTACCCACCTCCATGCACTCCTCTCCCGCACATACTACCCACCTCCATGCACTCCTCTCCCGCACATACTACCCACCTCCATGCACTCCTCTCCCGCACATAATACCCACCTCTATACACTCTGCACTCCTCTCCCGCACATACTACCCACCTCCATACACTCCGCAATCCTCTCCCGCACATACTACCCAACTCCATGCACTCCTCTCCCGCACATACTACCCACTTCCATGCACTCCTCTCCCGCACATACTACCCACCTACATGCACTCCTCTCCCGCACATACTACCCACTTCCATGCACTCCTCTCCCACACATACTACCCACCTCCATGCACTTCTCTCCCGCACATACTACCCACCTCCATGCACTCCTCTCCCGCACATACTACCCACCTCCATGCACTCGTCTCCCGCACTTACTACCCACCTCCATGCACTCGTCTCCCGCACATACTACCCACCTCCATGCACTCGTCTCCCGCACATACTACCCACCTCCATGCACTCGTCTCCCGCACATACTACCCACCTCCATGCACTCGTCTCCCGCACATACTACCCACCTCCATGCACTCGTCTCCCGCACATACTACCCACCTCCATGCACTCGTCTCCCGCACATACTACCCACCTCCATGCACTCGTCTCCCGCACATACTACCCACCTCCATGCACTCGTCTCCCGCACATACTACCCACCTCCATGCACTCGTCTCCCGCACATACTACCCACCTCCAAGCACTCGTCTCCCGCACATACTACCCACCTCTACCTCCATACACTCCGCACTCCTCTCCCGCACATACTACCCACCTCCATACACTCCGCAATCCTCTCCCGCACATACTACCCACCTCCATGCACTCCTCTCCCGCACATACCCCCCACCTCCTTGCACTCCTCTCCTGCACATACCCCCCACCTCCACGCACTCCTCTCCTACACATACCCCCCACCTCCATGCACTCCTCTCCTGCACATACCCCCCACCTCCACGCACTCCTCTCCCGCACATACCCCCCACCTCCACGCACTCCTCTCCTGCACATACTACCCACTTCTATACACTCCTCTCCCGCACATACCCCCCACCTCCACGCACTCCTCTCCTGCACATACCCCCCACCTCCATGCACTCCTCTCCCACACTTACTACCCACCTCCACGCACTCCTCTCCCGCACATACCCCCCACCTCCATACACTCCGCAATCCTCTCCCACACATACTACCCACCTCCACGCACTCCTCTCCTGCACATACCCCCCACCTCCACGCACTCCTCTCCCGCACATACCCCCCACCTCCATGCACTCCTCTCCTGCACATACCCCCCACCTCCACGCACTCCTCTCCTGCACATACTACCCACTTCTATACACTCCTCTCCCGCACATACCCCCCACCTCCACGCACTCCTCTCCTGCACATACCCCCCACCTCCATGCACTCCTCTCCTGCACATACCCCCCACCTCCATGCACTCGTCTCCCGCACATACTACCCACCTCCATGCACTCGTCTCCCGCACATACTACCCACCTCCATGCACTCGTCTCCCGCACATACTACCCACCTCCATGCACTCGTCTCCCGCACATACTACCCACCTCCATGCACTCGTCTCCCGCACATACTACCCACCTCCATGCACTCGTCTCCCGCACATACTACCCACCTCCATGCACTCGTCTCCCGCACATACTACCCACCTCCATGCACTCGTCTCCCGCACATACTACCCACCTCCATGCACTCGTCTCCCGCACATACTACCCACCTCCATGCACTCGTCTCCCGCACATACTACCCACCTCCATGCACTCGTCTCCCGCACATACTACCCACCTCCATGCACTCCTCTCCCGCACATACTACCCACCTCCATGCACTCCTCTCCCGCACATACTACCCACCTCCATGCACTCCTCTCCCGCACATACTACCCACCTCCATGCACTCCTCTCCCGCACATACTACCCACCTCCATGCACTCCTCTCCCGCACATACTACCCACCTCCACGCACTCCTCTCCCGCACATACTACCCACCTCCATACACTCCGCAATCCTCTCCCACACATACTACCCACCTCCATACACTCCGTACTCCTCTCCCGCACATACTACCCACCCCCATGCACTCCTCTCCCGCACATACTACCCAACTCCATTCACTCCTCTCCCGCACATACTACCCACCTCCATGCACTCCTCTCCCGCACATACTACCCACCTCCATGCACTCCTCTCCCGCACTTACTACCCACCTCCATGCACTCCTCTCCCGCACATACTACCCACCTCCATGCACTCCTCTCCCGCACATACTACCCACCTCCATGCACTCCTCTCCCGCACATACTACCCACCTCCACGCACTCTTCTCCCGCACATACTACCCACCTCCATGCACTCCTCTCCAGCACATACTACCCTCCTCCATGCACTCGTCTCCCGCACATACTACCCTCCTCCATGCACTCGTCTCCCGCACATACTACCCACCTCCATGCACTCGTCTCCCGCACATACTACCCACCTCCACGCACTCCTCTCCCGCTCATACTACCCACCTCCACGCACTCCTCTCCCGCAAATACTACCCACCTCCATACACTCTGCACTCGTCTCCCGTACATACTACCCACCTCCATGCACTCGTCTCCCGCACATACTACCCACCTCCATGCACTCGTCTCCTGCACATACTACCCACCTCCATGCACTCGTCTCCCGCACATACTACCCACCTCCATGCACTCGTCTCCCGCACATACTACCCACCTCCATGCACTCGTCTCCCGCACATACTACCCACCTCCATGCACTCGTCTCCCGCACATACTACCCACCTCCATGCACTCGTCTCCCGCACATACTACCCACCTCCATGCACTCGTCTCCCGCACATACTACCCACCTCCATGCACTCCTCTCCCGCACATACCCCCCACCTCCTTGCACTCCTCTCCTGCACATACCCCCCACCTCCACGCACTCCTCTCCTACACATACCCCCCACCTCCATGCACTCCTCTCCTGCACATACCCCCCACCTCCACGCACTCCTCTCCCGCACATACCCCCCACCTCCACGCACTCCTCTCCTGCACATACTACCCACTTCTATACACTCCTCTCCCGCACATACCCCCCACCTCCACGCACTCCTCTCCTGCACATACCCCCCACCTCCATGCACTCCTCTCCCACACTTACTACCCACCTCCACGCACTCCTCTCCCGCACATACCCCCCACCTCCATACACTCCGCAATCCTCTCCCACACATACTACCCACCTCCACGCACTCCTCTCCTGCACATACCCCCCACCTCCACGCACTCCTCTCCCGCACATACCCCCCACCTCCATGCACTCCTCTCCTGCACATACCCCCCACCTCCACGCACTCCTCTCCTGCACATACTACCCACTTCTATACACTCCTCTCCCGCACATACCCCCCACCTCCACGCACTCCTCTCCTGCACATACCCCCCACCTCCATGCACTCCTCTCCTGCACATACCCCCCACCTCCATGCACTCGTCTCCCGCACATACTACCCACCTCCATGCACTCGTCTCCCGCACATACTACCCACCTCCATGCACTCGTCTCCCGCACATACTACCCACCTCCATGCACTCGTCTCCCGCACATACTACCCACCTCCATGCACTCGTCTCCCGCACATACTACCCACCTCCATGCACTCGTCTCCCGCACATACTACCCACCTCCATGCACTCGTCTCCCGCACATACTACCCACCTCCATGCACTCGTCTCCCGCACATACTACCCACCTCCATGCACTCGTCTCCCGCACATACTACCCACCTCCATGCACTCGTCTCCCGCACATACTACCCACCTCCATGCACTCGTCTCCCGCACATACTACCCACCTCCATGCACTCCTCTCCCGCACATACTACCCACCTCCATGCACTCCTCTCCCGCACATACTACCCACCTCCATGCACTCCTCTCCCGCACATACTACCCACCTCCATGCACTCCTCTCCCGCACATACTACCCACCTCCACGCACTCCTCTCCCGCACATACTACCCACCTCCATACACTCCGCAATCCTCTCCCACACATACTACCCACCTCCATACACTCCGTACTCCTCTCCCGCACATACTACCCACCCCCATGCACTCCTCTCCCGCACATACTACCCAACTCCATTCACTCCTCTCCCGCACATACTACCCACCTCCATGCACTCCTCTCCCGCACATACTACCCACCTCCATGCACTCCTCTCCCGCACTTACTACCCACCTCCATGCACTCCTCTCCCGCACATACTACCCACCTCCATGCACTCCTCTCCCGCACATACTACCCACCTCCATGCACTCCTCTCCCGCACATACCCCCCACCTCCTTGCACTCCTCTCCTGCACATACCCCCCACCTCCACGCACTCCTCTCCTACACATACCCCCCACCTCCATGCACTCCTCTCCTGCACATACCCCCCACCTCCACGCACTCCTCTCCCGCACATACCCCCCACCTCCACGCACTCCTCTCCTGCACATACTACCCACTTCTATACACTCCTCTCCCGCACATACCCCCCACCTCCACGCACTCCTCTCCTGCACATACCCCCCACCTCCATGCACTCCTCTCCCACACTTACTACCCACCTCCACGCACTCCTCTCCCGCACATACCCCCCACCTCCATACACTCCGCAATCCTCTCCCACACATACTACCCACCTCCACGCACTCCTCTCCTGCACATACCCCCCACCTCCATGCACTCCTCTCCCGCACATACCCCCCACCTCCACGCACTCCTCTCCCGCACATACCCCCCACCTTCATGCACTCCTCTCCTACACATACCCCCCACCTCCACGCACTCCTCTCCCACACATACCCCCCACCTCCACGCACTCCTGTCCCGCACATACCCCCCATCTCCACGCACTCCTCTCCTGCACATACTACCCACCTCCACGCACTCCTCTCCCGCAAATACTACCCACCTCCATACACTCTTCTCCCGCACATACTACCCACCTCCATGCACTCCTCTCCCGCACATACTACCCACCTCCATACACTCCTCTCCCGCACACACTACCCACCTCCATGCACTCCTCTCCCGCAAATACTAACCACCTCCATACACTCTGCACTCCTCTCCCGCACATACTACCCACCTCCATGCACTCCTCTCCCGCACATACTACCCACCTCCATGCACTCCTCTCTCGCAAATACTACCCACCTCCATGCACTCTTCTCCCGCACATACTACCCACCTCCATGCACTCCTCTCCCGCACATACTACCCAACTCCATGCACTCCTCTCCCGCACATACTACCCACCTCCATGCACTCCTCTCCCGCACATACTACCCACCTCCATACACTCCTCTCCCGCACATACTACCCACCTCCATACACTCCTCTCCCGCACATACTACCCACCTCCATGCACTCCTCTCCCGCACATACTACCCACCTCCATGCACTCCTCTCCCGCACATACTACCCACCTCCATGCACTCCTCTCCCGCACATAATACCCACCTCTATACACTCTGCACTCCTCTCCCGCACATACTACCCACCTCCATACACTCCGCAATCCTCTCCCGCACATACTACCCAACTCCATGCACTCCTCTCCCGCACATACTACCCACTTCCATGCACTCCTCTCCCGCACATACTACCCACCTACATGCACTCCTCTCCCGCACATACTACCCACTTCCATGCACTCCTCTCCCACACATACTACCCACCTCCATGCACTTCTCTCCCGCACATACTACCCACCTCCATGCACTCCTCTCCCGCACATACTACCCACCTCCATGCACTCGTCTCCCGCACTTACTACCCACCTCCATGCACTCGTCTCCCGCACATACTACCCACCTCCATGCACTCGTCTCCCGCACATACTACCCACCTCCATGCACTCGTCTCCCGCACATACTACCCACCTCCATGCACTCGTCTCCCGCACATACTACCCACCTCCATGCACTCGTCTCCCGCACATACTACCCACCTCCATGCACTCGTCTCCCGCACATACTACCCACCTCCATGCACTCGTCTCCCGCACATACTACCCACCTCCATGCACTCGTCTCCCGCACATACTACCCACCTCCATGCACTCGTCTCCCGCACATACTACCCACCTCCAAGCACTCGTCTCCCGCACATACTACCCACCTCTACCTCCATACACTCCGCACTCCTCTCCCGCACATACTACCCACCTCCATACACTCCGCAATCCTCTCCCGCACATACTACCCACCTCCATGCACTCCTCTCCCGCACATACCCCCCACCTCCTTGCACTCCTCTCCTGCACATACCCCCCACCTCCACGCACTCCTCTCCTACACATACCCCCCACCTCCATGCACTCCTCTCCTGCACATACCCCCCACCTCCACGCACTCCTCTCCCGCACATACCCCCCACCTCCACGCACTCCTCTCCTGCACATACTACCCACTTCTATACACTCCTCTCCCGCACATACCCCCCACCTCCACGCACTCCTCTCCTGCACATACCCCCCACCTCCATGCACTCCTCTCCCACACTTACTACCCACCTCCACGCACTCCTCTCCCGCACATACCCCCCACCTCCATACACTCCGCAATCCTCTCCCACACATACTACCCACCTCCACGCACTCCTCTCCTGCACATACCCCCCACCTCCACGCACTCCTCTCCCGCACATACCCCCCACCTCCATGCACTCCTCTCCTGCACATACCCCCCACCTCCACGCACTCCTCTCCTGCACATACTACCCACTTCTATACACTCCTCTCCCGCACATACCCCCCACCTCCACGCACTCCTCTCCTGCACATACCCCCCACCTCCATGCACTCCTCTCCTGCACATACCCCCCACCTCCATGCACTCGTCTCCCGCACATACTACCCACCTCCATGCACTCGTCTCCCGCACATACTACCCACCTCCATGCACTCGTCTCCCGCACATACTACCCACCTCCATGCACTCGTCTCCCGCACATACTACCCACCTCCATGCACTCGTCTCCCGCACATACTACCCACCTCCATGCACTCGTCTCCCGCACATACTACCCACCTCCATGCACTCGTCTCCCGCACATACTACCCACCTCCATGCACTCGTCTCCCGCACATACTACCCACCTCCATGCACTCGTCTCCCGCACATACTACCCACCTCCATGCACTCGTCTCCCGCACATACTACCCACCTCCATGCACTCGTCTCCCGCACATACTACCCACCTCCATGCACTCGTCTCCCGCACATACTACCCACCTCCATGCACTCCTCTCCCGCACATACTACCCACCTCCATGCACTCCTCTCCCGCACATACTACCCACCTCCATGCACTCCTCTCCCGCACATACTACCCACCTCCATGCACTCCTCTCCCGCACATACTACCCACCTCCATGCACTCCTCTCCCGCACATACTACCCACCTCCACGCACTCCTCTCCCGCACATACTACCCACCTCCATACACTCCGCAATCCTCTCCCACACATACTACCCACCTCCATACACTCCGTACTCCTCTCCCGCACATACTACCCACCCCCATGCACTCCTCTCCCGCACATACTACCCAACTCCATTCACTCCTCTCCCGCACATACTACCCACCTCCATGCACTCCTCTCCCGCACATACTACCCACCTCCATGCACTCCTCTCCCGCACTTACTACCCACCTCCATGCACTCCTCTCCCGCACATACTACCCACCTCCATGCACTCCTCTCCCGCACATACTACCCACCTCCATGCACTCCTCTCCCGCACATACTACCCACCTCCACGCACTCTTCTCCCGCACATACTACCCACCTCCATGCACTCCTCTCCAGCACATACTACCCTCCTCCATGCACTCGTCTCCCGCACATACTACCCTCCTCCATGCACTCGTCTCCCGCACATACTACCCACCTCCATGCACTCGTCTCCCGCACATACTACCCACCTCCACGCACTCCTCTCCCGCTCATACTACCCACCTCCACGCACTCCTCTCCCGCAAATACTACCCACCTCCATACACTCTGCACTCGTCTCCCGTACATACTACCCACCTCCATGCACTCGTCTCCCGCACATACTACCCACCTCCATGCACTCGTCTCCTGCACATACTACCCACCTCCATGCACTCGTCTCCCGCACATACTACCCACCTCCATGCACTCGTCTCCCGCACATACTACCCACCTCCATGCACTCGTCTCCCGCACATACTACCCACCTCCATGCACTCGTCTCCCGCACATACTACCCACCTCCATGCACTCGTCTCCCGCACATACTACCCACCTCCATGCACTCGTCTCCCGCACATACTACCCACCTCCATGCACTCCTCTCCCGCACATACTACCCACCTCCATACACTCTGCACTCCTCTCCTGCACATACTACCCACCTCCATACACTCCTCTCCCGCACATACTACCCACCTCCATACACTCAGCACTCCTCTCCCGCACATACTACCCACCTCCATACACTCACCACTCCTCTCCCGCACATACTACCCACCTCTATACACTCAGCACTCCTCTCCCGCACATACTACCCACCTCCATACACTCAGCACTCCTCTCCCGCACATACTACCCCCCTCCATACACTCAGCACTCCTCTCCCGCACATACTACCCACCTCCATACTCTCCGCACTCCTCTCCTGCACATACTACCCACCTCCAAACTCTCTGCACATAGCATCCACAACCATACACTCCAGTGGCGGTTGGTGGTTTTTTGTTTGGGGGGGTGGCAAACAACTATCCCCCCGCGGCACCTCAAACCCACCCCCATTCCCCCCGCCCCCGTGTTCTCCTCCTCCAGCCCGCTGTGTGCTACTGACACCATCCACTGCCCCATACCCCCCATCCCTTCCCCAGAAGCACTGTGAAATATTTTAAAAAGTGTTTAACAAAATTGTAAAGAAAATTTTTTTTTTTAAACGTCAAAAGCCGCATCAGATTGTCTGGACACTGGATAGAAGATATATGGACATATACATGAGTTTAGTGGGGGGAGGGGAGGTTATGGGGAAAAATGGTGACACTGTGGAGGAGGACAAATGTGAAGTAATACTCAGGTTTTTAATATTAACCACTTCAATACCGAGCAACTTATACACCTTCCTGCCCAGACCTATTTTCAGCTTTCAGCGCTGTCACATTGTGAATGACAATTGCGCGGTCATGCTACACTGTACACAAACCACATTGTTATCATTTTGTTCCCACAAATAGAGATTTATTTTGGTGTTAATTGATCACCTCTGCGGTTTTTATTTTCTGCTAAACAAAAAAAATTAAAAAAAACCTGAAAACTTTGAAAGAAAAAACATTGGAAACAAGTATGTTTTCTCCTTCACTGGTGGGCACTGATGGGGCTGCACTAATGGGCACTAATAAGGTGGCACTGATGGGCACCAATGAGGTGGCACTGATGATGGGCACTAATATGTGGCACTGATATGCAGCACTGATGGGTTTACATAGGTGGCACTGAAAGGCGCAATGGATGGGCACTGACATGCGGCACAGATGGGGCTGCACTGACAAGCACTGATAAGGTGGCACCGATAGGTGACACTGATGGGTATACATAGGTGTCACTGAAAGAGGGCACAGATGGGGCAGCACCGACAAGCTCTGATAAGGTGGCACTGACGATGGACACTAATATGCAGCACTGATGGGTATACATAGGAGGCACGATGGGCACTGATAGGTGGCACTGATGGGGCTGCCCCGTCAAACACTGAAAAGGTGCCAAAAAATAATAGCTGCCAATCGGTGATGCCCATTGTGGGCATTGATTGGCATCCCTGGTGGTCTAGGGTGGTATACCTGGTGGTGACAATCCCTGGTGGTCCAGTGTGGGCTTTCTTGGTGGGGCTGCACTGATAATCAATCAGCACAGACCCCCCTGCACTTCCAGACACTGTGAATCGTCGTTTCCTTCCTCCCTGCAGTTATGTGAGAAGGGCATAGAGGAGGGGAAGAACGGGCAGCCTTCCCTCACTACACAACGGCGCTCTATTGCCCCCTGCAGGCTGGAGGGAGAATAAAGCTGAGTCCTCTCTGCAGCTAGCTGTCTCCGTACAGCGGAGATATCAGCCAGAGCGTGAGTCACGCAGCGGCATCTGATTGGCTGGAGAGAGCGGGCGGTTAGCGCGCCCAGGCCGAGCGGCGCCATTTTGTAGGTGGTTTCTGGAGGAGGGAGTGAGACCGGAGAGGTGGTAAAATCGGAGACTACACCCCAGTTTCTTCATCGCACCTCTATCGGAGAACTAGTAAGTGTGATTAGGAGTGATGTCAGCTGACCAGGGGGGCGGGTCCAGTGTCGGGATGTGTGGGCGGGACCGGCTTGTGTAATGATCTGTCAGTGTTTCCTATCCTCCTTTCTGCTCTGAGGGAACAGAAATCACCGTCCAAACTGAGGAGCAGAGCTGATCCCAGGGGCCCCGCCCGATACGCTACATGACGGGACCCCCTCCCCGATACACTGCAGGACAGGGGCCCCCTCCCCGATACACTGCAGGACAGGGGCCCCCTCCCCGATACACTGCAGGACAGGGGCCCCCTCCCCGATACACTGCAGGACAGGGGCCCCCTCCCCGATACACTGCAGGACAGGGGTCCCGCCCTGATACACTACATGACAGGGGCCCCCCCACACACTGCACGACAGGGGCCCCGATATACTACATGACAGGGGCCCGAAACCCTGCAGGACAGGGGCCCCCACACCCTAGATGACAGGGCCCCCCAATACACTACATGACAGGGGCCCCCACACCCTAGATGACAGGGCCCCCCAATACACTACATGACAGGGGCCCCCACACCCTAGATGACAGGGCCCCCCAATACACTACATGACAGGGGCCCCCAACACCCTGCACGACAGGGGCCCCCCACACCCTGCATGACAGGGGCCCCGATATACTACATGACAGGGGCCCGACACCCTGCATGACAGGGCCCCCCCACAGCCTACATGACAGGGGCCCCCCACACCCTGCACGACAGGGGCCCTCGATACACTGCACGACAGGGGCCCCCACACCCTGCATGACAGGGGCAATCGACACCCTACAGGACAGGGCCCCCCCCTGCATGGCAGGGGCCCCGATACACTGCATGATGGGCCCCAACACTTTGCAGGACAGGGGCCCCCCACACCCTGCATGACAGGGACCCCTGATACACTACATGACAGGGACCCCCCAAACCCTACATGACGGGCCCCCGATACACTGCACGACAGGGGGCCCCCACACCCTGCATGACAGGGGACCCAATACACTAAATGACAGGGGCCCCAACACCCTGCATGACAGGGGCCCCGATACATTACATGACAGGGACCCCCCAAACCCTACATGACAGGGGCCCCCGATACACTGCATGACAGGGGGCCCCCACACCCTGCATGGCAGGGGACCCGATACACTAAATGACAGGGGCCCCAACACCCTGCATGACAGGGGCCCCGATATACTACATGACAGGGGCCTGACACCCTGCAGGACGGGCCCCGATATACTACATGACAGGGGCCCTCCACACCCTGCATGACAGGGAGCACCCACACCCTACATGACACCCTGCAGGACAGGGGCCCCCCGATACCCTTCATGACAGGGGCCACCCACACCCTACATGACAGGGACCCCGATATACTACATGACAGGGGCCCCCACGCCCTACATGACAGGGGTCCCCACCCTACATGACAGGGGCCCCCGATACACTACACGACAGGGGGCCCCCACACCCTGCATGGCAGGGAGCCCGATACACTGCATGACAGGGGCCACCCTCACCCTACATGACAGGGGTAACCCACACCCTGCATGACAGGAGCCCCGATATAGTACATGACAGGGGCCCCCCACACCCTACATGACAGGGGCCCTGATACACTGCATGACGGGCCCCAACACCCTGCAGGACAGGGGCCCCCGATAGACTACATGACAGGGACCCCCCACACCCTACATGACACCCTGCAGGACAGCGGCCCCCCTGATACCCTGCATGACAGGGGCCCTGATACACTGCATGACGGACCCCAACACCCTGCAGGACAGGGGCCCCCTACACCCTGCATGACAGGCCCCCCCCACACCCTGCATGACAGGGGCTTTGATACACTGCATGACGGGCCCCAACACCCCGATACACTACATGACAGGGGCCACCCTCACCCTACATGACAGGGGTAACCCACACCCTGCATGACAGGAGCCCCGATATACTACATGACAGGGACCCCGATATAGTACATGACAGGGGCCCCCCACACCCTACATGACAGGGGCCCTGATACACTGCATGACGGGCCCCAACACCCTGCAGGACAGGGGCCCCCGATAGACTACATGACAGGGACCCCCCACACCCTACATGACACCCTGCAGGACAGCGGCCCCCCTGATACCCTGCATGACAGGGGCCCTGATACACTGCATGACGGACCCCAACACCCTGCAGGACAGGGGCCCCCTACACCCTGCATGACAGGCCCCCCCCCACACCCTGCATGACAGGGGCTTTGATACACTGCATGACGGGCCCCAACACCCCGATACACTACATGACAGGGGCCCCCACACACTACATGACGGGCCCCGACACCGTGCAGGACAGGGGCCCCAATACACTGCATGACAGGAGCCCCGACACCATGCATGACAGGGGGCCCCCCCACACCCTGCAGGACAGGGGTTCCCAACTTCTTACATTAGAGTGGCTCCTTCCCCCCACCTGACCGGCCCTCCTCCCACCACAAATCCCCCCCATCCCTTCTACAAACACTAAAGGGACACACTATTATTTTGGTGGGGGCGGGGGGGTTGTCGGCAGTAAAGCTGCGCTTTACCGTCATTTTAGTGGCCCTTTCAACCCACACTAGCGGCCAGAAAAGGGTTAAAGGCGCCACTGCCGAAACGCTTTGCAGGTGCATCGGCAGCGCTGGCCATTGATTTCAATGGTAGGCGCGTTTTAGGAGCGATGTATTCACCACTCCCACAACGCCACAAAGATGCCGCTTGCAGGACTTTCTTTCCAGTCCCGCCAGCGCACCACCCTGGAGTGAAAGCACTCGGGGCTCTCATACTGGGGGGGGGGGGGTTCAGGCCATTTACAGGCGCTATTTTTTAACCCGTTAGCCCCTGAAAAACGCCTCCAGTGTGAAAGTAGCTTCAGATTTTCCATCTCCCTCTTTACTTTGGAGTCTTATGTTTATAAATCACTATTAATATTCTGCTGTCTTCATAGCAATCGCTGCACATTGACAGATGAATGCCTCCGTATTTTATAGATTCATTTGCGGTATTTGCCCCTTCTTTTTCAAATATTTATTGCACTGTTATCAGCACCTAAAGTGGCATGGATTGTATTATTATATGAATTCTCACGTTTTCGATATTTATTTGCTCAATGTCACATTATTTAAATCGCCATTATTTACATCCTTGCACATCAATGTCATGTTAGCTTTGTTGCATAAATTAATTTGGCAATCACTACAGCAGCGCAGCCCCGCCATTCCATATATATACCAATCATATTAGATACCGATAAGGTGCCTGCAGCAACGGGTCACTTTTCAACATTACATCTAATTCAAAGTTGGAGTATCCACTACACAGTTATTAGTAGCCCCCAACTCACATCCCACCCCAATCCCCCCTCCTAGCAGAACTCTACTCCCCCCAATTCCCTATCCCAGCATAAACCCCCCCCCCAAATCCCCAACCCCATCCAAATTACCCTTTTCCTGGGAGCAAATTCTTCCTCCCCACCCAAATCTCCCAAAGCACAAATTCCCACACCCTTAGAGAAAACATTCCCTGTCACGGCTCAAACCCCCCAAAACTGTCCTAGCTCATATTCCTCCCCATTCCTCCTTCTAGCAAATACACCCCCCATCCTGATTACACTTCTCAGTACCAGATAAATGCCCATCCCCCTTCTCCACAAACATCCAAAGTACAAACTATTACCCCCCCCCTTCATTGTGTACAATTTCCCTGTGACCTTCCCCTCCTCATCCTCTCCTGTCACTACAGCGCCCCTCCAGCACATTAGACAGGATCGCTCTTAGATGACATTGGAGTGTACACACACACAGTGTGATTACTGCCCCCTATCCACATTTCCTGCTGCCAGTGTTCTGTCGAGAAGCCCATGCATGCGCAGGACGGAGCGGCACTTCAGCTGATATGCCAATCAGCTGGAGTGACGTGTCCAGGACGCAAGCGCACATCATAGGAGGCATCCCTTGATGGGAGATACCATTTTAGGGCCACAATTGAAGCCTATACAAATAGCGGGGGGGGGGCGTAGTTCTCACATTGTGCCTCGCTGTTGCGGGGCGGCTTTAAAGTGTGCTGATGGTCCGGCTTTGCTGTGTTGCAGGGCGGTTTTGCCTGTGTGAAACGGCGGGTTGCAACACAGATAAAAAATAAAACCATATAATATGAGGTCAAACCTTAGGAGTTTCAATTTGTATACAATCAGGCAGGCCCTTCTACTACATGGTTTTGGTAAATCTAAAGGAAAAAAAAATCAGCAGAAAATCTGATAGTGTGTATGGGGCATTAGACTGACAACATGGCTTCTCCATGGATATAGTACATTGAGTTAAGCATTGTCACTCTAGGACAGGATATGTTACAGGGTCACCAGGTGAAAATAAAAGGGGGCAAAAATGCCTGAGAAAAAAAACCTGTATGATCAAAGGCATTAGGCATTGGGCTAGACCACAAACAGCAATCATGTTAAGGACTTTGGGTGAGCCTTTGTAAAATGATCTGTTTTGGGTCCCTCAGAAGAGGACTTCCCTCTGGGTCAAGCAAGGGCCAGGTCACCCGGAATGTAAAGAACACGTGTAGCAATGAGATTTTCCACAGGTTGACTATACGGTAGCACTATAGTATTGCAATCAAGTGCAAGCATTCACAAGCAGGGTTTTCCTTAGATTAGCTATTCTCAACCTTTTTATCCCGGAACAAATCTTGAGATAGAAAATCTCAGAGAACCCCTGGTAAGATTAGTCCATTAGGGGTCACTGGGAAAATGCCGCCTTACATTGGTGGTGTTCGAAGGCTGCCCTTACAGCAGCCTTGCAGTCATACCACTGGCTCTACCAGGTGGTGTGCAACCTGGAGATATGCAGGCACCATCAGATAGGAGCTTAGCCACAGCTCAAGGAACCCCTAGCCAACCCTGGTTGAGAATGGCTGCTCTAGAGGTTACTTGGGCTTTCTTGAGCTGAAACACAGTGTTGCTTTTGTGGGTGCCGACAAAAAAGGGGAGTTTTGAAATGAGAGATGTATATCAAAAAGCAGTCTTAGCAAAGAACATTTTATTATACTGTGTGAGATCATGTATAACACAAAAATGCATGCACAGAATCGCATACACGCTGGGCATGCTTAAAAACACATATAAATATTGACGCCATGGTACTTGGCATATCATAAAGTAAAAACAAGTCCTGCACAACATGGGCCACTGGAAGGGCAGAATGATGTTGGAAAGTCTAGAGTAAAATAAAAATAAAAAGAGACATAAAATCATCTTTATGGACATCATGCATCTATGTAAGCCAGACACGTTTCGTTGGGTTATACCAACTCTTCAGGGTTTGTAAAAAAAATCCCTTATCTTGCTGCACAAGTTTTCTTCCCCCCCTCCCTTATAGATTCCAGCTGCCTATCTACGTGGTCCCGGTTCGTGTCTTTGGGGGACCCTTAAACACATCTTTCATCGCTCCACACAGTGTATTGGGCTAGGAGAGAGGGGAGAAGGTGTCGTCTTCGTCCCTAACTCTGCCCTTCTGTGCGTTCTGCCTCTCTGTCTTTGCTACTTGTACAACCAAATTGGTTTGAAGGTTCACATTAATTGGTCATGCTATGACCTTATTTGGAACATACTTCTATGCATGTGAGTATGATTAGGTACATAATCCCCTTTTTCCTCCCTTCCCCCTTTTTTTATTTTTTTCTCTCTCGTACGCCAACAAGGTCTATATACATGTACACGTGTTCTTATTTATCATTGTAGATCAAAACTTCGAATAACATAGACCTGCATAAATGATGGATGCCTGAGGAAGGAGAAAACTACATAACACGTAGGACATATCATATGCAGATTATTGATTCAGTTGGTTGTGCATATGTGATTATGTTATAGATATGTCACACCTGTATATACATTGAAAAGAATTGTTTTCATTTTTGAACAAGTTTGGATGTAACTAGGTTGCATACCTGAAAATACATTTGTGTATCTTTTTTATTATGTGTATACTTTTTGATAAATTGTTATAATAAAGTGATTGTATGATTTTATATGTACGTTGTAAGTCTCGCAGTCTATGCCTGAAAAGTCCTGCCATTTTGAGGGGATTTGCTTTTTGGTAGAACCTCTACGTTTTTGGGATGTTGGCTTTAAAAGAAAGTGAAGTACCTATGACACCTCCAGTTTTTTGATTTTTATTGATATTGGAAAGTCTAGAGTAAAACAAAATAAGAGACATAAAATCATCTGTATGGACATCATGCATCTATGTAAGCCCGCCGCGTTTCGTTGGGGTATACCAACTCTTCAGGGGTTACAGGTAAAACCTTGTTTCTTCGGACCCGAGGCCCGGGTAGCATCCAATTCGGCCTGGAAAAGACACTTTGAATGGATCCGGTTGCACGGCTTGCCCCAGTGTAGGATATTCCAGTGGAGCTCAGCACAGCACACCTTTACTCGTGACCAACACCTAAGACACTGGCGGAAAAACTGAGGTACTCCCAGTAAGTGGAGGGGTTATATGGGGGATTGAACTTCCTGTCTAGGGTGTGCCAGTGTCCAATCACCTAGTGATACCCTATATAACCCATCAGTGATTACTGAGACTCTGTGTCCCGTGATGTACGAGAAAGAAAATTATTTTTCTTCATTTTCAAAAACAAATGAGAGCTGCAAAATACTCACCAATTTTTGATCACTATTCTTTCCACTGACACAAACAATAGAATCCTCCCACTGGAACCAATGATGGGTCACAATTCCTTCCACTGACTCCAATAATAGGTCACTATTGCTCCCTCTAAAACCAATGATGGCCCACTATTCTTTCTACTGACAACAATTTTTTTATTTTATTTTATATTTTTTGTGTATTTTTTACTTTTACTTTTTTACACTTTTATTTGTAACTGTAACGGTTTGGGTCTCTCAAAATGCGATGGAGACCCTGTGAAAGTGTGCCTAGTCTGTGCAGTGCCGTTCTCTATGGTAAAACTCCACTAGTGAATGGTAGCGCTCAAAAAATTCACCAATGCAAAGACAAGGATTGTCAGGACAGGAGGGACAATAATAACGGGTGTCACATCTATATCCGCGCTTTCTACAGACACAACATTTTCTTTGGGGGGCTCGTTGGGTAGGGGTACTTGGGAGGACATACGGAAAATGCCTCTCATGCCGCCGGCTTACTGCATTTGGATTGGGAAGGTGAGGTGGAGCCCCGTCTGGAAACAGAAGGGCTCTGACGATCTCTTCCTGGAATTTAAGGAAGGATCCATTCCATCCTGAAGCTCTGTATGGCACATGAGCGTTCAGCAAAGCCAATTGAAATAAATAAACAGACACTTTTTTGGTACCAGCGTTTGCCTTACAGGCAACTAGGTATGGCGCCAACAACTGGTCGTTGAGGTCCACCCCTCCCATATTTTGGTTATATTTGTGGACACAGAGGTGTTCCTCCACAACACCGGTCGCCGTAGTAATTTGGACCGTTGTGTCTGCATGAAGGGAGGTAAGAACAAAAACATTCTAATTATTCCTCCTCTTCACTACTGTACCTTCGATTTGCCATTTTGGGCTCTAAATTTACTGGTACGCTAGTGAGACTCACAGGCAAAAAAAGCTCCTGACTGTCAGCGACTGTATCAAAACGCTACCAAAAAACTGTTAGCCATTGCAGGGATCAGGCCTGACTCTGCGAACACTGCAGTTATGTGTTTAGTGTTTTGTAAGTGACAGTGATCGATCGATCGATCGATACTGCATTTGGGTGGGCTGGGCTGGGCAGAGGGACAAACTGCAGGTATCTGAGCTGATCCCGCTAACACTGCGTTTTTGGGAACCCTAAACTGCTGGGGACACTAGTATAGATCTGATCAGATATTAAAGCGGGAGCCCGCGTTTTCTTTTTTTTTTTTAAAAGCCAGCAGCTACAAATACTGCAGCTGCTGACTTTTAAAATAGTGACACTTACCCGCCCAGCGCGCCCGCGATGTCGGCACCCGAAGCCGATCTCTCGATCGTCTCTCGGGTGCTGCCGCCGCCATCTTGGGTATGGGAATCAGGAAGTGGAGCCTTTCGGCTTCATTTCCCGGTTCCCTACTGCGCATGCGCGAGTCGCGCTGTGCAATAAGGATGGACCCGCTGCCTCTGGGATCTGTGTGTTTCCCAGCAGGCAGCGGGGGACTTTCGGAAAGGGGCGTAATCTACGCCCCTTTCCGCAGAGAGCTATCCCGGAACTGGGTGCAGATACCTGTACTGTACAGGTACCTGCACCCCCCTCCCCCCTGAAAGGTGCCAATTGTGGCGCCGGAGGGGGGTAGGGTTCCGATGAGCGGATGGTCCACTTTAGGGTGGACCTCCGCTTTAATCCTTTCAGATACTATACTACTAAGGGAGGTTATGCTGTGTGTGTGAGTGCGTGGGTGTTAGCATTACTGGCACTAACCTGATGCTGCCTGGGGCGACGCATACCCCATCTGACCCTAAAACCTAACTTATATCACCCGCTGGGTGATCAGGTGGTTTAACCTTTTATTAAAGTGGTTGTATAGTCAATTTTGGTACTTTTACCTACAGGAAAGTCTATAATAAGGCTTACCTGTAGGTAAAAAAAATATATCTCCTAAACCTGTACGGTTTAGGAAATATTCCCCTCGCAATGAGCCGCTGGCTGCAGCAGCGCATGCGCACAGACGATTCTCGGGTAAAAGTCCGGCAGACGCCAGACCCTGCTGGGAAGAAATCTCCCGTGCGCATGCGCGGGAGTGACGATATCGTGGCTCCGGCCACCCACAGCGCCAAAGCCGCTATACCTGGAAGAAACGCAGAAGGAACATGTCAGCTCCCTTGGCGTGGATCGGGCCAGATGTCGGGGCCTCGTTCCAAGGTAAGTATTTCATAATGAGCTATTATTGGGTGCATACTAGCATATTATGCCTTTTCCTTTGCAGGTGAGTAAGAAAAAAAAAAACACTTCAGCGGGTATAAAACCGCTTTAAGTAATAAATGGCGGGTGCCCTGACACTATAAAAAAAACTAAAACTAACTAACCAGCGTCAGCCGTAACAGTTATACAGTGATCACTGGTGAAAGGGTTAACTCGGGGGCAATCAGGGGGTTAAAACCTTTACTAGGTAGTATATGGGGGTACCTGATGCTGAACCTAAATACGTACCTGGCTAACTAGCGTCACCTGTGACACCAATATGGTGATCAGTAAAAAGATAATTTAGTGACACCGGGGACAGGGGGTGATCAAGGGGTTAAACCTTTATTGGGGGGGTACCCCAGACCTAAAGGGGCCTAGCACTAACTGCCCTACCACTTATAACAGTCACAAATGACACCAATGCAGTAATCAGTAAAAAAAAAAAAAGAAGCTTCTCATTAACCAGGAGCGATCGCGAGGGGGTGGCCATGAATCAGTGTCCTCCCCCTCAGCACGCTGGGAGGCAGGGACGTACAGGTACGCCCATATGCCTGCCCGTGCCAGTCTGCCGACGTACATCAGCATGCGACGGTCGGCAACTGGTTAACGACAGTCATTTACATAATCATTTGTGTAGCATATACAATTGCTATATTCTTTTTTTTTTTTTTGTCCCACAAAATTGGAGTTACAATTTAACTACTTGCTGACCAGGCACTTTGTTTACAAGTTTAAATCCGTATTTTTTGCTAGAAAATAAATGAAACTCCCAAACATTATACTTTATTTTTTTTTATTTTTTTTAGCAGAGACACTAGGGAGTAAAATGGCAATCGTTGCAATTTTTTATGTCATGATTTAAAAACCCAATTTAAATCCCCTGCCCGGTTTAATCCCTTCCCAGCAAGTGTCATTAGTACAGTGACAGTGCATACTTTTAGCACAAATCACTGTGTGTCACTGTTTCCCACAAAGTGTCAAAAGTGGCGGTTAGTGTCAGATTTCCCACCACAATATCACAGTCCCGCTATAAATCGCTGATCACCACCATTAATAATATGAATAAATGTAGCATAGTCCCGGGTCCCCTATAGTCTAATGAGAATGTCTAGAGTTAGGGACAGCTGACATCCTTCTATATGGAGTGGGTTACAAGGCATGGTGGCTGTAGTGTAAGATAGATTCATGGGCACCAGACACTTCTTGAATGCAAAGAGATTTATTTTCTCTTGAACTGAACTGTGGGAGACAAGGTTAGGGCCAGGACACCCTTTAGTAGTTGCAATGTCAATTAGCAGACTCCGAGACTTCTATAGGCAGATAGCCAGACACCGATACTCCTCAAGCGTCACCCCACTGGTCTGCTCGGTCCCTGGCTTGGCACACAAGGCTGCTCTGCAAGCAAAACCTCCGCTGGCTGGGTCCCTGGCTTGGCACCTGCTGAAGTTTCCCAATTCTTCACCATCCCCGGTTGGTAAGAATACTGCTCTGGTACTTGCTTCAATTACTCAGTGTGGTCCCTGGTAATAAAGTGGAAGTTCCCTTAGTGGCGACAGCTTCCCCTCTACCTCCGACAGGTTCTCCGGCTGGCAGAACCGTCACTTCTGGTTGGACTGCAAACCGCAGAGCCTACGCTGCTCTCTTGCTTCTGGGTAGGCCCTACACAGCCTGGCATCCAGATGTCCCAGGATAGCAGCCCTGGGCAGCACATGTCCACCCAGATAGCCCTCCAGTTGGCACAGAACCCCGATCACCTGACTCCACCCAAATAAATAGGTTCTCCCAGCAGGCCAAGAAAACCCCTACCCATTGGCTGAGATACCCCATATACTCCTAATCTGACCTTGCAATGCCTTTATCTTATCTAATGCCACCAAGTGCCTGACCACCTAGTGGTAGAAGAGAGAAGCGCAGCAATTCCAGAATTTGGGCGAACTCAATTGATCCCTAACAATTGGCCAAGGCGAATACACCTGGCTGGTAAATTTAGGTGCAACTCTGCCTAAACACCAGGGTGCTACAGCAATAAATAAATAAAAATAATAGTATAATAAACAGTATAGACCATAGTTTGTAGACGCTGTAACTTTTGTGAAAACCAATCAATATAAACAAATTGGGTTTTACTTTACCAAAAACATGTAGCAGAATACATATTGGCCTACATTGATGAAGACATTTGATTTTTACATGTTTTTATTGGATATGTTTTATAGCCGAAAGTAAGAAATATATATTTTTTATTCAAGATTTTTGATTTTTTTCCATTTATAGCACAAAAACGAAAACACCCAGTGGTGATCAAATTCCACCAAATGAAAATATTTGTAGGAACGTAAAAAATGATATAAAATGTAATTAGTGTACAACATTGTAGCAATTGTCAGTTAACCACTTCAGCCCCGGAAGATTTGGCTGCTGAATGACCAGGCCATTTTTTGCGATTCGTCACTGCGTTACTTTAACTGACAATTGCGCGATCGTGCGACGTTGCACCCAAACAAAATTGAAGTCCTTTTTTTTTCCACAAACGGAGCTTTCTTTTGGTGGTATTTGATCACCTCTGCGGTTTTATTTTTTGCGCTGTAAACAAAAAAAAAGCGTACATTTTGAAATAAAAACCACAATATTTTGTACTTTTTGCTATAATAAATATTCCCAATTTTTTTTTTTTTTTTTTTAAAGCAAATTTCTCCTCAGTTTAGGCCAATATGTATTCTTCTACATATTTTTGGTAAAAAAAAAACAAAAAAACGCAATAAGCGTATATTGATTGGTTTGCACACAAGTTATAGTGTTTACAAAATAGGGAAAGATTTATAGCATTTTTATTATTATTTCTTTTTTAATAGTAATGGCGGCGATCTGCGATTTTTATGGCGGACACATTGGACACTTTTTTGTGACCATTGGCATTTATACAGCGATCAGTGCTATAAAAATGTACTGATTACCGTAAAAATGTCACTGCCAAGGAAGGGGTTAACACCAGGGGGCGATCAAGGGGTTAATTGTGTTCCCTGGGAAGTGATTCTACCTGAAGGGGGTGGGACTGACTAGAGCAGTGATGGCGAACCTTGGCACCCCAGATGTTTTGGAACTACATTTCCCATGATGCTCATGCACTCTGCAGTGTAGTTGAGCATCATGGGAAATGTAGTTTCAAAAACATCTGGGGTGCCAAGGTTCGCCATCACTGGACTAGAGGAAGTGACAGATCGTGGTTCCTAGCTAACAGGAACACACGATCTCTCACTCCTTTCAGAACAGAACAGGGAAAAGTGTGTTTACACATACTCGTCCCTGTTCTGCCTCTCGTGTTTGCTCGTGGCCGGCGGTCATAATGACCGCAGTGGCACCCCCCCTGTGTAGCAGGCGCGTGCCTGCTATCCCAATCCCATGAGCCGACCTATAGCTATGACAGTTCGCTGGATCATGCCGACCTGCCGCGGTAAAATGATGTTGGCTGGCCAGCAAGCGGTTAAAGTAGCGCAGTGCCAAAAAGCAAAAAACTGACAAGTCATGAGAGGGGTGGGGGGTAAATCTTCCAGAAGTCAAGTGGTGATAGACGATCAGAGTGGCTGTGTACCTTCACTTCCTATATTAACGCCTGAGAGGGGAGGAAGTGAGGCTCTGTGGAGGAAAGGATCAGCAGCAGATTCATGGTGGGGTAATTTAACCCCTTCACTCCCCTTCCTCTACCGTACTGCACCGTAATCTCCATGCTGTGCCCTGCCTGTATATTAAAGTAGCACTATAGACAAAAACTTTTTTCATTTTGGATAGACCAAATGTATTTTTTTATTTTATTTTTAATCACCATTTGTGTCCCATGGGGGAGATTTCCCTTCACTTCCTGTCCCATAGCCAAAGCAGGAAGTGAAAGGAAATCCCTGCAAATTAAGGGAATCCATTTGATCCCCTCTTCCCAGGTCACCAGAACTAGTGTCTCCATTGGAAGATTTCCCCTATTTTACTTTTCTGGGGACAACCCAAAATGTGGGAGTTTCTTTCCTTTACAGGACAAATTGAAAGGGCGATACTCCCCAATGGGGGCGCAGACAGCCATAAAAACTGACAGTTTTGGATTCACTCCATCCAAAACTAAAAAAATAAAATAAAAGTTTTGCCTTTAGCTATACTTTAACTCCTTCACCCCCTTACCCTGCACATCAACCCCCTATGTCTGGGATATGCAATTAGCTGACCTCCAGCTATTGCAAAACTACAAGTCCCATCATGCCTCTGGCTCTGGGTTTCATGATTGTGGCTGTCAGAGTCTTGCTAGGCCTCATGGGACTTGTAGTTCTGCAACAGCTGGAGGTCCGCTAATTGCATATCCCTGCCCTGTGTCCATCCTCCTACTGTATGTGACCTGTACATTACCCCTTACCTTCTCCCCCTCCCTCTGTGTATGATGTATATATAATAATGAGGAGCTGTACCGGAGCTGCCGGCAGTGGTGGAGGAGATCCGGTCCTCTCTGTGGCTGGGCATGGAGACGAGTGAGGGGAAGATTTCCCACATCCGTCTCCATGACACTGCAGGGCAGAAGTGACGTTTTCATAGCTCTTAACCACTTGCTTACTGGGCACTTAAACCCCCCTCAGTCCCAGACCAATTTTCAGCTTTCAGCGCTGATGCACTTGGAGTGACAATTGCGCGGGCATACAACACTGTACCCAAATGAAATTTTTATCATTTTTTTCCCACAAATAGAGCTTTCTTTTGGTGGTATTTAGTTACAGCTCGGAGTTTTATTTTTTGCTAAACAAACAAAAAAAGATGCAAAAAAAAAAAAAAAAAAAATCATGTTTTAATAGTTTGTTATAAAATTTTGCAAACGGGTCATTTTTCTCCTTCATTGAAGTGCGCTGATTAGGCGGCACTGATAGGCTGCATTGGTGGGCACTGATGGGCTGCATTGGTGGGCACTGATGGGCTGCATTGGTGGGCACTGATGGGCTGCACTGGTGGGCACTGATAGGCATAGTTAAGGCGGCACTAATAGGCACAGATAAGGCGGCACCGATGGGCAAAGATAAGGCGGCACTGATGGGCAAAGATGGGCACAGATAAGATGGCACGGATGGGTGGCACGGATAAGTGGCACGGATGGGTGGCACGGATGGGCACTGATAGGTACCACAGATAGATGGGACTGATGGGCACTGATAGGTGGCACTGATAGGTGGCTCTGATAGGTGGCACTGCTGGGCACTGATGGGCAGCACTGCTGGGCACTGATGGGCGGCACTGCTGGGCACTGATGGGCGGCACTGGGGTGCAGCACCTTTGAGGCAGATTGGGTGGCACTGTGGGGTGGCACTGTGGGGTGGCACTGTGGGTGGCACTGTGGGTGGCACTGTGGGCACTATGGGCACTGACAGGGGGCACTGACGGGGGGCACTTACTTTTTCTTTTATTTTACTTCAGGATGGCACTGCGGGAGGCAGGTGGGCACAGGCAGGTGGCAGGTGGTCCCTTGTATTGATGGCCGTGATCGGGACTGATGTCCCGATCACGGCCGCCGGTGATCGGCTTTTTTTTTCTCTCCTCGCGCTGTCAGCTCAAGGAGGAATAATAGCCGATTACCGGCTCCGTTCTATCACATGATCAGCTGTCATTGGCTGACAGCTGATCACGTGATAAGGGGTCGGGATCGACCCCTTACACGGATCGGTGATCAGGCGAGTCTCACGGACTCGCCGATCACAGAGCGCGCCGCGCGCGCCCCTCAGGGGGCGCGCAGGCCGCTCGTAACCAGGACGACGTCAATAGACGTAGTCCTGAAAATGTAGGTCCGCGCTAATGCCGTCATTTGGCAATAGCGCGGATCTGAAGTGGTTAAAGGTCCATTTTTAAAAATCTTTTTTTAAATGATAATTTTTTATATTTATTTTTATTGCATTTTAGTGTAAATATGAGATCTGAGGTCTTTTTGACCCCCCATCTCATATTTAAGAGGTCCTGTCATGATTTTTTTTCTGGGGGAGGGAGCCTCTGTCTCCTGTTCATTCATTTTCAATGCTGAGGCTGCTCAGAAAGGGGCTTGGGAATCTGTGTCCTCAGTCCCTTTCTCTACCTCAAAGGGAAGATGTCAGGGGTTTATTAGACTCCTGATATCTCAACAAAGCCCCAACAGGGCTGATAAAAAAAACAAAAAGATTCAATAATATTTACAAAATAAAATTGTAAAAAATAAATAAAATAAAAACCTGACACCGCACCCATATCAGCTCTGTCCACAGCCCCAAGCCCCTCCCCCAAATAGCACTGTAAAAAACAAAACAAAAAAAACTAAACTAATGAAATTGTAAAAATATAAATACATAAAAAAAACATCCACTGCTCTACTGACACCGTCCACTGCCCCAAACCGCCCTCCACCCCCTTCCCCAGAAGCACTGTGAAAAAAATATTTTAAAAAGTGTTTAAAAAGATAAAATTGTAACAACAAAAAACTGCTGACACTACCCTACTGACACTGTCCATTTACCTCCATACACTCTGCACTCCTCTCCTGTACATACCCCCCACCTCCACGCACTCCTCTCCCGCACATACCCCCCACCTCCACGCACTCCTCTCCCGCACATACCCCCCACCTCCACGCACTCCTCTCCTGCACATACTACCCACTTCTATACACTCCTCTCCTGCACATACCCCCCACCTCCACGCACTCCTCTCCTGCACATACCCCCCACCTCCACGCACTCCTCTCCTGCACATACCCCCCACCTCCATGCACTCCTCTCCTGCACATACCCCCACCTCCATGCACTCCTCTCCCGCACATACCCCCCACCTCCACGCACTCCTCTCCTGCACATACCCCCCCACCTCCACGCACTCCTCTCCCGCACATACCCCCCACCTCCACGCACTCCTCTCCCGCACATACCCCCCACCTCCACGCACTCCTCTCCCGCACATACCCCCCACCTCCACGCACTCCTCTCCCGCACATACCCCCCACCTCCATGCACTCCTCTCCTGCACATACCCCCCACCTCCACGCACTCCTCTCCTGCACATACTACCCACTTCTATACACTCCTCTCCCGCACATACCCCCCACCTCCACGCACTCCTCTCCCGCACATACCCCCCACCTCCATGCACTCCTCTCCCGCACATACCCCCCACCTCCATGCACTCCTCTCCTGCACATACCCCCCACCTCCATGCACTCCTCTCCTGCACATACCCCCCACCTCCACGCACTCCTCTCCCGCACCTACCCCCCCACCTCCACGCACTCCTCTCCTGCACATACCCCCCACCTCCATGCACTCCTCTCCTGCACATACCCTCCACCTCCACGCACTCCTCTCCCGCACATACCCCCCACCTTCATGCACTCCTCTCCCGCACATACCCCCCACCTCCACGCACTCCTCTCCCACACATACCCTCCACCTCCACGCACTCCTGTCCCGCACATACCCCCCATCTCCACGCACTCCTCTCCTGCACATACTACCCACCTCCACGCACTCCTCTCCCGCGAATACTTCCCACCTCCATACACTCTTCTCCCGCACATACTACCCACCTCCATGCACTCCTCTCCCGCACATACTACCCACCTCCATACACTCCTCTCCCGCACACACTACCCACCTCCATGCACTCCTCTCCCGCAAATACTAACCACCTCCATACACTATGCACTCCTCTCCCGCACATACTACCCACCTCCATGCACTCCTCTCCCGCAAATACTACCCACCTCCATACACTCTTGTCCCGCACATACTACCCACCTCCATGCACTCCTCTCCCGCACATACTACCCACCTCCATACACTCCTCTCCCGCACATACTACCCACCTCCATGCACTCCTCTCCCGCACATACTACCCACCTCCATGCACTCCTCTCCCGCACATACTACCCACCTCCATGCACTCCTCTCCCGCACATAATACCCACCTCTATACACTCTGTACTCCTCTCCCGCACATACTACCCACCTCCATGCACTCCGCACTCCTCTCCCGCACATACTACCCAACTCCATGCACTCCTCTCCCACACATACTACCCACCTCCATGCACTCCTCTCCCGCACATACTACCCACCTACATGCACTCCTCTCCCACACATACTACCCACTTCCATGCACTCCTCTCCCACACATACTACCCACCTCCATGCACTCCTCTCCCGCACATACTACCCACCTACATGCACTCTGCACTCCTCTCCCGCACTTCCTACCCAACTCCATACACTCTGCACTCCTCTCCCGCAAATACTAACCACCTCCATACACTCTGCACTCCTCTCCCGCACATACTACCCACCTCCATGCACTCCTCTCCTACAAATACTACCCACCTCCATACACTCTTCTCCCGCACATACTAGCCACCTCCATGCACTCCTCTCCCGCACATACTACCCACCTCCATACACTCCTCTCCCGCACATACTACCCACCTCCATGCACTCCTCTCCCGCACATACTACCCACCTCCATGCACTCCTCTCCCGCACATACTACCCACCTCCATGCACTCCTCTCCCGCACATACTACCCACCTCCATGCACTCCTCTCCCGCACATAATACCCACCTCTATACACTCTGCACTCCTCTCCCGCACATACTACCCACCTCCATACACTCCGCAATCCTCTCCCGCACATACTATCCAACTCCATGCACTCCTCTCCCGCACATACTACCCACCTCCATGCACTCCGCACTCCTCTCCCGCACATACTATCCAACTCCATGCACTCCTCTCCCACACATACTACCCACCTCCATGCACTCCTCTCCCGCACATACTACCCACTTCCATGCACTCCTCTCCCGCACATACTACCCACCTACATGCACTCCTCTCCCACACATACTACCCACTTCCATGCACTCCTCTCCCGCACATACTACCCACCTCCATGCACTCCTCTCCCGCACATACTACCCACTTCCATGCACTCCTCTCCCACACATACTACCCACCTCCATGCACTCCTCTACCGCACATACTACCCACCTCCATGCACTCCTCTCCCGCACATACTACCCACCTACATGCACTCCGCACTCCTCTCCCGCACATACTACCCAACTCCATGCACTCCTCTCCCACACATACTACCCACCTCCATGCACTCCTCTCCCGCACATACTACCCACTTCCATGCACTCCTCTCCCGCACATACTACCCACCTACATGCACTCCTCTCCCACACATACTACCCACTTCCATGCACTCCTCTCCCACACATACTACCCACCTCCATGCACTCCTCTCCCGCACATACTACCCACCTCCATGCACTCCTCTCCCGCACATACTACCCACCTACATGCACTCTGCACTCCTCTCCCGCACATACTACCCACCTCCATGCACTCCTCTCCCGCATTATACTACCCACCTCCATGCACTCCTCTCCCGCACATACTACCCACCTCCATGCACTCCTCTCCCGCACATACTACCCACCTCCATGCACTCCTCTCCCGCACTTACTACCCACCTCCATACACTCTGCACTCCTCTCCCACACATACTACCCACCTCCATACACTCGTCTCCCGCACATACTACCCACCTCCACGCACTCCTCTCCCGCACATACTACCCACCTCCATACACTCCGCAATCCTCTCCTACACATACTACCCACCTCCATGCACTCCTCTCCCGCACTTACTACCCACCTCCATACACTCTGCACTCCTCTCCCACACATACTACCCACCTCCATACACTCGTCTCCCGCACATACTACCCACCTCCACGCACTCCTCTCCCGCACATACTACCCACCTCCATACACTCCGCAATCCTCTCCCGCACATACTACCCACCTCCATACACTCTGCACTCCTCTCCCGCACATACTACCCACCTCCATACACTCTGCACTCCTCTCCCGCACATACTACCCACCTCCATGCACTCCTCTCCCACACATACTACCCACCTCCATGCACTCGTCTCCAGCACATACTACACACCTCCACGCACTCCTCTCCCGCACATACTACCCACCTCCATGCACTCCTCTCCCGCACATACTACCCACCTTCATGCACTCCTCTCCCGCACATACTACCCACCTCCATACACTCCTCTCCCGCACATACTACACACCTCCATGCACTCCTCTCCCGCACATACTACCCACCTCCATACACTCTGCACTCCTCTCCCGCACATACTACCCACCTCCATACACTCTGCACTCCTCTCCCGCACATACTACCCACCTCCATGCACTCCTCTCCCACACATACTACCCACCTCCATGCACTCGTCTCCAGCACATACTACACACCTCCACGCACTCCTCTCCCGCACATACTACCCACCTCCATGCACTCCTCTCCCGCACATACTACCCACCTTCATGCACTCCTCTCCCGCACATACTACCCACCTCCATACACTCCTCTCCCGCACATACTACACACCTCCATGCACTCCTCTCCCGCACATACTACCCACCTCCATGCACTCCTCTCCCGCACATACTACCCACCTTCATGCACTCCTCTCCCGCACATACTACACACCTCCATACACTCCTCTCCCGCACATACTACCCACCTCCATGCACTCCTCTCCCACACATACTACCCACCTCCATGCACTCCTCTCCAGCACATACTACCCAACTCCATACACTCTGCACTCCTCTCCCGCACATACTACCCACCTCCATACACTCCTCTCCCGCACATACTACCCACCTCCATGCACTCCTCTCCCGCACATACTACCCACCTCCATGCACTCCTCTCCCGCACATACTACCCACCTCCATGCACTCCTCTCCCGCACTTACTACCCACCTCCATACACTCCGCACTTACTACCCACCTCCATACACTCCGCACTCCTCTCCCACACATACTACCCACCTACATACACTCTGCACTCCTCTCCCACACATACTACCCACCTCCATGCACTCCTCTCCCACACATACTACCCACCTCCATGCACTCCTCTCCCGCACATACCCCCCACCTCCATACACTCCGCAATCCTCTCCCACACATACTACCCACCTCCACGCACTCCTCTCCTGCACATACCCCCCACCTCCACGCACTCCTCTCCCGCACATACCCCCCACCTCCACGCACTCCTCGCCTGCACATACTACCCACTTCTATACACTCCTCTTCTGCACATACCCCCCACCTCCACGCACTCCTCTCCTGCACATACCCCCCACCTCCATGCACTCCTCTCCCGCACATACCCCCCACCTCCTTGCACTCCTCTCCTGCACATACCCCCCACCTCCACGCACTCCTCTCCCGCACATACTACCCACCTCCATGCACTCCTCTCCCACACATACTACCCACCTCCATGCACTCCTCTCCCACACTTACTACCCACCTCCACGCACTCCTCTCCCGCACATACCCCCCACCTCCATACACTCCGCAATCCTCTCCCACACATACTACCCACCTCCACGCACTCCTCTCCTGCACATACCCCCCACCTCCACGCACTCCTCTCCTGCACATACCCCCCACCTCCATGCACTCCTCTCCCGCACATACCCCCCACCTCCATGCACTCCTCTCCTGCACATACCCCCCACCTCCACGCACTCCTCTCCCGCACATACCCCCCACCTCCACGCACTCCTCTCCTGCACATACTACCCACTTCTATACACTCCTCTCCTGCACATACCCCCCACCTCCATGCACTCCTCTCCCACACTTACTACCCACCTCCACGCACTCCTCTCCCGCACATACCCCCCACCTCCATACACTCCGCAATCCTCTCCCACACATACTACCCACCTCCACGCACTCCTCTCCTGCACATACTCCCCACCTCCACGCACTCCTCTCCCGCACATACCCCCCACCTCCACGCACTCCTCGCCTGCACATACTACCCACTTCTATACACTCCTCTTCTGCACATACCCCCCAGCTCCACGCACTCCTCTCCTGCACATACCCCCCACCTCCATGCACTCCTCTCCCGAACATAACCCCCACCTCCTTGCACTCCTCTCCTGCACATACCCCCCACCTCCACGCACTCCTCTCCCGCACATACTACCCACCTCCATGCACTCCTCTCCCACACATACTACCCACCTCCATGCACTCCTCTCCCACACTTACTACCCACCTCCACGCACTCCTCTCCCGCACATACCCCCCACCTCCATACACTCCGCAATCTTCTCCCACACATACTACCCACCTCCACGCACTCCTCTCCCGCACATACCCCCCACCTCCACGCACTCCTCGCCTGCACATACTACCCACTTCTATACACTCCTCTACTGCACATACCCCCCACCTCCACGCACTCCTCTCCTGCACATACCCCCCACCTCCATGCACTCCTCTCCCGCACATACCCCCACCTCCTTGCACTCCTCTCCTGCACATACCCCCCACCTCCACGCACTCCTCTCCCGCACATACCCCCCACCTCCACGCACTCCTCTCCTGCACATACTACCCACTTCTATACACTCCTCTCCCGCACATACCCCCCACCTCCACGCACTCCTCTCCTGCACATACCCCCCACCTCCATGCACTCCTCTCCTGCACATACCCCCACCTCCATGCACTCCACTCCCGCACATACCCCCCACCTCCATGCACTCGTCTCCCGCACATACTACCCACCTCCATGCACTCGTCTCCCGCACATACTACCCACCTCCATGCACTCGTCTACCGCACATACTACCCACCTCCATGCACTCGTCTCCCGCACATACTACCCACCTCCATGCACTCGTCTCCCGCACATACTACCCACCTCCATGCACTCGTCTCCCGCACATACTACCCACCTCCATGCACTCGTCTCCCGCACATACTACCCACCTCCATGCACTCGTCTCCCGCACATACTACCCACCTCCATGCACTCCTCTCCCGCACATACTACCCACCTCCATGCACTCCTCTCCCGCACATACTACCCACCTCCATACACTCAGCACTCCTCTCCCGCACATACTACCCACCTCCATACACTCAGCACTCCTCTCCCGCACATACTACCCACCTCCATACACTCAGCACTCCTCTCCCGCACAAACTACCCACCTCTACCTCCATACACTCCGCACTCGTCTCCCGCACATACTACCCACCTCCATGCACTCGTCTCCCGCACATACTACCCACCTCTACCTCCATACACTCCGCACTCCTCTCCCGCACATACTACCCACCTCCATGCACTCGTCTCCCGCACATACTACCCACCTCCATACTCTCCGCACTCCTCTCCCGCACATACTACCCACCTCCATGTACTCCTCTCCCGCACATACTACCCACCTCCATGCACTCCTCTCCCGCACTTACTGCCCACCTCCATGCACTCCTCTCCCGCACATACTACCCACCTCCATGCACTCCTCTCCCGCACATACTACCCACCTCCATGCACTCCTCTCCCGCACATACTACCCACCTCCATGAACATACTACCCACCTCCATGCACTCGTCTCCCGCACATACTACCCACCTCCATACACTCCTCTCCCGCACATACTACCCACCTCCACGCACTCCTCTCCCGAACATACTACCCACCTCCATACACTCCGCAATCCTCTCCCACACATACTACCCACCTCAATACACTCCGTACTCCTCTCCCGCACATACTACCCACCCCCATGCACTCCTCTCCCGCACATACTACCCAACTCCATGCACTCCTCTCCCGCACATACTACCCACCTCCATGCACTCCTCTCCCGCACATACTACCCACCTCCATGAACATACTACCCACCTCCATGCACTCGTCTCCCGCACATACTACCCACCTCCATACACTCCTCTCCCGCACATACTACCCACCTCCACGCACTCCTCTCCCGCACATACTACCCACCTCCATACACTCCGCAATCCTCTCCCACACATACTACCCACCTCCATACACTCCGTACTCCTCTCCCGCACATACCACACACCCCCATGCACTCCTCTCCCGCACATACTACCCAACTCCATTCACTCCTCTCCCGCACATACTACCCAACTCCATGCACTCCTCTCCCGCACATACTACCCACCTCCATGCACTCCTCTCCCGCACTTACTACCCACCTCCATGCACTCCTCTCCCGCACATACTACCCACCTCCATGCACTCCTCTCCCGCACATACTACCTACCTCCACACACTCTTCTCCCGCACATACTACCCACCTCCATGCACTCCTCTCCCGCACATACTACCCACCTCCATGCACTCCTCTCCCGCACATACTACCCACCTCCACACACTCTTCTCCCGCACATACTACCCACCTCCATGCACTCCTCTCCCGCACATACTACCCACCTCCATGCACTCCTCTCCCGCACATACTACCCACCTCCATGCACTCCTCTCCCGCACATACTACCCACCTCCACACACTCTTCTCCCGCACATACTACCCACCTCCACGCACTCCTCTCCCGCAAATACTACCCACCTCCATACACTCCGCACTCCTCTCCCGCACATACTACCCACCTCCATGCACTCCTCTCCCGCACATACTACCCACCTCCATGCACTCCTCTCCCGCAAATACTACCCACCTCCATACACTCCGCACTCCTCTCCCGCACATACTACCCACCTCCATGCACTCCTCTCCCGCACATACTACCCACCTACATACACTCTGCACTCCTCTCCCTCACATACTACCCACCTCCATGCACTCGTCTCCCGCACTTACTACCCACCTTCATGCACTCCTCTCCCGCACATACTACCCACCTCCATGCACTCGTCTCCCGCACTTACTACCCACCTCCATGCACTCGTCTCCCGCACATACTACCCACCTCCATGCACTCGTCTCCCGCACATACTACCCACCTCCATGCACTTCTCTCCCGCACATACTACCCACCTCCATGCACTCGTCTCCCGCACATACTACCCACCTCCAAGCACTCGTCTCCCGCACATACTACCCACCTCTACCTCCATACACTCCGCACTCCTCTCCCGCACATACTACCCACCTCCATACACTCCGCAATCCTCTCCCGAACATACTACCCACCTCCATACACTCCGCACTCCTCTCCCGCACATACTACCCTCCTCCATGCACTCGTCTCCCGCACATACTACCCTCCTCCATGCACTCGTCTCCCGCACATACTACCCACCTCCATGCACTCGTCTCCCGCACATACTACCCACCTCCATGCACTCGTCTCCCGCACATACTACCCACCTCCACGCACTCCTCTCCCGCACATACTACCCACCTCCACGCACTCCTCTCCCGCACATACTACCCACCTCCACGCACTCCTCTCCCGCTCATACTACCCACCTCCACGCACTCCTCTCCCGCAAATACTACCCACCTCCATACACTCTGCACTCGTCTCCCGTACATACTACCCACCTCCATGCACTCGTCTCCCGCACATACTACCCACCTCCATGCACTCGTCTCCCGCACATACTACCCACCTCCATGCACTCGTCTCCCGCACATACTACCCACCTCCATGCACTCGTCTCCCGCACATACTACCCACCTCCATACACTCTGCACTCCTCTCCTGCACATACTACCCACCTCCATACATTCCTCTCCCGCACATACTACCCACCTCCATACACTCACCACTCCTCTCCCGCACATACTACCCACCTCCATACACTCTGCACTCCTCTCCTGCACATACTACCCACCTCCATACATTCCTCTCCCGCACATACTACCCACCTCCATACACTCACCACTCCTCTCCCGCACATACTACCCACCTCCATACACTCACCACTCCTCTCCCGCACATACTACCCACCTCCATACACTCAGCACTCCTCTCCCGCACATACTACCCACCTCCATACACTCAGCACTCCTCTCCCGCACATACTACCCACCTCCATACTCTCCGCACTCCTCTCCTGCACATACTAACAACCTCCAAACTCTCTGCACATAGCATCCACAACCATACACTCCAGTGGCGGTTGGTGGTTTTTTGTTTGGGGGGGTGGCAAACAACTATCCCCCCGCGGCACCTCAAACCCACCCCCATTCCCCCCGCCCCCGTGTTCTCCTCCTCCAGCCCGCTGTGTGCTACTGACACCATCCACTGCCCCATACCCCCCATCCCTTCCCCAGAAGCACTGTGAAATATTTTAAAAAGTGTTTAACAAAATTGTAAAGAAAATTTTTTTTTTTAAGGCTGGGTTCACACTGCTGCGGGGGGAGATCCGGATGTGATTCGCACAGCAAATCACATCCGATCTCCGTAGCACTGCGAGTTCAGCCATACAGATAGTATGGCTGAACTCGCAGCTGTCCCGCAGCAAACTCGCACAGGACCCTTTTTTGGGTCCGCAACGGAATCGGATCGCATGGGGGTTCACACCATGCGATCCGATTCCTGTGCGAGTCGGCAGATCGCACTGCGATATGCCGACGGATCTGGGGGTGTCATTAACATAACATTGACACCCCCAGCCGTCCGCATAGGGCAGTGTGAACTGCCGGCGGGAGGTATGCGATGCGGGAAAACGCCGCGGATTCGCGGCGTTCCCGCATCGCAATAGTGTGAACCTAGCCTTAAACGTCAAAAGCCGCATCAGATTGTCTGGACACTGGATAGAAGATATATGGACATATACATGAGTTTAGTGGGGGGGAGGGGAGGTTATGGGGAAAAATGGTGACACTGTGGAGGAGGACAAATGTGAAGTAATACTCAGGTTTTTAATATTAACCACTTCAATACCGAGCAACTTATACACCTTCCTGCCCAGACCTATTTTCAGCTTTCAGCGCTGTCACATTGTGAATGACAATTGCGCGGTCATGCTACACTGTACACAAACCACATTGTTATCATTTTGTTCCCACAAATAGAGCTTTATTTTGGTGTTAATTGATCACCTCTGCGGTTTTTATTTTCTGCTAAACAAAAAAAATTAAAAAAAACCTGAAAACTTTGAAAGAAAAAACATTGGAAACAAGTATGTTTTCTCCTTCACTGGTGGGCACTGATGGGGCTGCACTAATGGGCACTAATAAGGTGGCACTGATGGGCACCAATGAGGTGGCACTGATGATGGGCACTAATATGTGGCACTGATATGTAGCACTGATGGGTTTACATAGGTGGCACTGAAAGGCGCAATGGATGGGCACTGACATGCGGCACAGATGGGGCTGCACTGACAAGCACTGATAAGGTGGCACCGATAGGTGACACTGATGGGTATACATAGGTGTCACTGAAAGAGGGCACAGATGGGGCAGCACCGACAAGCTCTGATAAGGTGGCACTGACGATGGACACTAATATGCAGCACTGATGGGTATACATAGGAGGCACGATGGGCACTGATAGGTGACACTGATGGGGCTGCCCCATCAAACACTGATAAGGTGCCAAAAAATAATAGCTGCCAATCAGTGATGCCCATTGTGGGCACTGATTGGCATCCCTGGTGGTCTAGGGTGGTATACCTGGTGGTCCAGTGTGGGCTTTCTTGGTGGGGCTGCACTGATAATCAATCAGCACAGACCCCCCTGCACTTCCAGACACTGTGAATCGTCGTTTCCTTCCTCCCTGCAGTTATGTGAGAAGGGCATAGAGGAGGGGAAGAACGGGCAGCCTTCCCTCACTACACAACGGCGCTCTATTGCCCCCTGCAGGCTGGAGGGAGAATAAAGCTGAGTCCTCTGCAGCTAGCTGTCTCCGTACAGCGGAGATATCAGCCAGAGCGTGAGTCACGCAGCGGCATCTGATTGGCTGGCTGGAGAGAGCGGGCGGTTAGCGCGCCCAGGCCGAGCGGCGCCATTTTGTAGGTGGTTTCTGGAGGAGGGAGTGAGACCGGAGAGGTGGTAAAATCGGAGACTACACCCCAGTTTCTTCATCGCACCTCTATCGGAGAACTAGTAAGTGTGATTAGGAGTGATGTCAGCTGACCAGGGGGGCGGGTCCAGTGTCGGGATGTGTGGGCGGGACCGGCTTGTGTAATGATCTGTCAGTGTTTCCTATCCTCCTTTCTGCTCTGAGGGAACAGAAATCACCGTCCAAACTGAGGAGCAGAGCTGATCCCAGGGGCCCCGCCCGATACGCTACATGACGGGACCCCCTCCCCGATACACTGCAGGACAGGGGCCCCCTCCCCGATACACTGCAGGACAGGGGCCCCCTCCCCGATACACTGCAGGACAGGGGCCCCCTCCCCGATACACTGCAGGACAGGGGCCCCCCCACACACTGCAGGACAGGGGCCCCGATATACTACATGACAGGGGCCCGAAACCCTGCAGGACAGGGGCCCCCACACCCTAGATGACAGGGCCCCCCAATACACTACATGACAGGGGCCCCCACACCCTAGATGACAGGGCCCCCCAATACACTACATGACAGGGGCCCCCAACACCCTGCATGACAGGGGCCCCCCACACCCTGCATGACAGGGGCCCCCCACACCCTGCATGACAGGGGCCCCGATATACTACGTGACAGGGGCCCGACACCCTGCATGACAGGGACCCCCCACAGCCTACATGACAGGGGCCCCCCACACCCTGCACGACAGGGGCCCTTGATACACTGCACGACAGGGGCCCCCACACCCTGCATGACAGGGGCAATCGACACCCTACAGGACAGGGCCCCCCCCTGCATGGCAGGGGCCCCGATACACTGCATGATGGGCCCCAACACTTTGCAGGACAGGGGCCCCCCACACCCTGCATGACAGGGACCCCTGATACACTACATGACAGGGACCCCCCAAACCCTACATGACAGGGGCCCCCGATACACTGCACGACAGGGGGCCCCCACACCCTGCATGACAGGGGACCCAACACCCTGCATGACAGGGGCCCCGATACATTACATGACAGGGACCCCCCAAACCCTACATGACAGGGGCCCCCGATACACTGCATGACAGGGGGCCCCCACACCCTGCATGGCAGGGGACCCGATACACTAAATGACAGGGGCCCCAACACCCTGCATGACAGGGGCCCCGATATACTACATGACAGGGGCCTGACACCCTGCAGGACGGGCCCCGATATACTACATGACAGGGCCCCTCCACACCCTGCATGACAGGGAGCACCCACACCCTACATGACACCCTGCAGGACAGGGGCCCCCCGATACCCTTCATGACAGGGGCCACCCACACCCTACATGACAGGGACCCCGATATACTACATGACAGGGGCCCCCACACCCTACATGACGGGTAACCCACACCCTGCATGACAGGAGCCCCGATATACTACATGACAGGGACCCCGATATAGTACATGACAGGGGCCCCCCACACCCTACATGACAGGGGCCCTGATACACTGCATGACGGGCCCCAACACCCTGCAGGACAGGGGCCCCCGATAGACTACATGACAGGGACCCCCCACACCCTACATGACACCCTGCAGGACAGCGGCCCCCCTGATACCCTGCATGACAGGGGCCCTGATACACTGCATGACGGACCCCAACACCCTGCAGGACAGGGGCCCCCTACACCCTGCATGACAGGCCCCCCCCCACACCCTGCATGACAGGGGCTTTGATACACTGCATGATGGGCCCCAACACCCCGATACACTACATGACAGGGGCCACCCTCACCCTACATGACAGGGGTAACCCACACCCTGCATGACAGGAGCCCCGATATACTACATGACAGGGACCCCGATTATAGTACATGACAGGGGCCCCCCACACCCTACATGACAGGGGCCCTGATACACTGCATGACGGGCCCCAACACCCTGCAGGACAGCGGCCCCCGATAGACTACATGACAGGGACCCCCCACACCCTACATGACACCCTGCAGGACAGCGGCCCCCCTGATACCCTGCATGACAGGGGCCCTGATACACTGCATGACGGACCCCAACACCCTGCAGGACAGGGGCCCCCTACACCCTGCATGACAGCCCCCCCCCCACACCCTGCATGACAGGGGCTTTGATACACTGCATGACGGGCCCCAACACCCCGATACACTACATGACAGGGGCCCCCACACACTACATGACGGGCCCCGACACCGTGCAGGACAGGGGCCCCAATACACTACATGACAGGAGCCCCGACACCATGCATGACAGGGGGCCCCCCCACACTCTGCAGGACAGGGGTTCCCAACTTCTTACATTAGAGTGGCTCCTTCCCCCCACCTGACCGGCCCTCCTCCCACCACAAATCCCCCCCATCCCTTCTACAAACACTAAAGGGACACACTATTATTTTGGTGGGGGCGGGGGGGTTGTCGGCAGTAAAGCTGCGCTTTACCGTCATTTTAGTGGCCCTTTCAACCCACACTAGCGGCCAGAAAAGGGTTAAAGGCGCCACTGCCGAAACGCTTTGCAGGTGCATCGGCAGCGTTGGCCATTGATTTCAATGGTAGGCGCGTTTTAGGAGCGATGTATTCACCACTCCCACAACGCCACAAAGATGCCGCTTGCAGGACTTTCTTTCCAGTCCCGCCAGCGCACCACCCTGGAGTGAAAGCACTCGGGGCTCTCATACTGGGTGGGGGGTTCAGGCCATTTACAGGCGCTATTTTTTAACCCTTTAGCCCCTGAAAAACGCCTCCGGTGTGAAAGTAGCTTCAGATTTTCCATCTCCCTCTTTACTTTGGAGTCTTATGTTTATAAATCACTATTAATATTCTGCTGTCTTCATAGCAATCGCTGCACATTGACAGATGAATGCCTCCGTATTTTATAGATTCATTTGCGGTATTTGCCCCTTCTTTTTCAAATATTTATTGCACTGTTATCAGCACCTAAAGTGGCATGGATTGTATTATTATATGAATTCTCACGTTTTCGATATTTATTTGCTCAATGTCACATTATTTAAATCGCCATTATTTACATCTTTGCACATCAATGTCATGTTAGCTTTGTTGCATAAATTAATTTGGCAATCACTACAGCAGCGGAGCCCCGCCATTCCATATATATACCAATCATATTAGATACCGATAAGGTGCCTGCAGCAACGGGTCACTTTTCAACATTACATCTTATTCAAAGTTGGAGTATCCACTACACAGTCATTATGCCCCCCAACTCACATCCCACCCCAATCCCCCCTCCTAGCAGAACTCTACTCCCCCAATTCCCTATCCCAGCACAAATCCCCAACCCCATCCAAATTACCCTTTTCCTGGGAGCAAATTCTTCCTCCCTACCCAAATCTCCCCCCAGCAGAAAACTACTCCCCCAATTCCCTATCCTAGCACAAATCCTCCCACCAATCCCTTCTCCTAGATCAAATCCCCCAAATCACTTTTTCTAGCACAAATCCATCCAATCCCTCCTCCTTGCAAAAATCCTTGCAATCTACCCTTCTAGCAACAATCCTCCCCAATCCATTCTCCCAGTACAAATCCCCCCCAGCACAAATCCTCCCTCAACCCCGCCTCCTAACACAAATTTTCCCTCAGCCCCGCCTCCCGACACAAACCTCCCTCAACCCCGCCTCCTAACACAAATCCTCCCTCAACCCCGCCTCCTAACACAAATCCTCTCTCAACCCCGCCTCCTAACACAAATCCTCCCAACCCTGCCTCCTAACACAAATCCTCCTAACCCCGCCTCCTAACAAAAATCCTCCCAACCCCGCCTCCTAACACAAATCCCCCCAGCAAATAAAATATCCCCTAAATCACTACTTCAAGAGCAAATCCCCCCCCCGTTCCTCCTTGTATAACAATTTCCCCCACAAATCAATTACCCTTTTTCTAGCACAAATTCTTCCTCCCCACCCAAATCTCCCAAAGCACAAATTCCCACACCCTTAGAGAAAACATTCCCTGTCACGGCTCAAACCCCCCAAAACTGTCCTAGCTCATATTCCTCCCCATTCCTCCTTCTAGCAAATACACCCCCCATCCTGATTACACTTCTCAGTACCAGATAAATGCCCATCCCCCTTCTCCACAAACATCCAAAGTACAAACTATTACCCCCCCCCTTCATTGTGTACAATTTCCCTGTGACCTTCCCCTCCTCATCCTCTCCTGTCACTACAGCGCCCCTCCAGCACATTAGACAGGATCGCTCTTAGATGACATTGGAGTGTACACACACACAGTGTGATTACTGCCCCCTATCCACATTTCCTGCTGCCAGTGTTCTGTCGAGAAGCCCATGCATGCGCAGGACGGAGCGGCACTTCAGCTGATATGTCAATCAGCTGGAGTGACGTGTCCAGGACGCAAGCGCACATCATAGGAGGCATCCCAATTGAAGCCTATACAAACAGCGGGGGGGGGGGGGGGGGGCGTAGTTCTCACATTGTGCCTCGCTGTTGCGGGGCGGCTTTAAAGTGTGCTGATGGTCCGGCTTTGCTGTGTTGCAGGGCGGTTTTGCCTGTGTGAAACGGCGGGTTGCAACACAGATAAAAAACAAAACCATATAATATGAGGTCAAACCTTAGGAGTTTCAATTTGTATACAATCAGGCAGGCCCTTCTACTACATGGTTTTGGTAAATCTAAAGGAAAAAAAAATCAGCAGAAAATCTGATAATGTGTATGGGGCATTAGACTGACAACATGGCTTCTCCATGGATATAGTACATTGAGTTAAGCATTGTCACTCTAGGACAGGATATGTTACAGGGTCACCAGGTGAAAATAAAAGGGGGCAAAAATGCCTGAGAAAAAAAAGCTGTATGATCAAAGGCATTAGGCATTGGGCTAGACCACAAACAGCAATCATGTTAAGGACTTTGGGTGAGCCTTTGTAAAATGATCTGTTTTGGGTCCCTCAGAAGAGGACTTCCCTCTGGGTCAAGCAAGGGCCAGGTCACCCGGAATGTAAAGAACATGTGTAGCAATGAGATTTTCCACAGGTTGACTATACGGTAGCACTATAGTATTGCAATCAAGTGCAAGCATTCACAAGCTGGGTTTTCCTTAGATTAGCTATTCTCAACCTTTTTATCCCGGAACAAATCTTGAGATAGAAAATCTCAGAGAACCCCTGGTAAGATTAGTCCATTAGGGGTCACTGGGAAAATGCCGCCTTACATTGGTGGTGTTCGAAGGCTGCCCTTACAGCAGCCTTGCAGTCATACCACTGGCTCTACCAGGTGGTGTGCAACCTGGAGATATGCAGGCACCATCAGATAGGAGCTTAGCCACAGCTCAAGGAACCCCTAGCCAACCCTGGTTGAGAATGGCTGCTCTAGAGGTTACTTGGGCTTTCTTGAGCTGAAACACAGTGTTGCTTTTGTGGGTGCCGACAAAAAAGGGGAGTTTTGAAATGAGAGATGTATATCAAAAAGCAGTCTTAGCAAAGAACATTTTATTATACTGTGTGAGATCATGTATAACACAAAAATGCATGCACAGAATCGCATACACGCTGGGCATGCTTAAAAACACATATAAATATTGACGCCATGGTACTTGGCATATCATAAAGTAAAAACAAGTCCTGCACAACATGGGCCACTGGAAGGGCAGAATGATGTTGGAAAGTCTAGAGTAAAATAAAAATAAAAAGAGACATAAAATCATCTTTATGGACATCATGCATCTATGTAAGCCAGACACGTTTCGTTGGGTTATACCAACTCTTCAGGGTTTGTAAAAAAAATCCCTTATCTTGCTGCACAAGTTTTCTTCCCCCCCTCCCTTATAGATTCCAGCTGCCTATCTACGTGGTCCCGGTTCGTGTCTTTGGGGGACCCTTAAACACATCTTTCATCGCTCCACACAGTGTATTGGGCTAGGAGAGAGGGGAGAAGGTGTCGTCTTCGTCCCTAACTCTGCCCTTCTGTGCGTTCTGCCTCTCTGTCTTTGCTACTTGTACAACCAAATTGGTTTGAAGGTTCACATTAATTGGTCATGCTATGACCTTATTTGGAACATACTTCTATGCATGTGAGTATGATTAGGTACATAATCCCCTTTTTCCTCCCTTCCCCCTTTTTTTATTTTTTTCTCTCTCGTACGCCAACAAGGTCTATATACATGTACACGTGTTCTTATTTATCATTGTAGATCAAAACTTCGAATAACATAGACCTGCATAAATGATGGATGCCTGAGGAAGGAGAAAACTACATAACACGTAGGACATATATGCAGATTATTGATTCAGTTGGTTGTGCATATGTGATTATGTTATAGATATGTCACACCTGTATATACATTGAAAAGAATTGTTTTCATTTTTGAACAAGTTTGGATGTAACTAGGTTGCATACCTGAAAATACATTTGTGTATCTTTTTTATTATGTGTATACTTTTTGATAAATTGTTATAATAAAGTGATTGTATGATTTTATATGTACGTTGTAAGTCTCACAGTCTATGCCTGAAAAGTCCTGCCATTTTGAGGGGATTTGCTTTTTGGTAGAACCTCTACGTTTTTGGGATGTTGGCTTTAAAAGAAAGTGAAGTACCTATGACACCTCCAGTTTTTTGATTTTTATTGATATTGGAAAGTCTAGAGTAAAACAAAATAAGAGACATAAAATCATCTGTATGGACATCATGCATCTATGTAAGCCCGCCGCGTTTCGTTGGGGTATGCCAACTCTTCAGGGGTTACAGGTAAAACCTTGTTTCTTCGGACCCGAGGCCCGGGTACCATCCAATTCGGCCTGGAAAAGACACTTTGAATGGATCCGGTTGCACGGCTTGCCCCAGTGTAAGATATTCCAGTGGAGCTCAGCACAGCACACCTTTACTCGTGACCAACACCTAAGACACTGGCGGAAAAACTGAGGTACTCCCAGTAAGTGGAGGGGTTCTATGGGGGATTGAACTTCCTGTCTAGGGTGTGCCGGTGTCCAATCACCTAGTGATACCCTATATAACCCATCAGTGATTACTGAGACTCTGTGTCCCGTGATGTACGAAAAAGAAAATTATTTTTCTTCATTTTCAAAAACAAATGAGAGCTGCAAAATACTCACCAATTTTTGATCACTATTCTTTCCACTGACACAAACAATAGGATCCTCCCACTGGAACCAATGATGGGTCACAATTCCTTCCACTGACTCCAATAATAGGTCACCATTGCTCCCTCTAAAACCAATGATGGCCCACTATTCTTTCTACTGACAACAATTTTTTTATTTGTTTTTATATTTTTTTGTGTATTTTTTACTTTTACTTTTTTACACTTTTATTTGTAACTGTAACGGTTTGGGTCTCTGAAAATGCGATGGAGACCCTGTGAAAGTGTGCCTAGTCTGTGCAGTGCTGTTCTCTATGGTAAAACTCCACTAGTGAATGGTAGCCCTCAAAAAATTCACCAATGCAAAGACAAGGATTGTCAGGACAGGAGGGACAATAATAACGGGTGTCACATCTATGTCCGCGCTTTCTACAGACACGACATTTTCTTTGGGGGGCTCGTTGGGTAGGGGTACTTGGGAGGACATACGGAAAATGCCTCTCATGCCGCCGGCTTACTGCATTTGGATTGGGAAGGTGAGGTGGAGCCCCGTCTGGAAACAGAAGGGCTCTGACTATCTCTTCCTGGAATTTAAGGAAGGATCCAGTCCATCCTGAAGCTCTGTATGGCACATGAGCGTTCAGCAAAGCCAATTGAAATAAATAAACAGACACTTTTTTGTACCAGCGTCTGGTCTTACAGGCAACTAGGTATGGCTCCAACAACTGGTCGTTGAGGTCCACCCCTCCCATATTTTGGTTATATTTGTGGACACAGAGGTGTTCCTCCACAACACCGGTCGCCGTAGTAATTTGGACCGTTGTGTCTGCATGAAGGGAGGTAAGAACAAAAACATTCTAATTATTCCTCCTCTTCACTACTGTACCTTCGATTTGCCATTTTGGGCTCTAAATTTACTGGTACACTAGTGAGACTCACAGGCAAAAAAAGCTCCTGACTGTCAGCGACTGTATCAAAACGCTACCAAAAAACTGTTAGCCATTGCAGGGATCAGGCCTGACTCTGCGAACACTGCAGTTATGTGTTTAGTGTTTTGTAAGTGACAGTGATCGATCGATCGATACTGCATTTGGGTGGGGTGGGCTGGGCTGGGCAGAGGGACAAACTGCAGGTATCTGAGCTGATCCCGCTAACACTGCATTTTTGGGAACCCTAAACTGCTGGGGACACTAGTATAGATCTGATCAGATATTAAAGCGGGAGTCCGCCGGGAGCCCGCGTTTTCTTTTTTTTTTTTAAAAGCCAGCAGCTACAAATACTGCAGCTGCTGACTTTTAAAATAGTGACACTTACCCGCCCAGCGCGCCCGCGATGTCGGCACCCGAAGCCGATCTCTCGATCGTCTCTCGGGTGCTGCCGCCGCCATCTTGGGTATGGGAATCAGGAAGTGGAGCCTTTCGGCTTCATTTCCCGGTTCCCTACTGCGCATGCGCGAGTCGCGCTGTGCAATAAGGATGGACCCGCTGCCTCTGGGATCTGTGTGTTTCCCAGCAGGCAGCGGGGGACTTTCGGAAAGGGGCGTAATCTACGCCCCTTTCCGCAGAGAGCTATCCCGGAAGTGGGTGCAGATACCTGTACTGTACAGGTACCTGCACCCCCCCTCCCCCCTGAAAGGTGCCAATTGTGGCGCCGGAGGGGGGTAGGGTTCCGATGAGCGGATGGTCCACTTTAGGGTGGACCTCCGCTTTAATCCTTTCAGATACTATACTACTAAGGGAGGTTATGCTGTGTGTGTGCGTGCGTGGGTGTTAGCATTACTGGCACTAACCTGATGCTGCCTGGGGCGACGCATACCCCATCTGACCCTAAAACCTAACTTATATCACCCGCTGGGTGATCAGGTGGTTTAACCTTTATTAAAGTGGTTGTATAGTCAATTTTGGTACTTTTACCTACAGGAAAGTCTATAATAAGGCTTACCTGTAGGTAAAAAAAATATATCTCCTAAACCTGTACGGTTTAGGAAATATTCCCCTCGCAATGAGCCGCTGGCTGCAGCAGCGCATGCGCACAGACGATTCTCGGGTAAAAGTCCGGCAGACGCCAGACCCTGCCGGGAAGAAATCTCCCGTGCGCATGCGCGGGAGTGACGATATCGTGGCTCCGGCCACCCACAGCGCCAAAGCCGCTATACCTGGAAGAAACGCAGAAGGAACATGTCAGCTCCCTTGGCGTGGATCGGGCCAGATGTCGGGGCCTCGTTCCAAGGTAAGTATTTCATAATGAGCTATTATTGGGTGCATACTAGCATATTATGCCTTTTCCTTTGCAGGTGAGTAAAAAAAAAAAAAACACTTCAGCGGGTCAAAAACCGCTTTAAGTAATAAATGGCGGGTGCCCTGACACTATAAAAAAAACAAAAACTAACTAACCAGCGTCAGCCGTAACAGTTATACAGTGATCACTGGTGAAAGGGTTAACTCGGGGGCAATCAGGGGGTTAAAACCTTTACTAGGTAGTATATGGGGGTACCTGATGCTGAACCTAAATGGGTACCTGGCTAACTAGCGTCACCTGTGACACCAATATGGTGATCAGTAAAAAGATCATTTAGTGACACCGGGGACAGGGGGTGATCAAGGGGTTAAACCTTTATTGGGGGGGTACCCCAGACCTAAAGGGGCCTAGCACTAACTGCCCTACCACTTATAACAGTCACAAATGACACCAATGCAGTAATCAGTAAAAAAAAAAAAGAAGCTTCTCATTAACCAGGAGCGATCGCGAGGGGGTGGCCATGAATCAGTGTCCTCCCCCTCAGCACGCTGGGAGGCAGGGACGTACAGGTACGCCCATATGCCTGCCCGTGCCAGTCTGCCGACGTACATCAGCATGCGACGGTCGGCAACTGGTTAACGACAGTCATTTACATAATCATTTGTGTAGCATATACAATTGCTATATTCTTTTTTTTTTTTTTGTCCCACAAAATTGGAGTTACAATTTAACTACTTGCTGACCAGGCACTTTGTTTACAAGTTTAAATCCGTATTTTTTGCTAGAAAATAAATGAAACTCCCAAACATTATACTTTATTTTTTTTTTTATTTTTTAGCAGAGACACTAGGGAGTAAAATGGAAATCGTTGCAATTTTTTATGTCATGATTTAAAAACCCAATTTAAATCCCCTGCCCGGTTTAATCCCTTCCCAGCAAGTGTCATTAGTACAGTGACAGTGCATACTTTTAGCACAAATCACTGTGTGTCACTGTTTCCCACAAAGTGTCAAAAGTGGCGGTTAGTGTCAGATTTCCCACCACAATATCACAGTCCCGCTATAAATCGCTGATCACCACCATTAATAATATGAATAAATGTAGCATAGTCCCGGGTCCCCTATGGTCTAATGAGAATGTCTAGAGTTAGGGACAGCTGACATCCTTCTATATGGAGTGGGTTACAAGGCATGGTGGCTGTAGTGTAAGATAGATTCATGGGCACCAGACACTTCTTGAATGCAAAGAGATTTATTTTCTCTTGAACTGAACTGTGGGAGACAAGGTTAGGGCCAGGACACCCTTTAGTAGTTGCAATGTCAATTAGCAGACTCCGAGACTTCTATAGGCAGATAGCCAGACACCGATACTCCTCAAGCGTCACCCCACTGGTCTGCTCGGTCCCTGGCTTGGCACACAAGGCTGCTCTGCAAGCAAAACCTCCGCTGGCTGGGTCCCTGGCTTGGCACCTGCTGAAGTTTCCCAATTCTTCACCATCCCCGGTTGGTAAGAATACTGCTCTGGTACTTGCTTCAATTACTCAGTGTGGTCCCTGGTAATAAAGTGGAAGTTCCCTTAGTGGCGACAGCTTCCCCTCTACCTCCGACAGGTTCTCCGGCTGGCAGAACCGTCACTTCTGGTTGGACTGCAAACCGCAGAGCCTACGCTGCTCTCTTGCTTCTGGGTAGGCCCTACACAGCCTGGCATCCAGATGTCCCAGGATAGCAGCCCTGGGCAGCACATGTCCACCCAGATAGCCCTCCAGTTGGCACAGAACCCCGATCACCTGACTCCACCCAAATAAATAGGTTCTCCCAGCAGGCCAAGAAAACCCCTACCCATTGGCTGAGATACCCCATATACTCCTAATCTGACCTTGCAATGCCTTTATCTTATCTAATGCCACCAAGTGCCTGACCACCTAGTGGTAGAAGAGAGAAGCGCAGCAATTCCAGAATTTGGGCGAACTCAATTGATCCCTAACAATTGGCCAAGGCGAATACACCTGGCTGGTAAATTTAGGTGCAACTCTGCCTAAACACCAGGGTGCTACAGCAATAAATAAATAAAAATAATAGTATAATAAACAGTATAGACCATAGTTTGTAGACGCTGTAACTTTTGTGAAAACCAATCAATATAAACAAATTGGGTTTTACTTTACCAAAAACATGTAGCAGAATACATATTGGCCTACATTGATGAAGACATTTGATTTTTACATGTTTTTATTGGATATGTTTTATAGCCGAAAGTAAGAAATATATATTTTTTATTCAAGATTTTTGATTTTTTTCCATTTATAGCACAAAAACGAAAACACCCAGTGGTGATCAAATTCCACCAAATGAAAATATTTGTAGGAACGTAAAAAATGATATAAAATGTAATTAGTGTACAACATTGTAGCAATTGTCAGTTAACCACTTCAGCCCCGGAAGATTTGGCTGCTGAATGACCAGGCCATTTTTTGCGATTCGTCACTGCGTTACTTTAACTGACAATTGCGCGATCGTGCGACGTTGCACCCAAACAAAATTGAAGTCCTTTTTTTTTCCACAAACGGAGCTTTCTTTTGGTGGTATTTGATCACCTCTGCGGTTTTATTTTTTGCGCTGTAAACAAAAAAAAAGCGTACATTTTGAAATAAAAACCACAATATTTTGTACTTTTTGCTATAATAAATATTCCCAATTTTTTTTTTTTTTTTTTAAAGCAAATTTCTCCTCAGTTTAGGCCAATATGTATTCTTCTACATATTTTTGGTAAAAAAAAAACAAAAAAACGCAATAAGCGTATATTGATTGGTTTGCACACAAGTTATAGTGTTTACAAAATAGGGAAAGATTTATAGCATTTTTATTATTATTTCTTTTTTAATAGTAATGGCGGCGATCTGCGATTTTTATGGCGGACACATTGGACACTTTTTTGTGACCATTGGCATTTATACAGCGATCAGTGCTATAAAAATGTACTGATTACCGTAAAAATGTCACTGCCAAGGAAGGGGTTAACACCAGGGGGCGATCAAGGGGTTAATTGTGTTCCCTGGGAAGTGATTCTACCTGAAGGGGGTGGGACTGACTAGAGCAGTGATGGCGAACCTTGGCACCCCAGATGTTTTGGAACTACATTTCCCATGATGCTCATGCACTCTGCAGTGTAGTTGAGCATCATGGGAAATGTAGTTTCAAAAACATCTGGGGTGCCAAGGTTCGCCATCACTGGACTAGAGGAAGTGACAGATCGTGGTTCCTAGCTAACAGGAACACACGATCTCTCACTCCTTTCAGAACAGAACAGGGAAAAGTGTGTTTACACATACTCGTCCCTGTTCTGCCTCTCGTGTTTGCTCGTGGCCGGCGGTCATAATGACCGCAGTGGCACCCCCCCTGTGTAGCAGGCGCGTGCCTGCTATCCCAATCCCATGAGCCGACCTATAGCTATGACAGTTCGCTGGATCATGCCGACCTGCCGCGGTAAAATGATGTTGGCTGGCCAGCAAGCGGTTAAAGTAGCGCAGTGCCAAAAAGCAAAAAACTGACAAGTCATGAGAGGGGTGGGGGGTAAATCTTCCAGAAGTCAAGTGGTGATAGACGATCAGAGTGGCTGTGTACCTTCACTTCCTATATTAACGCCTGAGAGGGGAGGAAGTGAGGCTCTGTGGAGGAAAGGATCAGCAGCAGATTCATGGTGGGGTAATTTAACCCCTTCACTCCCCTTCCTCTACCGTACTGCACCGTAATCTCCATGCTGTGCCCTGCCTGTATATTAAAGTAGCACTATAGACAAAAACTTTTTTCATTTTGGATAGACCAAATGTATTTTTTATTTTATTTTTAATCACCATTTGTGTCCCATGGGGGAGATTTCCCTTCACTTCCTGTCCCATAGCCAAAGCAGGAAGTGAAAGGAAATCCCTGCAAATTAAGGGAATCCATTTGATCCCCTCTTCCCAGGCCACCAGAACTAGTGTCCTCATTGGAAGATTTCCCCTATTTTACTTTTCTGGGGACAACCCAAAATGTGGGAGTTTCTTTCCTTTACAGGACAAATTGAAAGGGCGATACTCCCCAATGGGGGTGCAGACAGCCATAAAAGCTGACAGTTTTGGATTCACTCCATCCAAAACTAAAAAAATAAAATAAAAGTTTTGCCTTTAGCTATACTTTAACTCCTTCACCCCCTTACCCTGCACATCAACCCCCTATGTCTGGGATATGCAATTAGCTGACCTCCAGCTATTGCAAAACTACAAGTCCCATCATGCCTCTGGCTCTGGGTTTCATGATTGTGGCTGTCAGAGTCTTGCTAGGCCTCATGGGACTTGTAGTTCTGCAACAGCTGGAGGTCCGCTAATTGCATATCCCTGCCCTGTGTCCATCCTCCTACTGTATGTGACCTGTACATTACCCCTTACCTTCTCCCCCTCCCTCTGTGTATGATGTATATATAATAATGAGGAGCTGTACCGGAGCTGCCGGCAGTGGTGGAGGAGATCCGGTCCTCTCTGTGGATTCAATAATATTTACAAAATAAAATTGTAAAAAATAAATAAAATAAAAACCTGACACCGCCCCCATATCAGCTCTGTCCACAGCCCCAAGCCCCTCCCCCAAAAAGCACTGTAAAAAACAAAACAAAAAAAAACTAAACTAATGAAATTTGTAAAAATATAAATACATAAAAAAAACATCCACTGCTCTACTGACACCGTCCACTGCCCCAAACCGCCCTCCACCCCCTTCCCCAGAAGCACTGTGAAAAAAATATTTTAAAAAGTGTTTAAAAAGATAAAATTGTAACAACAAAAAACTGCTGACACTACCCTACTGACACTGTCCATTTACCTCCATACACTCTGCACTCCTCTCCTGTACATACCCCCCACCTCCACGCACTCCTCTCCCGCACATACCCCCCACCTCCACGCACTCCTCTCCCGCACATACCCCCCACCTCCACGCACTCCTCTCCTGCACATACCCCCCACCTCCACGCACTCCTCTCCTGCACATACCCCCCACCTCCATGCACTCCTCTCCTGCACATACCCCCCACCTCCATGCACTCCTCTCCTGCACATACCCCCCACCTCCACGCACTCCTCTCCTGCACATACCCCCCACCTCCATGCACTCCTCTCCTGCACATACCCCCCACCTCCACGCACTCCTCTCCTGCACATACTACCCACTTCTATACACTCCCCTCCTGCACATACCCCCCACCTCCACGCACTCCTCTCCTGCACATACTACCCACTTCTATACACTCCTCTCCTGCACATACCCCCCACCTCCACGCACTCCTCTCCTGCACCTACCCGCCACCTCCATGCACTCCTCTCCTGCACATACCCCCCACCTCCATGCACTCCTCACCCGCACATACCCCCCACCTCCACGCACTCCTCTCCTGCACATACCCCCCCACCTCCATGCACTCCTCTCCTGCACATACCCCCCACCTCCATGCACTCCTCTCCTGCACATACCCCCCACCTCCATGCACTCCTCTCCTGCACATACCCCCCACCTCCACGCACTCCTCTCCTGCACATACTACCCACTTCTATACACTCCCCTCCTGCACATACCCCCCACCTCCACGCACTCCTCTCCTGCACATACCCGCCACCTCCATGCACTCCTCTCCTGCACATACCCCCCACCTCCACGCACTCCTCTCCTGCACATACTACCCACTTCTATACACTCCTCTCCTGCACATACCCCCCACCTCCACGCACTCCTCTCCTGCACCTACCCGCCACCTCCATGCACTCCTCTCCTGCACATACCCCCCACCTCCATGCACTCCTCACCCGCACATACCCCCCACCTCCACGCACTCCTCTCCTGCACATACCCCCCCACCTCCATGCACTCCTCTCCTGCACATACCCCCCACCTCCAAGCACTCCTCTCCCGCACATACCCCCCACCTCCATGCACTCATCTCCTGCACATACCCCCCACCTCCACGCACTCCTCTCCTGCACATACTACCCACTTCTATACACTCCTCTCCTGCACATACCCCCCACCTCCACGCACTCCTCTCCTGCACATACCCCCCACCTCCATGCACTCCTCTCCTGCACATACCCCCCACCTCCACGCACTCCTCTCCTGCACATACTACCCACTTCTATACACTCCCCTCCTGCACATACCCCCCACCTCCACGCACTCCTCTCCTGCACATACCCGCCACCTCCATGCACTCCTCTCCTGCACATACCCCCCACCTCCACGCACTCCTCTCCTGCACATACTACCCACTTCTATACACTCCTCTCCTGCACATACCCCCCACCTCCACGCACTCCTCTCCTGCACCTACCCGCCACCTCCATGCACTCCTCTCCTGCACATACCCCCCACCTCCATGCACTCCTCACCCGCACATACCCCCCACCTCCACGCACTCCTCTCCTGCACATACCCCCCCACCTCCATGCACTCCTCTCCTGCACATACCCCCCACCTCCAAGCACTCCTCTCCCGCACATACCCCCCACCTCCACGCACTCCTCTCCAGCACATACCCCCATCTCCACGCACTCCTCTCCTGCACATACTACCCACCTCCACGCACTCCTCTCCCGCAAATACTACCCACCTCCATACACTCTTCTCCCGCACATACTACCCACCTCCATGCACTCCTCTCCCGCACATACTACCCACCTCCATACACTCCTCTCCCGCACACACTACCCACCTCCATGCACTCCTCTCCCGCAAATACTAACCACCTCCATACACTCTGCACTCCTCTCCCGCACATACTACCCACCTCCATGCACTCCTCTCTCGCAAATACTACCCACCTCCATGCACTCTTCTCCCGCACATACTACCCACCTCCATGCACTCCTCTCCCGCACATACTACCCACCTCCATGCACTCCTCTCCCGCACATACTACCCACCTCCATGCACTCCTCTCCCGCACATACTACCCACCTCCATGCACTCCTCTCCCGCACATACTACCCACCTCCATGCACTCCTCTCCCGCACATAATACCCACCTCCATGCACTCCTCTCCCGCACATAATACCCACCTCTATACACTCTGCACTCCTCTCCCGCACATACTACCCACCTCCATACACTCCGCAATCCTCTCCCGCACATACTACCCACCTCCATACACTCTGCACTCCTCTCCCGCACATACTACCCACCTCCATGCACTCCTCTCCCGCACATACTACCCAACTCCATGCACTCCTCTTCCACACATACTACCCACCTCCATGCACTCCTCTCCCGCACATACTACCCACTTCCATGCACTCCTCTCCCGCACATACTGCCCACCTCCATGCACTCGTCTCCCGCACATACTACCCACCTCCATGCACTCGTCTCCCGCACATACTACCCATCTCCATGCACTCGTCTCCCGCACATACTACCCACCTCCATGCACTCCTCTCCCGCACATACTACCCACCTCCATGCACTCGTCTCCCGCACATACTACCCACCTCCAAGCACTCGTCTCCCGCACATACTACCCACCTCTACCTCCATACACTCCGCACTCCTCTCCCGCACATACTACCCACCTCCAAGCACTCGTCTCCCGCACATACTACCCACCTCTACCTCCATACACTCCGCAATCCTCTCCCGCACATACTACCCACCGCCATGCACTCCTCTCCCGCACATACCCCCCACCTCCTTGCACTCCTCTCCTGCACATACCCCCCACCTCCACGCACTCCTCTCCTACACATACCCCCCACCTCCATGCACTCCTCTCCTGCACATACCCCCCACCTCCACGCACTCCTCTCCCGCACATACCCCCCACCTCCACGCACTCCTCTCCTGCACATACTACCCACTTCTATACACTCCTCTCCTGCACATACCCCCCACCTCCACGCACTCCTCTCCTGCACATACCCCCCACCTCCACGCACTCCTCTCCTGCACATACCCCCCACCTCCACGCACTCCTCTCCTGCACATACCCCCCACCTCCATGCACTCCTCTCCCACACTTACTACCCACCTCCACGCACTCCTCTCCCGCACATACCCCCCACCTCCATACACTCCACAATCCTCTCCCACACATACTACCCACCTCCACGCACTCCTCTCCTGCACATACCCCCCACCTCCACGCACTCCTTTCCCGCACATACCACCCACCTCCACGCCCTCCTCTCCTGCACATACTACCCACTTCTATACACTCCTCTCCCGCACATACCCCCCACCTCCACGCACTCCTCTCCCGCACATACTACCCACCTCCATGCACTCCTCTCCCACACATACTACCCACCTCCATGGACTCCTCTCCCACACTTACTACCCACCTCCACGCACTCCTCTCCCGCACATACCCCCCACCTTCCATGCACTATTCTCCCGCACTTCCTAGCCACCTCCATGCACTCCTCTCCCGCACATACTACCCACTTCTATACACTCCTCTCCCGCCAATACTCCCCACCTCCATACACTCCTCTCCCGCACATACCCCCCACCTCCATACACTCCGCAATCCTCTCCCACACATACTACCCACCTCCACGCACTCCTCTCCTGCACATACCCCCCACCTCCACGCACTCCTCTCCCGCACATACCCCCCACCTCCACGCACTCCTCGCCTGCACATACTACCCACTTCTATACACTCCTCGCCTGCACATACCCCCCACCTCCATGCACTCCTCTCCCGCACATACCCCCCACCTCCTTGCACTCCTCTCCTGCACATACCCCCCACCTCCACGCACTCCTCTCCTGCACATACCCCCCACCTCCACGCACTCCTCTCTTGCACATACCCCCCACCTCCACGCACTCCTCTCCTGCACATACCCCCCACCTCCACGCACTCCTCTCTTGCACATACCCCCCACCTCCACGCACTCCTCTCCTGCACATACTACCCACTTCTATACACTCCTCTCCTGCACATACCCCCCACCTCCACGCACTCCTCTCCTGCACATACCCCCCACCTCCACGCACTCCTCTCCTGCACATACCCCCCACCTCCACGCACTCCTCTCCTGCACATACCCCCCACCTCCACGCACTCCTCTCCTGCACATACCCCCCACCTCCATGCACTCCTCTCCCACACTTACTACCCACCTCCACGCACTCCTCTCCCGCACATACCCCCCACCTCCATACACTCCGCAATCCTCTCCCACACATACTACCCACCTCCACGCACTCCTCTCCTGCACATACCCCCCACCTCCACGCACTCCTCTCCCGCACATACCACCCACCTCCACGCACTCCTCTCCTGCACATACCCCCCACCTCCACGCACTCCTCTCCCGCACATACTACCCACCTCCATGCACTCCTCTCCCACACATACTACCCACCTCCATGCACTCCTCTCCCACACTTACTACCCACCTCCACGCACTCCTCTCCCGCACATACCCCCCACCTCCATACACTCCGCAATCCTCTCCCACACATACTACCCACCTCCACGCACTCCTCTCCTGCACATACCCCCCACCTCCACGCACTCCTCTCCCGCACATACCCCCCACCTCCACGCACTCCTCGCCTGCACATACTACCCACTTCTATACACTCCTCGCCTGCACATACCCCCCACCTCCATGCACTCCTCTCCCGCACATACCCCCCACCTCCTTGCACTCCTCTCCTGCACATACCCCCCACCTCCACGCACTCCTCTCCTGCACATACCCCCCACCTCCACGCACTCCTCTCTTGCACATACCCCCCACCTCCACGCACTCCTCTCCTGCACATACTACCCACTTCTATACACTCCTCTCCCGCACATACCCCCCACCTCCACACACTCCTCTCCTGCACATACCCCCCACCTCCATGCACTCCTCTCCTGCACATACCCCTTACCTCCATGCACTCCTCTCCCGCACATACCCCCCACCTCCATGCACTCGTCTCCCGCACATACTACCCACCTCCATGCACTCGTCTCCCGCACATACTACCCACCTCCATGCACTCGTCTCCCGCACATACTACCCACCTCCATGCACTCGTCTCCCGCACATACTACCCACCTCCATACACTCCTCTCCCGCACATACTACCCACCTCCACGCACTCCTCTCCCGCACATACTACCCACCTCCATACACTCCGTACTCCTCTCCTGCACATACTACCCACCCCCATGCACTCCTCTCCCGCACATACTACCCAACTCCATTCACTCCTCTCCCGCACATACTACCCACCCCCATGCACTCCTCTCCCGCACATACTACCCACCTCCATGCACTCCTCTCCTGCACATACTACCCACCTCCACGCACTCCTCTCCCGCACATACTACCCACCTCCATACACTCCGTACTCCTCTCCTGCACATACTACCCACCCCCATGCACTCCTCTCCCGCACATACTACCCAACTCCATTCACTCCTCTCCCGCACATACTACCCACCCCCATGCACTCCTCTGCCGCACATACTACCCACCTCCATGCACTCCTCTCCTGCACATACTACCCACCTCCATGCACTCCTCTCCCGCACTTACTACCCACCTCCATGCACTCCTCTCCCGCACATACTACCCACCTCCATGCACTCCTCTCCCGCACATACTACCCACCTCCACGCACTCTTCTCCCGCACATACTACCCACCTCCACGCACTCCTCTCCCGCAAATACTACCCACCTCCATACACTCCGCACTCCTCTCCCGCACATACTACCCACCTCCATGCACTCCTCTCCCGCACATACTACCCACCTCCACGCACTCCTCTCCCGCAAATACTACCCACCTCCATACACTCCGCACTCATCTCCCGCACATACTACCCACCTCCATGCACTCCTCTCCCGCACATACTACCCACCTCCATGCACTCCTCTCCCGCACATACTACCCACCTCCATGCACTCCTCTCCCGCACATACTACCCACCTACATACACTCTGCACTCCTCTCCCGCACATACTACCCACCTCCATGCACTCGTCTCCTGCACTTACTACCCACCTCCATGCACTCGTCTCCCGCACATACTACCCACCTCCATGCACTCGTCTCCCGCACTTACTACCCACCTCCATGCACTCGTCTCCCGCACTTACTACCCACCTTCATGCACTCGTCTCCCGCACATACTACCCACCTCCATGCACTCGTCTCCCGCACATACTACCCACCTCCATGCACTCCTCTCCCGCACATACTACCCACCTCCATGCACTCGTCTCCCGCACATACTACCCACCTCCAAGCACTCGTCTCCCGCACATACTACCCACCTCTACCTAAATACACTCCGCACTCCTCTCCCGCACATACTACCCACCTCCATACACTCCGCAATCCTCTCCCGCACATACTACCCACCTCCATGCACTCCTCTCCCGCACATACTACCCTCCTCCATGCACTCGTCTCCCGCACATACTACCCACCTCCATGCACTCGTCTCCCGCACATACTACCCACCTCCATGCACTCGTCTCCCGCACATACTACCCACCTCCACGCACTCCTCTCCCGCTCATACTACCCACCTCCACGCACTCCTCTCCCGCACATACCCCCCACCTCCATACACTCCGCACTCCTCTCCCGCACATACTACCCACCTCCATACACTCCGCACTACTCTCCCGCACATACTACCCACCTCCATGCACTCCTCTCCCGCACATACCCCCCACCTCCTTGCACTCCTCTCCTGCACATACCCCCCACCTCCACGCACTCCTCTCCCGCACATACTACCCACCTCCATGCACTCCTCTCCCACACATACTACCCACCTCCATGCACTCCTCTCCCACACTTACTACCCACCTCCACGCACTCCTCTCCCGCACATACCCCCCACCTCCATACACTCCTCAAACCTCTCCTAAACATACTACCCACCTCCACGCACTCCTCTCCTGCACATACCCCCCACCTCCACGCACTCCTCTCCCGCACATACCCCCCACCTCCACGCACTCCTCGCCTGCACATACTACCCACTTCTATACACTCCTCTTCTGCACATACCCCCCACCTCCATGCACTCCTCTCCCGCACATACCCCCCACCTCCTTGCACTCCTCTCCTGCACATACCCCCCACCTCCACGCACTCCTCTCCTACACATACCCCCCACCTCCATGCACTCCTCTCCTGCACATACCCCCCACCTCCACGCACTCCTCTCCTGCACATACTACCCACTTCTATACACTCCTCTCCCGCACATACCCCCCACCTCCACGCACTCCTCTCCTGCACATACCCCCCACCTCCATGCACTCCTCTCCTGCACATACCCCCCACCTCCATGCACTCGTCTCCCGCACATACTACCCACCTCCATGCACTCGTCTCCCGCACATACTACCCACCTCCATGCACTCGTCTCCCGCACATACTACCCACCTCCATGCACTCGTCTCCCGCACATACTACCCACCTCCATGCACTCGTCTCCCGCACATACTACCCACCTCCATACACTCCTCTCCCGCACATACTACCCACCTCCACGCACTCCTCTCCCGCACATACTACCCACCTCCACGCACTCCTCTCCCGCACATACTACCCACCTCCACGCACTCCTCTCCCACACATACTACCCACCTCCATACACTCCGTACTCCTCTCCCGCACATACTACCCACCCCCATGCACTCCTCTCCCGCACATACTACCCAACTCCATTCACTCCTCTCCCGCACATACTACCCACCTCCATGCACTCCTCTCCCGCACATACTACCCACCTCCATGCACTCCTCTCCCACACTTACTACCCACCTCCATGCACTCCTCTCCCGCACATACTACCCACCTCCACGCACTCCTCTCCCGCACATACTACCCACCTCCACGCACTCGTCTCCCGTACATACTACCCACCTCCATGCACTCGTCTCCCGCACTCCCTACCCACCTCCATGCACTCGTCTCCCGCACATACTACCCACCTCCATGCACTCGTCTCCCGCACATACTACCCACCTCCATGCACTCGTCTCCCGCACATACTACCCACCTCCATGCACTCGTCTCCCGCACATACTACCCACCTCCATGCACTCGTCTCCCGCACATACTACCCACCTCCATGCACTCGTCTCCCGCACATACTACCCACCTCCATGCACTCGTCTCCCGCACATACTACCCACCTCCATGCACTCGTCTCCCGCACATACTACCCACCTCCATACACTCCGTACTCCTCTCCTGCACATACTACCCACCCCCATGCACTCCTCTCCCGCACATACTACCCAACTCCATTCACTCCTCTCCCGCATATACTACCCACCCCCATGCACTCCTCTCCCGCACATACTACCCACCTCCATGCACTCCTCTCCTGCACATACTACCCACCTCCATGCACTCCTCTCCTGCACATACTACCCACCTCCATGCACTCCTCTCCCGCACTTACTACCCACCTCCATGCACTCCTCTCCCGCACATACTACCCACCTCCATGCACTCCTCTCCCGCACATACTACCCACCTCCACGCACTCTTCTCCCGCACATACTACCCACCTCCACGCACTCTTCTCCCGCACATACTACCCACCTCCACGCACTCCTCTCCCGCAAATACTACCCACCTCCATACACTCCGCACTCCTCTCCCGCACATACTACCCACCTCCATGCACTCCTCTCCCGCACATACTACCCACCTCCACGCACTCCTCTCCCGCAAATACTACCCACCTCCATACACTCCGCACTCATCTCCCGCACATACTACCCACCTCCATGCACTCCTCTCCCGCACATACTACCCACCTCCATGCACTCCTCTCCCGCACATACTACCCACCTCCATGCACTCCTCTCCCGCACATACTACCCACCTCCATGCACTCCTCTCCCGCACATACTACCCACCTACATACACTCTGCACTCCTCTCCCGCACATACTACCCACCTCCATGCACTCGTCTCCCGCACATACTACCCACCTCCAAGCACTCGTCTCCCGCACATACTACCCACCTCTACCTAAATACACTCCGCACTCCTCTCCCGCACATACTACCCACCTCCATACACTCCGCAATCCTCTCCCGCACATACTACCCACCTCCATACACTCCGCACTCCTCTCCCGCACATACTACCCACCTCCATGCACTCCTCTCCCGCACATACTACCCTCCTCCATGCACTCGTCTCCCGCACATACTACCCACCTCCATGCACTCGTCTCCCGCACATACTACCCACCTCCATGCACTCGTCTCCCGCACATACTACCCACCTCCATGCACTCCTCTCCCGCTCATACTACCCACCTCCACGCACTCCTCTCCCGCACATACCCCCCACCTCCATACACTCCGCACTCCTCTCCCGCACATACTACCCACCTCCATACACGCCGCAATCCTCTCCCGCACATACTACCCACCTCCATACACTCCGCACTACTCTCCCGCACATACTACCCACCTCCATGCACTCCTCTCCCGCACATACCCCCCACCTCCTTGCACTCCTCTCCTGCACATACCCCCCACCTCCACGCACTCCTCTCCCGCACATACTACCCACCTCCATGCACTCCTCTCCCACACATACTACCCACCTCCATGCACTCCTCTCCCACACTTACTACCCACCTCCACGCACTCCTCTCCCGCACATACCCCCCACCTCCATACACTCCTCAAACCTCTCCTAAACATACTACCCACCTCCACGCACTCCTCTCCTGCACATACCCCCCACCTCCACGCACTCCTCTCCCGCACATACCCCCCACCTCCACGCACTCCTCGCCTGCACATACTACCCACTTCTATACACTCCTCTTCTGCACATACCCCCCACCTCCATGCACTCCTCTCCCGCACATACCCCCCACCTCCTTGCACTCCTCTCCTGCACATACCCCCCACCTCCACGCACTCCTCTCCTACACATACCCCCCACCTCCATGCACTCCTCTCCTGCACATACCCCCCACCTCCACGCACTCCTCTCCTGCACATACTACCCACTTCTATACACTCCTCTCCCGCACATACCCCCCACCTCCACGCACTCCTCTCCTGCACATGCCCCCCACCTCCATGCACTCCTCTCCTGCACATACCCCCCACCTCCATGCACTCGTCTCCCGCACATACTACCCACCTCCATGCACTCGTCTCCCGCACATACTACCCACCTCCATGCACTCGTCTCCCGCACATACTACCCACCTCCATGCACTCGTCTCCCGCACATACTACCCACCTCCATGCACTCGTCTCCCGCACATACTACCCACCTCCATGCACTCGTCTCCCGCACATACTACCCACCTCCATACACTCCTCTCCCGCACATACTACCCACCTCCACGCACTCCTCTCCCGCACATACTACCCACCTCCACGCACTCCTCTCCCACACATACTACCCACCTCCATACACTCCGTACTCCTCTCCCGCACATACTACCCACCCCCATGCACTCCTCTCCCGCACATACTACCCAACTCCATTCACTCCTCTCCCGCACATACTACCCACCTCCATGCACTCCTCTCCCGCACATACTACCCACCTCCATGCACTCCTCTCCCACACTTACTACCCACCTCCATGCACTCCTCTCCCGCACATACTACCCACCTCCACGCACTCCTCTCCCGCACATACTACCCACCTCCACGCACTCGTCTCCCGTACATACTACCCACCTCCATGCACTCGTCTCCCGCACTTCCTACCCACCTCCATGCACTCGTCTCCCGCACATACTACCCACCTCCATGCACTCGTCTCCCGCACATACTACCCACCTCCATGCACTCGTCTCCCGCACATACTACCCACCTCCATGCACTCGTCTCCCGCACATACTACCCACCTCCATGCACTCGTCTCCCGCACATACTACCCACCTCCATGCACTCGTCTCCCGCACATACTACCCACCTCCATGCACTCGTCTCCCGCACATACTACCCACCTCCATGCACTCGTCTCCCGCACATACTACCCACCTCCATGCACTCGTCTCCCGCACATACTACCCACCTCCATGCACTCGTCTCCCGCACATACTACCCACCTCCATGCACTCCTCTCCCGCACATACTACCCACCTCCACGCACTCTTCTCCCGCACATACTACCCACCTCCACGCACTCCTCTCCCGCAAATACTACCCACCTCCATACACTCCGCACTCCTTTCCCGCACATACTACCCACCTCCACGCACTCTTCTCCCGCACATACTACCCACCTCCACGCACTCCTCTCCCGCAAATACTACCCACCTCCATACACTCCGCACTCCTTTCCCGCACATACTACCCACCTCCACGCACTCCTCTCCCGCACATACTACCCACCTCCACGCACTCCTCTCCCGCAAATACTACCCACCTCCATACACTCCGCACTCCTCTCCCGCACATACTACCCACCTCCATGCACTCCTCTCCCGCACATACTACCCACCTCCATGCACTCCTCTCCCGCACATACTACCCACCTCCATGCACTCCTCTCCCGCACATACTACCCACCTACATACACTCTGCACTCCTCTCCCGCACATACTACCCACCTCCATGCACTCGTCTCCCGCACTTACTACCCACCTCCATGCACTCGTCTCCCGCACATACTACCCACCTCCATGCACTCGTCTCCCGCACATACTACCCACCTCCATGCACTCGTCTCCCGCACTTACTACCCACCTTCATGCATTCGTCTCCCGCACATACTACCCACCTCCATGCACTCGTCTCCCGCACATACTACCCACCTCCATGCACTCGTCTCCCGCACATACTACCCACCTCCATGCACTCGTCTCCCGCACATACTACCCACCTCCATGCACTCGTCTCCCGCACATACTACCCACCTCCAAGCACTCGTCTCCCGCACATACTACCCACCTCTACCTCCATACACTCCGCACTCCTCTCCCGCACATACTACCCACCTCCATACACTCCGCAATCCTCTCCCGCACATGCTACCCACCTCCATACACTCCGCACTCCTCTCCCGCACATACTACCCACCTCCATGCACTCCTCTCCCGCACGAACTACCCACCTCCATGCACTCCTCTCCCGCACATACTACCCTCCTCCATGCACTCGTCTCCCGCACATACTACCCACCTCCATGCACTCGTCTCCCGCACATACTACCCACCTCCATGCACTCGTCTCCCGCACATACTACCCACCTCCATGCACTCGTCTCCCGCATACTACCCACCTCCACGCACTACTCTCCCGCTCATACTACCCACCTCCACGCACTCCTCTCCCGCAAATACTACCCACCTCCATACACTCTGCACTCGTCTCCCGTACATACTACCCACCTCCATGCACTCGTCTCCCGCACTTCCTACCCACCTCCATGCACTCGTCTCCCGCACATACTACCCACCTCCATGCACTCGTCTCCCGCACATGCTACCCACCTCCATGCACTCGTCTCCCGCACATACTACCCACCTCCATGCACTCGTCTCCCGCACATACTACCCACCTCCATGCACTCGTCTCCCGCACATACTACCCACCTCCATGCACTCGTCTCCCGCACATACTACCCACCTCCATGCACTCGTCTCCCGCACATACTACCCACCTCCATGCACTCCTCTCCCGCACATACTACCCACCTCCATACACTCTGCACTCCTCTCCCGCACATACTACCCACCTCCATACACTCCTCTCCCGCACATACTACCCACCTCCATACACTCAGCACTCCTCTCCCGCACATACTACCCACCTCCATACACTCAGCACTCCTCTCCCGCACATACTACCCACCTCCATACACTCACCACTCCTCTCCCGCACATACTACCCACCTCCATACACTCAGCACTCCTCTCCCGCACATACTACCCACCTCCATACACTCAGCACTCCTCTCCCGCACATACTACCCACCTCCATACTCTCCGCACTCCTCTCCTGCACATACTAACAACCTCCAAACTCTCTGCACATAGCATCCACAACCATACACTCCAGTGGCGGTTGGTGGTTTTTTGTTTGGGGGGGTGGCAAACAACTATCCCCCCGCGGCACCTCAAACCCACCCCTATTTCCCCCCGCCCCCGTGTTCTCCTCCTCCAGCCCGCTGTGTGCTACTGACACCATCCACTGCCCCATACCCCCCATCCCTTCCCCAGAAGCACTGTGAAATATTTTAAAAAGTGTTTAACAAAATTGTAAAGAAAATTTTTTTTTTTAAACGTCAAAAGCCGCATCAGATTGTCTGGACACTGGATAGAAGATATATGGACATATACATGAGTTTAGTGGGGGGAGGGGAGGTTATGGGGAAAAATGGTGACACTGTGGAGGAGGACAAATGTGAAGTAATACTCAGGTTTTTAATATTAACCACTTCAATACCGACCAACTTATACACCTTCCTGCCCAGACCTATTTTCAGCTTTCAGCGCTGTCACATTGTGAATGACAATTGCGCGGTCATGCTACACTGTACACAAACCACATTGTTATCATTTTGTTCCCACAAATAGAGCTTTATTTTGGTGTTAATTGATCACCTCTGCGGTTTTTATTTTCTGCTAAACAAAAAAAATAAAAAAAACCCTGAAAACTTTGAAAGAAAAAACATTGGAAACAAGTATGTTTTCTCCTTCACTGGTGGGCACTGATGGGGCTGCACTAATGGGCACTAATAAGGTGGCACTGATGGGCACCAATGAGGTGGCACTGATGATGGGCACTAATATGTGGCACTGATATGCAGCACTGATGGGTTTACATAGGTGGCACTGAAAGGCGCAATGGATGGGCACTGACATGCGGCACAGATGGGGCTGCACTGACAAGCACTGATAAGGTGGCACCGATAGGTGACACTGATGGGTATACATAGGTGTCACTGAAAGAGGGCACAGATGGGGCAGCACCGACAAGCTCTGATAAGGTGGCACTGACGATGGACACTAATATGCAGCACTGATGGGTATACATAGGAGGCACGATGGGCACTGATAGGTGGCACTGATGGGGCTGCCCCGTCAAACACTGAAAAGGTGCCAAAAAATAATAGCTGCCAATCGGTGATGCCCATTGTGGGCATTGATTGGCATCCCTGGTGGTCTAGGGTGGTATACCTGGTGGTGACAATCCCTGGTGGTCCAGTGTGGGCTTTCTTGGTGGGGCTGCACTGATAATCAATCAGCACAGACCCCCCTGCACTTCCAGACACTGTGAATCGTCGTTTCCTTCCTCCCTGCAGTTATGTGAGAAGGGCATAGAGGAGGGGAAGAACGGGCAGCCTTCCCTCACTACACAACGGCGCTCTATTGCCCCCTGCAGGCTGGAGGGAGAATAAAGCTGAGTCCTCTCTGCAGCTAGCTGTCTCCGTACAGCGGAGATATCAGCCAGAGCGTGAGTCACGCAGCGGCATCTGATTGGCTGGAGAGAGCGGGCGGTTAGCGCGCCCAGGCCGAGCGGCGCCATTTTGTAGGTGGTTTCTGGAGGAGGGAGTGAGACCGGTGTAGTGTCACAGTTTGATGCCTATCACAGGATGGTGCGGAAGTGACGTTGTTGCGTACTGCGCATGCGCGATGCGCTCCAAACGCTCGCGCCGTGCGTTCCAACATAGTTTCGGCAATACAGTTCAGCGAAACCATCACATAATGTTACGGAAGTGATGTTACACACAACACAAACACGGGCCACGTTGTTGCGTACTGCGCATGCGCGATGCGTTCCAAACACTTGCGCCGTGCGTTCCAACATAGTTTCGGCAATACAGTTCAGCGAAACCATCACATAATGTTACGGAAGTGAAGTTACACACAACACAAACACTGGGCCGTGCATTACAACACTAATACTTCCCTTGTTACCTAGTAGGTTTTGCATTGCTGGGACTTGTAGTGCCTATCCTGAGCTACATGCTTCAATGTTCAGTGTCCTCATCCCTATCCCCATGCTTCAATGTTCAGTGTCCATCCTTATCCCCGTGCTTCAATGTTCAGTGTCCTCATCCTTATCCCCGAGCTTCAATGTTCAGTGTCCATCCTTATCCCCGTGCTTCAATGTTCAGTGTCCTCATCCCTATCCGCGAGCTTCAATGTTCAGTGTCCTCATCCTTATCCCCCTGCTTCAATGTTCAGGGTCCTCATCCTTATCCCCGAGCTTCAATGTTCAGTGTCCTCATCCCTATCCCCCTGCTTCAATGTTCAGTGTCCTCATCCCTATCCGCGAGCTTCAATGTTCAGTGTCCTCATCCTTATCCCCCTGCTTCAATGTTCAGGGTCCTCATCCTTATCCCCGAGCTTCAATGTTCAGTGTCCTCATCCCTATCCCCCTGCTTCAATGTTCAGTGTCCTCATCCCTATCCGCGAGCTTCAATGTTCAGTGTCCTCATCCCTATCCGCGAGCTTCAATGTTCAGTGTCCTCATCCTTATCCCCGAGCTTCAATGTTCAGTGTCCTCATCCCTATCCCCCTGCTTCAATGTTCAGTGTCCTCATCCCTATCCCCCTGCTTCAATGTTCAGTGTCCTCATCCTTATCCCCCTGCTTCGATGAGGACACTGAACATCGAAGCATGGGGATAAGGATGAGGACACTGAACATTGAAGCTTGCGGATAGGGATGAGGACACTGAACATTGAAGCACAGGGATATGGATGGACACTGAACATTGAAGCTCGGGGATAGGGATGAGGACACTGAACATTGAAGCAGGGGGATAGGGATGAGGACACTGAACATTGAAGCTCAGGGATAAGGATGAGGACACTGAACATTGAAGCACAGGGATAAGGATGAGGACACTGAACATTTAAAGCTTGCGGATAGGGATGAGGACACTGAACATTGAAGCACAGGGATAAGGATGAGGACACTGAACATTGAAGCTTGCGGATCGGGATGAGGACACTGAACATTGAAGCATGGGGATAGGGATGAGGACACTGAACATTGAAGCACAGGGATAAGGATGAGGACACTGAACATTGAAGCTCGCGGATAGGGATGAGGACACTGAACATTGAAGCATGGGGATAGGGATGAGGACACTGAACATTGAAGCACAGGGATAAGGATGAGGACACTGAACATTGAAGCTCGCGGATAGGGATGAGGACACTGAACATTGAAGCATGGAGATAGGGATGAGGACACTGAACATTGAAGCACAGGGATAAGGATGAGGACACTGAACATTGAAGCTCGCGGATAGGGATGAGGACACTGAACATTGAAGCATGGGGATAGGGATGAGGACACTGAACATTGAAGCACAGGGATAAGGATGAGGACACTGAACATTGAAGCTCGCGGATAGGGATGAGGACACTGAACATTGAAGCATGGGGATAGGGATGAGGACACTGAACATTGAAGCACAGGGATAAGGATGAGGACACTGAACATTGAAGCTCGCGGATAGGGATGAGGACACTGAACATTGAAGCATGGGGATAGGGATGAGGACACTGAACATTGAAGCACAGGGATAAGGATGAGGACACTGAACATTGAAGCTCGCGGATAGGGATGAGGACACTGAACATTGAAGCACGGGGATAAGGATGGACACTGAACATTGAAGCTCGGGGATAAGGATGAGGACACTGAACATTGAAGCACGGGGATAAGGATGGACACTGAACATTGAAGCATGGGGATAGGGATGAGGACACTGAACATTGAAGCATGTAGCTCAGGATAGGCACTACAAGTCCCAGCAATGCAAAACCTACTAGGTAACAAGGGAAGTATTAGTGTTGTAACGAACGGCCCAGTGTTTGTGTTGTGTGTAACTTCACTTCCGTAACATTATGTGATGGTTTCGCTGAACTGTATTGCCGAAACTATGTTGGAACGCACGGCGCAAGTGTTTGGAACGCATCGCGCATGCGCAGTACGCAACAACGTGGCCCGTGTTTGTGTTGTGTGTAACATCACTTCCGTAACATTATGTGATGGTTTCGCTGAACTGTATTGCCGAAACTATGTTGGAACGCACGGCGCGAGCGTTTGGAGCGCATCGCGCATGCGCAGTACGCAACAACGTCACTTCCGCACCATCCTGTGATAGGCATCAAACTGTGACACTACACCGGAGAGGTGGTAAAATCGGAGACTACACCCCAGTTTCTTCATCGCACCTCTATCGGAGAACTAGTAAGTGTGATTAGGAGTGATGTCAGCTGACCAGGGGGGCGGGTCCAGTGTCGGGATGTGTGGGCGGGACCGGCTTGTGTAATGATCTGTCAGTGTTTCCTCTCCTCCTTTCTGCTCTGAGGGAACAGAAATCACCGTCCAAACTGAGGAGCAGAGCTGATCACAGGGGCCCCGCCCGATACGCTACATGACGGGACCCCCTCCCCGATACACTGCAGGACAGGGGCCCCCTCCCCGATACACTGCAGGACAGGGGCCCCCTCCCCGATACACTGCAGGACAGGGGCCCCCTCCCCGATACACTGCAGGACAGGGGCCCCGCCCTGATACACTACATGACAGGGGCCCCCCACACACTGCACGACAGGGGCCCCGATATACTACATGACAGGGGCCCGAAACCCTGCAGGACAGGGGCCCCCACACCCTAGATGACAGGGCCCCCCAATACACTACATGACAGGGGCCCCTAGATGACAGGGCCCCCCAATACACTACACGACAGGGGCCCCCCACACCCTGCATGACAGGGGCCCCGATATACTACATGACAGGGGCCCGACACCCTGCATGACAGGGACCCCCCACAGCCTACATGACAGGGGCCCCCCACACCCTGCACGACAGTGGCCCTCGATACACTGCACGACAGGGGCCCCCACACCCTGCATGACAGGGGCAATCGACACCCTACAGGACAGGGCCCCCCCCCTGCATGGCAGGGGGCCCCGATACACTGCATGATGGGCCCCAACACTTTGCAGGACAGGGGCCCCCCACACCCTGCATGACAGGGACCCCTGATACACTACATGACAGGGACCCCCCAAACCCTACATGACAGGGGCCCCCGATACACTGCACGACAGGGGGCCCCCACACCCTGCATGACAGGGGACCCAATACACTAAATGACAGGGGCCCCAACACCCTGCATGACAGGGGCCCCCGATACACTACATGACAGGGACCCCCCAAACCCTACATGACAGGGGCCCCCGATACACTGCATGACAGGGGGCCCCCACACCCTGCATGGCAGGGGACCCGATACACTAAATGACAGGGGCCCCAACACCCTGCATGACAGGGGCCCCGATATACTACATGACAGGGGCCTGACACCCTGCAGGACGGGCCCCGATATACTACATGACAGGGGCCCTCCACACCCTGCATGACAGGGAGCACCCACACCCTACATGACACCCTGCAGGACAGGGGCCCCCCGATACCCTTCATGACGGGCCACCCACACCCTACATGACAGGAGCCCGATATAGTACATGACAGGGACCCCGATATACTACATGACAGGGGCCCCCACACCCTACATGACAGGGGTCCCCACCCTACATGACAGGGGCCCCCGATACACTACACGACAGGGGGCCCCCACACCCTGCATGGCAGGGAGCCCGATACACTGCATGACAGGGGCCACCCTCACCCTACATGACAGGGGTAACCCACACCCTGCATGACAGGAGCCCCGATATACTACATGACAGGGACCCCGATATAGTACATGACAGGGGCCCCCCACACCCTACATGACAGGGGCCCTGATACACTGCATCACGGGCCCCAACACCCTGCAGGACAGGGGCCCCCGATAGACTACATGACAGGGACCCCCCACACCCTACATGACACCCTGCAGGACAGCGGCCCCCCTGATACCCTGCATGACAGGGGCCCTGATACACTGCATGACGGACCCCAACACCCTGCAGGACAGGGGCCCCCTACACCCTGCATGACAGGGGCTTTGATACACTGCATGACGGGCCCCAACACCCCGATACACTACATGACAGGGGCCCCCACACACTACATGACGGGCCCCGACACCGTGCAGGAGAGGGGCCCCAATACACTGCATGACAGGAGCCCCGACACCATGCATGACAGGGGGCCCCCCCACACCCTGCAGGACAGGGGTTCCCAACTTCTTACATTAGAGTGGCTCCTTCCCCCCACCTGACCGGCCCTCCTCCCACCACAAATCCCCCCCTATCCCTTCTACAAACACTAAAGCAGTGATGGCGAACCTTGGCACTCCAGATGTTTTGGAACTACATTTCCCATGATGCTCATGCACTCTGCGGTGTAGTGGAGCATCATGGGAAATGTAGTTCCAAAACATCTGGGGTGCCAAGGTTCGCCATCACTGCACTAAAGGGACACACTATTATTTTGGTGGGGGCGGGGGGGTTGTCGGCAGTAAAGCTGCGCTTTACCGTCATTTTAGTGGCCCTTTCAACCCACACTAGCGGCCAGAAAAGGGTTAAAGGCGCCACTGCCGAAACGCTTTGCAGGTGCATCGGCAGCGCTGGCCATTGATTTCAATGGTAGGCGCGTTTTAGGAGCGATGTATTCACCACTCCCACAACGCCACAAAGATGCCGCTTGCAGGACTTTCTTTCCAGTCCCGCCAGCGCACCACCCTGGAGTGAAAGCACTCGGGGCTCTCATACTGGGTGTGGGGGGGGGGGGTTCAGGCCATTTACAGGCGCTATTTTTTAACCCTTTAGCCCCTGAAAAACGCCTCCAGTGTGAAAGTAGCTTCAGATTTTCCATCTCCCTCTTTATTTTGGAGTCTTATGTTTATAAATCACTATTAATATTCTGCTGTCTTCATAGCAATCGCTGCACATTGACAGATGAATGCCTCCGTATTTTATAGATTCATTTGCGGTATTTGCCCCTTCTTTTTCAAATATTTATTGCACTGTTATCAGCACCTAAAGTGGCATGGATTGTATTATTATATGAATTCTCACGTTTTCGATATTTATTTGCTCAATGTCACATTATTTAAATCGCCATTATTTACATCTTTGCACATCAATGTCATGTTAGCTTTGTTGCATAAATTAATTTGGCAATCACTACAGCAGCGCAGCCCCGCCATTCCATATATATATACCAATCATATTAGATACCGATAAGGTGCCTGCAGCAACGGGTCACTTTTCAACATTACATCTAATTCAAAGTTGGAGTATCCACTACACAGTTATTAGTAGCCCCCAACTCACATCCCACCCCAATCCCCCCTCCTAGCAGAACTCTACTCCCCCAATTCCCTATCCCAGCACAAATCCCCCCCCAAATCCCCAACCCCATCCAAATTGCCCTTTTCCTGGGAGCAAATTCTTTCTCCCTACCCAAATCTCCCCCCAGCAGAAAACTACTCCCCCAATTCCCTATCCTAGCACAAATCCTCCCACCAATCCCTTCTCCTAGATCAAATCCCCCAAATCACTTTTTCTAGCACAAATCCATCCAATCCCTCCTCCTTGCAAAAATCCTTGCAATCTACCCTTCTAGCAACAATCCTCCCCAATCCATTCTCCCAGTACAAATCCCCCCCAGCACAAATCCTCCCTCAAACCCGCCTCCTAACACAAATTTTCCCTCAGCCCCGCCTCCCAACACAAATCCTCCCTCAACCCCGCCTCCCAACACAAATCCTCCCAACCCTGCCTCCTAACACAAATCCCCCCAGCAAAAAAAATATCCCCTAAATCACTACTTCAAGAGCAAATCCCCCCCCCGTTCCTCCTTGTATAACAATTTCCCCCACAAATCAATTACCCTTTTTCTAGCACAAATTCTTCCTCCCCACCCAAATCTCCCAAAGCACAAATTCCCACACCCTTAGAGAAAACATTCCCTGTCACGGCTCAAACCCCCCAAAACTGTCCTAGCTCATATTCCTCCCCATTCCTCCTTCTAGCAAATACACCCCTCATCCTGATTACACTTCTCAGTACCAGATAAATGCCAATCCCCCTTCTCCACAAACATCCAAAGTACAAACTATTACCCCCCCCCCCCCCCTTCATTGTGTACAATTTCCCTGTGACCTTCCCCTCCTCATCCTCTCCTGTCACTACAGCGCCCCTCCAGCACATTATACAGGATCGCTCTTAGATGACATTGGAGTGTACACACACACAGTGTGATTACTGCCCCCTATCCACATTTCCTGCTGCCAGTGTTCTGTCGAGAAGCCCATGCATGCGCAGGACGGAGCGGCACTTCAGCTGATATGCCAATCAGCTGGAGTGACGTGTCCAGGACGCAAGCGCACATCATAGGAGGCATCCCTTGATGGGAGATACCATTTCAGGGCCACAATTGAAGCCTATACAAACAGCGGGGGGGGGCGTAGTTCTCACATTGTGCCTCGCTGTTGCGGGGCGGCTTTAAAGTGTGCTGATGGTCCGGCTTTGCTGTGTTGCAGGGCGGTTTTGCCTGTGTGAAACGGCGGGTTGCAACACAGATAAAAAACAAAACCATATAATATGAGGTCAAACCTTAGGAGTTTCAATTTGTATACAATCAGGCAGGCCCTTCTACTACATGGTTTTGGTAAATCTAAAGGAAAAAAAATCAGCAGAAAATCTGATAATGTGTATGGGGCATTAGACTGACAACATGGCTTCTCCATGGATATAGTACATTGAGTTAAGCATTGTCACTCTAGGACAGGATATGTTACAGGGTCACCAGGTGAAAATAAAAGGGGGCAAAAATGCCTGAGAAAAAAAAAGCTGTATGATCAAAGGCATTAGGCATTGGGCTAGACCACAAACAGAAATCATGTTAAAGAGGAAGTAAACCCTGATTGGTTTACTTCCTCTTTTTTTCCCTGCAAAGGTAAAGCATAATGGACTACTATGCATCGCATAGTAGCTCATTATGTGTCACTTACCTGACACAGGAGCCAGCGAAGTCGCCGCTGTCCCCTGTAGTCGGCCGCATCCATGTTGCTTGTGGCGTCTCGCAGCTCCGACGAATCACAGCGGCGCAACCGCGATGACGTCACTCCCGCGCATGCGCACGGGAGTCGCGTCTCGCAGCTCCGCCGCTGCCATACGGCGAAGCCGCGATGACGTCACTCCCGCGCATGCGCACGGGAGTCGACAAATTAGGCAAATCCATTCTTGGATTTGCCGCATTTAGTGCGCCTGCGCGCCGCTGTCTATGGCGCATGCGCCGTAGACAGCGGTGCCCATTTTCGGGCAAATATCTCCTAAACCATATAGGTTTAGGAGATATTGCTTGGACCTACAGGTAAGCCTTAATCTAGGCTTACCTATAGGTCCAAGTTGTTTGGAAGGGTTTACTTCCTCTTTAAGGACTTTGGGTGAGCCTTTGTAAAATGATCTGTTTTGGGTCCCTCAGAAGAGGACTTCCCTCTGGGTCAAGCAAGGGCCAGGTCACCCAGAATGTAAAGAACATGTGTAGCAATGAGATTTTCCACAGGTTGACTATACGGTAGCACTATAGTATTGCAATCAAGTGCAAGCATTCACAAGCAGGGTTTTCCTTAGATTAGCTATTCTCAACCTTTTTATCCCGGAACAAATCTTGAGATAGAAAATCTCAGAGAACCCCTGGTAAGATTAGTCCATTAGGGGTCACTGGGAAAATGCCGCCTTACATTGGTGGTGTTCGAAGGCTGCCCTTACAGCAGCCTTGCAGTCATACCACTGGCTCTACCAGGTGGTGTGCAACCTGGAGATATGCAGGCACCATCAGATAGGAGCTTAGCCACAGCTCAAGGAACCCCTAGCCAACCCTGGTTGAGAATGGCTGCTCTAGAGGTTACTTGGGCTTTCTTGAGCTGAAACACAGTGTTGCTTTTGTGGGTGCCGACAAAAAAGGGGAGTTTTGAAATTAGAGATGTATATCAAAAAGCAGTCTTAGCAAAGAACATTTTATTATACTGTGTGAGATCATGTATAACACAAAAATGCATGCACAGAATCGCATACACGCTGGGCATGCTTAAAAACACATATAAATATTGACGCCATGGTACTTGGCATATCATAAAGTAAAAACAAGTCCTGCACAACATGGGCCACTGGAAAGTCAGAATGATGTTGGAAAGTCTAGAGTAAAATAAAAATAAAAAGAGACATAAAATCATCTTTATGGACATCATGCATCTATGTAAGCCAGACACGTTTCGTTGGGTTATACCAACTCTTCAGGGTTTGTAAAAAAAATCCCTTATCTTGCTGCACAAGTTTTCTTCCCCCCCTCCCTTATAGATTCCAGCTGCCTATCTACGCGGTCCCGGTTCATGTCTTTGGGGGACCCTTAAACACATCTTTCATCGCTCCACACAGTGTATTGGGCTAGGAGAGAGGGGAGAAGGTGTCGTCTTCGTCCCTAACTCTGCCCTTCTGTGCGTTCTGCCTCTCTGTCTTTGCTACTTGTACAACCAAATTGGTTTGAAGGTTCACATTAATTGGTCATGCTATGACCTTATTTGGAACATACTTCTATGCATGTGAGTATGATTAGGTACATAATCCCCTTTTTCCTCCCTTCCCCCTTTTTTTTATTTTTTTCTCTCTCGTACGCCAACAAGGTCTATATACATGTACACGTGTTCTTATTTATCATTGTAGATCAAAACTTCGAATAACATAGACCTGCATAAATGATGGATGCCTGAGGAAGGAGAAAACTACATAACACGTAGGACATATCATATGCAGATTATTGATTCAGTTGGTTGTGCATATGTGATTATGTTATAGATATGTCACACCTGTATATACATTGAAAAGAATTGTTTTCATTTTTGAACAAGTTTGGATGTAACTAGGTTGCATACCTGAAAATACATTTGTGTATCTTTTTTATTATGTGTATACTTTTTGATAAATTGTTATAATAAAGTGATTGTATGATTTTATATGTACGTTGTAAGTCTCACAGTCTATGCCTGAAAAGTCCTGCCATTTTGAGGGGATTTGCTTTTTGGTAGAACCTCTACGTTTTTGGGATGTTGGCTTTAAAAGAAAGTGAAGTGCCTATGACACCTCCAGTTTTTTGATTTTTATTAATATTGGAAAGTCTAGAGTAAAACAAAATAAGAGACATAAAATCATCTGTATGGACATCATGCATCTATGTAAGCCCGCCGCGTTTCGTTGGGGTATGCCAACTCTTCAGGGGTTACAGGTAAAACCTTGTTTCTTCGGACCCGAGGCCCGGGTACCATCCAATTCGGCCTGGAAAAGACACTTTGAATGGATCCGGTTTCACGGCTTGCCCCAGTGTAGGATATTCCAGTGGAGCTCAGCACAGCACACCTTTACTCGTGACCAACACCTAAGACACTGGCGGAAAAACTGAGGTACTCCCAGTAAGTGGAGGGGTTATATGGGGGATTGAACTTCCTGTCTAGGGTGTGCCAGTGTCCAATCACCTAGTGATACCCTATATAACCCATCAGTGATTACTGAGACTCTGTGTCCCGTGATGTACGAGAAAGAAAATTATTTTTCTTCATTTTCAAAAACAAATGAGAGCTGCAAAATACTCACCAATTTTTGATCACTATTCTTTCCACTGACACAAACAATAGGATCCTCCCACTGGAACCAATGATGGGTCACAATTCCTTCCATTGACTCCAATAATAGGTCACTATTGCTCCCTCTAAAACCAATGATGGCCCACTATTCTTTCTACTGACAACAATTTTTTTATTTTATTTTATATTTTTTTGTGTATTTTTTACTTTTACTTTTTTACACTTTTATTTGTAACTGTAACGGTTTGGGTCTCTCAAAATGCGATGGAGTCCCTGTGAAAGTGTGCCTAGTCTGTGCAGTGCTGTTCTCTATGGTAAAACTCCACTAGTGAATGGTAGCGCTCAAAAAATTCACCAATGCAAAGACAAGGATTGTCAGGACAGGAGGGACAATAATAACGGGTGTCACATCTATATCCGTGCTTTCTACAGACACGACATTTTCTTTGGGGGGCTCGTTGGGTAGGGGTACTTGGGAGGACATACGGAAAATGCCTCTCATGCCGCCGGCTTACTGCATTTGGATTGGGAAGGTGAGGTGGAGCCCCGTCTGGAAACAGAAGGGCTCTGACGATCTCTTCCTGGAATTTAAGGAAGGATCCAGTCCATCCTGAAGCTCTGTATGGCACATGAGCGTTCAGCAAAGCCAATTGAAATAAATAAACAGACACTTTTTTGGTACCAGCGTTTGCCTTACAGGCAACTAGGTATGGTGCCAACAACTGGTCGTTGAGGTCCACCCCTCCCATATTTTGGTTATATTTGTGGACACAGAGGTGTTCCTCCACAACACCGGTCGCCGTAGTAATTTGGACCGTTGTGTCTGCATGAAGGGAGGTAAGAACAAAAACATTCTAATTATTCCTCCTCTTCACTACTGTACCTTCGATTTGCCATTTTGGGCTCTAAATTTACTGGTACACTAGTGAGACTCACAGGCAAAAAAAGCTCCTGACTGTCAGCGACTGTATCAAAACGCTACCAAAAAACTGTTAGCCATTGCAGGGATCAGGCCTGACTCTGCGAACACTGCAGTTATGTGTTTAGTGTTTTGTAAGTGACAGTGATCGATCGATCGATACTGCATTTGGGTGGGCTGGGCTGGGCAGAGGGACAAACTGCAGGTATCTGAGCTGATCCCACTAACACTGCGTTTTTGGGAACCCTAAACTGCTGGGGACACTAGTATAGATCTGATCAGATATTAAAGCGGGAGTCTGCCGGCAGCCCGCGTTTTTTTTTTTTTTTTTTTATTTTTTTTTTTTAAAAGCCAGCAGCTACAAATACTGCAGCTGCTGACTTTTAAAATAGTGACACTTACCCGTCCAGCGCGCCCGCGATGTCGGCACCCGAAGCCGATCTCTCGATCGTCTCTTGGGTGCTGCCGCCGCCATCTTGGGTATGGGAATCAGGAAGTGGAGCCTTTCAGCTTCATTTCCCGGTTCCCTACTGCGCATGCGCGAGTCGCGCTGCGCAATAAGGATGGACCCGCTGCCTCTGGGATCTGTGTGTTTCCCAGCAGGCAGCGGGGGACTTTCGGAAAGGGGCGTAATCTACGCCCCTTTCCGCAGAGAGCTATCCCGGAAGTGGGTGCAGATACCTGTACTGTACAGGTACCTGCACCCCCCTCCCCCCTGAAAGGTGCCAATTGTGGCGCCGGAGGGGGGTAGGGTTCCGATGAGCGGATGGTCCACTTTAGGGTGGACCTCCGCTTTAATCCTTTCAGATACTATACTACTAAGGGAGGTTATGCTGTGTGTGTGCGTGCGTGGGTGTTAGCATTACTGGCACTAACCTGATGCTGCCTGGGGCGACGCATACCCCATCTGACCCTAAAACCTAACTTATATCACCCGCTGGGTGATCAGGTGGTTTAACCTTTATTAAAGTAGTTGTATAGTCAATTTTGGTACTTTTACCTACAGGAAAGTCTATAATAAGGCTTACCTGTAGGTAAAAAAAATATATCTCCTAAACCTGTACGGTTTAGGAAATATTCCCCTCGCAATGAGCCGCTGGCTGCAGCAGCGCATGCGCACAGACGATTCTCGGGTAAAAGTCCGGCAGACGCCAGACCCTGCCGGGAAGAAATCTCCCGTGCGCATGCGCGGGAGTGACGATATCGTGGCTCCGGCCACTCACAGCGCCAGAGCCGCTATACCTGGAAGAAACGCAGAAGGAACATGTCAGCTCCCTTGGCGTGGATCGGGCCAGATGTCGGGGCCTCGTTCCAAGGTAAGTATTTCATAATGAGCTATTATTGGGTGCATACTAGCATATTATGCCTTTTCCTTTGCAGGTGAGTAAAAAAAAAAAAAAACACTTCAGCGGGTATAAAACCGCTTTAAGTAATAAATGGCGGGTGCCCTGATACTATAAAAAAAAACAAAAACTAACTAACCAGCGTCAGCCGTAACAGTTATACAGTGATCACTGGTGAAAGGGTTAACTAGGGGGCAATCAGGGGGTTAAAACCTTTACTAGGTAGTATATGGGGGTACCTGATGCTGAACCTAAATACGTACCTGGCTAACTAGCGTCACCTGTGACACCAATATGGTGATCAGTAAAAAGATAATTTAGTGACACCGGGGACAGGGGGTGATCAAGGGGTTAAACCTTTATTGGGGGGGTACCCCAGACCTAAAGGGGCCTAGCACTAACTGCCCTACCACTTATAACAGTCACAAATGACACCAATGCAGTAATCAGTAAAAAAAAAAAAGAAGCTTCTCATTAACCAAGAGCGATCGCGAGGGGGTGGCCATGAATCAGTGTCCTCCCCCTCAGCACGCTGGGAGGCAGGGACGTACAGGTACGCCCATATGCCTGCCCGTGCCAGTCTGCCGACGTACATCAGCATGCGACGGTCGGCAACTGGTTAACGACAGTCATTTACATAATCATTTGTGTAGCATATACAATTGCTATATTCTTTTTTTTTTTGTCCCACAAAATTGGAGTTACAATTTAACTACTTGCTGACCAGGCACTTTGTTTACAAGTTTAAATCCGTATTTTTTGCTAGAAAATAAATGAAACTCCCAAACATTATACTTTATTTTATTTTTTATTTTTTAGCAGAGACACTAGGGAGTAAAATGGCAATCGTTGCAATTTTTTATGTCATGATTTAAAAACCCAATTTAAATCCCCTGCCCGGTTTAATCCCTTCCCAGCAAGTGTCATTAGTACAGTGACAGTGCATACTTTTAGCACAAATCACTGTGTGTCACTGTTTCCCACAAAGTGTCAAAAGTGGCGGTTAGTGTCAGATTTCCCACCACAATATCACAGTCCCGCTATAAATCGCTGATCACCACCATTAATAATATGAATAAATGTAGCATAGTCCCGGGTCCCCTATAGTCTAATGAGAATGTCTAGAGTTAGGGACAGCTGACATCCTTCTATATGGAGTGGGTTACAAGGCATGGTGGCTGTAGTGTAAGATAGATTCATGGGCACCAGACACTTCTTGAATGCAAAGAGATTTATTTTCTCTTGAACTGAACTGTGGGAGACAAGGTTAGGGCCAGGACACCCTTTAGTAGTTGCAATGTCAATTAGCAGACTCCGAGACTTCTATAGGCAGATAGCCAGACACCGATACTCCTCAAGCGTCACCCCACTGGACTGCTCGGTCCCTGGCTTGGCACACAAGGCTGCTCTGCAAGCAAAACCTCCGCTGGCTGGGTCCCTGGCTTGGCACCTGCTGAAGTTTCCCAATTCTTCACCATCCCCGGTTGGTAAGAATACTGCTCTGGTACTTGCTTCAATTACTCAGTGTGGTCCCTGGTAATAAAGTGGAAGTTCCCTTAGTGGCGACAGCTTCCCCTCTACCTCCGACAGGTTCTCCGGCTGGCAGAACCGTCACTTCTGGTTGGACTGCAAACCGCAGAGCCTACGCTGCTCTCTTGCTTCTGGGTAGGCCCTACACAGCCTGGCATCCAGATGTCCCAGGATAGCAGCCCTGGGCAGCACATGTCCACCCAGATAGCCCTCCAGTTGGCACAGAACCCCGATCACCTGACTCCACCCAAATAAATAGGTTCTCCCAGCAGGCCAAGAAAACCCCTACCCATTGGCTGAGATACCCCATATACTTCTAATCTGACCTTGCAATGCCTTTATCTTATCTAATGCCACCAAGTGCCTGACCACCTAGTGGTAGAAGAGAGAAGCGCAGCAATTCCAGAATTTGGGCGAACTCAATTGATCCCTAACAATTGGCCAAGGCGAATACACCTGGCTGGTAAATTTAGGTGCAACTCTGCCTAAACACCAGGGTGCTACAGCAATAAATAAATAAAAATAATAGTATAATAAACAGTATAGACCATAGTTTGTAGACGCTGTAACTTTTGTGAAAACCAATCAATATAAACAAATTGGGTTTTACTTTACCAAAAACATGTAGCAGAATACATATTGGCCTACATTGATGAAGACATTTGATTTTTACATGTTTTTATTGGATATGTTTTATAGCCGAAAGTAAGAAATATATATTTTTTATTCAAGATTTTAGTTTTTTTTCCATTTATAGCACAAAAACGAAAACACCCAGTGGTGATCAAATTCCACCAAATGAAAATATTTGTAGGAACGTAAAAAATTATATAAAATGTAATTTGTGTACAACATTGTAGCAATTGTCAGTTAACCACTTCAGCCCCGGAAGATTTGGCTGCTGAATGACCAGGCCATTTTTTGCGATTCGTCACTGCGTTACTTTAACTGACAATTGCGCGATCGTGCGACGTTGCACCCAAACAAAATTGAAGTCCTTTTTTTTTTCCACAAACAGAGCTTTCTTTTGGTGGTATTTGATCACCTCTGCGGTTTTATTTTTTGCGCTGTAAACAAAAAAAAAGCGTACATTTTGAAATAAAAACCACAATATTTTGTACTTTTTGCTATAATAAATATTCCCAATTTTTTTTTTTTTTTTAAAGCAAATTTCTCCTCAGTTTAGGCCAATATGTATTCTTCTACATATTTTTGGTAAAAAAAAAAAAAAAAAACGCAATAAGCGTATATTGATTGGTTTGCACACAAGTTATAGCGTTTACAAAATAGGGAAAGATTTATAGCATTTTTATTATTATTTCTTTTTTCTTTTCAAATATTTTATTAAAGAATCAGGCAGAGTACAGTAAAATAGACTGAACAGTTTACTACAAAAACAGCAACAAAGGATGATCAGATACGCTGTTACTTAAGCATTGTAAAAGTAGATAACTCGGTACAGACTCAAGATTGGCCCCTGCTTCCCACACGCATAGGGTAAGCAAAAGTCAAAACAATGGAAGGGGGGGCCAGACGAAAATAGGCCAACTAGTGTCGAAAGGGAAAAAATCCGTAGACATTTATGCTCAGATCATCAGTCCCTACTCAGGGTAATAGTGAAGGAGAACAGCGTTGCTTAAGGTATTTTACCCAACTTAGAAAAAAAGAGTAAGAAAAAGAAGATACAGGGATAGAAAAGGAGAGGAAAGAGAAGGAGGAAGTAGGGTCATAGAGAGAGAGGGAAGAGTTGTAGTAGAGTAAGGGAAAGAAGGGAGAGAAGGAAAGGCATGGTCGGCGGACCCAGGGGAACCACGGGCCCCAAATCACTGATCATTTTAAATTAAGGAGCCATAAGACGCATGTCAAAGTCCTTAGGTAGGAAATTGTCTACCCATGGTTGCCAAATTTTAGTAAACAGTGGGATTTTATCCAACGTTACCGCTTCTATTTTCGCATGTATCATCGCTTGTGTGATTCTGTGTTTGGTCTCAGCTACATGTAAGGTAGGTGTCCTCCAGGCTCTCGCTATCGTTTGCTTAGCTGCAGTTAAATTATTTCTTTTTTAATAGTAATGGCGGCGATCTGCGATTTTTATGGCGGACACATTGGACACTTTTTTGGGACCATTGGCATTTATACAGCGATCAGTGCTATAAAAATGTACTGATTACCGTAAAAATGTCACTGCCAAGGAAGGGGTTAACACCAGGGGGCGATCAAGGGGTTAATTGTGTTCCCTGGGAAGTGATTCTACCTGAAGGGGGTGGGACTGACTAGAGCAGTGATGGCGAACCTTGGCACCCCAGATGTTTTGGAACTACATTTCCCATGATGCTCATGCACTCTGCAGTGTAGTTGAGCATCATGGGAAATGTAGTTTCAAAAACATCTGGGGTGCCAAGGTTCGCCATCACTGGACTAGAGGAAGTGACAGATCGTGGTTCCTAGCTAACAGGAACACACGATCTCTCACTCCTTTCAGAACAGAACAGGGAAAAGTGTGTTTACACACACTCGTCCCTGTTCTGCCTCTCGTGTTTGCTCGTGGCCGGCGGTCATGATGACCGCAGCGGCACCCCCCCTGTGTAGCAGGCGTGTGCCTGCTATCCCAATCCCATGAGCCGACCTATAGCTATGACAGTTCGCTGGATCATGCCGACCTGCCGCGGTAAAATGATGTTGGCTGGCCAGCAAGCGGTTAAAGTAGCGCAGTGCCAAAAAGCAAAAAACTGACAAGTCATGAGAGGGGTGGGGGGTAAATCTTCCAGAAGTCAAGTGGTGATAGACGATCAGAGTGGCTGTGTACCTTCACTTCCTATATTAACGCCTGAGAGGGGAGGAAGTGAGGCTCTGTGGAGGAAAGGATCAGCAGCAGATTCATGGTGGGGTAATTTAACCCCTTCACTCCCCTTCCTCTACCGTACTGCACCGTAATCTCCATGCTGTGCCCTGCCTGTATATTAAAGTAGCACTATAGACAAAAACTTTTTTCATTTTGGATAGACCAAATGTATTTTTTATTTTATTTTTAATCACCATTTGTGTCCCATGGGGGAGATTTCCCTTCACTTCCTGTCCCATAGCCAAAGCAGGAAGTGAAAGGAAATCCCTGCAAATTAAGGGAATCCATTTGATCCCCTCTTCCCAGGCCACCAGAACTAGTGTCCTCATTGGAAGATTTCCCCTATTTTACTTTTCTGGGGACAACCCAAAATGTGGGAGTTTCTTTCCTTTACAGGACAAATTGAAAGGGCGATACTCCCCAATGGGGGTGCAGACAGCCATAAAAGCTGACAGTTTTGGATTCACTCCATCCAAAACTAAAAAAATAAAATAAAAGTTTTGCCTTTAGCTATACTTTAACTCCTTCACCCCCTTACCCTGCACATCAACCCCCTATGTCTGGGATATGCAATTAGCTGACCTCCAGCTATTGCAAAACTACAAGTCCCATCATGCCTCTGGCTCTGGGTTTCATGATTGTGGCTGTCAGAGTCTTGCTAGGCCTCATGGGACTTGTAGTTCTGCAACAGCTGGAGGTCCGCTAATTGCATATCCCTGCCCTGTGTCCATCCTCCTACTGTATGTGACCTGTACATTACCCCTTACCTTCTCCCCCTCCCTCTGTGTATGATGTATATATAATAATGAGGAGCTGTACCGGAGCTGCCGGCAGTGGTGAAGGCGATCCGGTCCTCTCTGTGGCTGGGCATGGAGACGAGTGAGGGGAAGATTTCCCACATCCGTCTCCATGACACTGCAGGGCAGAAGTGACGTTTTCATAGCTCTTAAAGGTCCATTTTTAAAAATCTTTTTTTAAATGATAATTTTTTATATTTATTTTTTATTGCATTTTAGTGTAAATATGAGATCTGAGGTCTTTTTGACCCCCCATCTCATATTTAAGAGGTCCTGTCATGATTTTTTTCTGGGGGAGGGAGCCTCTGTCTCCTGTTCATTCATTTTCAATGCTGAGGCTGCTCAGAAAGGGGCTTGGGAATCTGTGTCCTCAGTCCCTTTCTCTACCTCAAAGGGAAGATGTCAGGGGTTTATTAGACTCCTGATATCTCAACAAAGCCCCAACAGGGCTGATAAAAAAAAACAAAAAGATTCAATAATATTTACAAAATAAAATTGTAAAAAATAAATAAAATAAAAACCTGACACCACCCCCATATCAGCTCTGTCCACAGCCCCAAGCCCCTCCCCCAAAAAGCACTGTAAAAAACAAAACAAAAAAAACTAAACTAAATGAAATTGTAAAAATATAAATACATTAAAAAAACATCCACTGCTCTACTGACACCGTCCACTGCCCCAAACCGCCCTCCACCCCCTTCCCCAGAAGCACTGTGAAAAAAATATTTTAAAAAGTGTTTAAAAAGATAAAATTGTAACAACAAAAAACTGCTGACACTACCCTACTGACACTGTCCATTTACCTCCATACACTCTGCACTCCTCTCCTGTACATACCCCCCACCTCCACGCACTCCTCTCCCGCACATACCCCCCACCTCCACGCACTCCTCTCCCGCACATACCCCCCACCTCCACGCACTCCTCTCCCGCACATACCCCCCACCTCCACGCACTCCTCTCCTGCACATACCCCCAACCTCCACGTACTCCTCTCCTGCACATACCCCCCCACCTCCATGCACTCCTCTCCTGCACATACCCCCCACCTCCACGCACTCCTCTCCCGCACATACCCCCCACCTCCACGCACTCCTCTCCTGCACATACCCCCCACCTCCATGCACTCCTCTCCTGCACATACCCCCCACCTCCACGCACTCCTCTCCCGCACATACCCCCAACCTTCATGCACTCCTCTCCTACACATACCCCCCACCTCCACGCACTCCTCTCCCACACATACCCCCCACCTCCACGCACTCCTGTCCCGCACATACCCCCCATCTCCACGCACTCCTCTCCTGCACATACTACCCACCTCCACGCACTCCTCTCCCGAAAATACTACCCACCTCCATACACTCTTCTCCCGCACATACTACCCACCTCCATGCACTCCTCTCCCGCACATACTACCCACCTCCATACACTCCTCTCCCGCACACACTACCCACCTCCATGCACTCCTCTCCCGCAAATACTAACCACCTCCATACACTCTGCACTCCTCTCCCGCACATACTACCCACCTCCATGCACTCCTCTCCCGCAAACACTACCCACCTCCATACACTCTTCTCCCGCACATACTACCCACCTCCATGCACTCCTCTCCCGCACATACTACCCACCTCCATACACTCCTCTCCCGCACATACTACCCACCTCCATGCACTCCTCTCCCGCACTTACTACCCACCTCCATGCACTCCTCTCCCGCACATACTACCCACCTCCATGCACTCCTCTCCCGCACATACTACCCACCTCCATGCACTCCTCTCCCGCACATACTACCCACCTCCATGCACTCCGCAATCCTCTCCCGCACATACTACCCACCTCCATACACTCCGCACTCCTCTCCCGCACATACTAACCAACTCCATGCACTCCTCTCCCACACATACTACCCACCTCCATGCACTCCTCTCCCGCACATACTACCCACTTCCATGCACTCCTCTCCCGCACATACTACCCACCTACATGCACTCCTCTCCCACACATACTACCCACTTCCATGCACTCCTCTCCCACACATACTACCCACCTCCATGCACTCCTCTCCCGCACATACTACCCACCTCCATGCACTCCTCTCCCGCACATACTACCCACCTACATGCACTCTGCACTCCTCTCCCGCACATACTACCCACCTCCATACACTCCGCACTCCTCTCCCGCACATGCTACCCACCTCCATGCACTCCTCTCCCGCACATACTACCCACTTCCATGCACTCCTCTCCCACACATACTACCCACCTCCACGCAACTCCTCTCCCGCACATACTACCCACCTCCATGCACTCCTCTCCCGCACATACTACCCACCTCCACGCAACTCCTCTCCCGCACATACTACCCACCTCCACGCAACTCCTCTACCGCACATACTACCCACCTCCATGCACTCCTCTCCCGCACATACTACCCACCTCCATGCACTCCTCTCCCTCACATACTACCCACCTCCATGCACTCTTCTCCCGCAAATACTACCCACCTCCATACACTCCGCACTCCTCTCCAGCACATACTACCCAACTCCATACACTCTGCACTCCTCTCCCGCACATACTACCCACCTCCATACACTCCTCTCCCGCACTTACTACCCACCTCCATGCACTCCTCTCCCGCACATACTACCCACCTCCATGCACTCCTCTCCCGCACATACTACCCACCTCCATGCACTCCTCTCCCGCACATACTACCTACCTACATACACTCTGCACTCCTCTCCCGCACATACTACCCACCTACATGCACTCCTCTCCCACACATACTACCCACCTCCATGCACTCGTCTCCCGCATACTACCCACCTCCACGCACTCCTCTCCCGCACATACTACCCACCTCCACGCACTCCTCTCCCGCACATACTACCCACCTCCACGCACTCCTCTCCCGCACATACTATCCACCTCCACGCACTCATCTCCCGCAAATACTACCCACCTCCATACACTCCGCACTCTTCTCCCGCACATACTACCCACCTCCATGCACTCCTCTCCCGCACATACTACCCACCTCCATGCACTCCTCTCCCGCACATACTACCCACCTACATACACTCTGCACTCCTCTCCTGCACATACTACCCACCTCCATGCACTCGTCTCCCGCACATACTACCCACCTCCATGCGCTCGTCTCCCGCACATACTACCCACCTCCATGCGCTCGTCTCCCGCACATACTACCCACCTCTATGCGCTCGTCTCCCGCACATACTACCCACCTTCATGCGCTCGTCTCCCGCACATACTACCCACCTCCATGCGCTCGTCTCCCGCACATACTACCCACCTCCATGCGCTCGTCTCCCGCACATACTACCCACCTCCATGCACTCGTCTCCCGCACATACTACCCACCTCCATGCACTCGTCTCTATCGCACATACTACCCACCTCCATGCACTCCTCTCCCGCACATACTACCCACCTCCATGCACTCCTCTCGCGCACATACTACCCACCTCCATGCCCTCGTCTCCCGCACATACAACCCACCTCCATGCACTCCTCTCCCGCACCGACAACCCACCTCCATGCACTCCTCTCCCGCACATACTACCCACCTACATACACTCTGCACTCCTCTCCCGCACATACTACCCACCTCCATGCACTCGTCTCCCGCACATACTACTCATCTCCATGCACTCGTCTCCCGCACATACTACCCACCTCCATGCACTCGTCTCCCGCACATACTACCCACCTCCATGCACTCGTCTCCCGCACATACTACCCACCTCCATGCACTCGTCTCCCGCACATACTACCCACCTCCATGCACTCGTCTCCCGCACATACTACCCACCTCCATGCACTCGTCTCCCGCACATACTACCCACCTCCATGCACTCGTCTCCCGCACATACTACCCACCTCCATGCACTCGTCTCCCGCACATACTACCCACCTCCATGCACTCGTCTCTATCGCACATACTACCCACCTCCATGCACTCCTCTCCCGCACATACTACCCACCTCCATGCACTCCTCTCGCGCACATACTACCCACCTCCATGCCCTCGTCTCCCGCACATACAACCCACCTCCATGCACTCCTCTCCCGCACATACAACCCACCTCCATGCACTCCTCTCCCGCACATACTACCCACCTCCATGCACTCCTCTCCCGCACATACTACCCACCTCCATGCACTCCTCTCCCGCACTTACTACCCACCTCCATGCACTCGTCTCCCGCACATACTACCCACCTCCATGCACTCGTCTCCCGCACATACTACCCACCTCCATGCACTCGTCTCCCGCACATACTACCCACCTCCATGCACTCGTCTCCCGCACATACTACCCACCTCCATGCACTCGTCTCCCGCACATACTACCCACCTCCATGCACTCGTCTCCCGCACATACTACCCACCTCCATGCACTCGTCTCCCGCACATACAACCCACCTCCATGCACTCCTCTCCCGCACTTACTACCCACCTCCATGCACTCGTCTCCCGCACATACTACCCACCTCCATGCACTCCTCTCTCGCACATACTACCCACCTCCATGCCCTTGTCTCCCGCACATACAACCCACCTCCATGCACTCCTCTCCCGCACATACAACCCACCTCCATGCACTCCTCTCCCGCACATACTACCCACCTACATACACTCTGCACTCCTCTCCCGCACATACTACCCACCTCCATGCACTCGTCTCCCGCACATACTACTCACCTCCATGCACTCGTCTCCCGCACATACTACCCACCTCCATGCACTCGTCTCCCGCACATACTACCCACCTCCATGCACTCGTCTCCCGCACATACTACCCACCTCCATGCACTCGTCTCCCGCACATACTACCCACCTCCATGCACTCGTCTCTATCGCACATACTACCCACCTCCATGCACTCCTCTCCCGCACATACTACCCACCTCCATGCACTCGTCTCCCGCACATACTACCCACCTCCATGCACTCGTCTCCCGCACATACTACCCACCTCCATGCACTCGTCTCCCGCACATACTACCCACCTCCATGCACTCGTCTCCCGCACATACTACCCACCTCCATGCACTCGTCTCCCGCACATACAACCCACCTCCATGCACTCCTCTCCCGCACTTACTACCCACCTCCATGCACTCGTCTCCCGCACATACTACCCACCTCCATGCACTCCTCTCTCGCACATACTACCCACCTCCATGCCCTTGTCTCCCGCACATACAACCCACCTCCATGCACTCCTCTCCCGCACATACAACCCACCTCCATGCACTCCTCTCCCGCACATACTACCCACCTACATACACTCTGCACTCCTCTCCCGCACATACTACCCACCTCCATGCACTCGTCTCCCGCACATACAACCCACCTCCATGCACTCCTCTCCCGCACTTACTACCCACCTCCATGCACTCGTCTCCCGCACATACTACCCACCTCCATGCACTCCTCTCTCGCACATACTACCCACCTCCATGCCCTTGTCTCCCGCACATACAACCCACCTCCATGCACTCCTCTCCCGCACATACAACCCACCTCCATGCACTCCTCTCCCGCACATACTACCCACCTACATACACTCTGCACTCCTCTCCCGCACATACTACCCACCTCCATGCACTCGTCTCCCGCACATACTACTCACCTCCATGCACTCGTCTCCCGCACATACTACCCACCTCCATGCACTCGTCTCCCGCACATACTACCCACCTCCATGCACTCGTCTCCCGCACATACTACCCACCTCCATGCACTCGTCTCTATCGCACATACTACCCACCTCCATGCACTCGTCTCCCGCACATACTACCCACCTCCATGCACTCGTCTCCCGCACATACTACCCACCTCCATGCACTCGTCTCCCGCACATACTACCCACCTCCATGCACTCGTCTCCCGCACATACTACCCACCTCCATGCACTCGTCTCCCGCACATACTACCCACCTCCATGCACTCGTCTCCCGCACATACAACCCACCTCCATGCACTCCTCTCCCGCACTTACTACCCACCTCCATGCACTCGTCTCCCGCACTTACTACCCACCTCCATGCACTCCTCTCTCGCACATACTACCCACCTCCATGCACTCGTCTCCCGCACATACAACCCACCTCCATGCACTCCTCTCCCGCACATACTACCCACCTCCATGCACTCGTCTCCCGCACATACAACCCACCTCCATGCACTCCTCTCCCGCACTTACTACCCACCTCCATGCACTCGTCTCCCGCACATACTACCCACCTCCATGCACTCCTCTCCCGCACATACAACCCACCTCCATGCACTCCTCTCCCGCACATACAACCCACCTCCATGCACTCCTCTCCCGCACATACTACCCACCTACATACACTCTGCACTCCTCTCCCGCACATACTACCCACCTCCATGCACTCGTCTCCCGCACATACTACTCACCTCCATGCACTCGTCTCCCGCACATACTACCCACCTCCATGCACTCGTCTCCCGCACATACTACCCACCTCCATGCACTCGTCTCCCGCACATACTACCCACCTCCATGCACTCGTCTCCCGCACATACTACCCACCTCCATGCACTCGTCTCTATCGCACATACTACCCACCTCCATGCACTCCTCTCCCGCACATACTACCCACCTCCATGCACTCCTCTCGCGCACATACTACCCACCTCCATGCACTCCTCTCGCGCACATACTACCCACCTCCATGCCCTCGTCTCCCGCACATACAACCCACCTCCATGCACTCCTCTCCCGCACATACAACCCACCTCCATGCACTCCTCTCCCGCACATACTACCCACCTCCATGCACTCGTCTCTATCGCACATACTACCCACCTCCATGCACTCCTCTCCCGCACATACTACCCACCTCCATGCACTCCTCTCGCGCACATACTACCCACCTCCATGCCCTCGTCTCCCGCACATACAACCCACCTCCATGCACTCCTTTCCTGCACTTCCTACCCACCTCCATGCACTCCTCTCCCGCACATACAACCCACCTCCATGCACTCCTCTCCCGCACATACAACCCACCTCCATGCACTCCTCTCCCGCACATACTACCCACCTCCATGCACTCCTCTCCCGCACATACTACCCACCTCCATGCACTCCTCTCCCGCACATACTACCCACCTCCATGCACTCCTCTCCCGCACATACTACCCACCTCCATGCACTCGTCTCCCACACATACTACCCACCTCCATGCACTCGTCTCCCTCACATACTACCCACCTCCATGCACTCGTCTCCCGCACATACTACCCACCTCCATGCACTCGTCTCCCGCACATACTACCCACCTCCATGCACTCCTCTCTATCGCACATACTACCCACCTCCATGCACTCCTCTCTATCGCACATACTACCCACCTCCATGCACTCCTCTCCCGCACATACTACCCACCTCCATGCACTCCTCTCCCGCACATACTACCCACCTCTATGCACTCCTCTCCGGCACATACTACCCACCTCCATACACTCTGCACATACTACCCACCTCCATACACTCCTCTCCCGCACATACTACCCACCTCCATGCACTCCTCTCGCGCACATACTACCCACCTCCATGCCCTCGTCTCCCGCACATACTACCCACCTCCATGCGCTCGTCTCCCGCACATACTACCCACCTCCATGCGCTCGTCTCCCGCACATACTACCCACCTCCATGCGCTCGTCTCCCGCACATACTACCCACCTCAATGCGCTCGTCTCCCCCACATACTACCCACCTCCATGTGCTCGTCTCCCGCACATACTACCCACCTCCATGCTCTCGTCTCCCGCACATACTACCCCCCTCCATGCACTCGTCTCCCGCACATACTACCCACCTCCATGCACTCGTCTCTATCGCACATACTACCCACCTCCATGCACTCCTCTCCCGCACATACTACCCACCTCCATGCACTCCTCTCGCGCACATACTACCCACCTCCATGCCCTCGTCTCCCGCACATACAACCCACCTCCATGCACTCCTCTCCCGCACATACAACCCACCTCCATGCACTCCTCTCCCGCACATACTACCCACCTCCATGCACTCGTCTCCCGCACATACTACCCACCTCCATGCACTCGTCTCCCGCACATACTACCCACCTCCATGCACTCGTCTCCCGCACATACTACCCACCTCCATGCACTCGTCTCCCGCACATACTACCCACCTCCATGCACTCGTCTCCCGCACATACTACCCACCTCCATGCACTCGTCTCCCGCACATACTACCCACCTCCATGCACTCGTCTCCCGCACATACTACCCACCTCCATGCACTCCTCTCCCGCACATACTACCCACCTCCATGCACTCGTCTCTATCGCACATACTACCCACCTCCATGCACTCCTCTCCCGCACATACTACCCACCTCCATGCACTCCTCTCCCGCACATACTACCCACCTCCATGCACTCGTCTCCCGCACATACTACCCACCTCCATGCACTCCTCTCCCGCACTTACTACCCACCTCCATGCACTCGTCTCCCGCACATACTACCCACCTCCATGCACTCGTCTCCCGCACATACTACCCACCTCCATGCACTCGTCTCCCGCACATACTACCCACCTCCATGCACTCGTCTCCCGCACATACTACCCACCTCCATGCACTCGTCTCCCGCACATACTACCCACCTCCATGCACTCGTCTCCCGCACATACTACCCACCTCCATGCACTCGTCTCCCGCACATACTACCCACCTCCATGCACTCGTCTCCCGCACATACAACCCACCTCCATGCACTCCTCTCCCGCACTTACTACCCACCTCCATGCACTCGTCTCCCGCACATACTACCCACCTCCATGCACTCCTCTCTCGCACATACTACCCACCTCCATGCCCTTGTCTCCCGCACATACAACCCACCTCCATGCACTCCTCTCCCGCACATACAACCCACCTCCATGCACTCCTCTCCCGCACATACTACCCACCTACATACACTCTGCACTCCTCTCCCGCACATACTACCAACCTCCATGCACTCGTCTCCTGCACATACTACTCACCTCCATGCACTCGTCTCTTGCACATACTACCCACCTCCATGCACTCGTCTCCCGCACATACTAACCACCTCCATGCACTCATTTCCAGCACATACTACCCACCTCCATACACTCCTCTCCCGCACATACTACCCACCTCCACGCACTCCTCTCCCGCACATACTACCCACCTCCATACACTCCGCAATCCTCTCCCACACATACTAGCCACCTCCATACACTCCGTACTCCTCTCCCGCAAATACTACCCACCCCCATGCACTCCTCTCCCGCACATACTACCCACCTCCATGCACTCCTCTCCCGCACATACTACCCACCTCCATGCACTCCTCTCCCGCACATACTACCCACCTCCACGCACTCCTCTCCCGCACATACTATCCACCTCTACGCACTCCTCTCCCGCAAATACTATCTACCTCCATACACTCCGCACTCCTCTCCCGCACATACTACCCACCTCCATGCACTCCTCTCCCGCACATACTACCCACCTCCATGCACTCCTCTCCCACACATACTACCCACCTCCACGCACTCGTCTCCCGCACATACTACCCACCTCCATGCACTCGTCTCTATCGCACATACTACCCACCTCCATGCACTCCTCTCCCGCACATACTACCCACCTCCATGCCCTCGTCTCCCGCACATACAACCCACCTCCATGCACTCCTCTCCCGCACCGACAACCCACCTCCATGCACTCCTCTCCCGCACATACTACCCACCTCCATGCACTCGTCTCCCGCACATACTACTCATCTCCATGCACTCGTCTCCCGCACATACTACCCACCTCCATGCCCTCGTCTCCCGCACATACAACCCACCTCCATGCACTCCTCTCCCGCACATACTACCCACCTCCATGCACTCCTCTCCCGCACATACTACCCACCTCCATGCACTCCTCTCCCGCACTTACTACCCACCTCCATGCACTCGTCTCCCGCACATACTACCCACCTCCATGCACTCGTCTCCCGCACATACTACCCACCTCCATGCACTCGTCTCCCGCACATACTACCCACCTCCATGCACTCGTCTCCCGCACATACTACCCACCTCCATGCACTCGTCTCCCGCACATACTACCCACCTCCATGCACTCGTCTCCCGCACATACTACCCACCTCCATGCACTCGTCTCCCGCACATACTACCCACCTCCATGCACTCGTCTCCCGCACATACAACCCACCTCCATGCACTCCTCTCCCGCACTTACTACCCACCTCCATGCACTCGTCTCCCGCACATACTACCCACCTCCATGCACTCCTCTCTCGCACATACTACCCACCTCCATGCCCTTGTCTCCCGCACATACAACCCACCTCCATGCACTCCTCTCCCGCACATACAACCCACCTCCATGCACTCCTCTCCCGCACATACTACCCACCTACATACACTCTGCACTCGTCTCCCGCACATACTACCCACCTCCATGCACTCGTCTCCCGCACATACTACCCACCTCCATGCACTCGTCTCCCGCACATACTACCCACCTCCATGCACTCGTCTCCCGCACATACTACCCACCTCCATGCACTCGTCTCTATCGCACATACTACCCACCTCCATGCACTCCTCTCCCGCACATACTACCCACCTCCATGCACTCCTCTCGCGCACATACTACCCACCTCCATGCACTCCTCTCGCGCACATACTACCCACCTCCATGCCCTCGTCTCCCGCACATACAACCCACCTCCATGCACTCCTCTCCCGCACATACAACCCACCTCCATGCACTCCTCTCCCGCACATACTACCCACCTCCATGCACTCCTCTCCCGCACATACTACCCACCTCCATGCACTCCTCTCCCGCACATACAACCCACCTCCATGCACTCCTCTCCCGCACATACAACCCACCTCCATGCACTCCTCTCCCGCACATACTACCCACTCCCATGCACTCCTCTCCCGCACATACTACCCACCTCCATGCACTCCTCTCCCGCACATACTACCCACCTCCATGCACTCCTCTCCCGCACTTACTACCCACCTCCATGCACTCGTCTCCCACACATACTACCCACCTCCATGCACTCGTCTCCCTCACATACTACCCACCTCCATGCACTCGTCTCCCGCACATACTACCCATCTCCATGCACTCCTCTCCCGCACATACTACCCACCTCCATGCACTCCTCTCCCGCACATACAACCCACCTCCATGCACTACTCTCCCGCACTTACTACCCACCTCCATGCACTCGTCTCCCACACATACTACCCACCTCCATGCACTCGTCTCCCTCACATACTACCCACCTCCATGCACTCCTCTCCCGCACATACTACCCACCTCCATGCACTCCTCTCGCGCACATACTACCCACCTCCATGCCCTCGTCTCCCGCACATACTACCCACCTCCATGCGCTCGTCTCCCGCACATACTACCCACCTCCATGCGCTCGTCTCCCCCACATACTACCCACCTCCATGCGCTCGTCTCCCGCACATACTACCCACCTCCATGCTCTCGTCTCCCGCACATACTACCCACCTCCATGCACTCGTCTCCCGCACATACTACCCACCTCCATGCACTCGTCTCTATCGCACATACTACCCACCTCCATGCACTCCTCTCCCGCACATACTACCCAGCTCCATGCACTCCTCTCGCGCACATACTACCCACCTCCATGCCCTCGTCTCCCGCACATACAACCCACCTCCATGCACTCCTCTCCCGCACATACAACCCACCTTCATGCACTCCTCTCCCGCACATACTACCCACCTCCATGCACTCGTCTCCCGCACATACTACCCACCTCCATGCACTCCTCTCCCGCACTTACTACCCACCTCCATGCACTCGTCTCTCGCACATACTACCCACCTCCATGCACTCGTCTCCCGCACATACTACCCACCTCCATGCACTCGTCTCTATCGCACATACTACCCACCTCCATGCACTCCTCTCCCGCACATACTACCCACCTCCATGCACTCCTCTCGCGCACATACTACCCACCTCCATGCACTCCTCTCGCGCACATACTACCCACCTCCATGCCCTCGTCTCCCGCACATACAACCCACCTCCATGCACTCCTCTCCCGCACATACAACCCACCTCCATGCACTCCTCTCCCGCACATACTACCCACCTCCATGCACTCCTCTCCCGCACATACTACCCACCTCCATGCACTCCTCTCGCGCACATACTACCCACCTCCATGCCCTCGTCTCCCGCACATACAACCCACCTCCATGCACTCCTCTCCCGCACATACAACCCACCTCCATGCACTCCTCTCCCGCACATACTACCCACCTCCATGCACTCGTCTCCCGCACATACTACCCACCTCCATGCACTCCTCTCCCGCACTTACTACCCACCTCCATGCACTCGTCTCCCGCACATACTACCCACCTCCATGCACTCGTCTCCCTCACATACTACCCACCTCCATGCACTCCTCTCCCGCACATACAACCCACCTCCATGCACTCCTCTCCCGCACATACTACCCACCTCCATGCACTCGTCTCCCGCACATACTACCCACCTCCATGCACTCCTCTCCCGCACTTACTACCCACCTCCATGCACTCGTCTCCCGCACATACTACCCACCTCCATGCACTCGTCTCCCTCACATACTACCCACCTCCATGCACTCGTCTCCCGCACATACTACCCACCTCCATGCACTCGTCTCCCGCACATACTACCCACCTCCATGCACTCGTCTCCCGCACATACTACCCACCTCCATGCACTCGTCTCCCGCACATACTACCCACCTCCATGCACTCGTCTCCCGCACATACTACCCACCTCCATGCACTCGTCTCCCGCACATACTACCCACCTCCATGCACTCGTCTCCCGCACGTACTACCCACCTCCATGCACTCGTCTCCCGCACGTACTACCCACCTCCATGCACTCGTCTCCCGCACGTACTACCCACCTCCATGCACTCGTCTCCCGCACATACTACCCACCTCCATGCACTCGTCTCCCGCACATACTACCCACCTCCATGCACTCCTCTCTATCGCACATACTACCCACCTCCATGCACTCCTCTCCCGCACATACTACCCACCTCCATGCACTCCTCTCCCGCACATACTACCCACCTCTATGCACTCCTCTCCGGCACATACTACCCACCTCCATACACTCTGCACATACTACCCACCTCCATACACTCCTCTCGCGCACATACTACCCACCTCCATGCCCTCGTCTCCCGCACATACTACCCACCTCCATGCGCTTGTCTCCCGCACATACTACCCACCTCCATGCGCTCGTCTCCCGCACATACTACCCACCTCCATGCGCTCGTCTCCCGCACATACTACCCACCTCCATGCGCTCGTCTCCCGCACATACTACCCACCTCAATGCGCTCGTCTCCCCCACATACTACCCACCTCCATGTGCTCGTCTCCCGCACATACTACCCACCTCCATGCTCTCGTCTCCCGCACATACTACCCACCTCCATGCACTCGTCTCTATCGCACATACTACCCACCTCCATGCACTCCTCTCCCGCACATACTACCCACCTCCATGCACTCCTCTCGCGCACATACTACCCACCTCCATGCCCTCGTCTCCCGCACATACAACCCACCTCCATGCACTCCTCTCCCGCACATACAACCCACCTCCATGCACTCCTCTCCCGCACATACTACCCACCTCCATGCACTCGTCTCCCGCACATACAACCCACCTCCATGCACTCCTCTCCCGCACATACAACCCACCTCCATGCACTCCTCTCCCGCACATACTACCCACCTCCATGCACTCGTCTCCCGCACATACAACCCACCTCCATGCACTCCTCTCCCGCACATACAACCCACCTCCATGCACTCCTCTCCCGCACATACTACCCACCTCCATGCACTCCTCTCCCGCACATACTACCCACCTCCATGCACTCCTCTCCCGCACATACTACCCACCTACATACACTCTGCACTCCTCTCCCGCACATACTACCCACCTCCATGCACTCGTCTCCCGCACATACTACCCACCTCCATGCACTCGTCTCCCGCACATACTACCCACCTCCATGCACTCGTCTCCCGCACATACTACCCACCTCCATGCACTCGTCTCCCGCACATACTACCCACCTCCATGCACTCGTTTCCCGCACATACTACCCACCTCCATGCACTCGTCTCCCGCACATACTACCCACCTCCATGCACTCGTCTCCCGCACGTACTACCCACCTCCATGCACTCGTCTCCCGCACGTACTACTCACCTCCATGCACTCGTCTCCCGCACGTACTACCCACCTCCATGCACTCGTCTCCCGCACGTACTACCCACCTCCATGCACTCGTCTCCCGCACATACTACCCACCTCCATGCACTCGTCTCCCGCACGTACTACCCACCTCCATGCACTCCTCTCTATCGCACATACTACCCACCTCCATGCACTCCTCTCCCGCACATACTACCCACCTCCATGCACTCCTCTCCCGCACATACTACCCACCTCTATGCACTCCTCTCCGGCACATACTACCCACCTCCATACCCTCTGCACATACTACCCACCTCCATGCACTCCTCTCCCACACATACTACCCACCTCCACGCACTCCTCTCCCGCAAATACTACCCACCTCCATACACTCCGCACTCCTCTCCCGCACATACAACCCACCTCCATGCACTCCTCTCCCGCACATACTACCCACCTCCATGCACTCCTCTCCCGCACATACTACCCACCTCCATGCACTCCTCTCCCGCACTTACTACCCACCTCCATGCACTCGTCTCCCGCACATACTACTCACCTCCATGCACTCGTCTCCCGCACATACTACCCACCTCCATGCACTCGTCTCCCGCACATACTACCCACCTCCATGCACTCGTCTCCCGCACATACTACCCACCTCCATGCACTCGTCTCCCGCACATACTACCCACCTCCATGCACTCGTCTCCCGCACATACTACCCACCTCCATGCACTCGTCTCCCGCACGTACTACTCACCTCCATGCACTCGTCTCCCGCACGTACTACCCACCTCCATGCACTCGTCTCCCGCACCTACTACCCACCTCCATGCACTCGTCTCCCGCACATACTACCCACCTCCATGCACTCGTCTCCCGCACGTACTACCCACCTCCATGCACTCCTCTCTATCGCACATACTACCCACCTCCATGCACTCCTCTCCCGCACATACTACCCACCTCTATGCACTCCTCTCCGGCACATACTACCCACCTCCATACCCTCTGCACATACTACCCACCTCCATGCACTCCTCTCCCACACATACTACCCACCTCCACGCACTCCTCTCCCGCAAATACTACCCACCTCCATACACTCCGCACTCCTCTCCCGCACATACAACCCACCTCCATGCACTCCTCTCCCGCACATACTACCCACCTCCATGCACTCCTCTCCCGCACATACTACCCACCTCCATGCACTCCTCTCCCGCACTTACTACCCACCTCCATGCACTCGTCTCCCGCACATACTACCCACCTCCATGCACTCGTCTCCCGCACATACTACCCACCTCCATGCACTCGTCTCCCGCACATACTACCCACCTCCATGCACTCGTCTCCCGCACATACTACCCACCTCCATGCACTCGTCTCCCGCACATACTACCCACCTCCATGCACTCGTCTCCCGCACATACTACCCACCTCCATGCACTCGTCTCCCGCACATACAACCCACCTCCATGCACTCCTCTCCCGCACTTACTACCCACCTCCATGCACTCGTCTCCCGCACATACTACCCACCTCCATGCACTCCTCTCTCGCACATACTACCCACCTCCATGCCCTTGTCTCCCGCACATACAACCCACCTCCATGCACTCCTCTCCCGCACATACAACCCACCTCCATGCACTCCTCTCCCGCACATACTACCCACCTACATACACTCTGCACTCCTCTCCCGCACATACTACCCACCTCCATGCACTCGTCTCCCGCACATACTACTCACCTCCATGCACTCGTCTCCCGCACATACTACTCACCTCCATGCACTCGTCTCCCGCACATACTACCCACCTCCATGCACTCGTCTCCCGCACATACTAACCACCTCCATGCACTCATTTCCAGCACATACTACCCACCTCCATACACTCCTCTCCCGCACATACTACCCACCTCCACGCACTCCTCTCCCGCACATACTACCCACCTCCATACACTCCGCAATCCTCTCCCACACATACTAGCCACCTCCATACACTCCGTACTCCTCTCCCGCACATACTACCCACCCCCATGCACTCCTCTCCCGCACATACTACCCACCTCCATGCACTCCTCTCCCGCACATACTACCCACCTCCATGCACTCCTCTCCCGCACATACTACCCACCTCCACGCACTCCTCTCCCGCACATACTATCCACCTCTACGCACTCCTCTCCCGCAAATACTATCTACCTCCATACACTCCGCACTCCTCTCCCGCACATACTACCCACCTCCATGCACTCCTCTCCCGCACATACTACCCACCTCCATGCACTCCTCTCCCACACATACTACCCACCTCCACGCACTCCTCTCCCGCAAATACTACCCACCTCCATACACTCCGCACTCCTCTCCCGCACATACTACCCACCTCCATGCACTCCTCTCCCGCACATACTACCCACCTCCATGCACTCCTCTCCCGCACTTACTACCCAGCTCCATGCACTCCTCTCCCGCAAATACTACCCACCTCCACGCACTCCTCTCCCGCAAATACTACCCACCTCCATACACTCCGCACTCTTCTCCCGCACATACTACCCACCTCCATGCACTCCTCTCCCGCACATACTACCCACCTCCATGCACTCCTCTCCCGCACATACTACCCACCTACATACACTCTGCACTCCTCTCCCGCACATACTACCCACCTCCATGCACTCGTCTCCCGCACATACTACCCACCTCCATGCGCTCGTCTCCCGCACATACTACCCACCTCCATGCGCTCGTCTCCCGCACATACTACCCACCTTCATGCGCTCGTCTCCCGCACATACTACCCACCTCCATGCGCTCGTCTCCCGCACATACTACCCACCTCCATGCGCTCGTCTCCCGCACATACTACCCACCTCCATGCACTCGTCTCCCGCACATACTACCCACCTCCATGCACTCGTCTCTATCGCACATACTACCCACCTCCATGCACTCCTCTCCCGCACATACTACCCACCTCCATGCACTCCTCTCGCGCACATACTACCCACCTCCATGCCCTCGTCTCCCGCACATACAACCCACCTCCATGCACTCCTCTCCCGCACCGACAACCCACCTCCATGCACTCCTCTCCCGCACATACTACCCACCTACATACACTCTGCACTCCTCTCCCGCACATACTACCCACCTCCATGCACTCGTCTCCCGCACATACTACTCATCTCCATGCACTCGTCTCCCGCACATACTACCCACCTCCATGCACTCGTCTCCCGCACATACTACCCACCTCCATGCACTCGTCTCCCGCACATACTACCCACCTCCATGCACTCGTCTCCCGCACATACTACCCACCTCCATGCACTCGTCTCCCGCACATACTACTCACCTCCATGCACTCGTCTCCCGCACATACTACCCACCTCCATGCACTCGTCTCCCGCACATACTACCCACCTCCATGCACTCGTCTCCCGCACATACTACCCACCTCCATGCACTCGTCTCCCACACATACTACCCACCTCCATGCACTCGTCTCTATCGCACATACTACCCACCTCCATGCACTCCTCTCCCGCACATACTACCCACCTCCATGCACTCCTCTCCCGCACATACAACCCACCTCCATGCACTCCTCTCCCGCACATACAACCCACCTCCATGCACTCCTCTCCCGCACATACTACCCACCTCCATGCACTCCTCTCCCGCACATACTACCCACCTCCATGCACTCCTCTCCCGCACATACTACCCACCTCCATGCACTCCTCTCCCGCACTTACTACCCACCTCCATGCACTCGTCTCCCACACATACTACCCACCTCCATGCACTCGTCTCCCTCACATACTACCCACCTCCATGCACTCGTCTCCCGCACATACTACCCATCTCCATGCACTCCTCTCCCGCACATACTACCCACCTCCATGCACTCCTCTCCCGCACATACAACCCACCTCCATGCACTACTCTCCCGCACTTACTACCCACCTCCATGCACTCGTCTCCCACACATACTACCCACCTCCATGCACTCGTCTCCCTCACATACTACCCACCTCCATGCACTCCTCTCCCGCACATACTACCCACCTCCATGCACTCCTCTCGCGCACATACTACCCACCTCCATGCCCTCGTCTCCCGCACATACTACCCACCTCCATGCACTCGTCTCCCGCACATACTACCCACCTCCATGCACTCCTCTCCCGCACTTACTACCCACCTCCATGCACTCGTCTCCCGCACATACTACCCACCTCCATGCACTCGTCTCCCTCACATACTACCCACCTCCATGCACTCCTCTCCCGCACATACTACCCACCTCCATGCACTCGTCTCCCGCACGTACTACCCACCTCCATGCACTCGTCTCCCGCACGTACTACCCACCTCCATGCACTCGTCTCCCGCACGTACTACCCACCTCCATGCACTCGTCTCCCGCACATACTACCCACCTCCATGCACTCCTCTCTATCGCACATACTACCCACCTCCATGCACTCCTCTCCCGCACATACAACCCACCTCCATGCACTCCTCTCCCGCACATACTACCCACCTCTATGCACTCCTCTCCGGCACATACTACCCACCTCCATACACTCTGCACATACTACCCACCTCCATACACTCCTCTCCCGCACATACTACCCACCTCCATGCACTCCTCTCGCGCACATACTACCCACCTCCATGCCCTCGTCTCCCGCACATACTACCCACCTCCATGCGCTTGTCTCCCGCACATACTACCCACCTCCATGCGCTCGTCTCCCGCACATACTACCCACCTCCATGCGCTCGTCTCCCGCACATACTACCCACCTCCATGCGCTCGTCTCCCGCACATACTACCCACCTCCATGCGCTCGTCTCCCCCACATACTACCCACCTCCATGTGCTCGTCTCCCGCACATACTACCCACCTCCATGCTCTCGTCTCCCGCACATACTACCCCCCTCCATGCACTCGTCTCCCGCACATACTACCCACCTCCATGCACTCGTCTCTATCGCACATACTACCCACCTCCATGCACTCCTCTCCCGCACATACTACCCACCTCCATGCACTCCTCTCGCGCACATACTACCCACCTCCATGCCCTCGTCTCCCGCACATACAACCCACCTCCATGCACTCCTCTCCCGCACATACAACCCACCTCCATGCACTCGTCTCCCGCACATACAACCCACCTCCATGCACTCGTCTCCCGCACATACTACCCACCTCCATGCACTCGTCTCCCGCACATACTACCCACCTCCATGCACTCGTCTCCCGCACATACTACCCACCTCCATGCACTCGTCTCCCGCACATACTACCCACCTCCATGCACTCGTCTCCCGCACATACTACCCACCTCCATGCACTCGTCTCCCGCACATACTACCCACCTCCATGCACTCGTCTCCCGCACATACTACCCACCTCCATGCACTCGTCTCCCGCACATACTACCCACCTCCATGCACTCGTCTCCCGCACATACTACCCACCTCCATGCACTCGTCTCCCGCACATACAACCCACCTCCATGCACTCGTCTCCCGCACATACAACCCACCTCCATGCACTCCTCTCCCGCACTTACTACCCACCTCCATGCACTCGTCTCCCGCACATACTACCCACCTCCATGCACTCCTCTCCCGCACATACTACCCACCTCCATGCCCTTGTCTCCCGCACATACAACCCACCTCCATGCACTCCTCTCCCGCACATACAACCCACCTCCATGCACTCGTCTCCCGCACATACTACCCACCTCCATGCACTCGTCTCCCGCACATACTACCCATCTCCATGCACTCCTCTCCCGCACTTACTACCCACCTCCATGCACTCGTCTCCCGCACATACTACCCACCTCCATGCACTCGTCTCCCTCACATACTACCCACCTCCATGCACTCCTCTCCCGCACATACTACCCACCTCCATGCGCTCGTCTCCCGCACATACTACCCACCTCCATGCGCTCGTCTCCCCCACATACTACCCACCTCCATGCGCTCGTCTCCCCCACATACTACCCACCTCCATGCACTCGTCTCCCGCACATACTACCCACCTCCATGCACTCCTCTCCCGCACTTACTACCCACCTCCATGCACTCGTCTCCCGCACATACTACCCACCTCCATGCACTCGTCTCCCTCACATACTACCCACCTCCATGCACTCCTCTCCCGCACATACTACCCACCTCCATGCGCTCGTCTCCCGCACATACTACCCACCTCCATGCGCTCGTCTCCCGCACATACTACCCACCTCCATGCGCTCGTCTCCCCCACATACTACCCACCTCCATGCGCTCGTCTCCCGCACATACTACCCACCTCCATGCTCTCGTCTCCCGCACATACTACCCACCTCCATGCACTCGTCTCCCGCACATACTACCCACCTCCATGCACTCGTCTCTATCGCACATACTACCCACCTCCATGCACTCCTCTCCCGCACATACTACCCACCTCCATGCACTCCTCTCGCGCACATACTACCCACGTCCATGCCCTCGTCTCCCGCACATACAACCCACCTCCATGCACTCCTCTCCCGCACATACAACCCACCTCCATGCACTCCTCTCCCGCACATACTACCCACCTCCATGCACTCGTCTCCCGCACATACTACCCACCTCCATGCACTCCTCTCCCGCACATACTACCCACCTCCATGCACTCGTCTCCCGCACATACTACCCACCTCCACGCACTCCTCTCCCGCACATACTACCCACCTCCATGCCCTTGTCTCCCGCACATACAACCCACCTCCATGCACTCCTCTCCCGCACATACTACCCACCTCCATGCACTCGTCTCCCGCACATACTACCCACCTCCATGCACTCGTCTCTATCGCACATACTACCCACCTCCATGCCCTCGTCTCCCGCACATACAACCCACCTCCATGCACTCCTCTCCCGCACATACAACCCACCTCCATGCACTCGTCTCCCGCACATACTACCCACCTCCATGCACTCGTCTCCCGCACATACTACCCACCTCCATGCACTCCTCTCCCGCACTTACTACCCACCTCCATGCGCTCGTCTCCCGCACATACAACCCACCTCCATGCACTCGTCTCCCGCACATACTACCCACCTCCATGCACTCGTCTCCCGCACATACTACCCACCTCCATGCACTCCTCTCCCGCACTTACTACCCACCTCCATGCACTCGTCTCCCGCACATACTACCCACCTCCATGCACTCGTCTCCCGCACATACTACCCACCTCCATGCACTCGTCTCCCTCACATACTACCCACCTCCATGCACTCCTCTCCCGCACATACTACCCACCTCCATGCGCTCGTCTCCCGCACATACTACCCACCTCCATGCACTCCTCTCCCGCACTTACTACCCACCTCCATGCACTCGTCTCCCGCACATACTACCCACCTCCATGCACTCGTCTCCCTCACATACTACCCACCTCCATGCACTCCTCTCCCGCACATACTACCCACCTCCATGCGCTCGTCTCCCGCACATACTACCCACCTCCATGCGCTCGTCTCCCGCACATACTACCCACCTCCATGCGCTCGTCTCCCCCACATACTACCCACCTCCATGCGCTCGTCTCCCGCACATACTACCCACCTCCATGCTCTCGTCTCCCGCACATACTACCCACCTCCATGCACTCGTCTCCCGCACATACTACCCACCTCCATGCACTCGTCTCTATCGCACATACTACCCACCTCCATGCACTCCTCTCCCGCACATACTACCCACCTCCATGCACTCCTCTCGCGCACATACTACCCACCTCCATGCCCTCGTCTCCCGCACATACAACCCACCTCCATGCACTCCTCTCCCGCACATACAACCCACCTCCATGCACTCCTCTCCCGCACATACTACCCACCTCCATGCACTCGTCTCCCGCACATACTACCCACCTCCATGCACTCCTCTCCCGCACATACTACCCACCTCCATGCACTCGTCTCCCGCACATACTACCCACCTCCACGCACTCCTCTCCCGCACATACTACCCACCTCCATGCCCTTGTCTCCCGCACATACAACCCACCTCCATGCACTCCTCTCCCGCACATACTACCCACCTCCATGCACTCGTCTCCCGCACATACTACCCACCTCCATGCACTCGTCTCTATCGCACATACTACCCACCTCCATGCCCTCGTCTCCCGCACATACAACCCACCTCCATGCACTCCTCTCCCGCACATACAACCCACCTCCATGCACTCGTCTCCCGCACATACTACCCACCTCCATGCACTCGTCTCCCGCACATACTACCCACCTCCATGCACTCCTCTCCCGCACTTACTACCCACCTCCATGCACTCGTCTCCCGCACATACTACCCACCTCCATGCACTCGTCTCCCTCACATACTACCCACCTCCATGCACTCCTCTCCCGCACATACTACCCACCTCCATGCGCTCGTCTCCCGCACATACTACCCACCTCCATGCGCTCGTCTCCCCCACATACTACCCACCTCCATGCGCTCGTCTCCCGCACATACTACCCACCTCCATGCTCTCGTCTCTATCGCACATACTACCCACCTCCATGCACTCCTCTCCCGCACATACTACCCACCTCCATGCACTCCTCTCGCGCACATACTACCCACCTCCATGCCCTCGTCTCCCGCACATACAACCCACCTCCATGCACTCCTCTCCCGCACATACAACCCACCTCCATGCACTCCTCTCCCGCACATACTACCCACCTCCATGCACTCGTCTCCCGCACATACTACCCACCTCCATGCACTCGTCTCCCGCACTTACTACCCACCTCCATGCACTCGTCTCCCGCACATACTACCCACCTCCATGCACTCGTCTCCCTCACATACTACCCACCTCCATGCACTCCTCTCCCGCACGTACTACCCACCTCCATGCACTCGTCTCCCGCACGTACTACCCACCTCCATGCACTCGTCTCCCGCACTTACTACCCACCTCCATGCACTCCTCTCTATCGCACATACTACCCACCTCCATGCACTCCTCTCCCGCACATACAACCCACCTCCATGCACTCCTCTCCCGCACATACTACCCACCTCTATGCACTCCTCTCCGGCACATACTACCCACCTCCATACACTCTGCACATACTACCCACCTCCATGCGCTCGTCTCCCGCACATACTACCCACCTCCATGCGCTCGTCTCCCGCACATACTACCCACCTCCATGCGCTCGTCTCCCGCACATACTACCCACCTCCATGCGCTCGTCTCCCCCACATACTACCCACCTCCATGTGCTCGTCTCCCGCACATACTACCCACCTCCATGCTCTCGTCTCCCGCACATACTACCCCCCTCCATGCACTCGTCTCCCGCACATACTACCCACCTCCATGCACTCGTCTCTATCGCACATACTACCCACCTCCATGCACTCCTCTCCCGCACATACTACCCACCTCCATGCACTCCTCTCGCGCACATACTACCCACCTCCATGCCCTCGTCTCCCGCACATACAACCCACCTCCATGCACTCCTCTCCCGCACATACAACCCACCTCCATGCACTCCTCTCCCGCACATACAACCCACCTCCATGCACTCCTCTCCCGCACATACTACCCACCTCCATGCACTCGTCTCCCGCACATACTACCCACCTCCATGCACTCCTCTCCCGCACTTACTACCCACATCCATGCACTCGTCTCCCGCACATACTACCCACCTCCATGCACTCGTCTCCCTCACATACTACCCACCTCCATGCACTCCTCTCCCGCACATACTACCCACCTCCATGCACTCGTCTCCCGCACGTACTACCCACCTCCATGCACTCGTCTCCCGCACGTACTACCCACCTCCATGCACTCGTCTCCCGCACATACTACCCACCTCCATGCACTCCTCTCTATCGCACATACTACCCACCTCCATGCACTCCTCTCCCGCACATACAACCCACCTCCATGCACTCCTCTCCCGCACATACTACCCACCTCTATGCACTCCTCTCCGGCACATACTACCCACCTCCATACACTCTGCACATACTACCCACCTCCATACACTCCTCTCCCGCACATACTACCCACCTCCATGCACTCCTCTCGCGCACATACTACCCACCTCCATGCCCTCGTCTCCCGCACATACTACCCACCTCCATGCGCTTGTCTCCCGCACATACTACCCACCTCCATGCGCTCGTCTCCCGCACATACTACCCACCTCCATGCGCTCGTCTCCCGCACATACTACCCACCTCCATGCGCTCGTCTCCCGCACATACTACCCACCTCCATGCGCTCGTCTCCCCCACATACTACCCACCTCCATGTGCTCGTCTCCCGCACATACTACCCACCTCCATGCACTCCTCTCCCGCACATACTACCCACCTCCATGCACTCGTCTCTATCGCACATACTACCCACCTCCATGCACTCCTCTCCCGCACATACTACCCACCTCCATGCACTCCTCTCGCGCACATACTACCCACCTCCATGCCCTCGTCTCCCGCACATACAACCCACCTCCATGCACTCCTCTCCCGCACATACAACCCACCTCCATGCACTCGTCTCCCGCACATACAACCCACCTCCATGCACTCGTCTCCCGCACATACTACCCACCTCCATGCACTCGTCTCCCGCACATACTACCCACCTCCATGCACTCGTCTCCCGCACATACTACCCACCTCCATGCACTCGTCTCCCGCACCCGCACATACTACCCACCTCCATGCACTCGTCTCCCGCACATACTACCCACCTCCATGCACTCGTCTCCCGCACATACTACCCACCTCCATGCACTCGTCTCCCGCACATACTACCCACCTCCATGCACTCGTCTCCCGCACATACTACCCACCTCCATGCACTCGTCTCCCGCACATACTACCCACCTCCATGCACTCGTCTCCCGCACATACAACCCACCTCCATGCACTCCTCTCCCGCACATACTACCCACCTCCATGCACTCCTCTCCCGCACATACTACCCACCTCCATGCACTCCTCTCGCGCACATACTACCCACCTCCATGCCCTCGTCTCCCGCACATACAACCCACCTCCATGCACTCCTCTCCCGCACATACAACCCACCTCCATGCACTCGTCTCCCGCACATACAACCCACCTCCATGCACTCGTCTCCCGCACATACTACCCACCTCCATGCACTCGTCTCCCGCACATACTACCCACCTCCATGCACTCGTCTCCCGCACATACTACCCACCTCCATGCACTCGTCTCCCGCACATACTACCCACCTCCATGCACTCGTCTCCCGCACATACTACCCACCTCCATGCACTCGTCTCCCGCACATACTACCCACCTCCATGCACTCGTCTCCCGCACATACTACCCACCTCCATGCACTCGTCTCCCGCACATACTACCCACCTCCATGCACTCGTCTCCCGCACATACTACCCACCTCCATGCACTCGTCTCCCGCACATACAACCCACCTCCATGCACTCCTCTCCCGCACTTACTACCCACCTCCATGCACTCGTCTCCCGCACATACTACCCACCTCCATGCACTCCTCTCCCGCACATACTACCCACCTCCATGCCCTTGTCTCCCGCACATACAACCCACCTCCATGCACTCCTCTCCCGCACATACAACCCACCTCCATGCACTCGTCTCCCGCACATGCTACCCACCTCCATGCACTCGTCTCCCGCACATACTACCCATCTCCATGCACTCCTCTCCCGCACTTACTACCCACCTCCATGCACTCGTCTCCCGCACATACTACCCACCTCCATGCACTCGTCTCCCTCACATACTACCCACCTCCATGCACTCCTCTCCCGCACATACTACCCACCTCCATGCGCTCGTCTCCCGCACATACTACCCACCTCCATGCGCTCGTCTCCCCCACATACTACCCACCTCCATGCGCTCGTCTCCCCCACATACTACCCACCTCCATGCACTCGTCTCCCGCACATACTACCCACCTCCATGCACTCCTCTCCCGCACTTACTACCCACCTCCATGCACTCGTCTCCCGCACATACTACCCACCTCCATGCACTCGTCTCCCTCACATACTACCCACCTCCATGCACTCCTCTCCCGCACATACTACCCACCTCCATGCGCTCGTCTCCCGCACATACTACCCACCTCCATGCGCTCGTCTCCCGCACATACTACCCACCTCCATGCGCTCGTCTCCCCCACATACTACCCACCTCCATGCGCTCGTCTCCCGCACATACTACCCACCTCCATGCTCTCGTCTCCCGCACATACTACCCACCTCCATGCACTCGTCTCCCGCACATACTACCCACCTCCATGCACTCGTCTCTATCGCACATACTACCCACCTCCATGCACTCCTCTCCCGCACATACTACCCACCTCCATGCACTCCTCTCGCGCACATACTACCCACGTCCATGCCCTCGTCTCCCGCACATACAACCCACCTCCATGCACTCCTCTCCCGCACATACAACCCACCTCCATGCACTCCTCTCCCGCACATACTACCCACCTCCATGCACTCGTCTCCCGCACATACTACCCACCTCCATGCACTCCTCTCCCGCACATACTACCCACCTCCATGCACTCGTCTCCCGCACATACTACCCACCTCCACGCACTCCTCTCCCGCACATACTACCCACCTCCATGCCCTTGTCTCCCGCACATACAACCCACCTCCATGCACTCCTCTCCCGCACATACTACCCACCTCCATGCACTCGTCTCCCGCACATACTACCCACCTCCATGCACTCGTCTCTATCGCACATACTACCCACCTCCATGCCCTCGTCTCCCGCACATACAACCCACCTCCATGCACTCCTCTCCCGCACATACAACCCACCTCCATGCACTCGTCTCCCGCACATACTACCCACCTCCATGCACTCGTCTCCCGCACATACTACCCACCTCCATGCACTCCTCTCCCGCACTTACTACCCACCTCCATGCGCTCGTCTCCCGCACATACAACCCACCTCCATGCACTCGTCTCCCGCACATACTACCCACCTCCATGCACTCGTCTCCCGCACATACTACCCACCTCCATGCACTCCTCTCCCGCACTTACTACCCACCTCCATGCACTCGTCTCCCGCACATACTACCCACCTCCATGCACTCGTCTCCCGCACATACTACCCACCTCCATGCACTCGTCTCCCTCACATACTACCCACCTCCATGCACTCCTCTCCCGCACATACTACCCACCTCCATGCGCTCGTCTCCCGCACATACTACCCACCTCCATGCACTCCTCTCCCGCACTTACTACCCACCTCCATGCACTCGTCTCCCGCACATACTACCCACCTCCATGCACTCGTCTCCCTCACATACTACCCACCTCCATGCACTCCTCTCCCGCACATACTACCCACCTCCATGCGCTCGTCTCCCGCACATACTACCCACCTCCATGCGCTCGTCTCCCGCACATACTACCCACCTCCATGCGCTCGTCTCCCCCACATACTACCCACCTCCATGCGCTCGTCTCCCGCACATACTACCCACCTCCATGCTCTCGTCTCCCGCACATACTACCCACCTCCATGCACTCGTCTCCCGCACATACTACCCACCTCCATGCACTCGTCTCTATCGCACATACTACCCACCTCCATGCACTCCTCTCCCGCACATACTACCCACCTCCATGCACTCCTCTCGCGCACATACTACCCACCTCCATGCCCTCGTCTCCCGCACATACAACCCACCTCCATGCACTCCTCTCCCGCACATACAACCCACCTCCATGCACTCCTCTCCCGCACATACTACCCACCTCCATGCACTCGTCTCCCGCACATACTACCCACCTCCATGCACTCCTCTCCCGCACATACTACCCACCTCCATGCACTCGTCTCCCGCACATACTACCCACCTCCACGCACTCCTCTCCCGCACATACTACCCACCTCCATGCCCTTGTCTCCCGCACATACAACCCACCTCCATGCACTCCTCTCCCGCACATACTACCCACCTCCATGCACTCGTCTCCCGCACATACTACCCACCTCCATGCACTCGTCTCTATCGCACATACTACCCACCTCCATGCCCTCGTCTCCCGCACATACAACCCACCTCCATGCACTCCTCTCCCGCACATACAACCCACCTCCATGCACTCGTCTCCCGCACATACTACCCACCTCCATGCACTCGTCTCCCGCACATACTACCCACCTCCATGCACTCCTCTCCCGCACTTACTACCCACCTCCATGCACTCGTCTCCCGCACATACTACCCACCTCCATGCACTCGTCTCCCTCACATACTACCCACCTCCATGCACTCCTCTCCCGCACATACTACCCACCTCCATGCGCTCGTCTCCCGCACATACTACCCACCTCCATGCGCTCGTCTCCCCCACATACTACCCACCTCCATGCGCTCGTCTCCCGCACATACTACCCACCTCCATGCTCTCGTCTCTATCGCACATACTACCCACCTCCATGCACTCCTCTCCCGCACATACTACCCACCTCCATGCACTCCTCTCGCGCACATACTACCCACCTCCATGCCCTCGTCTCCCGCACATACAACCCACCTCCATGCACTCCTCTCCCGCACATACAACCCACCTCCATGCACTCCTCTCCCGCACATACTACCCACCTCCATGCACTCGTCTCCCGCACATACTACCCACCTCCATGCACTCGTCTCCCGCACTTACTACCCACCTCCATGCACTCGTCTCCCGCACATACTACCCACCTCCATGCACTCGTCTCCCTCACATACTACCCACCTCCATGCACTCCTCTCCCGCACATACTACCCACCTCCATGCACTCGTCTCCCGCACGTACTACCCACCTCCATGCACTCGTCTCCCGCACGTACTACCCACCTCCATGCACTCGTCTCCCGCACTTACTACCCACCTCCATGCACTCCTCTCTATCGCACATACTACCCACCTCCATGCACTCCTCTCCCGCACATACAACCCACCTCCATGCACTCCTCTCCCGCACATACTACCCACCTCTATGCACTCCTCTCCGGCACATACTACCCACCTCCATACACTCTGCACATACTACCCACCTCCATGCGCTCGTCTCCCGCACATACTACCCACCTCCATGCGCTCGTCTCCCGCACATACTACCCACCTCCATGCGCTCGTCTCCCGCACATACTACCCACCTCCATGCGCTCGTCTCCCCCACATACTACCCACCTCCATGTGCTCGTCTCCCGCACATACTACCCACCTCCATGCTCTCGTCTCCCGCACATACTACCCCCCTCCATGCACTCGTCTCCCGCACATACTACCCACCTCCATGCACTCGTCTCTATCGCACATACTACCCACCTCCATGCACTCCTCTCCCGCACATACTACCCACCTCCATGCACTCCTCTCGCGCACATACTACCCACCTCCATGCCCTCGTCTCCCGCACATACAACCCACCTCCATGCACTCCTCTCCCGCACATACAACCCACCTCCATGCACTCCTCTCCCGCACATACAACCCACCTCCATGCACTCCTCTCCCGCACATACTACCCACCTCCATGCACTCGTCTCCCGCACATACTACCCACCTCCATGCACTCCTCTCCCGCACTTACTACCCACCTCCATGCACTCGTCTCCCGCACATACTACCCACCTCCATGCACTCGTCTCCCTCACATACTACCCACCTCCATGCACTCCTCTCCCGCACATACTACCCACCTCCATGCACTCGTCTCCCGCACGTACTACCCACCTCCATGCACTCGTCTCCCGCACGTACTACCCACCTCCATGCACTCGTCTCCCGCACATACTACCCACCTCCATGCACTCCTCTCTATCGCACATACTACCCACCTCCATGCACTCCTCTCCCGCACATACAACCCACCTCCATGCACTCCTCTCCCGCACATACTACCCACCTCTATGCACTCCTCTCCGGCACATACTACCCACCTCCATACACTCTGCACATACTACCCACCTCCATACACTCCTCTCCCGCACATACTACCCACCTCCATGCACTCCTCTCGCGCACATACTACCCACCTCCATGCCCTCGTCTCCCGCACATACTACCCACCTCCATGCGCTTGTCTCCCGCACATACTACCCACCTCCATGCGCTCGTCTCCCGCACATACTACCCACCTCCATGCGCTCGTCTCCCGCACATACTACCCACCTCCATGCGCTCGTCTCCCGCACATACTACCCACCTCCATGCGCTCGTCTCCCCCACATACTACCCACCTCCATGTGCTCGTCTCCCGCACATACTACCCACCTCCATGCTCTCGTCTCCCGCACATACTACCCCCCTCCATGCACTCCTCTCCCGCACATACTACCCACCTCCATGCACTCGTCTCTATCGCACATACTACCCACCTCCATGCACTCCTCTCCCGCACATACTACCCACCTCCATGCACTCCTCTCGCGCACATACTACCCACCTCCATGCCCTCGTCTCCCGCACATACAACCCACCTCCATGCACTCCTCTCCCGCACATACAACCCACCTCCATGCACTCGTCTCCCGCACATACAACCCACCTCCATGCACTCGTCTCCCGCACATACTACCCACCTCCATGCACTCGTCTCCCGCACATACTACCCACCTCCATGCACTCGTCTCCCGCACATACTACCCACCTCCATGCACTCGTCTCCCGCACATACTACCCACCTCCATGCACTCGTCTCCCGCACATACTACCCACCTCCATGCACTCGTCTCCCGCACATACTACCCACCTCCATGCACTCGTCTCCCGCACATACTACCCACCTCCATGCACTCGTCTCCCGCACATACTACCCACCTCCATGCACTCGTCTCCCGCACATACTACCCACCTCCATGCACTCGTCTCCCGCACATACAACCCACCTCCATGCACTCCTCTCCCGCACTTACTACCCACCTCCATGCACTCGTCTCCCGCACATACTACCCACCTCCATGCACTCCTCTCCCGCACATACTACCCACCTCCATGCCCTTGTCTCCCGCACATACAACCCACCTCCATGCACTCCTCTCCCGCACATACAACCCACCTCCATGCACTCGTCTCCCGCACATACTACCCACCTCCATGCACTCGTCTCCCGCACATACTACCCATCTCCATGCACTCCTCTCCCGCACTTACTACCCACCTCCATGCACTCGTCTCCCGCACATACTACCCACCTCCATGCACTCGTCTCCCTCACATACTACCCACCTCCATGCACTCCTCTCCCGCACATACTACCCACCTCCATGCGCTCGTCTCCCGCACATACTACCCACCTCCATGCGCTCGTCTCCCCCACATACTACCCACCTCCATGCGCTCGTCTCCCCCACATACTACCCACCTCCATGCACTCGTCTCCCGCACATACTACCCACCTCCATGCACTCCTCTCCCGCACTTACTACCCACCTCCATGCACTCGTCTCCCGCACATACTACCCACCTCCATGCACTCGTCTCCCTCACATACTACCCACCTCCATGCACTCCTCTCCCGCACATACTACCCACCTCCATGCGCTCGTCTCCCGCACTTACTACCCACCTCCATGCGCTCGTCTCCCGCACATACTACCCACCTCCATGCGCTCGTCTCCCCCACATACTACCCACCTCCATGCGCTCGTCTCCCGCACATACTACCCACCTCCATGCTCTCGTCTCCCGCACATACTACCCACCTCCATGCACTCGTCTCCCGCACATACTACCCACCTCCATGCACTCGTCTCTATCGCACATACTACCCACCTCCATGCACTCCTCTCCCGCACATACTACCCACCTCCATGCACTCCTCTCGCGCACATACTACCCACCTCCATGCCCTCGTCTCCCGCACATACAACCCACCTCCATGCACTCCTCTCCCGCACATACAACCCACCTCCATGCACTCCTCTCCCGCACATACTACCCACCTCCATGCACTCGTCTCCCGCACATACTACCCACCTCCATGCACTCCTCTCCCGCACATACTACCCACCTCCATGCACTCGTCTCCCGCACATACTACCCACCTCCATGCACTCGTCTCTATCGCACATACTACCCACCTCCATGCCCTCGTCTCCCGCACATACAACCCACCTCCATGCACTCCTCTCCCGCACATACAACCCACCTCCATGCACTCGTCTCCCGCACATACTACCCACCTCCATGCACTCGTCTCCCGCACATACTACCCACCTCCATGCACTCCTCTCCCGCACTTACTACCCACCTCCATGCGCTCGTCTCCCGCACATACAACCCACCTCCATGCACTCGTCTCCCGCACATACTACCCACCTCCATGCACTCGTCTCCCGCACATACTACCCACCTCCATGCACTCCTCTCCCGCACTTACTACCCACCTCCATGCACTCGTCTCCCGCACATACTACCCACCTCCATGCACTCGTCTCCCACACATACTACCCACCTCCATGCACTCGTCTCCCTCACATACTACCCACCTCCATGCACTCCTCTCCCGCACATACTACCCACCTCCATGCGCTCGTCTCCCGCACATACTACCCACCTCCATGCACTCCTCTCCCGCACTTACTACCCACCTCCATGCACTCGTCTCCCGCACATACTACCCACCTCCATGCACTCGTCTCCCTCACATACTACCCACCTCCATGCACTCCTCTCCCGCACATACTACCCACCTCCATGCGCTCGTCTCCCGCACATACTACCCACCTCCATGCGCTCGTCTCCCGCACATACTACCCACCTCCATGCGCTCGTCTCCCCCACATACTACCCACCTCCATGCGCTCGTCTCCCGCACATACTACCCACCTCCATGCTCTCGTCTCCCGCACATACTACCCACCTCCATGCACTCGTCTCCCGCACATACTACCCACCTCCATGCACTCGTCTCTATCGCACATACTACCCACCTCCATGCACTCCTCTCCCGCACATACTACCCACCTCCATGCACTCCTCTCGCGCACATACTACCCACCTCCATGCCCTCGTCTCCCGCACATACAACCCACCTCCATGCACTCCTCTCCCGCACATACAACCCACCTCCATGCACTCCTCTCCCGCACATACTACCCACCTCCATGCACTCGTCTCCCGCACATACTACCCACCTCCATGCACTCCTCTCCCGCACATACTACCCACCTCCATGCACTCGTCTCCCGCACATACTACCCACCTCCACGCACTCCTCTCCCGCACATACTACCCACCTCCATGCCCTTGTCTCCCGCACATACAACCCACCTCCATGCACTCCTCTCCCGCACATACTACCCACCTCCATGCACTCGTCTCCCGCACATACTACCCACCTCCATGCACTCGTCTCTATCGCACATACTACCCACCTCCATGCCCTCGTCTCCCGCACATACAACCCACCTCCATGCACTCCTCTCCCGCACATACAACCCACCTCCATGCACTCCTCTCCCGCACATACAACCCACCTCCATGCACTCGTCTCCCGCACATACTACCCACCTCCATGCACTCGTCTCCCGCACATACTACCCACCTCCATGCACTCGTCTCCCGCACATACTACCCACCTCCATGCACTCGTCTCCCGCACATACTACCCACCTCCATGCACTCGTCTCCCGCACATACTACCCACCTCCATGCACTCGTCTCCCGCACATACTACCCACCTCCATGCACTCGTCTCCCGCACATACTACCCACCTCCATGCACTCGTCTCCCGCACATACAACCCACCTCCATGCACTCCTCTCCCGCACTTACTACCCACCTCCATGCACTCGTCTCCCGCACATACTACCCACCTCCATGCACTCCTCTCCCGCACATACTACCCACCTCCATGCCCTTGTCTCCCGCACATACAACCCACCTCCATGCACTCCTCTCCCGCACATACAACCCACCTCCATGCACTCGTCTCCCGCACATACTACCCACCTCCATGCACTCGTCTCCCGCACATACTACCCACCTCCATGCACTCCTCTCCCGCACTTACTACCCACCTCCATGCACTCGTCTCCCGCACATACTACCCACCTCCATGCACTCGTCTCCCTCACATACTACCCACCTCCATGCACTCCTCTCCCGCACATACTACCCACCTCCATGCGCTCGTCTCCCGCACATACTACCCACCTCCATGCGCTCGTCTCCCGCACATACTACCCACCTCCATGCTCTCGTCTCCCGCACATACTACCCACCTCCATGCACTCGTCTCCCGCACATACTACCCACCTCCATGCACTCGTCTCTATCGCACATACTACCCACCTCCATGCACTCCTCTCCCGCACATACTACCCACCTCCATGCACTCCTCTCGCGCACATACTACCCACCTCCATGCCCTCGTCTCCCGCACATACAACCCACCTCCATGCGCTCCTCTCCCGCACATACAACCCACCTCCATGCGCTCGTCTCCCGCACATACTACCCACCTCCATGCGCTCGTCTCCCGCACATACTACCCACCTCCATGCGCTCGTCTCCCGCACATACTACCCACCTCCATGCGCTCGTCTCCCGCACATACTACCCACCTCCATGCGCTCGTCTCCCCCACATACTACCCACCTCCATGCTCTCGTCTCCCGCACATACTACCCACCTCCATGCACTCGTCTCCCGCACATACTACCCACCTCCATGCACTCGTCTCTATCGCACATACTACCCACCTCCATGCACTCCTCTCCCGCACATACTACCCACCTCCATGCACTCCTCTCGCGCACATACTACCCACCTCCATGCCCTCGTCTCCCGCACATACAACCCACCTCCATGCACTCCTCTCCCGCACATACTACCCACCTCCATGCGCTCGTCTCCCGCACATACTACCCACCTCCATGCGCTCGTCTCCCGCACATACTACCCACCTCCATGCGCTCGTCTCCCGCACATACTACCCACCTCCATGCGCTCGTCTCCCGCACATACTACCCACCTCCATGCGCTCGTCTCCCGCACATACTACCCACCTCCATGCGCTCGTCTCCCCCACATACTACCCACCTCCATGTGCTCGTCTCCCGCACATACTACCCACCTCCATGCTCTCGTCTCCCGCACATACTACTCACCTCCATGCGCTCGTCTCCCGCACATACTACCCACCTCCATGCGCTCGTCTCCCGCACATACTACCCACCTCCATGCGCTCGTCTCCCGCACATACTACCCACCTCCATGCGCTCGTCTCCCGCACATACTACCCACCTCCATGCGCTCGTCTCCCCCACATACTACCCACCTCCATGTGCTCGTCTCCCGCACATACTACCCACCTCCATGCTCTCGTCTCCCGCACATACTACCCACCTCCATGTGCTCGTCTCCCGCACATACTACCCACCTCCATGCTCTCGTCTCCCGCACATACTACCCACCTCCATGCTCTCGTCTCCCGCACATACTACCCACCTCCATGCACTCGTCTCTATCGCACATACTACCCACCTCCATGCACTCCTCTCCCGCACATACTACCCACCTCCATGCACTCCTCTCGCGCACATACTACCCACCTCCATGCCCTCGTCTCCCGCACATACAACCCACCTCCATGCACTCCTCTCCCGCACATACAACCCACCTCCATGCACTCCTCTCCCGCACATACTACCCACCTCCATGCACTCCTCTCCCGCACTTACTACCCACCTCCATGCACTCGTCTCCCGCACATACTACCCACCTCCATGCACTCGTCTCCCGCACGTACTACCCACCTCCATGCACTCGTCTCCCGCACGTACTACCCACCTCCATGCACTCGTCTCCCGCACGTACTACCCACCTCCATGCACTCGTCTCCCGCACGTACTACTCACCTCCATGCACTCGTCTCCCGCACGTACTACCCACCTCCATGCACTCGTCTCCCGCACGTACTACTCACCTCCATGCACTCGTCTCCCGCACGTACTACCCACCTCCATGCACTCGTCTCCCGCACGTACTACCCACCTCCATGCACTCGTCTCCCGCACGTACTACCCACCTCCATGCACTCGTCTCCCGCACGTACTACCCACCTCCATGCACTCCTCTCTATCGCACATACTACCCACCTCCATGCACTCCTCTCTATCGCACATACTACCCACCTCCATGCACTCCTCTCTATCGCACATACTACCCACCTCCATGCACTCCTCTCCCGCACATACTACCCACCTCCATGCACTCCTCTCCCGCACATACTACCCACCTCTATGCACTCCTCTCCGGCACATACTACCCACCTCCATACACTCTGCACATACTACCCACCTCCATACACTCCTCTCCCGCACATACTACCCACCTCCATACACTCCTCTCCCGCACATACTACCCACCTCCATACACTCAGCACTCCTGTCCCACACATACTACCCACCTCCATACACTCAGCACTCCTCTCCCGCACATACTACCCACCTCCATACTCTCCGCACTCCTCTCCTGCACATACTACCCACCTCCAAACTCTCTGCACATAGCATCCACCAGCATACACTCCAGTGGCGGTTGGTGGTTTTTTGTTTGGGGGGGTGGCAAACAACTATCCCCCCGCGGCACCTCAAACCCACCCCCATTCCCCCCCGCCCCCGTGTTCTCCTCCTCCAGCCCGCTGTGTGCTACTGACACCATCCACTGCCCCATACCCCCCATCCCTTCCCCAGAAGCACTGTTAAATATTTTAAAAAGTGTTTAACAAAATTGTAAAGAAAATTGGATAATAAAAAAGTTAAATCTCCTTTACCCTAGTAAATTGAGGGTCACGGCTAGAGATCATACCCGTTTTTTTTAAACGTCAAAAGCCGCATCAGATTGTCTGGACACTTGATAGAAGATATATGGACATATATATGAGTTTAGTGGGGGGGGGGGGGAGGGGAGGTTATAAGGAAAAATGGTGACACTGTGGAGGAGGACAAATGTGAAGTAATACTCAGGTTTTTAATATTAACCACTTCAATACCGACCAACTTATACACCTTCCTGCCCAGACCTATTTTCAGCTTTCAGCGCTGTCACATTGTGAATGACAATTGCGCGGTCATGCTACACTGTACACAAACCACATTGTTATCGTTTTGTTCCCACAAATAGAGATTTATTTTGGTGTTAATTGATCACCTCTGCGGTTTTTATTTTCTGCTAAACAAAAAAAAAAAAGCCCGAAAACTTTGAAAGAAAAAACATTGGAAATAAGTATGTTTTCTCTTTCACTGGTGGGCACTGATGGGGCTGCACTAATAAGGTGGCACTGATGGGCACCAATGAGGTGGCACTGATGATGGGCACTAATATGTGGCACTGATATGCAGCACTGATGGGTTTACATAGGTGGCACTGAAAGGCGCAATGGATGGGCACTGACAGGCGGCACAGATGGGGCTGCACTGACAAGCACTGATAAGGTGGCACCGATGATGGGCACTAATATGCGGCACTGATAGGTGACACTGATGGGTATACATAGGTGTCACTGAAAGAGGGCACAGATGGGGCAGCACCGACAAGCTCTGATAAGGTGGCACTGACGATGGTCACTAATATGCAGCACAGATGGGTATACATAGGAGGCACGGATGGGCACTGATAGGTGTCACTGATGGGGCTGCCCTGTCAAACACTGATAAGGTGCCAAGAAATAATGGCTGCCAATCAGTGATGCCCATTGTGGGCACTGATTGGCATCCCTGGTGGTCTAGGGTGGTATACCTGGTGGTGACAATCCCTGGTGGTCCAGTGTGGGCTTTCATGGTGGGGCTGCACTGATAATCAATCAGCACAGACCCCCCTGCACTTCCAAACACTGTGAATCGTCGTTTCCTTCCTCCCTGCAGTTATGTGAGAAGGGCATAGAGTGCCCTTCAGTGACTAATCGCGCTGGTCTTTGCAGGAACTCCAAAATATTGTATGTTCAAGAATGCACAGCGTAACCTTTTACCATACTAGGCCTCCAGCCTAGGGTTGCCACCTGTCCGGTTTTGACACGGACAGTCCGGGTTTGGACACATGTGCCCGGGTTTCCACCCACCGGAAACCCGGGCACACATATCAACCATCCTGTGGCAGCCGAATCTCTGGCTCCAGCCACAACAAACATCTGGGGTGCATGATCATCCTGTCCCATGTCTGCTATCAATATTTACAACTTCACACAAACATCGGTGCACTCAGAGTCTGAGCCCAGCTCAGCAAAGGGCAGCGGCAGGTGCTCTGTTATTGGCCGAGCAAGCTGCAGGTGACAGGTCATGTGCGGGACGGACCAGATGACGGACATGAAGGTCAGTGAAAAATTTGTCTGAGAGAGCCGTAGCTGCTGGTCATATGTGCATGCAGGGCTGCACTGTGTTTGGACAATCGCGCTAGCCCTGCATGCTCCGGAGTGCTAATCCGCGCTGTGTGTCACACACCTGAGGTCCGTCTCTCTCTCTCTCTCATCTGCTCTGTCAACCCAGCCGGCCCCCCTTCTCCTCTCTGTCAGACCCCCCCCTTCTCCTCCTGTGAAATGCCCCCTCTAATCTATTAGACCCCCCTTCTCCTCTTTGTCAGACCTCTCTCTCTTTCTCTCTCTCTCTGACCCCCCCTCTCTCTCTCTCTCTCTGACCCCCCTCTCTCGCAGACCCCCCTCTCTCTCTCTGACCTCCCCTCTCTCTCTCAGACCCCGCTCTCCCTCTCTCAGACCCCTCTCTCTCTCTCTCAGACCCCCCTCTCTCTCTCTGACCCCTCTCTCTCTCTCTCTCTCTCTCTCTGACCCCCCTCTTTCTCTCTGACCCCTCTCTCTCTCTCTGACCCCCCCTCTCTCTGACCTCTCTCTCTCTCTCCGAACCCCCCCTCTCTCTCTCTCTCTGACCCCCCCTCTATCTCTCTCTGACACTCCCCTCTCTCTCTCTCTCTGACCCCCCTTCTCTCTCTCTCTCTCTCTCTCTCTCTCTCTCTCTCTCTCTCTCTCTCTCTCTCTCTCTCTCTCAGACCCCCCTCTTTGACCCCCCTTTCTCTCTCTGACCCCTCTCTCTCTCTCTGCCCCCCCCTCTCTCAGACTCCCCTCTCCCTCTCTCAGACCCCCCTCTCTCTCTCTCTCTCTCTCTCTCTCTCTCAGATCCCTCCCTCTCTCTCTGACCCCCCTCTCTCTCTGACCCCCTCTCTCTCTCTGACCCCCTCTCTCTCTCTGACCCCCCTCTCTCTCTCTGACCCCCCCTCTCTCTCTGACCCTCCTCTCCCTCTCAGACCCCCCTCTCTCTCTCTCTCTCTCTCTGACCCCCCCCCCTCTCTCTCTCTCTCTCTAACCCCCCTCCCCCTCTTTCTCTCTGGCCCCCTTCCCTCTCTCTCTGACACCCCCTCTCTCTCTCTCTCTCTCTCTGACACCTCCTCTCTCTCTCTCTCTGACTCCCCTCTCTCTCTCTCTCTGACCCCTCTCTCTCTCTCTCTGCCCCCCTTCTTTCTCTCTCTGGCCCCCTTCTCTCTCTGATCCCCTCTCTCTCTCTGACCCCCCTCTCTCTCTCTGACCCCCCTCTCTCTCTGACCCTCCTCTCCCTCTCAGACCCCTCCCCTCTCTTTCTCTCAGACCCCTCTCTCTCTCTCAGACCGCTCTCTTTCTCTCTCTCTCTCTCAGTCCCCCCTCTCTCTCTCTCTCAGACCCCCCTCTCTCTCTCTCTCAGACCCACCCCCCTCTCTCTCAGACCCCCTGTCTCTCTGACCCCCCTCTCTCTCTCTGACCCCCCCTCTCTCTCTGACCCCCCTCTCTCTCTCTCTCCCTCTCTCTTTCTCTCTGTCAGACCCCCTGTATCTTTCTCCTGCCTCTCTTTCGCCCCCCCCCTCCCAACCCCTCTTTCCCTCCTCAGGTGATTGGGGCCCCAATCATTTCTAACAGCAGCCCTGTGAGTGAATGCTCTGACTCCCACACTTCCTGGCTCGAAGCAGCTCTTGGTAAGGCAGTCTATTGGGGGTCTTTCAGGTCAGGGGACACGGATGAAGGGTCCCTGATCTAATCAAGGGGGGGGGGCAATATAAGGGAAGGGGAATCTGAACTAATGGAGGGAGTCTGTGGGGAGGGGGGTTCTGACTGCTGTTGACCACTTAGAGACCCCCATTATATCAGCACCCCCCTACTTAGAGACCTCTATTAGACAAGGGTAACTCTCTTTATATAAGCACCCCCTTTGGAGACCCACATTATGATATAAGGATCGGTGTTTCCTTATATCACCCTTCTCTTTAGACACACCCATTATTTCACAGTCCCCTTACATCAACACCCCCCTTAGAGACTGGGAGAGGTTTCTAAAGAGAATCTGATATAGGGGACTCTGATTTAAAAGAATAAAAAAAAAAGCCTAAAATGTTTTATTTTTTTTTAAACACGCAGTGCATCCTCCACATATAATTATATTAATACAAATGTGAAAAAAATTATTGTGAATGATGGTGGAAACCCCCAAGGATAATCCAAGTATTAATACACTCCAATCTTATTTAAACATACATATTGTTCAATTTCACACATACACTAGTGTATGAATAGTGGTGTAAATCCACTCCACAAGGTGCTGTGCTAAAGTGTTCGGGTTTGGCTTGAAGAAAAGGTGGCAACCCTACTCCAGCCACGGCATACTGGCTCGGAGACAAACCACTCACCGCAGTGTACCCATTAACCAATGTTAACTGGAATACACCAGAGGGACCCATACTACCGATGGGTGCTGAACCCTTCCTTATCTGAGGTTCTTCCATTCGCCAGCAAAGACCAACATCCGCCAGCTGCCATGGCATCCTGAAGGCACAGCTCCTGCTGTGAGAACTGACCAAAAAAACAGGAAGGGTGGGTGGGAATCAAGTTGTTACCTGTGCAGCGTGATCCACTGGACGCCAGGATGAGACCACCTTTCCTTAAAAGCACATAGCCCCTCCATCCATTATGTCCTATTATTATTATCAATAATAAGAATAATAATAATGTACTATTTATGTTCTAAAATTATCATTATATGCTAAAATGAAAAATATTAAAGAGGACGTAAACCCTGATGGGTTTACATCCTCTTTGTCTCCCTGCAAAGGTAAAGCATAATGGGCTACTGTGCATCGCATAGAAGCCCATTATGTGTCACTTACCTGACACAGCAGCCAGCGATGTCATCGCTGTCCCCTGTAGTCCGGAGCTTCCATCTTCTTCTGGGATGCGCACGGGAGCCGCCACTAACGGCATATCGCCATTAGCAGTGGCATGCTGCTAACGGCGATAGTGCGCCTGGGTGCCGCTATCTACGGCGCATGCACCGGAGACAGCTGTAACTGTCTTTTAGTAAATATCTCCTAAACCGTTGTAGGGGATCAGGGGGTGAAGAGCTGGCTCAGAGGCAGTCCAGTAAAATAAAATTGGCTTTTATTCAGCAAAGCAGCAAAACATAATATCAGACACGGTTCGTCAGCCCACAGGCTTAGTGGGTAACAATTCATAGCTCCAAACACAGCTAAAGTCTTTTTTTGTGGTTTAAGCTCACCCAGCAGGTCCACCTTCCAGCAATGCTGCTGTATCTCTCTCTCCTACTCAACAACTCCCCACTGACACTTTCAGCACACCTGATCAGTGGAGGCCCGTCCATAGGGGGCGCCCGGGCGTGGCCCCCCGCCCCATGGAGTAAAAAAAAGTTAAAAAAAAAACATGTCCCTTTAAGAATTTTTTTTTTTTTTTCAAATTTCCCTCCCTATGTGCACTGGCGCCGGGCGCAGTGCAATATAGGAAGCGCCACGCATATGCAATCACAAGATTGCAGACGAGGTGCTTAATTTTCCCAAAAAAACAGCGCTCTGTGGTGCAGCCGATCACGCCACAGCTTCCCGCGTGATCGACTGGCTGAGCAAGTGCATAGACTTGCACTTGAGTGAACGGTGGGCGGTGCTTCCGACGTCACTCAAGGAAGTGACGTTGGCACGGCACTTCTCTATTCTGCCTGCCTGAGAGGCTCAGGTAAGGGGTTGCTGCATGGCAGCTTAAACAATCTTGATTGTTTATTCCGCCCAGCCGCCGGTACCCCCTCCACATCGATCTATCTTATGGTGGTTGCACTCAGCAGCATACCCCAACCCCCCCCCCACCCCCTGCTAAACAAGAGTTAAAGAAATAGTGTTATCAGTGACCGGCAGCATACACCCCCCCAAGAAGCTTTTAAAAAAAAAGGGTTATTAATAATAAGGAGGGTATGCTGCCGATCACCGATAATAACCCTTTTTTTAAATCTTGTTTAGGGGGGCAGGTATGGAGGTTAATGCTGCCGACCACCGATAATAACCCTTTTTTTAAATCTTGTTTAGGGGGGCAGGTATGGAGGTTAATGCTGCCAACCACCGATAATAACCTTTTTTTTAAATCTTGTTTGGGGGGGTATGCTGCCGACCACCGCAGCATACCCCCCAAACAAGATTTTAAAAAAAAGGGTTATTATCGGTGGTCGGCAGCATTAACCTCCATACCTGCCCCCCCAAACAAGATTTACAGGTTGTAGATATGTGCGATTTGCATGTTGTAGATATGTGCAATTTACAGGTTGTAGATATGTGCGATTTACAGGTTGTTGATATGTGCGATTTATAGGTTGTAGATATGTGCGATTTGCATGTTGTAGATATGTGTGATTTGCATGTTGTATATATGTGCAGTTTACAGGTTGTAGATATGTGCGATTTGCAGGTTGTAGATATGTGCAATTTACAGGTTGTTGATATGTGCGATTTATAGGTTGTAGATATGTGCAATTTACAGAATGCAATTTACAGAATGCAGATGTGTGCTATTTACAGGTTGTAGATATATGCTATTTACAGCTTGTAGATATGTGCAATTTGCATGTTGTTGATATGTGCGATTTATAGGATGTAGATATGTGCGATTTATAGGTTGTAGATATGTGCGATTTGCATGTTGTAGATATGTGTGATTTGCATGTTGTATATATGTGCAGTTTAAAGGTTGTAGATATGTGCGATTTGCAGGTTGTAGATATGTGCGATTTGCAGGTTGTAGATATGTGCGATTTGTAGGTTGTAGATATGTGCAATTTAGAGGTTGTTGATATGTGCGATATACAGGTTGTAGATATGTGCGATTTGCATGTTGTAGATATGTGCAATTTGCATGTTGTTGATATGTGCGATATATAGGTTGTAGATATGTGTGATTTGCATGTTGTAGATATGTGCGATTTGCATGTTGTAGATATGTGCAATTTACAGGTTGTAGATATGTGCGATTTGCATGTTGTAGATATGTGCAATTTGCATGTTGTAGATATGTGCGATTTACAGGTTGTAGATATGGGCAATTTGCATGTTGTAGATATGTGCGATTTACAGGTTATAGAAATGGGCAATTTACAGGTTGTAGATATGTGCGATTTACATGTTGTAGATATGTGCGATTTGCATGTTGTAGATATGTGCGATTTACATGTTGTAGATATGTGCGATTTACAGGTTGTAGATATGTGCGATTTGCATGTTGTAGATATGTGCAATTTACAGAATGCAGATATGTGCGATTTACAGAATGCAGATATGTGCTATTCACAGGTTGTAGATATGTGCGATTTGCAGGTTGTAGATATGTGCGATTTATAGATTGTAGATATGTGCGATTTGCATGTTGTAGATATGTATAATTTACAGGTTGTAGATATGTGCAATTTACAGAATGCGATTTACAGAATGCAGATATGTGCTATTTACAGGTTATAGATATGTGTGATTTACATGTTGTAGATATGTGCGATTTACAGGTTGTAGATATGGGCAATTTGCATGTTGTAGATATGTGCGATTTACAGGTTGTAGATATGGGCAATTTGCATGTTGTAGATATGTGCGATTTACAGTTTGTGGATATGGGCAAGTTACAGGTTGTAGATATGGGCAATTTACAGGTTGTAGATATGTGCGAATTACAGGTTGTAGATATGTGCGATTTACAGGTTGTAGATATGGGCAATTTACAGGTTGTAGATATGGGCAATTTGCATGTTGTAGATACGTGCGATTTACAGGTTGTAGATATGTGCGATTTACAGTTTGTAGATATGTGCAATTTACAGGTGGTAGATATGTGCGATTTACAGAATGCGATTTACAGAATGCAGATATGCGCTATTCACAGGTTGTAGATATGTGCGATTTGCAGGTTGTAGATATGTGCGATTTATAGGTTGTAGATATGTGCAATTTACAGAATGCAATTTACAGAAAGCAGATTTGTGCTATTTACAGGTTGTAGATATATGCTATTTACAGGTTGTAGATATATGCGATTTGCATGTTGTAGATATGTGCGATTTGCATATTGTAGATACGTGCAATTTACAGAATGCAGATGTGTGATTTACAGAAGCAGATATGTGCAATTTACAGAATGCGATTTACCGAATGCAGATATGTGCGATTTGCATGTTGTAGATATGTGCAATTTACAGGTTGTAGATATGTGCAATTCACAGAATGCAGATGTGTTATTTACAGAATGCAGATGTGTGCGATTTACATGTTGCAGAATGCAGATATGGGCAATTTACAGGTTGCAGCATGCAGATATGTGCTATTTACAGGTTGTAGATATGTGCGATTTACAGAATGCAGATATGTGCGATTTACAGAATGCAGATATGTGCGATTTACAGAATGCGATTTACAGAATGCAGATATGTTCAATTTACAGGTTGCAGAATGCAGTTATGGGCGATTTACAGAATGCAGATATGTGTGATTTACAGGTTGCAGAATGCAAATATGTGCGATTTACAGGTTGCAGAAAAGGTGCCTAATGTGGTTATACACAAGATAAGCATGATTCATCTGCTTTAGTAGAGCCCTGTGTATAATGTGCAGCCTGGTATATGATGTTGATTCGATAAGGGGCATGGCTTGTGAGAAGTGGGAGGGGCCAAATCTGAGGGGGGCGTGGTCGTGCGCCCCCCCATCCTAAAACTTCACCAGCTGCCACTGCACCTGATAATAAGCAGGCCTGAAGGGGAAGTACTTGCCTTCTTCAATTAAACCCTCTTAACCCTGCCTCAGGCTGACCCTCTACATATCTCCCTCCTCTGTTCCAGGCCAGGGGTCTGGACACCACGACTCCAGTGGCAGTAGATCCGCTTTCTGATGTACCTTTCCCGGTCTATGTACCACTACAAACCTGAAGTCCTGAGCAAGGAACCACCGGGTGATTCTGGAGTTGTTCATCTTTATTTTGGGCCATCCACTTAAGGGGCGCATGATCTGAAACTAACTTGAAGGGTCGGCCCAACAAGTAATAGCGGAGTGTCTCCAAAGCCCATTTTATTGCGAGACACTCCCTTTCTACAATAGAATAGTTCCTCTCAGCTGGTGTGAGCTTCCGGCTCAAGTACACAACAGGGTGCTCATCACCCCCAATCATCTGGGACAGTACTGCACCCAGACCCAATTTTGAGGCATCTGTTTGTACCAGGAATTCTTTTTGGAAGTCAGGATCTACCAACACTGGTTCCTGGCACAAAGCTTGCTTCAATTGGCAGAATGCTGCTTCTGCACTCCACTGAACAACAGTTGCATTCTTTCCCTTGGTGAGATCAGTCAGAGGTGCTGCTAGACTGGCAAAGTTGGGGACAAACCTCCTATAATAGCCCACAATGCCAAGGAAAGAACACACTTGTTTTTTTGTGAGTGGACGGGGCCATTTATGAATAGCCTCCACCTTGTTTAGTTGGGGCTTAATCACACCCCTGCCTACAACATACCCCAGGTAGCGGGCCTGCTCCAACCCAACCTTACTCTTTTCTGGGTTCACTGTGAACCCCGCCTTTCGGAGGGCATCCAAGACCAACTGGACCTTCGGTAAGTGACTCTCCCAGTCCTTACTAAAGATGACAATGTCATCAAGATAGGCTCCTGAGAAATCCTTATGAGGTCTCAGGACGAAGTCCATGGCCTTCTGGAAAGTGGCTGGGGCCCCATGTAACCCAAATGGCATTCGGGCATACTGCCATAAGCCCTCAGGTGTGGCAAATGCAGTTTTTTCTTTAGCCTCTGGGAACAGTGGGATCTGCCAGTATCCCTTGGTCAAGTCAAGAGTGGTGATGTACAAGGCTGGTCCCAATCTTTTGATTAATTAATCAACCCGGGGCATGGGATACACGTCTGGCTTGAAGACTTCATTTAACTCACGAAAGTCATTGCAGAACCGCCAGGTTCCATTCGGCTTGGGTACAAGGACTAAAGGGCTAGACCAGCTACTTTAGTCCTCAAGGTCCAACATGCTCTTAAGCTCGGCCAAGACAATATTCTGGCGAGTTTCAGGTATGCGGTAGGGTTTAAGGTTTACTCGAACGCCAGGGTCTGTAATGACATTATGTTAAATTACCGAGGTTAGACCCTGTAGGTTTGAAAAAATGTCTCGATTCTTCTGCAAAAATTCTCAGGACTCCTGTTTTTGAGAAGGGGAGAGAGCCTCTGCAATCCCTACCTTCCTAATCTGAGCATCAGGGTCTTCCGGGACTTTCAGACTGTCAAAACCTGTCTATCTTTCCATGGTTTGATCAAGTTGACGTGGTAAATCTGATAGGGTTTACGTTTGGTGGGCTGATGGACTTTATAGTTGACCTTGCCCACCCTCTCAACTATCTCAAAGGGTCCTTGCTACTTGGCGAGAAACTTCCTCTCGACGGTAGGCACTAAGACCAGCACCCGATCCCCAGGTTTAAACTCTCTAATCTTGGCAGATCAGTTGTATACCCGACTCTGGGCATTTTGCGCAGCCTGCAAATGTTCCCGTACTATGGGCATAACTTTTACAGGGAAGCTTCACTCTATCACGGTGCAGGTGTCAGTGCTCTATATCACGGTGCTGGTGATCATCTCCTGCACCCTCTTCTTTGCCTACCCTGACCTTCCCTCGCCTCCATTATCTCAAGATTCCTGCATTTTTAGAATTTCACATATAAAAAAAGAATGCTTGTAGTTGTCGATCCCAGATTCACCTCATACATGTGTTATGTCACGGTGCTGGTGTCAGATCACTCTATCACGGTGAAGGTGTCAGTGCTCTATATCACGGTGCTGGTGATCATCTCCTGCACCCTCTTCTTTGCCTACCCTGACCTTCCCTCGCCTCCATTGTCTCAAGATTCCTGAATTTTCAGAATTTTACATATAAAAAAAGAATGCTTGTAGTTGTCGATCCCAGATTCACCTCATACATATGTTATGTCACGGTGCTGGTGTCAGATCACTCTATCACGGTGCAGGTGTTAGTGCTCTATATCACGGTCCTGGTGCTGGTGATCATCTCCTGCACCCTCTTCTTTGCCTAGCCTGACCTTCATACATGTGTTATGTCATTGGCCATGTGGTGGGACTATGTGTGCACAGCTAGTAATTATTTTGTGGCTGCAAATATGACCTGTAGGTTTGTAAAGTTCACCATCCCTGTGATGTGCTGACTTCCTCCTGGGGCTGTTTATTATGAGGGGCTCCCACCATACCTGTGCTATGCTGACTTCCTCCTGGGGCTGCTTACGGTGCAGGTGTCAGTGCTGTATATCACGGTGCTGGTGTCAGTGCTGTATATCACGGTGCTGGTGTCAGTGCTTTATGTCACGCTGCTGATGTCAGTGCTCCCTATCACGGTGCTGGTGTCAGATCACTCTATCACGTTGCAGGTGTCATTGCTGTATGTCACGCTGCTGATGTCAGTGCTCTCTATCATGGTGCTGGTGTTAGATCACTCTATCAGGGTGCAGGTGTCATTGCTGTATGTCTTGCTGCTGATGTCAGTGCTCTCCTTAACAGTGCTGGTGTCAGATCACTCTATCACGGTGCAGGTGTCATTGCTGTATGTCACGCTTCTAATGTCAGTGCTCTCTAGAGGTCGACCAAAAAAAAGGGCTAACTTGCGTTTGAAAGACCTCTGCGCAAATACCGCGTCACATAAAATATTGCAACAACCGCTATTTTATTCCCTAGGGTCTCTGCTAAAAAATATATATAATTTTTGGGGCTTCTGAGTGATTTTCTAGCAGATAATACTGGATTTTTACTTGTAAGCAACAAGTGTCAGAAAAGATTTAGTCTTTAAATGGTTAAACTGAGAACTTCTACACACAGAGTTCAGCCCATTGAAGAAGAAACATTGTATCACTTTGATCTTTTCTTGGCAGCCCAGAGAGGAGGAAAGTCCTTCACTGATGTCTTCAGGTAACTTACATTGACTTTTATCACAGAAGTCTTTTACGAGTCGTTGTCCGAAATCCGGAATTCGGAAACAAAAGTTCGTATTCCGTACAGAATTCGGACGCACGGCAATTCGTATTTCAGATCCTCCAAAACGTCCGAATTTATGAAAATTCGTACGAAACAAATCGCACATGTCTACGCGTCACCACGTCAGGGGACTGCCCCTAATTCTGCCGCCCTCCGCGGCACTCGACGGGGGCTTTGCCACCAAAACAACCATCGCAATCCCTGCCACATGATTGGCCCCTAGCAGTGGTGTATAATCCATGTGTGCACAGGTCGCCGAGGGGGGCCCACTGTGACCTACCTGCACCCATGGGTTATTGTCCCTTGACAGTCAGGGATGATCTGTGTGGCAGGAGGGACAGCTGCTAGTACTGATCTCCCTATATAGCTTTTCAGCTGACAGCAACTTCACCTCCTCTACCTCCCACAGTTATAGTTATAGTTATAGTAGATGAGGTTGAAAAAAGACACAAGTCCATCAAGTCCAACCTATGTATGTGATTATATGTCAGTATTATATTGTGTATCCCTGTTTGTTGTGGTCGTTCATGTGCTTATCTAATAGTTTTTTTAAACTATCAATGCTCCCGCTGAGGCCACTGCCTGTGGAAGGGAATTCCACATCCTTGCTGCTCTTCCAGTAAAGAACCTTCTACGTAGTTAAACCTCTTTTCTTCTCATTTTAATGAGTGGCCACATGTCTTGTTAAACGCCCTTCCTCAAAAAAGTTTAATCCCTATTATGGGGTCACCAGTATGGTATTTATAATTTGAAATCATATACCCTCTCAAGAGTCTCTTCTCCAGAGAGAATAAGTTCAGTGCTCGCAACCTTTCATCATAACTGATATCCTCCAGACCCTTTATTAGCTTTGTTGCCCTTCTTTGTACTCGCTCCATTTCCAGCACATTCTTCCGGAGCACTGGTGCCCAGAACTGGACAGCATACTCCAGGTGCGGCCGGACCAGAGTCTTGTAGAGCGGGAGAATTATCGTTTTATTTCTGGAGTTAATCCCCTTACTAATGCATGCCAATATTCTATTTGCTTTGTTAGCAACAGCTTGGCATTGCATGCCATTGCAGAGTTTATCATCTACCAGGTCCTTTTCCAGCCTAGATTCTCCCAGAGGTTCTCCCCCCGGTGTATAGATTTCATTCATATTTTTGCCACTCAAATGCATTATTTTACATTTTTCTACATTCAGCTGAAAAGCGATACAGGGAGATCGGGTGCTAACAACTGTCCCCCCCGCAGCACTGATCATCCCCGACTGTTCCCAATGTCCTCCTCCTATGTTCTCTTCTGCCCCCGTGTTCTCCTCTAGCCCGCTGTTTGCTCCTTCTCTGCCCCCCATCGCCCCCCCCCCCCCTGTAGACTGTTTCCCTCCTCCTCCCACCAGCTGCTGTGGGGGATGTCAGGATGGACAGCAGAAGAAGGGGTCGGTAAATATATAATTTACCAGCCCCTTCCTTGTCTGAATTGGACACAGTGGATGATCGCTACAATCACTCCTGTGTCCCTTGATAACTGGGCAGAGTAAACTGGGGGTTTATGTGGCTTCAGTTTATGAATGAACAGGAGCCACTGTCTCCTGTTCATTCATTTTCAATGCTGAGGCTGCTCAGAAAGGGGCTTGGGAATCTGTGTCCTCAGTCCCTTTCTCTACCTCAAAAGGGAGATGTCAGGGGTTTGATTACAAAATAAAATTGTAAATAATAAATAAAATAGAAAACTACTGACACCACCACTATACCGACACTGTCCACAACCCCAAGCCTCTCCCCCCAAAAAGCACTGTAAAAAAAGAAAAACAAATGAAATTGTAAAAAAAAAAAATACATAAAAAAAAAACTATTGATACCATCCACTGCTCTACTGACACTGCCCACTATATATATATATATATATATATATGTATATATGTATATATATATATATATATATATATATATATATATATATATATATATATATATATAATATATCTATATACACACACACACACACACACACACGTGTGTTTGAGCTTTGGAGTGCACACCCTAATGCAATAGGCTGCGCACATCTATAGGGGTTACAGAGATCTTAGCCAGGGGTGCACACATTGCCCATAGTTGGTAGTATAATGTGTTTGTGTGGGGGGAGGGGTATAGTGGTTCTGGTGTTTTCCAAGAGTGGGGGGTATAGGGGGGTCCATTGTTACCTAATTCTGGGAGGTATAATGGTTCTGTTGTTATCTAGGAGTAGGGGGTACAGCACGGCTCCCAACTGTTCCTGATTTGGAGCAATGTCCCTCTGTCCCTCTTTCCTCCTCATTTGTCCCTCATTTTGGTCTGATCTATATAGTTGTATATAAAATGCAATTTTAATCTTTCAAAAAGTGTTTCCCAGCGCTAAACCTTTCATCTGATTTCTAAATTGCTGCATTTGAAATTTTCAAAAGCCAATATAAAGGAATAGTAGTGGTAAAAAAAAGCACTTGTGGGTTTAACCAATCTTGTTTTTTTGTACAATTCTCCTTTAAGGGGGCGTTGTAATGGGCGTGTCTTATCCCTACATACTTTTGCTCATAGGTGTCCCTCACTCCCATCTCAAAAAGTTGGGAGATATGGATACAGTCATAGCTCCCAACTGTCCCTGATTTTGAGGGACTGTCCCTGATTTGGAGCAATGTCCCTCTTTCCTCCTCATTTATCCCTCATTTTGGTCTGATCTATATAGTTGTATATAAAATGTACTTTTTATCTTTCAAAAAGTGTTTCTCAGTGCTAAACCTTCCATCCAAATTATAAATTGCTGCATTTATAATGTTTAAAAGCCAATATAAAGGAATAATAGTGGTAAAAAAAACCCTTGAGGATTTAATTAAACTTTTTTTGGTTAATTCTCCTTTAAAGCGGAGTTCCGCCCAAAAGTGAAACTTCCGCTCATCTGATTCCTCCCCCCCTCCGGTGCCACAGTTGGCACCTTTCAGGGGGGAAGGGGGTGCAGCTACCTGTATAATACAGGTAGCTGCACCCACTTTCGGGAATAGACTCCCGCGGGAGTCACGCCCCTTCCCGCACCCCCTCCGCTGTCTCCTGGGAAACACACAGGTCCCAGGAGATAGCAGGACCATTTAGGATGCGCAGCACGACTCGCACATGTGCAGTAGGGAACTGGGAAGTGAAAACGTAACGCTTCACTTCCTGATTCCCTCACCGAGAATGGTGGCGGCAGCAGCCGAGTGGTTGATCGGCTTCGGCTGCTGACATCACTGGACTCCAGGAAAGCTAAGTGTCTATTTATTAAAAGTCAGCAGCTGCAGTATTTGTAGCTGCTGGCTTTTAAAGCGGAGGTCCACCCTAAAGTGGACCTTCCGCTTATTGGAATCCTCCCCCCCTCCGGCGCCACAATTGGCACCTTTCAGGGGGGAGGGGGGTGCAGGTACCTGTACAGTACAGGTATCTGCACCCACTTCCGGGATAGCTCTCTGCGGAAAGGAGCGTAGATTACGCCCCTTTCTGAAATTCCCCCGCTGCCTGCTGGGAAACACACGGATCCCAGAGGCAGCAGGTCCATCCTTATTGTGCAGCGCGACTCGCGCATGCGCAGTAGGGAACCGGGAAATTAAGCCGAAAGGTTCCACTTCCTGATTCCCATACCCAAGATGGCGGCGGCAGCACCCGAGAGACGATCGAGAGATCGGCTTTGGGTGCCGACATCGCGGGCGCGCTGGACAGGTAAGTGTCACTATTTTAAAAGTCAGCAGCTGCAGTATTTGTAGCTGCTGGCTTTTAAAAAAAAAAAAAAAAAACGCGGACTCCCGGCGCACTCCCTCTTTAATATTTTTTTTTAGGTGCACTCCTGCTTTAAAGAGGTGTGACAGGGGGAGTGTTCTCTGCCTACATATTTTTGCTAGTAGGTGTACCCCATTCCCATCTCAAAATGTTGGGAGGTATGGGTATAGTGGTTATGATGTTATCTAGGAGTAGGGGGTATAGAGGGATCTGGCGTTTTTTAAGAGTGTGGGGGGGGCATAGAAATCACAGGGACCTGCATGACAGGGCCCCCCTCCACCCAGTTCAAATTTTTGCTCCCCAATCCTGCTACCCAAATCTCATCCCACCCCAATTCCCCCTCCTAGCAAAAATCTACTTCCTCAAATTTCTCATCACAGCACAAATCCCCCTAGTCCCTCCTCCCAGCACATATCCTTCCCCATTTCTCCTTTTATGAAATACACCCCCCATCCAAATCACACTTCTCAGCACAGATAGCTGCCCACCCCCCTTCTCCAAAAACATCCAAAGCACATACTACAATAATCCCCCCCGCCCCCCATTGTGTACAATTTCCCTGTAGCCTTACAACCTTTACCCTCTCCTGTCACTACAGCGATCCACCAGCACATGAGACAGGATCGCTCTTAGATCATGTGATTAACGCCCCATCAACATTTCCTGCTGGCCGGAGATGAGCAGCCCTTGGAGGAAATGGGGGCGCTAATCAAACTGTGTGTGTGTGTGTGTATGTGTACAGTCCGATGCCATCTCTCCACTCTGCCACTTCTCTCACTGCTCCAGCTCTGAGTGCGGGCAATGGTGGGGGGAGATCAACAGCCAATCAGGCATCACATCAAAGGGAGGGCTGGTGTGGAGAGGGGGGACCACTAAAATCTGGGTGGAAATCAGCCCCCACCCCTGGATTCAGCCATGTCTGTGTCTCTCCCTCCAGCAGCTGAAATCTGGTGGCTAAGAGAGGAAAGAAACCGGCTTTAAAGTGGTTGTAAACCCTTATGCCGCGTACACACGAGCGGACTGTATGGCGTACTTAGTTCGTCATACAATCCGACGGACAGTCCGTCGTACTTTCGACTGAACGGACTTGACCACACACGGATGCACAAACAGTCCGTCGAAAGCTTGCGCGATGACGTGTACAGCACGTACGACGGGACTAGAAATAGGAAGTCCAAGACACAGCAAAGCACCCTTCCGCCGTGTAAATCCTTTCTGGGCATGCGCCATTCTTAGTCCGTCGAACTAGCATACTGACGGGCGGATTGTCCGCTGAAACCAAAGTACGACGGACAGAATTTCGAAAAATCCGAAATTCTTAGTACGCCGGACTGCACGCTGAAAAAGTCAGCTGAAGCCCACACACGAGCGGATTGTCCGCTGAAATGTGTTTCGACGGACTAAGTACGCCATACAGTCCGCTCGTGTGTACGCGGCATTACAGACCACTTTTACCTACAGGTAAGCCTAGATTAAGGCTTACCTGTAGGTGCAAGAAATATCTCCTAAACCTACACGGTTTAGGAGATATTTGCAAAAGACAGGCATGCACTTTAGATAACGGCGGACAGGTGAACTGAGCGTGCCGTTTCTAATGGTGATCGTGCCATTAGTGGTGGCTCCCGCACGCATGCAATGTGACATCATTGCGGCTCCGGCCAGTCACAGCGCCACAATACCTGGAAGTCACTCCAGGAGATATGGCGGTGACGGAGGAGGAGAATGAGGACCGCTGCGGGGGTTTCGATCTCAGGTAAGTAATTTATGAGCTAGTATGCTATGCATACTAGCTCATTATGCCTTTGTCTTGCAGAGTGTTTATTTTTTGCAGAGGGTTTACTTCCTCTTTAAGTACTTAAGACCGGGCCTATTGTTCGGACTTGGTGTTTACAAGTTAAAATTATTATTTTTTGCTAGAAAATTACTTAGTACCCCCAGAGAACGCCCTAGACACCCTAGAGAACAAAATGGCGGTAGTTGCAATCCTTTATAACACATCGTATTTGCGCAGAGGTCTAACAATTTATTTGTAAAAAAAACACTTTTTTGAATAAAAAAAAAAAAAGTAAAAGTAAAGTTAGCCCAATTTCTTTATAATCTGAAAGATAATGTTATGCTGACTAAATTGATACCCAACATGTCACTGTTCAAAATTGCACCCGCTTGTGGAACGATGACAAACTTTAACCCTTAAAAATCTCAATAGGCGACATTTAAACATTTCTACAGGTTACCAGTTTTGAGTTAGGCCTCATGCACACGAGACGCAGATGAAACCTCTGTCAAAAAAAAGCTGAAACGCGTTTGCATGTCGCGTTTAGACGCGTTTAGACGCGTTTAGACGCGTTTGCGTTTAGACGCGTTTATAAAGATAACATCATGTAGACCCTCCCCAAGCTCTCAAAGCATTTTTTTTAACTATTTCTGCTATTTTGATCAGAGTGAGCAGCAGCAGCATAGAGAGCAGTTGTACACTTGCATTTGCCGTGTCACTTGCCACGGCACCTGCCACAAGTTGTGGATTGTCCACTTGCCACGTCACTTGCCACAAGTTGGGGATTGTCCACTTGCCACATCACCTGCCACGTCACCTGCCACAAATTGTGGATTGTCCACTGGATTGTCCACTGGATTGTCCACTTGCCACGTCACTTGCCACATCACCTGCCACGTCACTTGCCACGAGATGTGGATTGTCCACTTTCCACGTCATCTGCCATGCCACCTGCCACAAGCTGTGGATTGTCCACTTGCCACGTCACCAGCCACATCACCTGCCACAAGTTGTGGATTGTCTACTTGCCGCGTCACTTGCCACATCACCTGCCACGTCACTTGCCACATCACCTGCCACAAGTTGTGGATTGTTCACTTGCCACGTCACCTGCCACGTCACCTGCCACAAGTTGTGGATTGTCCACTTGCCACGTCACTTGCCACAAGCTGTGGATTGTCCACTTGCCACATCACTTGCCACGTCACCTGCCACGTCACTTGCCACGTCACCTGCCACGTCACCTGCCACAAGTTTTGGATTGTCCACTTGCCATGTCACTTGCCACGTCAGCTGCCACGTCACTTGCCACGAGATGTGGATTGTCCACTTTCCACGTCATCTGCCATGCCACCTGCCACAAGCTGTGGATTGTCCACTTGACACGTCACCAGCCACATCACCTGCCACAAGTTGTGGATTGTCCACTTGCCACGTGACTTGCCACATCACCTGCCACGTCACTTGCCACATCACCTGCCACAAGTTGTGGATTGTCTACTTGCCGCGTCACTTGCCACTTCACCTGTCACGTCACTTGCCACGTCACCTGCCACAAGTTGTGGATTGTTCACTTGCCACGTCACCTGCCACATCACCTGCCACAAGTTGTGGATTGTCCACTTGCCACGTCACTTGCCACAAGCTGTGGATTGTCCACTTGCCACATCACTTGCCACGTCACCTGCCACGTCACTTGCCACGTCACCTGCCACAAGTTTTGGATTGTCCACTTGCCACGTCAGCTGCCACGTCACTTGCCACATCACCTGCCACGTCACCTGCCACAAGTTGTGGATTGTCCACTTGCCACATCACCTGCCACGTCACTTGCCACGAGATGTGGATTGTCCACTTGCCATGTCACTTGCCACGTCACCTGCCACGTCACTTGCCACGTCAGCTGCCACGTCACTAGCCACAAGATGTGGATTGTCCACTTGTCACATCACCTGCCACATCACTTGCCACATCACCTGCCACAAGTTGTGGATTGTCCACTTGCCACGTCACTTGCCACAAGATGTGGATTGTCCACTTTCCACGTCACCTGCCATGCCATCTGCCACAAGTTGTGGATTGTCCACTTACCACGTCACCAGCCACATCACCTGCCACAAGTTGTGGATTGTCCACTTGCCACACCACTTTCCACGTCACCTGCCACGTCACCTGACACAAGATGTGGATTGTCCACTTGCCACGTCACCAGCCACATCACCTGCCACAAGTTGTGGATCGTCCACTTGCCACGTCCCTTGCCACGTCCCCTGCCACGTCACCTGCCACAAGTGGATTGTCCACTTGCCACGTCACTTGCCACGTCACCTGCCACAAGTTATGGATTGTCCACTTGCCACGTCACATGCCAGTCACCTGCCACAAGTTGTTGATTTTCCACTTGCCACGTCACCTGCCAAGTCACTTGCCGCGTCACCTGCCAGGTCACTTGCCACGTCACCTGCCACAAGTTGTCTATTGTCCACTTTCCACGTCACTTGCCACTTCACCTGCCACGTCACTTGCCACAAGTTGTGGATTGTCCACTTGCCACATCACTTGCCACCTGCCATGTCACTTGCCACAAGTTGTGGATTGTCCACTTGCCACGTCACTTGCCACAAGTTGTGGATTGTCCACTTGCAATTGCAATTGTTTAAAATATTTTTCTAATGGTTTTTCATCATTTGCAATCATTTTTGAGATTTTTAATGTAAAAAAAAAGGTCACCTTTAAAAACGCATATAAACGCAAACGCGGCTAAACGCGGTTGCCGCGTTCAGCCGCGTTTAGCCGCGTTTAGCCCCGTTTTGCGTCTGAAACGCAGAAATTTTTGTCTCTGAACGCATTTTTTTGCTTCTGGAAAAACGTGATTAAACGCAACTGCATATAAACGCAAAAAAACGAGACTGTGTGCATGGACACATAGGATAACATTGAATGAGTTCAGGTGCAGTTGAAAAAACTGTCCAACTGCATCTGAACGCGCGTTTAACTGCGTCTCGTGTGCATGAGGCCTTAGAGGAGGTCTACTTCTAGAACTATTGCTCTCGCCTTAACGATCGTAGCGATACCTCACATGTGTGGTTTAAACATCTATTTCATATGCGGTTGCGACTTAAGTTTTTAGGTGAGCTTGGCGAGGCAGGGCACTTAAAAAAAATTTTCTTATCTATTTTATTTTTATTTTTTTACACTGTCCTTTTAAAAAGAAATTTTGGGTTACTTTTATTTCTATTACAAGGAATGTAAACATCCCTTGTAATAGAAAAAAGCATAACAGGACCTCTTAAATTTGAGATGGGCTGAAGTCCACTCTGCTGATGTCACAGAAGTCGGAGCCTGAGTTGGCCGCTCTGCCCCCTCCACAGCACAGCGCTCCAGTGAGTGAGGGGCGGAGCAGAGAGCTGTGACTGACAGTCTTCAGCTCTCTGCTCACGGAGCTGTCAGAACTGAGCGATCGGCAGTGTTTGATCGTTTGGATCTCAGTGTAGAGGTGCCGAGGGGCAGATACAGCATCCACCTAGGTAAGTATGATACTGAAAAAAACACCCAGCATATGGGACAAGAGAAGTGGTACTGTGGAGAGTTCATACATACAAAATAAGAACAGATACTGAGAATTATGCCCAGTATACCCAGTCACTAAAATGACCATAGTATCGTTTAATTAAATATAATATCTATCAATTTCCAAGCCTGAAATGTGGCAGCTGGTATGAGGTGTGTGATGTCACAGTGAGCTGCAAATCGGTTCAAACCGGACTTCAATTATTTGAAAAAATTACTGCATTGGGAGCTGACTGAGTCACATTGTCAGATTGTGTCTCCTGCAATTATCAGTGTTTTTTAATAAAATATTTTGCTATCGTGCTATTATTACCGAAAAGGAGTCGCTTCATCCTGATTGAGCCAACACCTCTCAGGTGAGCACTCCAGACCATTACTACCGAAAAGGAGTCGCTTCATCCTGATTGAATCACCACCTCTCAGGTGAGCACTCCAGACCATTACTACCATAAGGCCCCTTTCACACATGCGGACAATATGTCCGTATTTCATCCATCCGTTTGTGGATGAAATACGGGCATACATTCATCCCTATGGGATAGCGGGTGTCTGCGGATGAACATCCGCAGACACCTGATATCGTCCGCCTCCGCTACTGTCCGATTCTGCAGATGGAGGAAAATCCTATTTTTCTATCCGTCTGCAGAGCAGATCAGATGAACATTGACAGACGGTCCGTGCTCATCCGATCCCCATAGAGGAGAGCTGACAGGGCGGTCCCTGCACAGTGTGCAGAGACCGCCCTGTCCGCCGCCGGCTCAGCGGGGACAACGGAGTGATCCCCGCTGAGCGAGCGGATCATCACGGGGCGGATCATTACTGATCCGCCCCGTGTGAAAGGGGCCTAAAGGAGTCTCTAGATGCTGATTGAACTTCCACCTCTCAGGTAAGCACTCCAGACCATTACTACCGTAATGGAGTCGCTTTATCCTGATTGAACCACCACCTCTCAGGTGAGCATTCCAGATTATTACTGCCGAAAAGGAGTCTCTCGATCCTGATTGAGCCACCACCTCTCAGATGAGCACTCCAGAGCATTACTACCGAAAAGGAGTCTCTCGATCCCGATTGAGCCACCAACTCTCAGGTGAGCACTCCAGACCATTACTACCGAAAAGGAGTAGCTTCATCCTCATTGAACCACCACCTCTCAGGTGAGCACTGCAGAGTATTACCATGGAAAAGGAGTCTCTAGATCCTGATTGAGCCAGCACCTCTAAGGTGAGCACTCCAGACCATTACTACCGAAAAAGGAGTCGCTTCATCCTGATTGAGGCACCACTTCTGAGGTTAGCACTCCAGAGTATTACCACGGAAAAGGAGTCTCTAGATCCTGATTGAGCCACCACCTCTTAGGTGAGAAATCCAGACCATTACTACCGAAAAGGAGTCGCTTCATCCTGATTGAACCACCACCTATCAGATGAGCACTCCAAACCATTATTACCGAAAAGGAGTCGCTTCATCCTGATTGAGCCACCACCTCTCAGGTGAGCACTCCAGAGCTTTACTACCGAAAAGGAGTGTCTAGATCCTGATTGAACCACAACCTCTCAGGTGAGCAATCGAGAGCATTACTACCCTAAAGGAGTTGCATTATCCTGATTGAATCACCACCTCTCAGGTGAGCACTCCAGACCATTTCTACCCTAAAGGAGTTGCTTTATCCTGATTGAACCACCAACGCTCAGATGAGCACTCCAGAACACTACTACCGAAAAGAGTCGCTTCATCCTGATTGAACCATCATCGCTCAGATGAGCACTCCAGACCACTACTACCGAAAAGGAGTCGCTTCATCCTGATTGAATCACCACCTCTCAGGTGAGCACTCCAGAACACTACTTCCGAAAAGGAGTCGCTTTATCCTGATTGAACCACCACCTCTCAGGTGAGCACTCCAGACCATTACTACCGAAAAGGAGTCGCTGAGCGATCGGCAGTGTTTGATCCATTGGTTCTCAGTGTAGAGGCGCCAAGGGGCAGATACAACATCCACCTAGGTATTTATGGTACTGAAAAAAACATCCAGCATACAGGACAAGAGAAGTGGTACTGTGGAGAGTCCATGCATACAGAATAAGAACAGATACTGAGAATTATGCCCAGTATACCCAGTCACTAAAATGACCATAGTATCGTTTATTTAAATATAAAATCTATCAGTTTCCAAGTCTGAAATGTGGCGGCTGGTATGAGGTGTGTGATGTCACAGTGAGCTGCAAATCGGTTCAAACCGGACTTCAGTTATTTGAAAACATTACTGTATTGGGAGCTGACCGAATCACATTGTCAGATTGTGTCTCCTGTGATTATCACTGTTTTTTATTCAAAAATTTGCTATCGTACTATTATTGTATATATTGCTATTATTATTATCTCTATTAAACATTTTTATTTTTTTCAGGTACACCGGCATCAGTCACCACCACCATGCCATCATGACGTCGGTCCCGTGGAAGGCGATCCCGTCAGGAAGGCGGTGAGGCTCAAATTGCTCACAGAACAACTTCGGAGGAGACAGGAGGAGGCAGAAAACCGGAGCCGCTCTCCGCCGGAGACAGGTATGCTGGACAACACCCACCATAGTGTAACACCCTTCTTTCCAGGTGCCCTGAAAACATCATGGGGTATGCATACCAGTATCTATATTTTTTGTTATTTTCTGCTAAAAGTAGAAAATGCTTAGAAAAAAATATACTTCAGACCATTACTACTGAAAAGGAGTCGCTTCATCCTGATTGAGCCACCACCTCTCAGGTGAGCACTCCAGACCATTACTGCCCTAAAGGAGTTGCTTTATCCTGATTGAACCATCACCTCTCAGGTGAGCACTCCAGACCACTACTACCGAAAAGGAGTCGCTTCATCCTGATTGAATCACCACTTCTCAGGTGAGCCCTCCAGACCATTACTACCGAAAAGGAGTCGCTTCATCCTGATTGAATCACCACCTCTCAGGTGAGCACTCTTGACCACTACTTCCGAAAAGGAGTCGCTTTATCCTGATTGAACCACCACCTCTCAGGTGAGCACTCCAGACCACTACTACCGAAAAGGAGTCGCTTCATCCTGATTGAATCACCACCTCTCAGGTGAGCACTCCAGACCATTGCTACCGAAAAAGAGTCGCTTTATCCTGATTGTACCACCATCTCTCAGGTGAGCACTCCAGAGCATTACTCCAGAAAAGGAGTCGCTGAGCGATCGGCAGTGTTTGATCCATTGGTTCTCAGTGTAGAGGCGCCGAGGGGCAGATACAACATCCACCTAGGCATTTATGGTACTGAAAAAAACACCCAGCATACAGGACAAGAGAAGTGGTACTGTGGAAAGTCCATGCATACAGAATAGGAACAGATACTGAGAATTATGCTCAGTATACCCAGTCACTAAAATGACCATAGTATCGTTTATTTAAATATAAAATCTATCAGTTTCCAAGCCTGAAATGTGGCGGCTGGTATGAGGTGTGTGATGTCACAGTGAGCTGCAAATCAGTTCAAACCGGACTTCAGTTGTTTGAAAACATTACTGTATTGGGAGCTGACCGAATCACATTGTCAGACTGTGTCTCCTGCGATTATCAGTGTTTTTTATTAAAATATTTTGCTATCGTACTATTATTGTATATATTGCTATTATTATTATCTCTAGTAAACATTTTTATTTTTTTCAGGTACACCGGCATCAGTCACCACCACCATGCCATCATGACGTCGGTCCTGTGGAAGACAATCCCGTCAGGAAGGCGGTGAGGCTCAAATTGCTCACAGAACAACTTCGGAGGAGACAGGAGGAGGCAGAAAACCGGAGCCGCTCTCCGCCGGAGACAGGTATGCTGGACAACACCCACCATAGTGTAACACCCTTCTTTCCAGGTGCCCTGAAAACATCATGGGGTATGCATACCAGTATCTATATTTTTTGTTATTTTCTGCTAAAAGTAGAAAATGCTTAGAAAAAAATATACTTCAGACCATTACTACTGAAAAGGAGTCGCTTCATCCTGATTGAGCCACCACCTCTCAGGTGAGCACTCCAGACCATTACTGCCCTAAAGGAGTTGCTTTATCCTGATTGAATCACCACCTCTCAGGTGAGCACTCCAGACCACTACTACCGAAAAGGAGTCGCTTCATCCTGATTGAATCACCACTTCTCAGGTGAGCCCTCCAGACCATTACTACCGAAAGGGAGTCGCTTCATCCTGATTGAATCACCACCTCTCAGGTGAGCACTCTTGACCACTACTTCCGAAAAGGAGTCGCTTTATCCTGATTGAACCACCACCTCTCAGGTGAGCACTCCCAACTATTACTTCCGAAAAGGAGTCGCTTCATCCTGATTGAATCACCACCTCTCAGGTGAGCACTCCAGACCATTACTACCGAAAAAGAGTCGCTTTATCCTGATTGTACCACCATCTCTCAGGTGAGCACTCCAGAGCATTACTCCAGAAAAGGAGTCGCTGAGCGATCGGCAGTGTTTGATCGATTGGTTCTCAGTGTAGAGGCGCCGAGGGGCAGATACAACATCCACCTAGGTATTTATGGTACTGAAAAAAACACCCAGCATACAGGACAAGAGAAGTGGTACTGTGGAGAGTCCATGCATACAGAATAAGAACAGATACTGAGAATTATGCCCAGTATACCCAGTCACTAAAATGACCATATTATCGTTTATTTAAATATAAAATCTATCAGTTTCCAAGTCTGAAATGTGGCGCCTGGTATGAGGTGTGTGATGTCACAGTGAGCTGCAAATCAGTTCAAACCGGACTTCAGTTGTTTGAAAACATTTCTGTATTGGGAGCTGACCGAATCACATTGTCAGACTGTGTCTCCTGTGATTATCACTGTTTTTTATTAAAATATTTTGCTATCGTACTATTATTGTATATATTGCTATTATTATCTCTATTAAACATTTTTATTTTTTTCAGGTACAACGGCATCAGTCACCACCACCATGCTATCATGACGTCGGTCCCGTGGAAGACAATCCCGTCAGGAAGGCGGTGAGGCTCAAATTGCTCACAGAACAACTTCGGAGGAGACAGGAGGAGGCAGAAAACCAGAGCCGCTCTCCCCCGGAGACAGGTATGCTGGACAACACCCACCATAGTGTAACACGCTTCTTTCCAGGTGCCCTGAAATCATGGGGTATGCATACCAGTATCTATATTTTTTGTTATTTTCTGCTAAAAGTAGAAAATGCTTAGAAAAAAATATACTTCAGACCACTACTACCGAAAAGGAGTCGCTTCATCCTGATTGAATCAACACCTCTCAGGTGAGCACTCCAGACCACTACTACCGAAAAGGAGTCGCTTCATCCTGATTGAATCACCACCTCTCAGGTGAGCACTCCAGACCACTACTTCTGAAAAGGAGTCACTTTATCCTGATTGAACCACCACCTCTCAGGTGAGCACTCCAGACCACTACTACCGAAAAGGAGTCGCTTCATCCTGATTGAATCACCACCTCTCAGGTGAGCACTCCAGACCATTACTACCGAAAAATAGTCGCTTTATCCTGATTGTACCACCATCTCTCAGGTGAGCACTCCAGAGCATTACTCCAGAAAAGGAGTCGCTGAGCGATCGGCAGTGTTTGATCCATTGGTTCTCAGTGTAGAGGCGCCGAGGGGCAGATACAACATCCACCTAGGTATTTATGGTACTGAAAAAAACACCCAGCATACAGGACAAGAGAAGTGGTACTGTGGAGAGTCCATGCATACAGAATAAGAACAGATACTGAGAATTATGCCCAGTATACCCAGTCACTAAAATGACCATATTATCGTTTATTTAAATATAAAATCTATCAGTTTCCAAGTCTGAAATGTGGCGCCTGGTATGAGGTGTGTGATGTCACAGTGAGCTGCAAATCGGTTCAAACCGGACTTCAGTTATTTGAAAACATTACTGTATTGGGAGCTGACCGAATCACATTGTCAGATTGTGTCTCCTGTGATTATCACTGTTTTTTATTCAAATATTTTGCTATCATACTATTATTGTATATATTGCTATTATTATTATCTCTATTAAACATTTTTATTTTTTTCAGGTACACCGGCATCAGTCACCACCACCATGCCATCATGATGTCGGTCCCGTGGAAGACAATCCCGTCAGGAAGGCAGTGAGGCTCAAATTGCTCACAGAACAACTTCGGAGGAGACAGGAGGAGGCAGAAAACCGGAGCCGCTCTCCCCCGGAGACAGGTATGCTGGACAACACACACCATAGTGTAACAACCTTCTTTCCAGGTGCCCTGAAAACATCATGGGGTATGCATACCAGTATCTATATTTTTTTGTTATTTTCTGCTAAAAGTAGAAAATGCTTAGAAATAAATATACTTCAGACCATTACTACTGAAAAGGAGTCGCTTCATCCTGATTGAGCCACCACCTCTCAGGTGAGCTCTCCAGACCATTACTGCCCTAAAGGAGTCGCTTTATCCTGATTGAATCACCACCTCTCAGGTGAGCACTCCAGACCACTACTACCGAAAAGGAGTCGCTTCATCCTGATTGAATCAACACCTCTCAGATGAGCACTCCAGACCACTACTAGCGAAAAGGAGTCGCTTCATCCTGATTGAATCACCACCTCTCAGATGAGCACTCCAGACCACTACTACCGAAAAGGAGTCGCTTTATCCTGATTGATCCACCACCTCTCAGGTGAGCACTCCAGACCACTACTACCGAAAAGGAGTCGCTTCATCCTGATTGAATCACCACCTCTCAGGTGACCACTCCAGACCATTGCTACCGAAAAAGAGTCGCTTTATCCTGATTGTACCACCATCTCTCAGGTGAGCACTCCAGAGCATTACTCCAGAAAATGAGTCGCTGAGCGTTCGGCAGTGTTTGATCCATTGGTTCTCAGTGTAGAGGCGCCGAGGGGCAGATACAACATCCACCTAGGCATTTATGGTACTGAAAAAAACACCCAGCATACAGGACAAGAGAAGTGGTACTGTGGGGAGTCCATGCATACAGAATAAGAACAGATACTGAGAATTATGCCCAGTATACCCAGTCACTAAAATGACCATAGTATAGTTTATTTAAATATAAAATCTATCAGTTTCCAAGTCTGAAATGTGGCGGCTGGTATGAGGTGTGTGATGTCACAGTGAGCTGCAAATCGGTTCAAACAGGACTTCAGTTGTTTGAAAACATTACTGTATTGGGAGCTGACCGAATCACATTGTCAGATTGTGTCTCCTGTGATTATCACTGTTTTTTTTTTCAAAAATTTGCTATCGCACTATTATTGTATATATTGCTATTATTATTATCTCTATTAAACATTTTTATTTTTTTCAGGTACACCGGCATCAGTCACCACCACCATGCCATCATGACGTCGGTCCCGTGGAAGACAATCCCGTCAGGAAGGCGGTGAGGCTCAAATTGCTCACAGAACAACTTCGGAGGAGACAGGAGGAGGCAGAAAACCGGAGCCGCTCTCCGCCGGAGACTGGTATGCTGGACAACACCCACCATAGTGTAACACCCTTCTTTCCAGGTGCCCTGAAAACATCATGGGGTATGCATACCAGTATCTATATTTTTTGTTATTTTCTGCTAAAAGTAGAAAATGCTTAGAAAAAAATATACTTCAGACCATTACTACTGAAAAGGAGTCGCTTCATCCTGATTGAGCCACCACCTCTCAGGTGAGCACTCCAGACCATTACTGCCCTAAAGGAGTTGCTTTATCCTGATTGAACCATCACCTCTCAGGTGAGCACTCCAGACCACTACTACCGAAAAGGAGTCGCTTCATCCTGATTGAATCACCACTTCTCAGGTGAGCCCTCCAGACCATTACTACCGAAAAGGAGTCGCTTCATCCTGATTGAATCACCACCTCTCAGGTGAGCACTCTTGACCACTACTTCCGAAAAGGAGTCGCTTTATCCTGATTGAACCACCACCTCTCAGGTGAGCACTCCCAACTATTACTTCCGAAAAGGAGTCGCTTCATCCTGATTGAATCACCACCTCTCAGGTGAGCACTCCAGACCATTACTACCGAAAAAGAGTCGCTTTATCCTGATTGTACCACCATCTCTCAGGTGAGCACTCCAGAGCATTACTCCAGAAAAGGAGTCGCTGAGCGATCGGCAGTGTTTGATCGATTGGTTCTCAGTGTAGAGGCGCCGAGGGGCAGATACAACATCCACCTAGGTATTTATGGTACTGAAAAAAACACCCAGCATACAGGACAAGAGAAGTGGTACTGTGGAGAGTCCATGCATACAGAATAAGAACAGATACTGAGAATTATGCCCAGTATACCCAGTCACTAAAATGACCATATTATCGTTTATTTAAATATAAAATCTATCAGTTTCCAAGTCTGAAATGTGGCGCCTGGTATGAGGTGTGTGATGTCACAGTGAGCTGCAAATCAGTTCAAACCGGACTTCAGTTGTTTGAAAACATTTCTGTATTGGGAGCTGACCGAATCACATTGTCAGACTGTGTCTCCTGTGATTATCACTGTTTTTTATTAAAATATTTTGCTATCGTACTATTATTGTATATATTGCTATTATTATCTCTATTAAACATTTTTATTTTTTTCAGGTACAACGGCATCAGTCACCACCACCATGCTATCATGACGTCGGTCCCGTGGAAGACAATCCCGTCAGGAAGGCGGTGAGGCTCAAATTGCTCACAGAACAACTTCGGAGGAGACAGGAGGAGGCAGAAAACCAGAGCCGCTCTCCCCCGGAGACAGGTATGCTGGACAACACCCACCATAGTGTAACACCCTTCTTTCCAGGTGCCCTGAAATCATGGGGTATGCATACCAGTATCTATATTTTTTGTTATTTTCTGCTAAAAGTAGAAAATGCTTAGAAAAAAATATACTTCAGACCACTACTACCGAAAAGGAGTCGCTTCATCCTGATTGAATAAACACCTCTCAGGTGAGCACTCCAGACCACTACTACCGAAAAGGAGTCGCTTCATCCTGATTGAATCACCACCTCTCAGGTGAGCACTCCAGACCACTACTTCTGAAAAGGAGTCACTTTATCCTGATTGAACCACCACCTCTCAGGTGAGCACTCCAGACCACTACTACCGAAAAGGAGTCGCTTCATCCTGATTGAATCACCACCTCTCAGGTGAGCACTCCAGACCATTACTACCGAAAAATAGTCGCTTTATCCTGATTGTACCACCATCTCTCAGGTGAGCACTCCAGAGCATTACTCCAGAAAAGGAGTCGCTGAGCGATCGGCAGTGTTTGATCCATTGGTTCTCAGTGTAGAGGCGCCGAGGGGCAGATACAACATCCACCTAGGTATTTATGGTACTGAAAAAAACACCCAGCATACAGGACAAGAGAAGTGGTACTGTGGAGAGTCCATGCATACAGAATAAGAACAGATACTGAGAATTATGCCCAGTATACCCAGTCACTAAAATGACCATATTATCGTTTATTTAAATATAAAATCTATCAGTTTCCAAGTCTGAAATGTGGCGCCTGGTATGAGGTGTGTGATGTCACAGTGAGCTGCAAATCGGTTCAAACCGGACTTCAGTTATTTGAAAACATTACTGTATTGGGAGCTGACCGAATCACATTGTCAGATTGTGTCTCCTGTGATTATCACTGTTTTTTATTCAAATATTTTGCTATCATACTATTATTGTATATATTGCTATTATTATTATCTCTATTAAACATTTTTATTTTTTTCAGGTACACCGGCATCAGTCACCACCACCATGCCATCATGATGTCGGTCCCGTGGAAGACAATCCCGTCAGGAAGGCAGTGAGGCTCAAATTGCTCACAGAACAACTTCGGAGGAGACAGGAGGAGGCAGAAAACCGGAGCCGCTCTCCCCCGGAGACAGGTATGCTGGACAACACACACCATAGTGTAACAACCTTCTTTCCAGGTGCCCTGAAAACATCATGGGGTATGCATACCAGTATCTATATTTTTTTGTTATTTTCTGCTAAAAGTAGAAAATGCTTAGAAATAAATATACTTCAGACCATTACTACTGAAAAGGAGTCGCTTCATCCTGATTGAGCCACCACCTCTCAGGTGAGCTCTCCAGACCATTACTGCCCTAAAGGAGTCGCTTTATCCTGATTGAATCACCACCTCTCAGGTGAGCACTCCAGACCACTACTACCGAAAAGGAGTCGCTTTATCCTGATTGATCCACCACCTCTCAGATGAGCACTCCAGACCACTACTAGCGAAAAGGAGTCGCTTCATCCTGATTGAATCACCACCTCTCAGATGAGCACTCCAGACCACTACTACCGAAAAGGAGTCGCTTTATCCTGATTGATCCACCACCTCTCAGGTGAGCACTCCAGACCACTACTACCGAAAAGGAGTCGCTTCATCCTGATTGAATCACCACCTCTCAGGTGACCACTCCAGACCATTGCTACCGAAAAAGAGTCGCTTTATCCTGATTGTACCACCATCTCTCAGGTGAGCACTCCAGAGCATTACTCCAGAAAATGAGTCGCTGAGCGTTCGGCAGTGTTTGATCCATTGGTTCTCAGTGTAGAGGCGCCGAGGGGCAGATACAACATCCACCTAGGCATTTATGGTACTGAAAAAAACACCCAGCATACAGGACAAGAGAAGTGGTACTGTGGGGAGTCCATGCATACAGAATAAGAACAGATACTGAGAATTATGCCCAGTATACCCAGTCACTAAAATGACCATAGTATAGTTTATTTAAATATAAAATCTATCAGTTTCCAAGTCTGAAATGTGGCGGCTGGTATGAGGTGTGTGATGTCACAGTGAGCTGCAAATCGGTTCAAACAGGACTTCAGTTGTTTGAAAACATTACTGTATTGGGAGCTGACCGAATCACATTGTCAGATTGTGTCTCCTGTGATTATCACTGTTTTTTTTTTCAAAAATTTGCTATCGCACTATTATTGTATATATTGCTATTATTATTATCTCTATTAAACATTTTTATTTTTTTCAGGTACACCGGCATCAGTCACCACCACCATGCCATCATGACGTCGGTCCCGTGGAAGACAATCCCGTCAGGAAGGCGGTGAGGCTCAAATTGCTCACAGAACAACTTCGGAGGAGACAGGAGGAGGCAGAAAACCGGAGCCGCTCTCCGCCGGAGACAGGTATGCTGGACAACACCCACCATAGTGTAACACCCTTCTTTCCAGGTGCCCTGAAAACATCATGGGGTATGCATACCAGTATCTATATTTTTTGTTATTTTCTGCTAAAAGTAGAAAATGCTTAGAAAAAAATATACTTCAGACCATTACTACTGAAAAGGAGTCGCTTCATCCTGATTGAGCCACCACCTCTCAGGTGAGCACTCCAGACCATTACTGCCCTAAAGGAGTTGCTTTATCCTGATTGAACCATCACCTCTCAGGTGAGCACTCCAGACCACTACTACCGAAAAGGAGTCGCTTCATCCTGATTGAATCACCACTTCTCAGGTGAGCCCTCCAGACCATTACTACCGAAAAGGAGTCGCTTCATCCTGATTGAATCACCACCTCTCAGGTGAGCACTCTTGACCACTACTTCTGAAAAGGAGTCGCTTTATCCTGATTGAACCACCACCTCTCAGGTGAGCACTCCAGACCACTACTACCGAAAAGGAGTCGCTTCATCCTGATTGAATCACCACCTCTCAGGTGAGCACTCCAGACCATTGCTACCGAAAAAGAGTCGCTTTATCCTGATTGTACCACCATCTCTCAGGTGAGCACTCCAGAGCATTACTCCAGAAAAGGAGTCGCTGAGCGATCGGCAGTGTTTGATCCATTGGTTCTCAGTGTAGAGGCGCCGAGGGGCAGATACAACATCCACCTAGGCATTTATGGTACTGAAAAAAACACCCAGCATACAGGACAAGAGAAGTGGTACTGTGGAGAGTCCATGCATACAGAATAGGAACAGATACTGAGAATTATGCTCAGTATACCCAGTCACTAAAATGACCATAGTATCGTTTATTTAAATATAAAATCTATCAGTTTCCAAGCCTGAAATGTGGTGGCTGGTATGAGGTGTGTGATGTCACAGTGAGCTGCAAATCAGTTCAAACCGGACTTCAGTTGTTTGAAAACATTACTGTATTGGGAGCTGACCGAATCACATTGTCAGACTGGGTCTCCTGCGATTATCAGTGTTTTTTATTAAAATATTTTGCTATCGTACTATTATTGTATATATTGCTATTATTATTATCTCTATTAAACATTTTTATTTTTTTCAGGTACACCGGCATCAGTCACCACCACCATGCCATCATGACGTCGGTCCCGTGGAAGACAATCCCGTCAGGAAGGCGGTGAGGCTCAAATTGCTCACAGAACAACTTCGGAGGAGACAGGAGGAGGCAGAAAACCGGAGCCGCTCTCCGCCGGAGACAGGTATGCTGGACAACACCCACCATAGTGTAACACCCTTCTTTCCAGGTGCCCTGAAAACATCATGGGGTATGCATACCAGTATCTATATTTTTTGTTATTTTCTGCTAAAAGTAGAAAATGCTTAGAAAAAAATATACTTCAGACCACTGCTACCGAAAAGGAGTCGCTTCATCCTGATTGAATCAACACCTCTCAGGTGAGCACTCCAGACCACTACTACCGAAAAGGAGTCGCTTCATCCTGATTGAATCACCACCTCTCAGGTGAGCACTCCAGACCACTACTTCTGAAAAGGAGTCACTTTATCCTGATTGAACCACCACCTCTCAGGTGAGCACTCCAGACCACTACTACCGAAAAGGAGTCGCTTCATCCTGATTGAATCACCACCTCTCAGGTGAGCACTCCAGACCATTACTACCGAAAAAGAGTCGCTTTATCCTGATTGTACCACCATCTCTCAGGTGAGCACTCCAGAGCATTACTCCAGAAAAGGAGTCGCTGAGCGATCGGCAGTGTTTGATCCATTGGTTCTCAGTGTAGAGGCGCCGAGGGGCAGATACAACATCCACCTAGGTATTTATGGTACTGAAAAAACACCCAGCATACAGGACAAGAGAAGTGGTACTGTGGAGAGTCCATGCATACAGAATAAGAACAGATACTGAGAATTATGCCCAGTATACCCAGTCACTAAAATGACCATAGTATCGTTTATTTAAATATAAAATCTATCAGTTTCCAAGTCTGAAATGTGGCGGCTGGTATGAGGTGTGTGATGTCACAGTGAGCTGCAAATCGGTTCAAACCGGACTTCAGTTATTTGAAAACATTACTGTATTGGGAGCTGACCGAATCACATTGTCAGATTGTGTCTCCTGTGATTATCACTGTTTTTTATTCAAATATTTTGCTATCGTACTATTATTGTATATATTGCTATTATTATTATCTCTATTAAACATTTTTATTTTTTTCAGGTACACCGGCATCAGTCACCACCACCATGCCATCATGATGTCGGTCCCGTGGAAGACAATCCCGTCAGGAAGGCAGTGAGGCTCAAATTGCTCACAGAACAACTTCGGAGGAGACAGGATTAGGCAGAAAACCGGAGCCGCTCTCCCCCGGAGACAGGTATGCTGGACAACACACACCATAGTGTAACACCCTTCTTTCCAGGTGCCCTGAAAACATCATGGGGTATGCATACCAGTATCTATATTTTTTTGTTATTTTCTGCTAAAAGTAGAAAATGCTTAGAAATAAATATACTTCAGACCATTACTACTGAAAAGTAGTCGCTTCATTCTGATTGAGCCACCACCTCTCAGGTGAGCTCTCCAGACCATTACTGCCCTAAAGGAGTCGCTTTATCCTGATTGAATCACCACCTCTCAGGTGAGCACTCCAGACCACTACTACCGAAAAGGAGTCGCTTCATCCTGATTGAATCAACACCTCTCAGATGAGCACTCCAGACCACTACTAGCGAAAAGGAGTCGCTTCATCCTGATTGAATCACCACCTCTCAGATGAGCACTCTTGACCACTACTTCCGAAAAGGAGTCGCTTTATCCTGATTGAACCACCACCTCTCAGGTGAGCACTCCCAACTATTACTACCGAAAAGGAGTCGCTTTATCCTGATTGAACCACCATCTCTCAGGTGAGCACTCCAGAGCATTACTCCAGAAAAGGAGTCGCTGAGCGATTGGCAGTGTTTGATCGATTGGTTTTCAGTGTAGAGCCGCCGAGGGGAAGATATAACATCCACCTAGGTAAGTATGGTACTGAAAAAAACACCCAGCATACAGGACAAGAGAAGTGGTACTGTGGAGAGTCCATGCATACAGAATAGGAACAGATACTGAGAATTATGCTCAGTATACCCAGTCACTAAAATGACCATAGTATCGTTTATTTAAATATAAAATCTATCAGTTTCCAAGCCTGAAATGTGGCGGCTAGTATGAGGTGTGTGATGTCACAGTGAGCTGCAAATCAGTTCAAACCGGACTTCAGTTGTTTGAAAACATTACTGTATTGGGAGCTGACCGAATCACATTGTCAGACTGTGTCTCCTGCGATTATCAGTGTTTTTTATTAAAATATTTTGCTATCGTACTATTATTGTATATATTGCTATTATTATTATCTCTATTAAACATTTTTATTTTTTTCAGGTACACCGGCATCAGTCACCACCACCATGCCATCATGACGTCGGTCCCATGGAAGACAATCCCGTCAGGAAGGCGGAGAGGCTCAAATTGCTCACAGAACAACTTCGGAGGAGACAGGAGGAAGCAGAAAACCGGAGCCGCTCTCCCCCGGAGACACGTATGCTGGACAACACCCACCATAGTGTAACACCCTTCTTTCCAGGTGCCCTGAAAACATCATGGGGTATGCATACCAGTATCTATATTTTTTTGTTATTTTCTGCTAAAAGTAGAAAATGCTTAGAAAAAAATATACTTCAGACAATTACTACTGAAAAGGAGTCGCTTCATCCTGATTGAGCCACCACCTCTCAGGTGAGCACTCCAGACCATTTCTACCCTAAAGGAGTTGCTTTATCCTGATTGAACCACCACCTCTCAGGTGAGCACTCCAGACCACTACTACCGAAAAGGAGTCGCTTCATCCTGATTGAATCACCACCTCTCAGGTGAGCACTCCAGACCATTACTACCGAAAAAGAGTCGCTTTATCCTGATTGTACCACCATCTCTCAGGTGAGCACTCCAGAGCATTACTCCAGAAAAGGAGTCGCTGAGCGATCGGCAGTGTTTGATCGATTGGTTTTCAGTGTAGAGGCGCCGAGGGGCAGATACAACATCCACCTAGGTAAGTATGGTACTGAAAAAAACACCCAGCATACAGGTCAAGAGAAGTGGTACTGTGGAGAGTCCATGCATACAGAATAAGAACAGATACTGAGAATTATGCCCAGTATACCCAGTCACTAAAATGACCATAGTATCATTTAATTAAATATAAAATCTATAAGTTTCTAAGCCTGAAATGTGGCGGCTGGTATGAGGTGTGTGATGTCACAGTGAGCTGCAAATCAGTTCAAACCGGACTTCAGTTGTTTGAAAACATTTCTGTATTGGGAGCTGACCGAATCACATTGTCAGACTGTGTCTCCTGTGATTATCACTGTTTTTTATTAAAATATTTTGCTATCGTACTATTATTGTATATATTGCTATTATTATCTCTATTAAACATTTTTATTTTTTTCAGGTACACCGGCATCAGTCACCACCACCATGCTATCATGACGTCGGTCCCGTGGAAGACAATCCCGTCAGGAAGGCGGTGAGGCTCAAATTGCTCACAGAACAACTTCGGAGGAGACAGGAGGAGGCAGAAAACCGGAGCCGCTCTCCCCCGGAGACAGGTATGCTGGACAACACCCACCATAGTGTAACACCCTTCTTTCCAGGTGCCCTGAAATCATGGGGTATGCATACCAGTATCTATATTTTTTGTTATTTTCTGCTAAAAGTAGAAAATGCTTAGAAAAAAATATACTTCAGACCACTACTACCGAAAAGGAGTCGCTTCATCCTGATTGAATCAACACCTCTCAGGTGAGCACTCCAGACCACTACTACCGAAAAGGAGTCGCTTCATCCTCATTGAATCACCACCTCTCAGGTGAGCACTCCAGACCACTACTTCTGAAAAGGAGTCACTTTATCCTGATTGAACCACCACCTCTCAGGTGAGCACTCCAGACCACTACTACCGAAAAGGAGTCGCTTCATCCTGATTGAATCACCACCTCTCAGGTGAGCACTCCAGACCATTACTACCGAAAAAGAGTCGCTTTATCCTGATTGTACCACCATCTCTCAGGTGAGCACTCCAGAGCATTACTCCAGAAAAGGAGTCGCTGAGCGATCGGCAGTGTTTGATCCATTGGTTCTCAGTGTAGAGGCGCCGAGGGGCAGATACAACATCCACCTAGGTATTTATGGTACTGAAAAAAACACCCAGCATACAGGACAAGAGAAGTGGTACTGTGGAGAGTCCATGCATACAGAATAAGAACAGATACTGAGAATTATGCCCAGTATACCCAGTCACTAAAATGACCATAGTATCGTTTATTTAAATATAAAATCTATCAGTTTCCAAGTCTGAAATGTGGCGGCTGGTATGAGGTGTGTGATGTCACAGTGAGCTGCAAATCGGTTCAAACCGGACTTCAGTTATTTGAAAACATTACTGTATTGGGAGCTGACCAAATCACATTGTCAGATTGTGTCTCCTGTGATTATCACTGTTTTTTATTCAAATATTTTGCTATCGTACTATTATTGTATATATTGCTATTATTATTATCTCTATTAAACATTTTTATTTTTTTCAGGTACACCGGCATCAGTCACCACCACCATGCCATCATGATGTCGGTCCCGTGGAAGACAATCCCGTCAGGAAGGCAGTGAGGCTCAAATTGCTCACAGAACAACTTCGGAGGAGACAGGAGGAGGCAGAAAACCGGAGCCGCTCTCCCCCGGAGACAGGTATGCTGGACAACACACACCATAGTGTAACAACCTTCTTTCCAGGTGCCCTGAAACCATCATGGGGTATGCATACCAGTATCTATATTTTTTTGTTATTTTCTGCTAAAAGTAGAAAATGCTTAGAAATAAATATACTTCAGACCATTACTACTGAAAAGGAGTCGCTTCATCCTGATTGAGCCACCACCTCTCAGGTGAGCTCTCCAGACCATTACTGCCCTAAAGGAGTCGCTTTATCCTGATTGAATCACCACCTCTCAGGTGAGCACTCCAGACCACTACTACCGAAAAGGAGTCGCTTCATCCTGATTGAATCAACACCTCTCAGATGAGCACTCCAGACCACTACTAGCGAAAAGGAGTCGCTTCATCCTGATTGAATCACCACCTCTCAGATGAGCACTCCAGACCACTACTACCGAAAAGGAGTCGCTTTATCCTGATTGATCCACCACCTCTCAGGTGAGCACTCCAGACCACTACTACCGAAAAGGAGTCGCTTCATCCTGATTGAATCACCACCTCTCAGGTGACCACTCCAGACCATTGCTACCGAAAATGAGTCGCTTTATCCTGATTGTACCACCATCTCTCAGGTGAGCACTCCAGAGCATTACTCCAGAAAATGAGTCGCTGAGCGTTCGGCAGTGTTTGATCCATTGGTTCTCAGTGTAGAGGCGCCGAGGGGCAGATACAACATCCACCTAGGCATTTATGGTACTGAAAAAAACACCCAGCATACAGGACAAGAGAAGTGGTACTGTGGGGAGTCCATGCATACAGAATAAGAACAGATACTGAGAATTATGCCCAGTATACCCAGTCACTAAAATGACCATAGTATCGTTTATTTAAATATAAAATCTATCAGTTTCCAAGTCTGAAATGTGGGGGCTGGTATGAGGTGTGTGATGTCACAGTGAGCTGCAAATCGGTTCAAACAGGACTTCAGTTGTTTGAAAACATTACTGTATTGGGAGCTGACCGAATCACATTGTCAGATTGTGTCTCCTGGGATTATCACTGTTTTTTATTCAAAAATTTGCTATCGTACTATTATTGTATATATTGCTATTATTATTTTCTCTATTAAACATTTTTATTTTTTTCAGGTACACCGGCATCAGTCACCACCACCATGCCATCATGACGTCGGTCCCGTGGAAGACAATCCCGTCAGGAAGGCGGTGAGGCTCAAATTGCTCACAGAACAACTTCGGAGGAGACAGGAAGAGGCAGAAAACCGGAGCCGCTCTCCGCCGGAGACAGGTATGCTGGACAACACCCACCATAGTGTAACACCCTTCTTTCCAGGTGCCCTGAAAACATCATGGGGTATGCATACCAGTATCTATATTTTTTGTTATTTTCTGCTAAAAGTAGAAAATGCTTAGAAAAAAGTATACTTCAGACCATTACTACTGAAAAGGAGTCGCTTCATCCTGATTGAGCCACCACCTCTCAGGTGAGCACTCCAGACCATTACTGCCCTAAAGGAGTTGCTTTATCCTGATTGAACCATCACCTCTCAGGTGAGCACTCCAGACCACTACTACCGAAAAGGAGTCGCTTCATCCTGATTGAATCACCACTTCTCAGGTGAGCCCTCCAGACCATTACTACCGAAAAGGAGTCGCTTCATCCTGATTGAATCACCACCTCTCAGGTGAGCACTCTTGACCACTACTTCCGAAAAGGAGTCGCTTTATCCTGATTGAACCACCACCTCTCAGGTGAGCACTCCCAACTATTACTACCGAAAAGGAGTCGCTTTATCCTGATTGAACCACCATCTCTCAGGTGAGCACTCCAGAGCATTACTCCAGAAAAGGAGTCGCTGAGCGATTGGCAGTGTTTGATCGATTGGTTTTCAGTGTAGAGCCGCCGAGGGAAAGATATAACATGCACCTAGGTAAGTATGGTACTGAAAAAAACACCCAGCATACAGGACAAGAGAAGTGGTACTGTGGAGAGTCCATGCATACAGAATAGGAACAGATACTGAGAATTATGCTCAGTATACCCAGTCACTATAATGACCATAGTATCGTTTATTTAAATATAAAATCTATCAGTTTCCAAGCCTGAAATGTGGCGGCTGGTATGAGGTGTGTGATGTCACAGTGAGCTGCAAATCAGTTCAAACCGGACTTCAGTTGTTTGAAAACATTACTGTATTGGGAGCTGACCGAATCACATTGTCAGACTGTGTCTCCTGCGATTATCAGTGTTTTTTATTCAAATATTTTGCTATCGTACTATTATTGTATATATTGCTATTATTATTATCTCTATTAAACATTTTTATTTTTTTCAGGTACACCGGCATCAGTCACCACCACCATGCCATCATGACGTCGGTCCCATGGAAGACAATCCCGTCAGGAAGGCGGAGAGGCTCAAATTGCTCACAGAACAACTTCGGAGGAGACAGGAGGAAGCAGAAAACCGGAGCCGCTCTCCCCCGGAGACAGGTATGCTGGACAACACCCACCATAGTGTAACACCCTTCTTTCCAGGTGCCCTGAAAACATCATGGGGTATGCATACCAGTATCTATATTTTTTATTGATATTTTCTGCTAAAAGTAGAAAATGCTTAGAAAAAAATATACTTCAGACAATTACTACTGAAAAGGAGTCGCTTCATCCTGATTGAGCCACCACCTCTCAGGTGAGCACTCCAGACCATTTCTACCCTAAAGGAGTTGCTTTATCCTGATTGAACCACCACCTCTCAGGTGAGCACTCCAGACCACTACTACCGAAAAGGAGTCGCTTCATCCTGATTGAATCACCACCTCTCAGGTGAGCACTCCAGACCATTACTACCGAAAAAGAGTCGCTTTATCCTGATTGTACCACCATCTCTCAGGTGAGCACTCCAGAGCATTACTCCAGAAAAGGAGTCGCTGAGCGATCGGCAGTGTTTGATCCATTGGTTCTCAGTGTAGAGGCGCCGAGGGGCAGATACAACATCCACCTAGGTATTTATGGTACTGAAAAAAACACCAAGCATACAGGACAAGAGAAGTGGTACTGTGGAGAGTCCATGCATACAGAATAGGAACAGATACTGAGAATTATGCTCAGTATACCCAGTCACTAAAATGACCATAGTATCGTTTCTTTAAATATAAAATCTATCAGTTTCCAAGCCTGAAATGTGGTGGCTGGTATGAGGTGTGTGATGTCACAGTGAGCTGCAAATCAGTTCAAACCGGACTTCAGTTGTTTGAAAACATTACTGTATTGGGAGCTGACCGAATCACATTGTCAGAATGTGTCTCCTGTGATTATCACTGTTTTTTATTAAAATATTTTGCTATCGTTCTATTATTGTATATATTGCTATTATTATTATCTCTATTAAACATTTTTATTTTTTTCAGGCACACCGGCATCAGTCACCACCACCATGCTATCATGACATCGGTCCCGTGGAAGACAATCCCGTCAGGAAGGCGGTGAGGCTCAAATTGCTCACAGAACAACTTCGGAGGAGACAGGAGGAGGCAGAAAACCAGAGCCGCTCTCCCCCGGAGACAGGTATGCTGGACAACACCCACCATAGTGTAACACCCTTCTTTCCAGGTGCCCTGAAAACATCATGGGGTATGCATACCAGTATCTATATTTTTTGTTATTTTCTGCTACAAGTAGGAAATGCTTAGAAAAAAATATACTTCAGACCATTACTACTGAAAAGGAGTCGCTTTATCCTGATTGAATCACCACCTCTCAGGTGAGCACTCCAGACCACTACTTCCGAAAAGGAGTCGCTTCATCCTGATTGAATCAACACCTCTCAGATGAGCACTCCAGACCACTACTAGCGAAAAGGAGTCACTTCATCCTGATTGAATCACCACCTCTCAGGTGAGCACTCCAGACCACTACTTCTGAAAAGGAGTCGCTTTATCCTGATTGAACCACCACCTCTCAGGTGAGCACTCCAGACCACTACTACCGAAAAGGAGCCGCTTCATCCTGATTGAATCACCACCTCTCAGGTGAGCACTCCAGACCATTGCTACCGAAAAAGAGTCGCTTTATCCTGATTGTACCACCATCTCTCAGGTGAGCACTCCAGAGCATTACTCCAGAAAAGGAGTCGCTGAGCGATCGGCAGTGTTTGATCCATTGGTTCTCAGTGTAGAGGCGCCGAGGGGCAGATACAACATCCACCTAGGCATTTATGGTACTGAAAAAAACACCCAGCATACAGGACAAGAGAAGTGGTACTGTGGGGAGTCCATGCATACAGAATAAGAACAGATACTGAGAATTATGCCCAGTATACCCAGTCACTAAAATGACCATAGTATCGTTTATTTAAATATAAAATCTATCAGTTTCCAAGTCTGAAATGTGGCGGCTGGTATGAGGTGTGTGATGTCACAGTGAGCTGCAAATCGGTTCAAACAGGACTTCAGTTGTTTGAAAACATTACTGTATTGGGAGCTGACCGAATCACATTGTCAGATTGAGTCTCCTATGATTATCACTGTTTTTTATTCAAAAATTTGCTATCGTACTATTATTGTATATATTGCTATTATTATTATCTCTATTAAACATTTTTATTTTTTTCAGGTACACCGGCATCAGTCACCACCACCATGCCATCATGACGTCGGTCCCGTGGAAGACAATCCCGTCAGGAAGGCGGTGAGGCTCAAATTGCTCACAGAACAACTTCGGAGGAGGCAGAAAACCGGAGCCGCTCTCCCCCGGAGACAGGTATGCTGGACAACACACACCATAGTGTAACACCCTTCTTTCCAGGTGCCCTGAAAACATCATGGGGTATGCATACCAGTATCTATATTTTTTTGTTATTTTCTGCTAAAAGTAGAAAATGCTTAGAAAAAAATATACTTCAGACCATTACTACTGAAAAGGAGTCGCTTCATCCTGATTGAGCCACCACCTCTCAGGTGAGCACTCCAGACCACTACTACCGAAAAGGAGTCGCTTCATCCTGATTGAATCACCACTTCTCAGGTGAGCACTCCAGACCATTACTACCGAAAAGGAGTCGCTTCATCCTGATTGAATCACCACCTCTCGGGTGAGCACTCTTGACCACTACTTCCGAAAAGGAGTCGCTTTATCCTGATTGAACCACCACCTCTCAGGTGAGCACTCCCGACTATTACTACCGAAAAGGAGTCGCTTTATCCTGATTGAACCACCATCTCTCAGGTGAGCACTCCAGAGCATTACTCCAGAAAAGGAGTCGCTGAGCGATCGGCAGTGTTTGATCGATTGGTTCTCAGTGTAGAGGCGCCGAGGGGAAGATATAACATCCACCTAGGTAAGTATGGTACTGAAAAAAACACCCAGCATACAGGACAAGAGAAGTGGTACTGTGGAGAGTCCATGCATACAGAATAGGAACAGATACTGAGAATTATGCTCAGTATACCCAGTCACTAAAATGACAATAGTTTCTTTTATTTAAATATAAAATCTATCAGGTTCCAAGTCTGAAATGTGGCGGCTGGTATGAGGTGTGTGATGTCACAGTGAGCTGCAAATCAGTTCAAACCGGACTTCAGTTGTTTGAAAACATTACTGTATTGGGAGCTGACCGAATCACATTGTCAGAATGTGTCTTCTGTGATTATCACTGTTTTTTATTAAAATATTTTGCTATCGTACTATTATTGTATATATTGCTATTATTATCTCTATTAAACATTTTTATTTTTTTCAGGTACACCGGCATCAGTCACCACCACCATGCTATCATGACGTCGGTCCCGTGGAAGACAATCCCGTCAGGAAGGCGGTGAGGCTCAAATTGCTCACAGAACAACTTCGGAGGAGACAGGAGGAGGCAGAAAACCAGAGCCGCTCTCCCCCGGAGACAGGTATGCTGGACAACACCCACCATAGTGTAACACCCTTCTTTCCAGGTGCCCTGAAAACATCATGGGGTATGCATACCAGTATCTATATTTTTTGTTATTTTCTGCTACAAGTAGAAAATGCTTAGAAAAAAATATACTTCAGACCATTACTACTGAAAAGGAGTCGCTTTATCCTGATTGAATCACCACCTCTCAGGTGAGCACTCCAGACCACTACTACCGAAAAGGAGTCGCTTCATCCTGATTGAATCAACACCTCTCAGATGAGCACTCCAGACCACTACTAGCGAAAAGGAGTCGCTTCATCCTGATTGAATCACCACCTCTCAGGTGAGCACTCCAGACCACTACTACCGAAAAGGAGTCACTTCATCCTGATTGAATCACCACCTCTCAGGTGAGCACTCCAGACCACTACTACCGAAAAGGAGTCGCTTCATCCTGATTGAATCACCACCTCTCAGGTGAGCACTCCAGACCATTACTACCGAAAAAGAGTCGCTTTATCCTGATTGTACCACCATCTCTCAGGTGAGCACTCCAGAGCATTACTCCAGAAAAGGAGTCGCTGAGCGATCGGCAGTGTTTGATCGATTGGTTCTCAGTGTAGAGGCGCCGAGGGGAAGATATAACATCCACCTAGGTAAGTATGGTACTGAAAAAAACACCCAGCATACAGGACAAGAGAAGTGGTGCTGTGGAGAGTCCATGCATACAGAATAAGAACAGATACTGAGAATTATGCCCAGTATACCCAGTCACTAAAATGACCATAGAATCCTTTAATTAAATATAAAATCTATCAGTTTCCAAGCCTGAAATGTGGCAGCTGCTATGAGGTGTGTGATGTCACAGTGAGCTGCAAATCGGTTCAAACCTGACTTCAGTTGTTTGAAAACATTACTGTATTGGGAGCTGACCGAATCACATTGTCAGATTGTGTCTCCTGTGATTATCACTGTTTTTTATTCAAATATTTTGCTATCGTACTATTATTGTATATATTGCTATTATTATTATCTCTATTAAACATTTTTATTTTTTTCAGGTACACCGGCACCAGTCACCACCACCATGCCATTATGACGTCGGTCCCGTGGATGGCGATCCCGTCAGGAAGGCGGAGAGGCTCAAATTGCTCACAGAACAACTTCGGAGGAGACAGGAGGAGGCAGAAAACTGGAGCCGCTCTCCCCCAGAGACAGGTATGCTGGACAACACCCACAATAGTGTAACACCCTTCTTTCCAGGTGCCCTGAAAACATCATGGGGTATGCATACCAGTATCTATATTTTTTGTTATTTTCTGCTAAAAGTAGAAAATGCTTAGAAAAAAATATACTTCAGACCATTACTACTGAAAAGGAGTCGCTTTATCCTGATTGAATCACCACCTCTCAGGTGAGCACTCCAGACCACTACTACCGAAAAGGAGTCGCTTCATCCTGATTGAATCAACACCTCTCAGGTGAGCACTCCAGACCACTACTACCGAAAAGGAGTCGCTTCATCCTGATTGAATCACCACTTCTCAGGTGAGCACTCCAGACCATTACTACCGAAAAGGAGTCGCTTCATCCTGATTGAATCACCACCTCTCAGGTGAGCACTCTTGACCACTACTTCCGAAAAGGCGTCGCTTTATCCTGATTGAACCACCACCTCTCAGGTGAGCACTCCCGACTATTACTACCGAAAAGGAGTCGCTTTATCCTAATTGAACCACCATCTCTCAGGTGAGCACTCCAGAGCATTACTCCAGAAAAGGAGTCGCTGAGCGATCGGCAGTGTTTGATCGATTGGTTCTCAGTGTAGAGGCGCCGAGGGGAAGATATAACATCCACCTAGGTAAGTATGGTACTGAAAAAAACACCCAGCATACAGGACAAGAGAAGTGGTGCTGTGGAGAGTCCATGCATACAGAATAAGAACAGATACTGAGAATTATGCCCAGTATACCCAGTCACTAAAATGACCATAGAATCCTTTAATTAAATATAAAATCTATCAGTTTCCAAGCCTGAAATGTGGCAGCTGCTATGAGGTGTGTGATGTCACAGTGAGCTGCAAATCGGTTCAAACCGGACTTCAGTTGTTTGAAAACATTACTGTATTGGGAGCTGACCGAATCACATTGTCAGACTGTGTCTCCTGTGATTATCACTGTTTTTTATTAAAATATTTTGCTATCGTACTATTATTGTATATATTGCTATTATTATTATCTCTATTAAACATTTTTATTTTTTTCAGGTACACCGGCATCAGTCACCACCACCATGCTATCATGACGTCGGTCCCATGGAAGACAATCCCGTCAGGAAGGCGGTGAGGCTCAAATTGCTCACAGAACAACTTCGGAGGAGACAGGAGGAGGCAGAAAACCAGAGCCGCTCTCCCCCGGAGACAGGTATGCTGGACAACACCCACCATAGTGTAACACCCTTCTTTCCAGGTGCCCTGAAAACATCATGGGGTATGCATACCAGTATCTATATTTTTTGTTATTTTCTGCTACAAGTAGAAAATGCTTAGAAAAAAATATACTTCAGACCATTACTACTGAAAAGGAGTCGCTTTATCCTGATTGAATCACCACCTCTCAGGTGAGCACTCCAGACCACTACTACCGAAAAGGAGTCGCTTCATCCTGATTGAATCAACACCTCTCAGATGAGCACTCCAGACCACTACTAGCGAAAAGGAGTCGCTTTATCCTGATTGAACCACCACCTCTCAGGTGAGCACTCCAGACCACTACTACCGAAATGGAGTCGCTTCATCCTGATTGAATCACCTCCTCTCAGGTGAGCACTCCAGACCATTACTACCGAAAAAGAGTCGCTTTATCCTGATTGAACCACCATCTCTCAGGTCAGCACTCCAGAGCATTACTCCAGAAAAGGAGTCGCTGAGCGATCGGCAGTGTTTGATCCATTGGTTCTCAGTGTAGAGGCGCCGAGGGGCAGATACAACATCCACCTAGGTATTTATGGTACTGAAAAAAACACCCAGCATACAGGACAAGAGAAGTGGTACTGTGGAGAGTCCATGCATACAGAATAGGAACAGATACTGAGAATTATGCTCAGTATACCCAGTCACTAAAATGACCATAGTATCGTTTATTTAAATATAAAATCTATCAGTTTCCAAGTCTGAAATGTGGCGGCTGGTATGAGGTGTGTGATGTCACAGTGAGCTGCAAATCAGTTCAAACCGGACTTCAGTTGTTTGAAAACATTACTGTATTGGGAGCTGACCGAATCACATTGTCAGACTGTGTCTCCTGTGATTATCACTGTATTTTATTAAAATATTTTGCTATCGTACTATTATTGTATATATTGCTATTATTATTATCTCTATTAAACATTTTTATTTTTTTCAGGTACACCGGCATCAGCCACCACCACCATGCTATCATGACGTCGGTCCCGTGGAAGACAATCCCGTCAGGAAGGCGGTGAGGCTCAAATTGCTCACAGAACAACTTCGGAGGAGACAGGAGGAGGCAGAAAACCAGAGCCGCTCTCCCCCGGAGACAGGTATGCTGGACAACACCCACCATAGTGTAACACCCTTCTTTCCATGTGCCCTGAAAACATCATGGGGTATGCATACCAGTATCTATATTTTTTGTTATTTTCTGCTACAAGTAGAAAATGCTTAGAAAAAAATATACTTCAGACCATTACTACTGAAAAGGAGTCGCTTCATCCTGATTGAGCCACCACCTCTCAGGTGAGCACTCCAGACCATTACTGCCCTAAAGGAGTTGCTTTATCCTGATTGAACCACCACCTCTCAGGTGAGCACTCCAGACCACTACTACCGAAAAGGAGTCGCTTCATCCTGATTGAATCACTACTTCTCAGGTGAGCACTCCAGACCATTACTACCGAAAAGGAGTCGCTTCATCCTGATTGAATCACCACCTCTCAGGTGAGCACTCTTGACCACTACTTCCGAAAAAGGATTCGCTTTATCCTGATTGAACCACCACCTCTCAGGTGAGCACTCCCAACTATTACTACGGAAAAGGAGTCGCTTTATCCTGATTGAACCACCATCTCTCAGGACAGCACTCCAGAGCATTACTCCAGAAAAGGAGTCGCTGAGCGATCGGCAGTGTTTGATCAATTGGTTCTCAGTGTAGATGCGCTGAGGGGCAGATACAACATCCACCTAGGTAAGTACGGTACTGAAAAAAACACCCAGCATACAGGACAAGAGAAGTGGTACTGTGGAGAGTCCATGCATACAGAATAAGAACAGATACTGAGAATTATGCCCAGTATACCCAGTCACTAAAATGACCATAGTATCGTTTATTTAAATATAAAATCTATCAGTTTCCAAGTCTGAAATGTGGCGGCTGGTATGAGGTGTGTGATGTCACAGTGAGCTGCAAATCAGTTCAAACCGGACTTCAGTTGTTTGAAAACATTACTGTATTGGGAGCTGACCGAATCACATTGTCAGACGGTGTCTCCTGCGAATATCAGTGTTTTTTATTAAAATATTTTGCTATCGTACTATTATTGTATATATTGCTATTATTATTATCTCTATTAAACATTTTTATTTTTTTCAGGTACACCGGCATCAGTCACCACCACCATGCCATCATGACGTCGGTCCCATGGAAGACAATCCCGTCAGGAAGGCGGAGAGGCTCAAATTGCTCACAGAACAACTTCGGAGGAGACAGGAGGAAGCAGAAAACCGGAGCCGCTCTCCCCCGGAGACAGGTATGCTGGACAACACCCACCATAGTGTAACACCCTTCTTTCCAGGTGCCCTGAAAACATCATGGGGTATGCATACCAGTATCTATATTTTTTTGTTATTTTCTGCTAAAAGTAGAAAATGCTTAGAAAAAAATATACTTCAGACAATTACTACTGAAAAGGAGTCGCTTCATCCTGATTGAGCCACCACCTCTCAGGTGAGCACTCCAGACCATTACTGCACTAAAGGAGTTGCTTTATCCTGATTGAACCACCACCTCTCAGGTGAGCACTCCAGACCACTACTACCGAAAAGGAGTCGCTTCATCCTGATTGAATCACTACTTCTCAGGTGAGCACTCCAGACCATTACTACCGAAAAGGAGTCGCTTCATCCTGATTAGCAGAATTGGTTCTCAGTGTAGATGCGCCGAGGGGCAGATACAACATCCACCTCGGTATTTATGGTACTGAAAAAAACACCCAGCATACAGGACAAGAGAAGTGGTACTGTGGAGAGTCCATGCATACAGAATAAGAACAGATACTGAGAATTATGCCCAATAATTCGCCGCTCTCCCCCGGAGACAGGTATGCTGGACAACACCCACCATAGTGTAACACCCTTCTTTCCAGGTGCCCTGAAAACATCATGGGGTATGCATACCAGTATCTATATTTTTTTGTTATTTTCTGCTAAAAGTAGAAAATGCTTAGAAAAAAATATACTTCAGACCATTATTACTGAAAAGGAGTCGCTTCATCCTGATTGAGCCACCACCTCTCAGGTGAGCACTCCAGACCATTACTGCCCTAAAGGAGTTGCTTTATCCTGATTGAACCACCACCTCTCAGGTGAGCACTCCAGACCACTACTACCGAAAAGGAGTCGCTTCATCCTGATTGAATCACCACTTCTCAGGTGAGCACTCCAGACCATTACTACCGAAAAGGAGTCGCTTCATCCTGATTGAATCACCACCTCTCAGGTGAGCACTCTTAAACACTACTTCCGAAAAGGAGTCGCTTTATCCTGATTGAACCACCACCTCTCAGGTGAGCACTCCAGACCACTACTACCGAAAAGGAGTCGCTTAATCCTGATTGAATCACCACCTCTCAGGTGAGCACTCCAGACCACTACTTCTGAAAAGGAGTCGCTTTATCCTGATTGAACCACCACCTCTCAGGTGAGCACTCCAGACCACTACTACCGAAAAGGAGTAGCTTCATCCTGATTGAATCACCACCTCTCAGGTGAGCACTCTTGACCACTACTTCCGAAAAGGAGTCGCTTTATCCTGATTGAACCACCACCTCTCAGGTGAGCACTCCAGGCCATTACTACCGAAAAGGAGTCGCTTTATCCTGATTGAACCAACATCTCTCAGGTGAGCACTCCAGAGCATTACTCCAGAAAAGGAGTCACTGAGCGATCGGCAGTGTTTGATCGATTGGTTCTCAGTGTAGAGGCACCGAGGGGCAGATACAACATCCACCTAGGTAAGTATGGTACTGAAAAAAACACCCAGCATACAGGTCAAGAGAAGTGGTACTGTGGAGAGACCATGCATACAGAATAAGAACAGATACTGAGAATTATGCCCAGTATACCCAGTCACTAAAATGACCATAGTATCATTTAATTAAATATAAAATCTATCAGTTTCCAAGTCTGAAATGTGGCGGCTGGTATGAGGTGTGTGATGTCACAGTGAGCTGCAAATCGGTTCAAACCGGACTTCAGTTGTTTGAAAACATTACTGTATTGGGAGCTGACCGAATAACATTTTCAGATTGTGTCTCCTGTGATTATCACTGTTTTTTATTCAAATATTTTGCTATCGTACTATTATTGTATATATTGCTATTATTATTATCTCTATTAAACATTTTTATTTTTTTCAGGTACACCGGCATCAGTCACCACCACCTTGCCATCATTACGTCGGTCCCGTGGAAGACAATCCCGTCAGGAAGGCGGTGAGGCTCAAATTGCTCACAGAACAACTTCGGAGGAGACAGGAGGAGGCAGAAAACCGGAGCCGCTCTCCCCCGGAGACAGGTATGCTGGACAACACACACCATAGTGTAACGCCCTTCTTTCCAGGTGCCCTGAAAACATCATGGGGTATGCATACCAGTATCTATATTTTTTTGTTATTTTCTGCTAAAAGTAGAAAATGCTTAGAAAAAAATTTACTTCAGACCTATTACTACTAAAAAGGAGTCGCTTCATCCTGATTGAGCCACAACCTCTCAGGTGAGCACTCCAGACCATTACTGCCCTAAAGGAGTTGCTTTATCCTGATTGAACCACCACCTCTCAGGTGAGCACTCCAGACCACTACTACCGAAAAGGAGTCGCTTCATCCTGATTGAATCACCACTTCTCAGGTGAGCACTCCAGACCACTACTACCGAAAAGGAGTCGCTTCATCCTGATTAAATCACCACCTCTCAGATGAGCACTCCAGACCACTACTTCCGAAAAGGAGTTGCTTTATCCTGATTGAATCACCACCTCTCAGGTGAGCACTCTAGACCACTACTTCCGAAAAGGAGTCGCTTCATCCTGATTGAATCACCACCTCTCAGGTGAGCACTCTTGACCACTACTTCCGAAAAGGAGTCGCTTTATCCTGTTTGAACCACCACCTCTCAGGTGAGCACTCCAGACCATTACTACCGAAAAGGCATTGCTTTATCCTGATTGAACCACCATCTCTCAGGTGAGCACTCCAGAGCATTACTCCAGAAAAGGAGTCGCTGAGCGATCGGCAGTGTTTGATCGATTGGTTCTCAGTGTAGAGGCGCCGAGGGGCAGATACAACATCCACCTAGGTAAGTATGGTACTGAAAAAAACACCCAGCATACAGGACAAGAGAAGTGGTACTGTGGAGAGTCCATGCATACAGAATAGGAACAGATACTGATAATTATGCTCAGTATACCCAGTCACTAAAATGACCATAGTATCGTTTAATTAAATATAAAATCTATCAGTTTCCAAGCCTGAAATGTGGCGGCTGGTATGAGGTGTGTGATGTCACAGTGAGCTGCAAATCAGTTCAAACCGGACTTCAGTTGTTTGAAAACATTACTGTATTGAGAGCTGACCGAATCACATTGTCAGACTGTGTCTCCTGCGATTATCAGTGTTTTTTATTAAAATATTTTGCTATCGTACTATTATTGTATATATTGCTATTATTATTATCTCTATTAAACATTTTTGTTTTTTTCAGGTACACCGGCATCAGTCACCACCACCATGTCATCATGACATCGGTCCCGTGGAAGGCGATCCCGTCAGGAAGGCAGTGAGGCTCAAATTGCTCACAGAACAACTTCGGAGGAGACAGGAGGAGGCAGAAAACCGGAGCCGCTCTCCCCCGGAGACAGGTATGCTGGACAACACCCACCATAGTGTAACACCCTTCTTTCCAGGTGCCCTGAAAACATCATGGGGTATGCATACCAGTATCTATATTTTTTGTTATTTTCTACTAAAAGTAGAAAATGCTTAGAAAAAAATATACTTCAGACCATTACTACTGAAAAGGAGTCGCTTTATCCTGATTGAACCACTACCTCTCAAGTGAGCACTCCAGACCATTATTACCCTAAAGGAGTTGCTTTATCCTGATTGAACCACCACCTCTCAGATGAGCACTCCAGACCACTACTACCGAAAAGGAGTCGCTTCATCCTGATTGAATCACCACCTCTCAGGTGAGCACTCCAGACCACTAATAGCGAAAAGGAGTCGCTTCATCCTGATTGAATCACCACCTCTCAGGTGAGCACTCCAGACCATTACTACCGAAAAGGAGTCGCTTTATCCTGATTGAACCACCATCTCTCAGATGAGCACTCCAGACCATTACTACCGAAAAGGAGTCGCTGAGCGATCGGCAGTGTTTGATCCATTGGTTCTCAGTGTAGAGGCGCCGAGGATCAGATACAACATCCACCTAGGTATTTATGGTACTGAAAAAAACACCCAGCATACAGGTCAAGAGAAGTGGTACTGTGGAGAGTCCATGCATACAGAATAAGAACAGATACTGAGAATTATGCCCAGTATACCCAGTCACTAAAATTACCATAGTATCGTTTAATTAAATATAAAATCTATCAGTTTCAAGCCTGAAATGTGGCAGCTGCTATGAGGTGTGTGATGTCACAGTGAGCTGCAAATCGGTTCAAACCGGACTTCAGTTGTTTGAAAACATTACTGTATTGGGAGCTGACCGAATCACATTGCCAGACTGTGTCTCCTGCGATTATCAGTGTTTTTTACTAAAATATTTTGCTATCGTACTATTATTGTATCTATTGCTATTATTATTATCTCTATTAAACATTTTTATTTATTTCAGGTACACTGGCATCAGTCACCACCACCATGCCACCATGACGTCGGTCCCATGGAAGACAATCCCGTCAGGAAGGCGGAGAGGCTCAAATTGCTCACAGAACAACCTCGGAGGAGACATGAGGAGGCAGAAAACCGGACCCGCTCTCCCCCGGAGACAGGTATGCTGGACAACACCCACCATAGTGTAAAACCCTTCTTTCCAGGTGCCCTGAAAACATCATCGGGTATGCATACCAGTATCTATATTTTTTGTTATTTTCTGCTAAAAGTAGAAAATGCTTAGAAAATATACTTCAGACCACTACTACCTAAAAGGAGTCGCTTTATCCTGATTGAATCACCACCTCTCAGGTGAGCACTCTAGACCACTACTTCCGAAAAGGAGTCGCTTCATCCTGATTGAATCACCACCTCTCAGGTGAGCACTCCAGACCACTACTACCGAAAAGGAGTCGCTTCATCCTGATTGAATCACCACCTCTCAGGTGAGCACTCCAGACCACTACTTCCGAAAAGGAGTCGCTTTATCCTGATTGAACCACCACCTCTCAGATGAGCACTCCAGACCACTACTACGGAAAAGGAGTCGCTTCATCCTGATTGAATCACCACCTCTCAGGTGAGCACTCCAGACCACTAATACCGAAAAGGAGTCGCTTCATCCTGATTGAATCACCACCTCTCAGGTGAGCACTCCAGACCATTACTACCGAAAAGGAGTTGCTTTATCCTGATTGAACCACCATCTCTCAGGTGAGCACTCCAGACCATTACTCCAGAAAAGGAGTCGCTGAGCGATCGGCAGTGTTTGATCGATTGGTTTTCAGTGTAGAGGCGCCGAGGGGAAGATATAACATCCACCTAGGTAAGTATGGTACTGAAAAAAACACCCAGCATACAGGACAAGAGAAGTGGTACTGTGGAGAGTCCATGCATACAGAATAGGAACAGGTACTGAGAATTATGCTCAGTATACCCAGTCACTAAAATGACCATAGTATCGTTTATTTAAATATAAAATCTATCAGTTTCCAAGGCTGAAATGTTGCGGCTGGTATGAGGTGTGTGATGTCACAGTGAGCTACAAATCAGTTCAAACCGGACTTCAGTTGTTTGAAAACATTACTGTATTGGGAGCTGACCGAATCACATTGTCAGATTGTGTCTCCTGTGATTATCTCTGTTTTTTATTCAAATATTTTGCTATCGTACGATTATTGTATATATTGCTATTATTATTATCTCTATTAAACATTTTTATTTTTTTCAGGTACACCGTCATCAGTCACCACCAGCATGCCATCATGACGTCGGTCCCGTGGAAGGCGATCCCGTCAGGAAGGCGGTGAGGCTCAAATTGCTCACAGAACAACTTCGGAGGAGACAGGAGGAGGCAGAAAACCGGAGCTGCTCTCCCCCAGAGACAGGTATGCTGGACAACACCCACCATAATGTAACACCCTTCTTTCCAGGTGCCCTGAAAACATCATGGGGTATGCATACCAGTATCTATATTTTTTTGTTATTTTCTGCTAAAAGTAGAAAATGCTTAGAAAAAAATATACTTCAGACCATTACTACTGAAAAGGAGTCGCTTCATCCTGATTGAGCCACCACCTCTCAGGTGAGCACTCCAGACCATTACTACCCTAAAGGACTTGCTTTATCCTGATTGAACCACCACCTCTCAGGTGAGCACTCTTGACCACTACTTCCGAAAAGGAGTCACTTTATCCTGATTGAACCACCACCTCTCAGGTGAGCACTCCCAACTATTACTACCGAAAAGGAGTCGCTTTATCCTGATTGAACCACCATCTCTCAGGTGAGCACTCCAGACCATTACTCCAGAAAAGGAGTCGCTGAGCGATCGGCAGTGTTTGATGGATTGGTTTTCAGTGTAGAGGCGCCGAGGGGAAGATATAACATCCACCTAGGTAAGTATGGTACTGAAAAAAACACCCAGCATACAGGACAAGAGAAGTGGTACTGTGGAGAGTCCATGCATACAGAATAGGAACAGATACTGAGAATTATGCTCAGTATACCCAGTCACTAAAATGACCATAGTATCGTTTTTTTAAATATAAAATCTATCAGTTTCCAAGCCTGAAATGTGGCGGCTGGTATGAGGTGTGTGATGTCACAGTGAGCTGCAAATCAGTTCAAACCGGACTTCAGTTGTTTGAAAACATTACTGTATTGGGAGCTGACCGAATCACATTGTCAGACTGTGTCTCCTGCGATTATCAGTGTTTTTTATTAAAATATTTTGCTATCGTACTATTATTGTATATATTGCTATTATTATTATCTCTATTAAACATTTTTATTTTTTTCAGGTACATCGGCATCAGTCACCACCACCATGCCATCATGACGTCGGTCCCATGGAAGACAATCCCATCAGGAAGGCGGAGAGGCTCATATTGCTCACAGAACAACTTCGGAGGAGACAGGAGGAAGCAGAAAACCGGAGCCGCTCTCCCCCGGAGACAGGTATGCTGGACAACACTCACCATAGTGTAACACCCTTCTTTCCAGGTGCCCTGAAAACATCATGGGGTATGCATACCAGTATCTATATTTTTTGTTATTTTCTGCTAAAAGTAGAAAATGCTTAGAAAAAAATATACTTCAGACAATTACTACTGAAAAGGAGTCGCTTCATCCTGATTGAGCCACCACCTCTCAGGTGAGCACTCCAGACCATTACTACTCTAAAGGAGTTGCTTTATTCTGATTGAACCACCACCTCTCAGGTGAGCACTCCAGACCACTACTACCGAAAAGGAGTCGCTTCATCCTGATTGAATCACCACCTCTCAGGTGAGCACTCCAGACCACTACTACTGAAAAGGAGTCGCTTCATCCTGATTGAATCACCACCTCTCAGGTGAGCGCTCCAGACCATTACTACCGAAAAAGAGTCGCTTTATCCTGATTGTACCACCATCTCTCAGGTGAGCACTCCAGAGCATTACTCCAGAAAAGGAGTCGCTGAGCGATCGGCAGTGGTTGATCCATTGGTTCTCATTGTAGAGGCGCCGAGGGGCAGATACAACATCCACCTAGGTATTTATGGTACTGAAAAAAACACCCAGCATACAGGACAAGAGAAGTGGTACTGTGGAGAGTCCATGCATACAGAATAAGAACAGATACTGAGAATTATGCCCAGTATACACAGTCACTAAAATGACCATAGTATCGTTTATTTAAATATAAAATCTATCAGTTTCCAAGTCTGAAATGTGGCGGCTGGTATGAGGTGTGTGATGTCAAAGTGAGCTGCAAATCGGTTCAAACCGGACTTCAGTTGTTTGAAAACATTACTGTATTGGGAGCTGACCGAATCACATTGTCAGACTGTGTCTCCTGCGATTATCAGTGTTTTTTATTAAAATATTTTGCTATCGTACTATTATTGTATATATTGCTATTATTATTATCTCTATTAAACATTTTTATTTTTTTCAGGTACATCGGCATCAGTCACCACCACCATGCCATCATGACGTCGGTCCCATGGAAGACAATCCCATCAGGAAGGCGGAGAGGCTCATATTGCTCACAGAACAACTTCGGAGGAGACAGGAGGAAGCAAAAAACCGGAGCCGCTCTCCCCCGGAGACAGGTATGCTGGACAACACTCACCATAGTGTAACACCCTTCTTTCCAGGTGCCCTGAAAACATCATGGGGTATGCATACCAGTATCTATATTTTTTGTTATTTTCTGCTAAAAGTAGAAAATGCTTAGAAAAAAATATACTTCAGACAATTACTACTGAAAAGGAGTCGCTTCATCCTGATTGAGCCACCACCTCTCAGGTGAGCACTCCAGACCATTACTACTCTAAAGGAGTTGCTTTATTCTGATTGAACCACCACCTCTCAGGTGAGCACTCCAGACCACTACTACCGAAAAGGAGTCGCTTCATCCTGATTGAATCACCACCTCTCAGGTGAGCACTCCAGACCACTACTACTGAAAAGGAGTCGCTTCATCCTGATTGAATCACCACCTCTCAGGTGAGCGCTCCAGACCATTACTACCGAAAAAGAGTCGCTTTATCCTGATTGTACCACCATCTCTCAGGTGAGCACTCCAGAGCATTACTCCAGAAAAGGAGTCGCTGAGCGATCGGCAGTGGTTGATCCATTGGTTCTCATTGTAGAGGCGCCGAGGGGCAGATACAACATCCACCTAGGTATTTATGGTACTGAAAAAAACACCCAGCATACAGGACAAGAGAAGTGGTACTGTGGAGAGTCCATGCATACAGAATAAGAACAGATACTGAGAATTATGCCCAGTATACACAGTCACTAAAATGACCATAGTATCGTTTATTTAAATATAAAATCTATCAGTTTCCAAGTCTGAAATGTGGCGGCTGGTATGAGGTGTGTGATGTCACAGTGAGCTGCAAATCGGTTCAAACCGGACTTCAGTTGTTTGAAAACATTACTGTATTGGGAGCTGACCGAATCACATTGTCAGATTGTGTCTCCTGTGATTATCACTGTTTTTTATTCAAATATTTTGCTATCGTACTATTATTGTATATATTGCTATTATAATTATCTCTATTAAACATTTTTATTTTTTTCAGGTACACCTGCATCAGTCACCACCACCATGCCATCATGACGTCGGTCCCATGGAAGACAATCCCGTCAGGAAGGCGGAGAGGCTCAAATTGCTCACAGAACAACTTCGGAGGAGACAGGAGGAAGCAGAAAACCGGAGCCGCTCTCCCCCGGAGACAGGTATGCTGGACAACACCCACCATAGTGTAACACCCTTCTTTCCATGTGCCCTGAAAACATCATGGGGTATGCATACCAGTATCTATATTTTTTTGTTATTTTCTGCTAAAAGTAGAAAATGCTTAGAAAAAAATATACTTCAGACCATTACTACTGAAAAGGAGTCGCTTCATCCTGATTGAGCCACCACCTCTCAGGTGAGCACTCCAGACCATTACTACCCTAAAGGACTTGCTTTATCCTGATTTAACCACCACCTCTCAGGTGAGCACTCCAGACCACTACTACCGAAAAGGAGTCGCTTCATCCTGATTGAACCACCACCTCTCAGGTGAGCACTCCAGACCATTACTACTGAAAAGGAGTCGCTTTATCCTGATTGAACCACCATCTCTCAGGTGAGCACTCCAGACCATTACTCCAGAAAAGGAGTCGCTGAGCGATCGGCAGTGTTTGATCAATTGGTTCTCAGTGTAGAGGCGCCGAGGGGCAGATACAACATCCACGTAGGTGCGTATGGTACTGAAAAAAACACCCAGCATACAGGTCAAGAGAAGTGGTACTGTGGAGAGTCCATGCATACAGAATAAGAACACATACTGAGAATTATGCCCAGTATACCCAGTCACTAAAATGACCATAGAATCCTTTAATTAAATATAAAATCTATCAGTTTCCAAGCCTGAAATGTGGCAGCTGCTATGAGGTGTGTGATGTCAGAGTGAGCTGCAAATCGGTTTAAACCGGACTTCAGTTGTTTGAAAACATTACTGTATTGGGAGCTGACCGAATCACATTGTCAGACTGTGTCTCCTGCGATTATCAGTGTTTTTTATTAAAATATTTTGCTATCGTACTATTATTGTATATATTGCTACTATTATTGTCTCTATTAAACATTTTTATTTTTTTCAGGTACACCGGCATCAGTCACCACCACCATGCCATCATGACGTCGGTCCCGTGGAACACAATCCCGTCAGGAAGGCGGTGATGCTCAAATTGCTCACAGAACAACTTCGGAGGAGACAGGAGGAGGCAGAAAACCGGAGCCGCTCTCCCCCGGAGACAGGTATGCTGGACAACACCCACCATAGTGTAACACCCTTCTTTCAAGGTGCCCTGAAAACATCATGGGGTATACATGCCAGTATCTATATTTTTTTGTTATTTTCTGCTAAAAGTAGAAAATGCTTAGAAAAAAATATACTTCAGACCATTACTACTGAAAAGGAGTCGCTTCATCCTGATTGAGCCACCACCTCTCAGGTGAGCACTCCAGACCATTACTGCCCTAAAGGAGTTGCTTTATCCTGATTGAACCACCACCTCTCAGGTGAGCACTCCAGACCACTACTACCGAAAAGGAGTCGCTTCATCCTGATTGAATCACCACTTCTCAGGTGAGCACTCCAGACCATTACTACCGAAAAGGAGTCGCTTCATCCTGATTGAATCACCACCTCTCAGGTGAGCACTCTTGACCACTACTTCCGAAAAGGAGTCGCTTTATCCTGATTGAACCACCACCTCTCAGGTGAGCACTCCCGACTATTACTACCGAAAAGGAGTCGCTTTATCCTGATTGAACCACCATCTCTCAGGTGAGCACTCCAGAGCATTACTCCAGTAAAGGAGTCGCGGAGCGATCGGCAGTGTTTGATCGATTGGCTTTCAGTGTAGAGGCGCCGAGGGGAAGATATAACATCCACCTAGGTAAGTATGGTACTGAAAAAAACACCCAGCATACAGGACAAGAGAAGTGGTACTGTGGAGAGTCCATGCATACAGAATAGGAACAGATACTGAGAATTATGCTCAGTATACCCAGTCACTAAAATGACCATAGTATCGTTTATTTAAATATAAAATCTATCAGTTTCCAAGCCTGAAATGTGGCGGCTGGTATGAGGTGTGTGATGTCACAGTGAGCTGCAAATCAGTTCAAACCGGACTTCAGTTGTTTGAAAACATTACTGTATTGGGATCTGACCGAATCACATTGTCAGACTGTGTCTCCTGTGATTATCACTGTTTTTTATTAAAATATTTTGCTATCGTACTATTATTGTATATATTGCTAATATTATTATCTCTATTAAACATTTTTATTTTTTTCAGGTACACTGGCATCAGTCACCACCACCATGCCATCATGACGTCGGTCCCATGGAAGACAATCCCGTCAGGAAGGCGGAGAGGCTCAAATTGCTCGCAGAACAACTTCGGAGGAGACAGGAGGAAGCAGAAAACCGGAGCCGCTCTCCCCCGGAGACAGGTATGCTGGACAACACACCATAGTGTAACACCCTTCTTTCCAGGTGCCCTGAAAACATCATGGGGTATGCATACCAGTATCTATATTTTTTGTTATTTTCAATTAAAAGTAGAAAATGCTTAGAAAATATACTTCAGACCACTACTACCTAAAAGGAGTCGCTTTATCCTGATTGAGTCACCACCTCTCAGGTGAGCACTCTAGACCACTACTTCCGAAAAGGAGTCGCTTCATCCTGATTGAATCACCACCTCTCAGGTGAGCACTCCAGACCACTACTACCGAAAAGGAGTCGCTTCATCCTGATTGAATCACCACCTCTCAGGTGAGCACTCCAGACCACTACTTCCGAATAGGAGTCGCTTTATCCTGATTGAACCACCACCTCTCAGGTGAGCACTCCAGGCTATTACTACCCTAAAGGAGTTGCTTTATCCTGATTGAACCACCACCTCTCAGGTGAGCACTCCAGACCCCTACTTCTGAAAAGGAGTCGCTTTATCCTGATTGAACCACCACCTCTCAGGTGAGCACTCCAGACCATTACTACCCTAAAGGAGTTGCTTTATCCTGATTGAACCACCACCTCTCAGATGAGCACTCCAGACCACTACTACCGAAAAGGAGTCGCTTCATCCTGATTGAATCACCACCTCTCAGATGAGCACTCCAGACCACTAATACCGAAAAGGAGTCGCTTCATCCTGATTAAATCACCACCTCTCAGGTGAGCACTCCAGACCATTACTACCGAAAAGGAGTCGCTTTATCCTGATTGAACCACCATCTCTCAGGTGAGCACTCCAGACCATTACTCCAGAAAAGGAGTCGCTGAGTGATCGGCAGTGTTTGATCGATTGGTTCTCAGTGTAGAGGCGCCGAGGGGCAGATACAACATCCACGTAGGTAAGTATGGTACTGAAAAAAACACCCAGCATACAGGTCAAGAGAAGTGGTACTGTGGAGAGTCCATGCATACAGAATAAGAACAGATACTGAGAATTATGCCCAGTATACCCAGTCAATAAAATGACTATAGAATCGTTTAATTAAATATAAAATCTATCAGTTTCCAAGCCTGAAATGTGGCAGCTGCTATGAGGTGTGTGATGTCACAGTGAGCTGCAAATCGGTTCAAACCGGATTTCAGTTGTTTGAAAACATTACTGTATTGGGAGCTGACCGAATAACATTGTCAGACTTTGTCTCCTGCGATTATCAGTGTTTTTTACTAAAATATTTTGCTATCGTACTATTATTGTATATGTTGCTATTATTATTATCTCTATTAAACATTTTTATTTATTTCAGGTACACCGGCATCAGTCACCACCACCATGCCATCATGACGTCGGTCCCGTGGAAGGCGATCCCGTCAGGAAGGCGGTGAGGTTCAAATTGCTCACAGAACAACTTCGGAGGAGACAGGAGAAGGCAGAAAACCGGAGCCGCTCTCCCCCGGAGACAGGTATCCTGGACAACACACACCATAGTGTAACACCCTTCTTTCCAGGTGCCCTGAAAACATCATAGGGTATGCATACCAGTATCTATATTTTTTGTTATTTTCTGCTAAAAGTAGAAAATGCTTAGAAAATATACTTCAGACCACTACTACCTAAAAGTAGTCGCTTTATCCTGATTGAGTCACCACCTCTCAGGTGAGCACTCTAGACCACTACTTCCGAAAAGGAGTCGCTTCATCCTGATTGAATCACCACCTCTCAGGTGAGCACTCCAGACCACTACTACCGAAAAGGAGTCGCTTCATCCTGTTTGAATCACCACCTCTCAGGTGAGCACTCCAGACCACTACTTCCGAAAAGGAGTCGCTTTATCCTGATTGAACCACCACCTCTCAGGTGAGCACTCCAGACTATTACTACCCTAAAGGAGTTGCTTTATCCTGATTGAACCACCACCTCTCAGGTGAGCACTCCAGACCCCTACTTCTGAAAAGGAGTTGCTTTATCCTGATTGAACCACCACCTCTCAGGTGAGCACTCCAGACCATTACTACCCTAAAGGAGTTGCTTTATCCTGATTGAACCACCACCTCTCAGATGAGCACTCCAGACCACTACTACCGAAAAGGAGTTGCTTCATCCTGATTGAATCACCACCTCTCAGGTGAGCACTCCAGACCACTAGTACCGAAAAGGAGTCGCTTCATCCTGATTGAATCACCACCTCTCAGGTGAGCACTCCAGACCATTACTACCGAAAGGAGTCGCTTTATCCTGATTGAACCACCATCTCTCAGGTGAGCACTCCAGACCATTACTCCAGAAAAGGAGTCGCTGAGTGATCGGCAGTGTTTGATCCATTGGTTCTCAGTGTAGAGGCGCCGAGGGGCAGATACAACATCCACGTAGGTAAGTATGGTACTGAAAAAAACACCCAGCATACAGGTCAAGAGAAGTGGTACTGTGGAGAGTCCATGCATACAGAATAAGAACAGATACTGAGAATTATGCCCAGTATACCCAGTCAATAAAATGACTATAGAATCGTTTAATTAAATATAAAATCTATCAGTTTCCAAGCCTGAAATGTGGCAGCTGCTATGAGGTGTGTGATGTCACAGTGAGCTGCAAATCGGTTCAAACCGGACTTCAGTTGTTTGAAAACGTTACTGTATTGGGAGCTGACCGAATAACATTGTCAGACTGTGTCTCCTGCGATTATCAGTGTTTTTTACTAAAATATTTTGCTATCGTACTATTATTGTATATGTTGCTATTATTATTATCTCTATTAAACATTTTTATTTATTTCAGGTACACCGGCATCAGTCACCACCACCATGCCATCATGACGTCGGTCCCGTGGAAGGCGATCCCGTCAGGAAGGCGGTGAGGTTCAAATTGCTCACAGAACAACTTCGGAGGAGACAGGAGGAGGCAGAAATCCGGAGCCGCTCTCCCCCGGAGACAGGTATCCTGGACAACACACACCATAGTGTAACACCCTTCTTTCCAGGTGCCCTGAAAACATCATGGGGTATGCATACCAGTATCTATATTTTTTGTTATTTTCTGCTAAAAGTAGAAAATGCTTAGAAAAAAATATACTTCAGACCATTACTACTGAAAAGGAGTCGCTTTATCCTGATTGAATCACCACCTCTCAGGTGAGCACTCCAGACCACTACTACCGAAAAGGAGTCGCTTCATCCTGATTGAATCAACACCTCTCAGGTGAGCACTCCAGACCACTACTACCGAAAAGGAGTCGCTTCCTCCTGATTGAATCACCACCTCTCAGATGAGCACTCCTTAACACTACTTCTGAAAAGGAGTCGCTTTATCCTGATTGAACCACCACCTCTCAGGTGAGTACTCCAGACCATTACTACCGAAAAAGAGTCGCTTTATCCTGATTGTACCACCATCTCTCAGGTGAGCACTCCAGAGCATTACTCCAGAAAAGGAGTCACTGAGCGATCGGCAGTGTTTGATCCATTGGTTCTCAGTGTAGAGGCGCCGAGGGGCAGATACAACATCCACCTAGGTATTTATGGTACTGAAAAAAACACCCAGCATACAGGACAAGAGAAGTGGTACTGTGGAGAGTCCATGCATACAGCATAAGAACAGATACTGAGAATTATGCCCAGTATACCCAGTCACTAAAATGACCATAGTATCGTTTATTTAAATATAAAATCTATCAGTTTCCAAGTCTGAAATGTGGCGGCTGGTATGAGGTGTGTGATGTCACAGTGAGCTGCAAATCGGTTCAAACCGGACTTCAGTTGTTTGAAAACATTACTGTATTGGGAGCTGACCGAATCACATTGTCAGATTGTGTCTCCTGCGATTATCAGTGTTTTTTACTAAAATATTTTGCTATCGTACTATTATTGTATATATTGCTATTATTATTATCTCTATTAAACATTTTTATTTTTTTCAGGTACACCGGCATCAGTCACCACCACCATGCCATCATGACGTCGGTCCCGTGGAAGGCGATCCCGTCAGGAAGGCGGTGAGGTTCAAATTGCTCACAGAACAACTTCGGAGGAGACAGGAGGAGGCAGAAATCCGGAGCCGCTCTCCCCCGGAGACAGGTATCCTGGACAACACACACCATAGTGTAACACCCTTCTTTCCAGGTGCCCTGAAAACATCATGGGGTATGCATACCAGTATCTATATTTTTTGTTATTTTCTGCTAAAAGTAGAAAATGCTTAGAAAAAAATATACTTCAGACCATTACTACTGAAAAGGAGTCGCTTTATCCTGATTGAATCACCACCTCTCAGGTGAGCACTCCAGACCACTACTACCGAAAAGGAGTCGCTTCATCCTGATTGAATCAACACCTCTCAGGTGAGCACTCCAGACCACTACTACCGAAAAGGAGTCGCTTCCTCCTGATTGAATCACCACCTCTCAGATGAGCACTCCTTAACACTACTTCTGAAAAGGAGTCGCTTTATCCTGATTGAACCACCACCTCTCAGGTGAGTACTCCAGACCATTACTACCGAAAAAGAGTCTCTTTATCCTGATTGTACCACCATCTCTCAGGTGAGCACTCCAGAGCATTACTCCAGAAAAGGAGTCACTGAGCGATCGGCAGTGTTTGATCCATTGGTTCTCAGTGTAGAGGCGCCGAGGGGCAGATACAACATCCACCTAGGTATTTATGGTACTGAAAAAAACACCCAGCATACAGGACAAGAGAAGTGGTACTGTGGAGAGTCCATGCATACAGCATAAGAACAGATACTGAGAATTATGCCCAGTATACCCAGTCACTAAAATGACCATAGTATCGTTTATTTAAATATAAAATCTATCAGTTTCCAAGTCTGAAATGTGGCGGCTGGTATGAGGTGTGTGATGTCACAGTGAGCTGCAAATCGGTTCAAACCGGACTTCAGTTGTTTGAAAACATTACTGTATTGGGAGCTGACCGAATCACATTGTCAGATTGTGTCTCCTGCGATTATCAGTGTTTTTTACTAAAATATTTTGCTATCGTACTATTATTGTATATATTGCTATTATTATTATCTCTATTAAACATTTTTATTTTTTTCAGGTACACCGGCATCAGTCACCACCACCATGCCATCATGACGTCGGTCCCGTGGAAGGCGATCCCGTCAGGAAGGCGGTGAGGCTCAAATTGCTCACAGAACAACTTCGGAGGAGACAGGAGGAGTCAGAAAACCGGAGCCGCTCTCCCCCGGAGACAGGTATGCTGGACAACACCCACCATAGTGTAACACCCTTCTTTCCAGGTGCCCTGAAAACATCATGGGGTATGCATACCAGTATCTATATTTTTTTCTTATTTTCTACTGTTATGACTGATTTCTGATTGGGACTCTAAAACAAAGTTAATACTGCAGCTGCAGGAACAGATTCACAGGACTCAATCACTGTGTTTAAAATGTCCGTTCAGTGTCAAAATTTATTATTACATGTTATTTTATACATAGATAAGAAAGGGGTGGTGTGAGATGTTATTAAAAACTAACAAATAGAAATATGTTATTAAGAGCTAAACAAATAGAAATATATTATTAAAAGCTAGCGAATAGAACAATTGCAAAAGTAAAACATTGAGAAGGGAGGGGGGAGTAGAGAGTGTTTAGTAGGAGAGGTTTCTGTGTTTTAGGTGAAGGTTACAGAACACTAAAGCAGAGGAGGACAAAATGGAGTCTCTTGTGCTTAAATGAACAGTACAGTGAATGTCCATGTCATTTCCCTCCTTTTGTTTATTTGACACCATTCTTCTCTGCGTTACATTCAGCCGATTGCTGGTAACTCCTGTTACATTGGCGCAGAGAGACGGCGTCCTGTTCAGCTCTCTCCTAACTTTCTCACAATAATGGGTTCATCAGGGCTGGTGGACCATTTGTCGGTACAGCGGGTAGTCACACGGAGGCACAGCCTGATGAGGAAGTAAATGACAAATATGAGAAATAGGAACATCGCAATGTAAGCGCCTAGTTTCTGTAACCATGTTGCTATACCATATAAAAAGTCACCAAAACCTCCTAAAGCCTTAAAGGGGTTCCATCCATCTTTAGCAATATCTCTGGCCTTATTCTGTAGTTCTCTAATCTTAGCAAGATGTCCTTTTATAATGTCCTCATTATCAGAAATGTATATACAACAGTCGGTGCGAAATAACTTACACATCCCACCTTGAGCTGCAGTGAGAAAATTCAGCGTTAATCTGTGCTCTAATACTACTTTTTTAATCTGAGCCATTTCTTCACTTAATAAACCTATATCAGTGGTAGTAAGGTTAATAATCTCATCTACAATTCTAGTGTAATTATTTATTCTTTTCATTGCTTCAATTCCCCATCCTGTCCAGGAAGGGAACCATGACCATGCCATGTCACCTTCAGTGAACAGCTCTCTTTTGAACACTAAAGGGTATTCCGGACTTTGATCTGCTCGCACTGTATCTTTGCGAACAGCCAAAGCAGGTGCTAACTTCCCAATATAACATGTACCTGTAACATTAGCAGGAAGCCAGGCGTAAGCTTTATTTCCACATATATAATATAACCCTCTACGTATGGACGGTATGCCTGCGCCTAAGAAACTGGAAGCAATAACATGGAATCTCAGGTAACCGATATTTTCACATATTGGGAACTGTGAACAATTTGTACTATAAAGGGTTCTATTTAGTTCTGGATCTGGGATATAATAATATTGACCATGGTTTCCTCCATAAACTGTAATCTTTGCCCTGGTGCAATCTGAATTGCCCAACCGTGTACATTTAGTGTTAAACGGGCATGTAATGTTTAAACAAATCTGTGGAGTGTCTATCTGTTTCGAAACCATCAAAGTTACTGATCTGTGCTCATTAGCTGTGGAGACTATGTATGAACCATTTATTCTGGTCCTGTTTAGATCAGTGAATTTGAGAGGCATTGCTATCATGGGTATTGTTCCTGTTTGGGGATGTAAGTGAGAACACACCCAGCAGTCACTAGCGTTGCTATGGGTTGCATACAATTTTAACATTTGTATGAAAGGGTTATGTTTCCATGTCTCAGTTCTCACAAACAACAAAAAGAAAAAGAACAACATCATCATTTTTTCAAAGGATATCATCACTTCAGGATTTTCTTGCAGTGACTGGCGTGAATCCAGGAGGGCTTTCCTTCCAACTTGACTGCGGAACCGGTTGTCAAAAGCACCAAATGTGGTCCGTCAAATTTTGGTTCTAGCGGCTTTCTGACGTGTCGCTTGACCACCACCCAGTCACCTGGTTGGATTCTGTGAATACCTGAAACAGAATCTGGGTCGGGGATAGATTTATAAACACCTTCATGTATTTTATTCAAAGTTCTTTGCAAAATCTGAACATATTCTAACAGACTAGAGTGAGAAGCCTGCAACTGTTGGGGAAAATATAGCCCTGTTTTGCGTGGCCCTCCAAATAAAATCTCATAGGGGGACAGCCCATGTGGTTGTTTAGGGGTAGTTCGTACAGAATATAGGGCTAATGGCAAAGCTTCCACCCATCCTTTTCCTGTATCTGCTTTAATTTTTGCACATCTGTTTTTCAAAATTCCATTAAGTCTCTCAACTTTGCCACTACTTTGTGGATTATAAGGTGTATGGAAAGCTTGCTGTATGTGAAGGGCTCCCATTACCTCTTTCATTACTTCCCCAGTAAAATGGGTTCCTCTGTCACTCTCAATAGTTTCAGGAACTCCATATCTACAAACTACTTCATTCAAAATTTTCTTTGCTGTTGTTTTTGCATTTGCTTTGGCTACCGGCCAGCACTCTGGCCAGCTTGAAAACATGTCAATACAAACTAAAGCGAACTCATAGGTGCCTATTCTGGGCATCTGAATGTAGTCTATTTGAATTCTTTGGAAAGGGAAATCTGGCCTAGGAGAATGCTTTTGGGGAACATGGACAGGCCTCCCTGCATTGTACAGAGCACAAGTGAGACATGAAGCACAAAACCTGGCTGCAAATGCACTAAATCCAGGTGCTATCCAATAGCAGTCAGTAAGTGCCAACATCGCGCCCTTAGCAAGATGACTGACGCCATGTGCCAGTTGTGCTAAAACTGGGTACAAACTCCTGGGTAGACACCACCTGTTGTCAGCGCTCCACAGGCCCTGCTGATTTTGGGTAGCATTACATTTGTTCCACTTATCCTTCTCTTCATCAGGGGCCTGGTTCTGCAACTGAATTAGAGTTTCTACATCCCACTGCTCTTGATGAGGGGAATCTGTCCCCGCTACCTGGGCAACCCCTACAGTGGGTGTGACTCCCAATGCCATAAGGGCAGCATCCTTTGCCGCTTGGTCCGCTAAAGCGTTTCCTCTGGCTGTCATGTCATTTCCCCTTGCATGCCCTTTTACCTTCAAGATGGCAACTTCTGCTGGTTTCTGAAAGGCCTCAAATAGCCGCTCTATGAGTTTTGCATGTCTCACTGGCTTCCCTGCACTAGTCAGGAAATTCCGTGCTTTCCAAATAGGCCCAAAATCGTGAGCGATTCCAAACGCATATCTGCTGTCAGTGTAAATGTTTCCCCTTTGATTCTCTAGGAGATGACATGCTTTGACTACAGCACACAACTCCGCTTCCTGTGCTGACATCTGGGGTGCCAATGCCTCCTGGTGTAAAATGGTGTCTGTAGTAGTTACAGCAAAACCTGTGTGTGGCTGACCATCATCTGTGTAAAATCTGGAACCATCTACAAATAAGTGTGTGTCACAATCTGATAAAGGCTCATCTTTTGCTGGTGTGACAGAGGCCCTTTCTACCTCCATCAGAGCCATACAATCATGAGAAAAACTCTCTGATTCTACATCAGTACCATTTGTTGCATCTTCCTCATCAATTATAGGAAGAAGAGTAGCCGGATTTAAAGTAACACACCGTTTGATTGTTAAATTCGATGGAGCAAAAAGAGCAGACTGGTACTTGTCAAATCTACTGGCAGACACATGTCTGGTATTTACTTGATTCATGATTTCCTGTACTGCATGTGGCACATACAGGATCAGAGCAGAATCTAGTACAAGCTCAGTTACTTTGTCTAGCAGCAAAATGCAGGCTGCTATGGCTCGCATACAACTGGGGGAGCCTTTAATGACAGGGTCTAATGAGGCTGATACATACATCACAGGCCTCTGTCTCCATGTAGCTGGGTGAGTACACCTGCAGCAAATCCATTGACTTCATGACAGAACAACGAGAAAGTCTTATTATAGTCAGGAAGTCCAATGGCGGGAGCTTCAGACAAAATTTTAATAAGCTCCTTCATCTGCAATTCATTTTCCCATGTGAGGTCGAAAGGGTTTCTAGTGGTAGCCTGATATAGAGGAGCCATAAGTTCTGATGCATTTGGAATCCAGTCCCTACAATATCCCACTAACCCCAGGAAGGCACGTAGTTGCCGTACATTTCTTGGCTTTTCAAATTTTTGTAGAGTTTTAACTCTATCTGGGGTTAGGTGACGGATTCCATGTGAAATGCAGTGACCCAGGAAGATCACTTTCTCTTGGCAGTATTGTAGCTTATCTTTGCTAACTTTGTTGTTACTGTTATAGAGAAACATGAGAAGGCTTACGGTTTCTCTGCTACAAATGTCTTTTGTATCAGAACAAATAAGCAAATCGTCTATGTACTGAAGCAAGACTGTGTTTGGGTGTGAGGGGGACCATTGGTCCAATACCTGCTTTAACGCAGTATTATATTCAGAAGGGCTACTCACACAGCCTTGGGGCAATCTTGTCCATGCTAATTTTTGGGCGTCATTGGTAAAAGAAAAAATATGCCAGCAATCTGGGTGCAGAGGCACCGAAAAGAAAGCATTTGCAAGATCAATCACTGTAAAGCAGGTGCTGGAGGCAGGTATTCCACTTAGTAAAGTGTGGGGATTGGGCACAATCGGGGTATCTGCCTCAATTATTTTGTTAATGGCTCTTAAATCATGCACCATGCGGTATGTCACCTGCCCACCCTTCTTGTCTGGCTTCTTTGCAATTGGGAACAGGGGTGTATTGACTTGGGACTTAATTGGTACAACAACCCCTGCGGCTTTCAGTTGAGTGATTTGATCCTTTATCCCCTCAATCTGAGCAATACTCAGTGGGTACTGTTTAATCTGTGGGAGATGGGCTCCTGGTTTAATTTTTATCATGACTGGGGTGCAATCCAGCAGACCTACATCATATTTGCTGGTGGCCCATAATTCAGCAGGAATCACTTTCAATTCTGGTGGAAATGGCGGAGTGGAGTCTTGAATTAAAAATACTCCACACGCAGTATTTAAAACTTCTCCTGACAGACTACTGACCACTTGGACTCCTGTAGGAGTGTAGTCTATGTTTGCTAAAATTTGATTCAAAATGTCAGCTCCCAAAAGATTGGTAGGAACTGTGTCTGAAACTAACACTTTAGTGACAATTTCTGTTTGCTGTCCTAGCCTGAGTTTAAGTGGCTTGGACTCAACCAAATCAGTAGAGGTCCCGGTTAGGCCAACACCAGAGATAACATTTGTAGATAATAATCCTGGAGGTAAGTCCTCTATATTAAAAACACTTCGGCTTGCACCAGTATCTATTAAACAGGTTAATTCTGTTTCTCCTCCAGGATAGGGGAGTTCTCGTAAAAATACTTTTACTCTGGCCTCGGGACCATTGTCTCCCCTATTTAACATGATTGATACTGGCATGCCATTTTCCTATGCCTGATCCACTGCTTTTGGCAGAGAACTGGGATCAGCATGAGGTGCCTCTGAGCTCTTTTCCAGTCTACGGTCAGGAAGATGGCAGTATTTGGCTATGTGTCCTTCCCCATCACAATTGTAGCATATGATTGGTCCCCGATTGCCACGATTTCTGACATTGCCTTTACCTCTTCCTCTACCTCTCTGCTTCCCCACATACATAACCTTGGGTTTGCTGTCTTTTTGGTTAATCCTGTTTTCTATGGATAACAGGATAGGCAGGACGTCTCGAATAGACATATTGCCTGCCTCAGGCCTTGCTGTGAACAACTTTTCTTTCAACTGGGGTATTAAACCATCAAGAAACCTTTGTTTCACCAGTTGTGTAGATGGACTTGCAGTTTCTCCCGCCTTCTCTTCCTCTATTTTAATGCCTGCTTCCTCAGCCATATCACTTAACCTCCTCCAATAAGCCCCTGATGCCTCCTCTTTCCCTTGCTTGGCATTCATAAATTCAGCATGTCTGGTTTGTCCATATATTTGGGGCAATTTTTCCTTCAATTTCTCACAAACCTCCTGTCCACTAACCATCTTACCTAGATTTTTGATGTCTACACCACATTCTTTAAGTATATAACCAGACATGTTGCTTCCCACTGCTTTAATAAGAAGCTGATGAATGTCAGTAGCAGAAGCCTCATATGCTTCCTGTGCAGCGCTAAGTTTGTTTGCAAACCCAATTGGATTATTTCTAGGGTCTCCCAATCCCTCTAATATGGATCTCATATCTTGGGGACTAAAAGGTACATGCCATTTAATTTGAGACTTACTGTCAACAGCATTACCTTCAAAAACTAATTGGGTTCTGACAGGATAAACTGCAACAGATTGATCTATGACCGGGGCAGAAGGGGTGGCATCTCCTTTCTTTCTCTCTTCATCTTGCTGCCACAATTTGGAAATTATGGTTTGCTCTGGAAGTTCAGACTCTATCTCTCTTTGTCTGGCCAAAGCCTTAAGTTCAGAGAGATCTAGTTTTGCATATGTGCCTTTGGATTTATGCCAATCATCTGTTTCTAAGATACGAGCCAAATCCCTCTTTGTAGGTTGATATGGGGCTGTTAAACCTCTGCTCTCTACTATATTGCCCAGCTCATCTTTTGTATGTTCCATGTAATCTAATTCTTTTGCTTTTGTGCGTGGACCCCTTAAAGCCAAACTGGCAGCCACATAAGGTGGGGGGTCCTCCTCTACAGAGTCTTCTGGCCAAACGTAGTAAATTTGGGCAGTACTTTTATTAAACATCTCCATCAAGCCAGTTTGATTTGCTACTTTAGCTTCTGTCTCCCATGTGCAAGCTATTCTCCACGTTCCTTCACTGCACAGTAGTGGGCCATAATCGTGCAGAAAAGTTTGCCATACTTGTAAATCAAAAGTCCCTTCAGATTTTAAAGGTTTAGCTGTTCCTTTTGTCCATTCTACCCATTTATCTAGGGGCTCAGTATAGGCGGAACCGTACCTTCGGTTCATATATTCTCTAGCGCTCATCTTGCGCTGGGCATTTTCTGAAGGCTTCTCTCCCTTCATTCTATTACTTAAATTAATGCCCATAATGACTGGCCAGTCTTCTCTATCTGTGCCTATACACTCTTGCCTCTAAAACAAATAGTACAGCAAATCTGCAGATTTACAAGAAAAGTCTCCACTTATCTACGTGGATAGAAGGGGTTGATGACAATAGACAAAACACTCATTAAGAGACCCTCCTCGTCTCTTCTCTTCTCTGAGTTTTATCTGACCCTACCATGCGCCTCTGACCCAGGTCGCCCACAAGGAGTCAACGCAGGGAACTGCAGAGGATTCTCCCTATCCACACACAGTCCAGCCCGTGAAGGGGGACACAAACACATTCACACACACACGTTACCCAACCAGAAAGGTCCGAGAGTGGTCTGGTTTCCTTGAGAACTGACAGATAGGATACATAGGAAAGGCAGAAATATAGCAAGCTTAAGAACAGCTTACCTAGCCGGCGTTTAGATGTCTGCGTTCCCGATGATCCAGATCAAAGCGCGGTTCCTTCTGGAAACTCTGCCAAGCTCCTGATATTCTGACTCGCCAAAATTGTTATGACTGATTTCTGATTGGGACTCTAAAACAAAGTTAATACTGCAGCTGCAGGAACAGATTCACAGGACTCAATCACTGTGTTTAAAATGTCCGTTCAGTGTCAAAATGTATTATTACATGTTATTTTATACATAGATAAGAAAGGGGTCGTGTGAGATGTTATTAAAAACTAACAAATAGAAATATGTTATTAAGAGCTAAACAAATAGAAATATATTATTAAAAGCTAGCGAATAGAACAATTGCAAAAGTAAAACATTGAGAAGGGAGGGGGGAGTAGAGAGTGTTTAGTAGGAGAGGTTTCTGTGTGTTAGGTGAAGGTTACAGAACACTAAAGCAGAGGAGGACAAAATGGACTCTCTTGTGCTTAAATGAACAGTACAGTGAATGTCCATGTCACTACTAAAAGTAGAAAATGCTTAGAAAAAAATATACTTCAGACCATTACTACTGAAAAGGAGTCGCTTCATCCTGATTGAGCCACCACCTCTCAGGTGAGCACTCCAGACCATTATTACCCTAAAGGAGTTGCTTTATCCTGATGAAAAGGAGTCGCTTCATCCTGATTGAATCACCACCTCTCAGATAAGCACTCCAGACCACTACTACCGAAAAGGAGTCGCTTCATCCTGATTGAATCACCACCTCTCAGGTGAGTACTCCAGAGCATTACTCCAGAAAAGGAGTCGCTGAGCGATCGGCAGTGTTTGATCCATTGGTTCTCAGTGTAGAGGCACCGAGGGGCAGATACAACATCCACCTAGGTAAGTATGGTACTGAAAAAAACACCCAGCATACAGGACTAGAGAAGTGGTACTGTGGAGAGTCCATGCATACAGAATAAGAACAGATACTGAGAATTATGCCCAGTATACCCAGTCACTAAAATGACCATAGTATCGTTTATTTAAATATAAAATCCATCAGTTTCCAAGCCTGAAATGTGGCGGCTGGTATGAGGTGTGTGATGTCACAGTGAGCTGCAAATCGGTTCAAACCAGACTTCAGTTGTTTGAAAACATTACTGTATTGGGAGCTGACCGAATCACATTGTCAGATTGTGTCTCCTGCGATTATCAGTGTTTTTTACAAAAATATTTTGCTATCGTACTATTATTGTATATATTGCTATTATTATTATCTCTATTAAACATTTTTATTTTTTTCAGGTACACCACCACCATGCCATCAGGACGTCGGTCCCGTGGAAGGCGATCCCCGTCAGGAAGGCGGTGAGGTTCAAATTGCTCACAGAACAACTTCGGAGGAGACAGGAGGAGGCAGAAAACCGGAGCCGCTCTCCCCCGGAGACAGGTATGCTGGACAACACCCACCATAGTGTAACACCCTTCTTTCCAGGTGCCCTGAAAACATCATGGGGTATGCATACCAGTATCTATATTTTTTTCTTATTTTCTACTAAAAGTAGAAAATGCTTAGAAAAAAATATACTTCAGACCATTACTACTGAAAAGGAGTCGCTTCATCCTGATTGAGCCACCACGTCTCAGGTGAGCACTCCAGACCATTATTACCCTAAAGGAGTTGCTTTATCCTGATTGAACCACCACCTCTCAGGTGAGCACTCCAGACCACTACTACCTAAAAGGAGTCGCTTCATCCTGATTGAATCACCACCTCTCAGGTGAGCACTCTTGACCACTACTTCCGAAAAGGAGTCGCTTTATCCTGATTGAACCACCACCTCTCAGGTGAGCACTCCAGACTATTACTACCGAAAAGGAGTCGCTTTATCCTGATTGAACTACCATCTCTCAGGTGAGCACTCCAGAGCATTACTCCAGAAAAGGAGTCGCTGAGCGATCGGCAGTGTTTGATCCATTGGTTCTCAGTGTAGAGGCACCGAGGGGCAGATACAACATCCACCTAGGTAAGTATGGTACTGAAAAAAACACCCAGCATACAGGACAAGAGAAGTGGTACTGTGGAGAGTCCATGCATACAGAATAAGAACAGATACCGAGAATTATGCCCAGTATACCCAGTCACTAAAATGACCATAGTATCGTTTATTTAAATATAAAATCTATCAGTTTCCAAGCCTGAAATGTGGCGGCTGGTATGAGGTGTGTGATGTCACAGTGAGCTGCAAATCGGTTCAAACCAGACTTCAGTTGTTTGAAAACATTACTGTATTGGGAGCTGACCGAATCACATTGTCAGATTGTGTCTCCTGTGATTATCTCTGTTTTTTATTCAAATATTTTGCTATCGTACGATTATTGTATATATTGCTATTATTATTATCTCTATTAAACATTTTTATTTTTTTCAGGTACACCGTCATCAGTCACCACCAGCATGCCATCATGACGTCGGTCCCGTGGAAGGCGATCCCGTCAGGAAGGCGGTGAGGCTCAAATTGCTCACAGAACAACTTCGGAGGAGACAGGAGGAGGCAGAAAACCGGAGCCGCTCTCCCCCGGAGACAGGTATGCTGGACAACACCCACCATAGTGTAACACCCTTCTTTCCAGGTGCCCTGAAAACATCATGGGGTATGCATACCAGTATCTATATTTTTTGTTATTTTCTATTAAAAGTAGAAAATGCTTAGAAAATATACTTCAGGCCACTACTACCTAAAAGGAGTCGCTTTATTCTGATTGAATCACCACCTCTCAGGTGAGCACTCCAGACCACTACTACCGAAAAGGAGTTGCTTCATCCTGATTGAATCACCACCTCTCAGGTGAGCACTCCAGACCACTACTACCGAAAAGGAGTCGCTTCATCCTGATTGAATCACCACCTCTCAGGTGAGCACTCCAGACCACTACTTCCGGAAAGGAGTCGCTTTATCCTGATTGAACCACCATCTCTCAGGTGAGCACTCCAGAGCATTACTCCAGAAAAGGAGTCGCTGAGCGATCGGCAGTGTTTGATCGATTGGTTCTCAGTGTAGAGGCGCCGAGGGGCAGATACAACATCCACCTAGGTAAGTATGGTACTGAAAAAAACACCCAGCATACAGGAAAAGAGAAGTGGTACTGTGGAGAGTCCATGCATACAGAATAGGAACAGATACTGATAATTATGCTCAGTATACCCAGTCACTAAAATGACCATAGTATCGTTTAATTAAATATAAAATCTATCAGTTTCCAAGCCTGAAATATGGCAGCTGGTATGAGGTGTGTGATGTCACAGTGAGCTGCAAATCGGTTCAAACCGGACTTCAGTTGTTTGAAAACATTACTGTATTGGGAGCTGACCGAATCACATTGTCAGATTGTGTCTTCTGCGATTATCAGTGTTTTTAATAAAATATTTTGCTATCGTACTATTATTGTATATATTGCTATTATTATTATCTCTATTAAACATTTTTATTTTTTTCAGGTACACCGGCATCAGTCACCACCACCATGCCATCATGACGTCGGTCCTGTGGAAGGCGATCCCGTCAGGAAGGCGGTGAGGCTCAAATTGCTCACAGAACAACTTTGGAGGAGACAGGAGGAGGCAGAAAACCGGAGCCGCTCTCCCCCGGAGACAGGTATGCTGGACAACACCCACCATAGTGTAACACCCTTCTTTCCAGGTGCCCTGAAAACATCATGGGGTATGCATACCAGTATCTATATTTTTTGTTATTTTCTATTAAAAGTAGAAAATGCTTAGAAAATATACTTCAGGCCACTACTACCTAAAAGGAGTCGCTTTATTCTGATTGAATCACCACCTCTCAGGTGAGCACTCCAGACCACTACTACCGAAAAGGAGTTGCTTCATCCTGATTGAATCACCACCTCTCAGGTGAGCACTCCAGACCACTACTACCGAAAAGGAGTCGCTTCATCCTGATTGAATCACCACCTCTCAGGTGAGCACTCCAGACCACTACTTCCGGAAAGGAGTCGCTTTATCCTGATTGAACCACCATCTCTCAGGTGAGCACTCCAGAGCATTACTCCAGAAAAGGAGTCGCTGAGCGATCGGCAGTGTTTGATCGATTGGTTCTCAGTGTAGAGGCGCCGAGGGGCAGATACAACATCCACCTAGGTAAGTATGGTACTGAAAAAAACACCCAGCATACAGGAAAAGAGAAGTGGTACTGTGGAGAGTCCATGCATACAGAATAGGAACAGATACTGATAATTATGCTCAGTATACCCAGTCACTAAAATGACCATAGTATCGTTTAATTAAATATAAAATCTATCAGTTTCCAAGCCTGAAATATGGCAGCTGGTATGAGGTGTGTGATGTCACAGTGAGCTGCAAATCGGTTCAAACCGGACTTCAGTTGTTTGAAAACATTACTGTATTGGGAGCTGACCGAATCACATTGTCAGATTGTGTCTTCTGCGATTATCAGTGTTTTTAATAAAATATTTTGCTATCGTACTATTATTGTATATATTGCTATTATTATTATCTCTATTAAACATTTTTATTTTTTTCAGGTACACCGGCATCAGTCACCACCACCATGCCATCATGACGTCGGTCCTGTGGAAGGCGATCCCGTCAGGAAGGCGGTGAGGCTCAAATTGCTCACAGAACAACTTTGGAGGAGACAGGAGGAGGCAGAAAACCGGAGCCGCTCTCCCCCGGAGACAGGTATGCTGGACAACACCCACCATAGTGTAACACCCTTCTTTCCAGGTGCCCTGAAAACATCATGGGGTATGCATACCAGTATCTATATTTTTTTCTTATTTTCTACTAAAAGTAGAAAATGCTTAGAAAAAAATATATACTTCAGACCATTACTACTGAAAAGGAGTCGTTTCATCCTGATTGAGCCACCACCTCTCAGGTGAGCACTCCAGACCATTATTACCCTAAAGGAGTTGCTTTATCCTGATTGAACCACCACCTCTCAGGTGAGCACTCCAGACCACTACTACCTAAAAGGAGTCGCTTCATCCTGATTGAATCACCACCTCTCAGGTGAGCACTCTTGACCACTACTTCCGAAAAGGAGTCGCTTTATCCTGATTGAACCACCACCTCTCAGGTGAGCACTCCACCCTATTACTACCGAAAAGGAGTTGCTTTATCCTGATTGAACCACCATCTCTCACGTGAGCACTCCAGAGCATTACTCCAGAAAAGGAGTCGCTGAGCGATCGGCAGTGTTTGATCGATTGGTTCTCAGTGTAGAGGCACCGAGGGGCAGATACAACATCGACCTAGGTAAGTATGTTACTGAAAAAAACACCCAGCATACAGGACAAGAGAAGTGGTACTGTGGAGAGTCCATGCATACAGAATAGGAACAGATACTGATAGTTATGCTCAGTATACCCAGTCACTAAAATGACCATAGTATCGTTTAATTAAATATAAAATCTATCAGTTTCCAAGCCTGAAATGTGGCAGCTGGTATGAGGTGTGTGATGTCACAGTGAGTCGCTTCATCCTGATTGAGCCACCACCTCTCAGGTGAGCACTCCAGACCATTACTACCCTAAAGGAGTTGCTTTATCCTGATTGAACCACCACCTCTCAGGTGAGCACTCCAGACCACTACTACCGAAAAGGAGTCGCTTCATTCTGATTGAATCACCACCTCTCAGGTGAGCACTCCAGACCACTACTACCGAAAAGGAGTCGCTTCCTCCTGATTGAATCACCACCTCTCAGATGAGCACTCCAGACCACTACTTCCGAAAAGGAGTCGCTTTATCCTGATTGACCCACCACCTCTCAGGTGAGCACTCCAGACCACTACTACCGAAAAGGAGTCGCTTCATCCTGATTGAATCACCACCTCTCAGGTGAGTACTCCAGAGCATTACTCCAGAAAAGGAGTCGCTGAGCGATCGGCAGTGTTTGATCCATTGGTTCTCAGTGTAGAGGCACCGAGGGGCAGATACAACATCCACCTAGGTAAGTATGGTACTGAAAAAAACACCCAGCATACAGGACAAGAGAAGTGGTACTGTGGAGAGTCCATGCATACAGAATAAGAACAGATACTGAGAATTATGCCCAGTATACCCAGTCACTAAAATGACCATAGTATCGTTTATTTAAATATAAAATCTATCAGTTTCCAAGCCTGAAATGTGGCGGCTGGTATGAGGTGTGTGATGTCACAGTGAGCTGCCAATCAGTTCAAACCAGACTTCAGTTGTTTGAAAACATTACTGTATTGGGAGCTGACCGAATCACATTGTCAGATTGTGTCTCCTGTGATTATCTCTGTTTTTTATTCAAATATTTTGCTATCGTACGATTATTGTATATATTGCTATTATTATTATCTCTATTAAACATTTTTATTTTTTTCAGGTACACCGTCATCAGTCACCACCACCATGCCATCATGACGTCGGTCCCGTGGAAGGCGATCCCGTCAGGAAGGCGGTGAGGCTCAAATTGCTCACAGAACAACTTCGGAGGAGACAGGAGGAGGCAGAAAACCGGAGCCGCTCTCCCCCGAAGACAGGTATGCTGGACAACACCCACCATAGTGTAACACCCTTCTTTCCAGGTGCCCTGAAAACATCATGGGGTATGCATACCAGTATCTATATTTTTTGTTATTTTCTACTAAAAGTAGAAAATGCTTAGAAAATATACTTCAGGCCACTACTACCTAAAAGGAGTCACTTTATTCTGATTGAATCACCACCTCTCAGGTGAGCACTCCAGACCACTACTACCGAAAAGGAGTCGCTTCATCCTGATTGAATCACCACCTCTCAGGTGAGCACTCCAGACCACTACTACCGAAAAGGAGTCGCTTCATCCTGATTGAATCACCACCTCTCAGGTGAGCACTCCAGACCACTACTTCCGAAAAGGAGTCGCTTTATCCTGATTGAACCACCATCTCTCAGGTGAGCACTCCAGAGCATTACTCCAGAAAAGGAGTCGCTGAGCGATCGGCAGTGTTTGATCGATTGGTTCTCAGTGTAGAGGCGCCGAGGGGCAGATACAACATCCACCTAGGTTAGTATGGTACTGAAAAAAACACCCAGCATACAGTACAAGAGAAGTGGTACTGTGGAGAGTCCATGCATACAGAATAGGAACAGATACTGATAATTATGCTCAGTATACCCAGTCACTAAAATGACCATAGTATCGTTTAATTAAATATAAAATCTATCAGTATCCAAGCCTGAAATGTGGCAGCTGGTATGAGGTGTGTGATGTCACAGTGAGCTGCAAATCGGTTCAAACCGGACTTCAGTTGTTTGAAAACATTACTGTATTGGGAGCTGACCGAATCACATTGTCAGATTGTGTCTCCTGCGATTATCAGTGTTTTTTACTAAAATATTTTGCTATCGTACTATTATTGTATATATTGCTATTATTATTATCTCTATTAAACATTTTTATTTTTTTCAGGTACACCGGCATCAGTCACCACCACCATGCCATCATGACGTCGGTCCTGTGGAAGGCGATCCCGTCAGGAAGGCGGTGAGGCTCAAATTGCTCACAGAACAACTTCGGAGGAGACAGGAGGAGGCAGAAAACCGGAGCCGCTTTCCCCCGGAGACAGGTATGCTGGACAACACCCACCATAGTGTAACACCCTTCTTTCCAGGTGCCCTGAAAACATCATGGGGTATGCATACCAGTATCTATATTTTTTGTTATTTTCAATTAAAAGTAGAAAATGCTTAGAAAATATACTTCAGGCCACTACTACCTAAAAGGAGTCGCTTTATTCTGATTGAATCACCACCTCTCAGGTGAGCACTCCAGACCACTACTACCGAAAAAGGAGTTGCTTCATCCTGATTGAATCACCACCTCTCAGGTGAGCACTCCAGACCACTACTACCGAAAAGGAGTCGCTTCATCCTGATTGAATCACCACCTCTCAGGTGAGCACTCCAGACCACTACTACCGAAAAGGAGTTGCTTCATCCTGATTGAATCACCACCTCTCAGGTGAGCACTCCAGACCACTACTACCGAAAAGGAGTCGCTTTATCCTGATTGAACCACCATCTCTCAGTTGAGCACTCCAGAGCATTACTCCAGAAAAGGAGTCGCTGAGCGATCGGCAGTGTTTGATCGATTGGTTCTCAGTGTAGAGGCGCCGAGGGGCAGATACAACATCCACCTAGGTTAGTATGGTACTGAAAAAAACACCCAGCATACAGGACAAGAGAAGTGGTACTGTGGAGAGTCCATGCATACAGAATAGGAACAGATACTGATAATTATGCTCAGTATACCCAGTCACTAAAATGACCATAGTATCGTTTAATTAAATATAAAATCTATCAGTTTCCAAGCCTGAAATGTGGCAGCTGGTATGAGGTGTGTGATGTCACAGTGAGCTGCAAATCGGTTCAAACCGGACTTCAGTTGTTTGAAAACATTACTGTATTGGGAGCTGACCGAATCACATTGTCAGATTGTGTCTCCTGCGATTATCAGTGTTTTTTACTAAAATATTTTGCTATCGTACTATTATTGTATATATTGCTATTATTATTATCTCTATTAAACATTTTTATTTTTTTCAGGTACACAGGCATCAGTCACCACCACCATGCCATCATGACGTCGGTCCCGTGGAAGGCGATCCCGTCAGAAAGGCGGTGAGGCTCAAATTGCTCACAGAACAACTTCGGAGGAGACAGGAGGAGGCAGAAAACCGGAGCCGCTCTCCCCCGGAGACAGGTATGCTGGACAACACCCACCATAGTGTAACACCCTTCTTTCCAGGTGCCCTGAAAACATCATGGGGTATGCATACCAGTATCTATATTTTTTCTTATTTTCTATTAAAAGTAGAAAATGCTTAGAAAATATACTTCAGGCCACTACTACCTAAAAGGAGTCGCTTTATTCTGATTGAATCACCACCTCTCAGGTGAGCACTCCAGACCACTACTATGGAAAAGGAGTCGCTTCATCGTGATTGAATCACCACCTCTCAGGTGAGCACTCCAGACCATTACTACCGAAAAGGAGTCGCTTCATCCTGATTGAATCACCACCTCTCAGGTGAGCACTCCAGACCACTACTACCGAAAAGGAGTCGCTTCATCCTGATTGAATCACCACCTCTCAGGTGAGCACTCCAGACCACTACTACCGAAAAGGAGTCGCTACATCCTGATTGAATCACCACCTCTCAGGTGAGCACTCCAGACCACTACTTCCGAAAAGGAGTCGCTTTATCCTGATTGAACCACCATCTCTCAGGTGAGCACTCCAGAGCATTACTCCAGAAAAGGAGTCGCTGAACGATCGACAGTGTTTAATCGATTGGTTCTCAGTGTAGAGGCGCCGAGAGGCAGATACAACATCCACCTAGGTTAGTATGGTACTGAAAAAAACACCCAGCATACAGGACAAGAGAAGTGGTACTGTGGAGAGTCCATGCATACAGAATAGGAACAGATTCTGATAATTATGCTCAGTGTACCCAGTCACTAAAATGACCATAGTATCGTTTAATTAAATATAAAATCTATCAGTTTCCAAGCCTGAAATGTGGCAGCTGGTATGAGGTGTGTGATGTCACAGTGAGCTGCAAATCGGTTCAAACCGGACTTCAGTTGTTTGAAAACATTACTGTATTGGGAGTTGACTGAATCACATTGTCAGATTGTGTCTCCTGCGATTATCAGTGTTTTTTACTAAAATATTTTGCTATCGTACTATTATTGTATATATTGCTATTATTATTATCTCTATTAAACATTTTTATTTTTTTCAGGTACACCAGCATCAGTCACCACGCCATCATGACGTCGGTCCCGTGGAAGGCGATCCCGTCAGGAAGGCGGTGAGGCTCAAATTGCTCACAGAACAACTTTGGAGGAGACAGGAGGAGGCAGAAAACCGGAGCCGCTCTCCCCCGGAGACAGGTATGCTGGACAACACCCACCATAGTGTAACACCCTTCTTTCCAGGTGCCCTGAAAACATCATGGGGTATGCATACCAGTATCTATATTTTTTTCTTATTTTCTACTAAAAGTAGAAAATGCTTAGAAAATATACTTCAGACCATTACTACTGAAAAGGAGTCGCTTTATCCTGATTGAGCTACCACCTCTCAGGTGAGCACTCCAGACCATTATTACCCTAAAGGAGTTGCTTTATCCTGATTGAACCACCACCTCTCAGGTGAGCACTCCAGACCACTACTACCTAAAAGGAGTCGCTTCATCCTGATTGAATCACCACCTCTCAGGTGAGCACTCTTGACCACTACTTCCGAAAAGGAGTCGCTTTATCCTGATTGAACCACCACCTCTCAGGTGAGCACTCCAGACTATTACTACCGAAAAGGAGTCGCTTTATCCTGATTGAACTACCATCTCTCAGGTGAGCACTCCAGAGCATTACTCCAGAAAAGGAGTCGCTGAGCGATCGGCAGTGTTTGATAGATTGGTTCTCAGTGTAGAGGCGCCGAGGGGCAGATACAACATCCACCTAGGTAAGTATGGTACTGAAAAAAACACCCAGCATACAGGACAAGAGAAGTGGTACTGTGGAGAGTCCATGCATACAGAATAGGAACAGATACTGATAGTTATGCTCAGTATACCCAGTCACTAAAATGACCATAGTATTGTTTAATTAAATATAAAATCTATCAGTTTCCAAGCCTGAAATGTGGCAGCTGGTATGAGGTGTGTGATGTCACAGTGAGTCGCTTCATCCTGATTGAGCCACCACCTCTCAGGTGAGCACTCCAGACCATTACTACCCTAAAGGAGTTGCTTTATCCTGATTGAACCACCACCTCTCAGGTGAGCACTCCAGACCACTACTACCGAAAAGGAGTCGCTTCATCCTGATTAAATCACCACCTCTCAGGTGAGCACTCCAGACCACTACTACTGAAAAGGAGTCGCTTCCTCCTGATTGAATCACCAACTCTCAGGTGAGCACTCCAGACCACTACTTCCGAAAAGGAGTCGCTTTATCCTGATTGACCCACCACCTCTCAGATGAGCACTCCAGACAATTGCTACCGAAAAGGAGTCGCTTTATCCTGATTGATCTACCATCTCTCAGGTGAGCACTCCAGAGCATTACTCCAGAAATGGAGTCGCTGAGCGATCGGCAGTGTTTGATCCATTGGTTCTCAGTGTAGAGGCACCGAGGGGCAGATACAACATCCACCTAGGTAAGTATGGTACTGAAAAAAACACCCAGCATACAGGACAAGAGAAGTGGTACTGTGGAGAGTCCAAGCATACAGAATAAGAACAGATACTGAGAATTTTGCCCAGTATACCCAGTCACTAAAATGACCATAGTATCGTTTATTTAAATATAAAATCTATCAGTTTCCAAGCCTGAAATGTGGCGGCTGGTATGAGGTGTGTGATGTCACAGTGAGCTGCAAATCGGTTCAAACCAGACTTCAGTTGTTTGAAAACATTACTGTATTGGGAGCTGACCGAATCACATTGTCAGATTGTGTCTCCTGTGATTATCTCTGTTTTTTATTCAAATATTTTGCTATCGTACGATTATTGTATATATTGCTATTATTATTATCTCTATTAAACATTTTTATTTTTTTCAGGTACACCGTCATCAGTCACCACCACCATGCCATCATGACGTCGGTCCCGTGGAAGGCGATCCCGTCAGGAAGGCGGTGAGGCTCAAATTGCTCACAGAACAACTTCGGAGGAGACAGGAGAAGGCAGAAAACCGGAGCCGCTCTCCCCCGGAGACAGGTATGCTGGACAACACCCACCATAGTGTAACACCCTTCTTTCCAGGTGCCCTGAAAACATCATGGGGTATGCATACCAGTATCTATATTTTTTTCTTATTTTCTACTAAAAGTAGAAAATGCTTAGAAAAAAATATACTTCAGACCATTACTACTGAAAAGGAGTCGCTTCATCCTGATTGAGCCACCACCTCTCAGGTGAGCACTCCAGACCATTATTACCATAAAGGAGCTGCTTTATCCTGATTGAACCACCACCTCTCAGGTGAGCACTCCAGACCACTACTACCGAAAAGGAGTCGCTTCATCCTGATTGAATCACCACCTCTCAGGTGAGCACTTCAGACCACTACTACTGAAAAGGAGTCGCTTCCTCCGGATTGAATCACCAACTCTCAGGTGAGCACTCCAGACTATTACTACCGAAAAGGAGTCGCTTTATCCTGATTGTTCTACCATCTCTCAGGTGAGCACTCCAGAGCATTACTCCAGAAAAGGAGTCGCTGAGCGATCGGCAGTGTTTGATCGATTGGTTCTCAGTGTAGAGGTGCCGAGGGGCAGATACAACATCCACCTAGGTAAGTATGGTACTGAAAAAAACACCCAGCATACAGGACAAGAGAAGTGGTACTGTGGAGAGTCCATGCATACAGAATAGGAACAGATACTGATAGTTATGCTCAGTATACCCAGTCACTAAAATGACCATAGTATCGTTTAATTAAATATAAAATCTATCAGTTTCCAAGCCTGAAATGTGGCAGCTGGTATGAGGTGTGTGATGTCACAGTGAGTCGCTTCATCCTGATTGAGCCACCACCTCTCAGGTGAGCACTCCAGACCATTACTTCCCTAAAGGAGTTGCTTTATCCTGATTGAACCACCACCTCTCAGGTGAGCACTCCAGACCACTACTACCGAAAAGGAGTTGCTTCATCCTGATTGAATCACCACCTCTCAGGTGAGCACTCCAGACCACTACTACCGAAAAGGAGTCGCTTTCTCCTGATTGAATCACCAACTCTCAGATGAGCACTCCAGACCACTACTTCCGAAAAGGAGTCGCTTTATCCTGATTGACCCACCACCTCTCAGGTGAGCACTCCAGACAATTGCTACCGAAAAGGAGTCGCTTCATCCTGATTGAACCACCATCTCTCAGGTGAGCACTCCAGAGCATTACTCCAGAAAAGGAGTCGCTGAGCGATCGGCAGTGTTTGATCCATTGGTTCTCAGTGTAGAGGCACCGAGGGGCTTATACAACATCCACCTAGGTAAGTATGGTACTGAAAAAAACACCCACCATACAGGACAAGAGAAGTGGTACTGTGGAGAGTCCATGCATACAGAATAAGAACAGATTCTGAGAATTATGCCCAGTATACCCAGTCACCATAGTATCGTTTATTTAAATATAAAATCTATCAGTTTCCAAGCCTGAAATATGGCGGCTGGTATGAGGTGTGTGATGTCACAGTGAGCTGCAAATCGGTTCAAACCAGACTTCAGTTGTTTGAAAACATTACTGTATTGGGAGCTGACCGAATCACATTGTCAGATTGTGTCTCCTGTGATTATATCTGTTTTTTATTCAAATATTTTGCTATCGTACGATTATTGTATATATTGCTATTATTATTATCTCTATTAAACATTTTTATTTTTTTCAGGTACACCGTCATCAGTCACCACCACCATGCCATCATGACGTCGGTCACGTGGAAGGCGATCCCGTCAGGAAGGCGGTGAGGCTCAAATTGCTCACAGAACAACTTCGGAGGAGACAGGAGGAGGCAGAAAACCGGAGCCGCTCTCCCCCGGAGACAGGTATGCTGGACAACACCCACCATAGTGTAACACCCTTCTTTCCAGGTGCCCTGAAAACATCATGGGGTATGCATACCAGTATCTATATTTTTTGTTATTTTCTATTAAAAGTAGAAAATGCTTAGAAAATATACTTCAGGCCACTACTACCTAAAAGGAGTCGCTTTATTCTGATTGAATCACCACCTCTCAGGTGAGCACTCCAGACCACTACTACCGAAAAGGAGTCGCTTCATCCTGATTGAATCACCACCTCTCAGGTGAGCACTCCAGACCACTACTACCGAAAAGGAGTCGCTTCATCCTGATTGAATCACCACCTCTCAGGTGAGCACTCCAGACCACTAATTCCGAAAAGGAGTCGCTTTATCCTGATTGAACCACCATCTCTCAGGTGAGCACTCCAGAGCATTACTCCAGAAAAGGAGTCGCTGAGCGATCGGCAGTGTTTGATCGATTGGTTCTCAGTGTAGAGGCGCCGAGGGGCAGATACAACATCCACCTAGGTAAGTATGGTACTGAAAAAAACACCCAGCATACAGGACAAGAGAAGTGGTACTGTGGAGAGTCCATGCATACAGAATAGGAACAGATACTGATAGTTATGCTCAGTATACCCAGTCACTAAAATGACCATAGTATTGTTTAATTAAATATAAAATCTATCAGTTTCCAAGCCTGAAATGTGGCAGCTGGTATGAGGTGTGTGATGTCACAGTGAGTCGCTTCATCCTGATTGAGCCACCACCTCTCAGGTGAGCACTCCAGACCATTACTACCCTAAAGGAGTTGCTTTATCCTGATTGAACCACCACCTCTCAGGTGAGCACTCCAGACCACTACTACCGAAAAGGAGTCGCTTCATCCTGATTAAATCACCACCTCTCAGGTGAGCACTCCAGACCACTACTACTGAAAAGGAGTCGCTTCCTCCTGATTGAATCACCAACTCTCAGGTGAGCACTCCAGACCACTACTTCCGAAAAGGAGTCGCTTTATCCTGATTGACCCACCACCTCTCAGATGAGCACTCCAGACAATTGCTACCGAAAAGGAGTCGCTTTATCCTGATTGATCTACCATCTCTCAGGTGAGCACTCCAGAGCATTACTCCAGAAATGGAGTCGCTGAGCGATCGGCAGTGTTTGATCCATTGGTTCTCAGTGTAGAGGCACCGAGGGGCAGATACAACATCCACCTAGGTAAGTATGGTACTGAAAAAAACACCCAGCATACAGGACAAGAGAAGTGGTACTGTGGAGAGTCCAAGCATACAGAATAAGAACAGATACTGAGAATTTTGCCCAGTATACCCAGTCACTAAAATGACCATAGTATCGTTTATTTAAATATAAAATCTATCAGTTTCCAAGCCTGAAATGTGGCGGCTGGTATGAGGTGTGTGATGTCACAGTGAGCTGCAAATCGGTTCAAACCAGACTTCAGTTGTTTGAAAACATTACTGTATTGGGAGCTGACCGAATCACATTGTCAGATTGTGTCTCCTGTGATTATCTCTGTTTTTTATTCAAATATTTTGCTATCGTACGATTATTGTATATATTGCTATTATTATTATCTCTATTAAACATTTTTATTTTTTTCAGGTACACCGTCATCAGTCACCACCACCATGCCATCATGACGTCGGTCCCGTGGAAGGCGATCCCGTCAGGAAGGCGGTGAGGCTCAAATTGCTCACAGAACAACTTCGGAGGAGACAGGAGAAGGCAGAAAACCGGAGCCGCTCTCCCCCGGAGACAGGTATGCTGGACAACACCCACCATAGTGTAACACCCTTCTTTCCAGGTGCCCTGAAAACATCATGGGGTATGCATACCAGTATCTATATTTTTTTCTTATTTTCTACTAAAAGTAGAAAATGCTTAGAAAAAAATATACTTCAGACCATTACTACTGAAAAGGAGTCGCTTCATCCTGATTGAGCCACCACCTCTCAGGTGAGCACTCCAGACCATTATTACCATAAAGGAGCTGCTTTATCCTGATTGAACCACCACCTCTCAGGTGAGCACTCCAGACCACTACTACCGAAAAGGAGTCGCTTCATCCTGATTGAATCACCACCTCTCAGGTGAGCACTTCAGACCACTACTACTGAAAAGGAGTCGCTTCCTCCGGATTGAATCACCAACTCTCAGGTGAGCACTCCAGACTATTACTACCGAAAAGGAGTCGCTTTATCCTGATTGTTCTACCATCTCTCAGGTGAGCACTCCAGAGCATTACTCCAGAAAAGGAGTCGCTGAGCGATCGGCAGTGTTTGATCGATTGGTTCTCAGTGTAGAGGTGCCGAGGGGCAGATACAACATCCACCTAGGTAAGTATGGTACTGAAAAAAACACCCAGCATACAGGACAAGAGAAGTGGTACTGTGGAGAGTCCATGCATACAGAATAGGAACAGATACTGATAGTTATGCTCAGTATACCCAGTCACTAAAATGACCATAGTATCGTTTAATTAAATATAAAATCTATCAGTTTCCAAGCCTGAAATGTGGCAGCTGGTATGAGGTGTGTGATGTCACAGTGAGTCGCTTCATCCTGATTGAGCCACCACCTCTCAGGTGAGCACTCCAGACCATTACTTCCCTAAAGGAGTTGCTTTATCCTGATTGAACCACCACCTCTCAGGTGAGCACTCCAGACCACTACTACCGAAAAGGAGTTGCTTCATCCTGATTGAATCACCACCTCTCAGGTGAGCACTCCAGACCACTACTACCGAAAAGGAGTCGCTTTCTCCTGATTGAATCACCAACTCTCAGATGAGCACTCCAGACCACTACTTCCGAAAAGGAGTCGCTTTATCCTGATTGACCCACCACCTCTCAGGTGAGCACTCCAGACAATTGCTACCGAAAAGGAGTCGCTTCATCCTGATTGAACCACCATCTCTCAGGTGAGCACTCCAGAGCATTACTCCAGAAAAGGAGTCGCTGAGCGATCGGCAGTGTTTGATCCATTGGTTCTCAGTGTAGAGGCACCGAGGGGCTTATACAACATCCACCTAGGTAAGTATGGTACTGAAAAAAACACCCACCATACAGGACAAGAGAAGTGGTACTGTGGAGAGTCCATGCATACAGAATAAGAACAGATTCTGAGAATTATGCCCAGTATACCCAGTCACCATAGTATCGTTTATTTAAATATAAAATCTATCAGTTTCCAAGCCTGAAATATGGCGGCTGGTATGAGGTGTGTGATGTCACAGTGAGCTGCAAATCGGTTCAAACCAGACTTCAGTTGTTTGAAAACATTACTGTATTGGGAGCTGACCGAATCACATTGTCAGATTGTGTCTCCTGTGATTATATCTGTTTTTTATTCAAATATTTTGCTATCGTACGATTATTGTATATATTGCTATTATTATTATCTCTATTAAACATTTTTATTTTTTTCAGGTACACCGTCATCAGTCACCACCACCATGCCATCATGACGTCGGTCACGTGGAAGGCGATCCCGTCAGGAAGGCGGTGAGGCTCAAATTGCTCACAGAACAACTTCGGAGGAGACAGGAGGAGGCAGAAAACCGGAGCCGCTCTCCCCCGGAGACAGGTATGCTGGACAACACCCACCATAGTGTAACACCCTTCTTTCCAGGTGCCCTGAAAACATCATGGGGTATGCATACCAGTATCTATATTTTTTGTTATTTTCTATTAAAAGTAGAAAATGCTTAGAAAATATACTTCAGGCCACTACTACCTAAAAGGAGTCGCTTTATTCTGATTGAATCACCACCTCTCAGGTGAGCACTCCAGACCACTACTACCGAAAAGGAGTCGCTTCATCCTGATTGAATCACCACCTCTCAGGTGAGCACTCCAGACCACTACTACCGAAAAGGAGTCGCTTCATCCTGATTGAATCACCACCTCTCAGGTGAGCACTCCAGACCACTAATTCCGAAAAGGAGTCGCTTTATCCTGATTGAACCACCATCTCTCAGGTGAGCACTCCAGAGCATTACTCCAGAAAAGGAGTCGCTGAGCGATCGGCAGTGTTTGATCGATTGGTTCTCAGTGTAGAGGCGCCGAGGGGCAGATACAACATCCACCTAGGTTAGTATGGTACTGAAAAAAACACCCAGCATACAGGACAAGAGAAGTGGTACTGTGGAGAGTCCATGCATACAGAATAGGAACAGATACTGATAATTATGCTCAGTATACCCAGTCACTAAAATGACCATAGTATCGTTTAATTAAATATAAAATTAATCAGTTTCCAAGCCTGAAATGTGGCAGCTGGTATGAGGTGTGTGATGTCACAGTGAGCTGAAAATCGGTTCAAACCGGACTTCAGTTGTTTGAAAACATTACTGTATTGGGAGCTGACCGAATCACATTGTCAGATTGTGTCTCCTGCGATTATCAGTGTTTTTTACTAAAATATTTTGCTATCGTACTATTATTGTATATGTTGCTATTATTATTATCTCTATTAAACATTTTTATTTTTTTCAGGTACACCAGCATCAGTCACCACCACCATGCCATCATGACGTCGGTCCCGTGGAAGGCGATCCCGTCAGGAAGGCGGTGAGGCTCAAATTGCTCACAGAACAACTTCGGAGGAGACAGGAGAAGGCAGAAAACCGGAGCCGCTCTCCCCCGGAGACAGGTATGCTGGACAACACCCACCATAGTGTAACACCCTTCTTTCCAGGTGCCCTGAAAACATCATTGGGTATGCATACCAGTATCTATATTTTTTTCTTATTTTCTACTAAAAGTAGAAAATGCTTAGAAAATATACTTCAGACCATTACTACTGAAAAGGAGTCGCTTCATCCTGATTGAGCCACCACCTCTCAGGTGAGCACTCCAGACCATTATTACCCTAAAGGAGTTGCTTTATCCTGATTGAACCACCACCTCTCAGGTGAGCACTCCAGACCACTACTACCTAAAAGGAGTCGCTTCATCCTGATTGAATCACCACCTCTCAGGTGAGCACTCCAGACTATTACTACCGAAAAGTAGTCGCTTTATCCTGATTGAACCACCATCTCTCAGGTGAGCACTCCAGAGCATTACTCCAGAAAAGGAGTCGCTGAGCGATCGGCAGTGTTTGATCCATTGGTTCTCAGTGTAGAGGCACCGAGGGGCAGATACAACATCCACCTAGGTAAGTATGGTACTGAAAAAAACACCCAGCATACAGGACAAGAGAAGTGGTACTGTGGAGAGTCCATGCATACAGAATAAGAACAGATACTGAGAATTATGCCCAGTATACCCAGTCACTAAAATGACCATAGTATTGTTTATTTAAATATAAAATCTATCAGTTTCCAAGCCTGAAATATAGCGGCTGGTATGAGGTGTGTGATGTCACAGTGAGCTGCAAATCGGTTCAAACCAGACTTCAGTTGTTTGAAAACATTACTGTATTGGGAGCTGACCGAATCACATTGTCAGATTGTGTCTCCTGTGATTATATCTGTTTTTTATTCAAATATTTTGCTATCGTACGATTATTGTATATATTGCTATTATTATTATCTCTATTAAACATTTTTATTTTTTTCAGGTACACAGTCATCAGTCACCACCACCATGCCATCATGACGTCGGTCACGTGGAAGGCGATCCCGTCAGGAAGGCGGTGAGGCTCAAATTGCTCACAGAACAACTTCGGAGGAGACAGGAGGAGGCAGAAAACCGGAGCCGCTCTCCCCCGGAGACAGGTATGCTGGACAACACCCACCATAGTGTAACACCCTTCTTTCCAGGTGCCCTGAAAACATCATGGGGTATGCATACCAGTATCTATATTTTTTGTTATTTTCTATTAAAAGTAGAAAATGCTTAGAAAATATACTTCAGGCCACTACTACCTAAAAGGAGTCGCTTTATTCTGATTGAATCACCACCTCTCAGGTGAGCACTCCAGACCACTACTACCGAAAAGGAGTCGCTTCATCCTGATTGAATCACCACCTCTCAGGTGAGCACTCCAGACCACTACTACCGAAAAGGAGTCGCTTCATCCTGATTGAATCACCACCTCTCAGGTGAGCACTCCAGACCACTAATTCCGAAAAGGAGTCGCTTTATCCTGATTGAACCACCATCTCTCAGGTGAGCACTCCAGAGCATTACTCCAGAAAAGGAGTCGCTGAGCGATCGGCAGTGTTTGATCGATTGGTTCTCAGTGTAGAGGCGCCGAGGGGCAGATACAACATCCACCTAGGTTAGGATGGTACTGAAAAAAACACCCAGCATACAGGACAAGAGAAGTGGTACTGTGGAGAGTCCATGCATACAGAATAGGAACAGATACTGATAATTATACTCAGTATACCCAGTCACTAAAATGACCATAGTATCGTTTAATTAAATATAAAATTAATCAGTTTCCAAGCCTGAAATGTGGCAGCTGGTATGAGGTGTGTGATGTCACAGTGAGCTGAAAATCGGTTCAAACCGGACTTCAGTTGTTTGAAAACATTACTGTATTGGGAGCTGACCGAATCACATTGTCAGATTGTGTCTCCTGCGATTATCAGTGTTTTTTACTAAAATATTTTGCTATCGTACTATTATTGTATATGTTGCTATTATTATTATCTCTATTAAACATTTTTATTTTTTTCAGGTACACCAGCATCAGTCACCACCACCATGCCATCATGACGTCGGTCCCGTGGAAGGCGATCCCGTCAGGAAGGCGGTGAGGCTCAAATTGCTCACAGAACAACTTCGGAGGAGACAGGAGAAGGCAGAAAACCGGAGCCGCTCTCCCCCGGAGACAGGTATGCTGGACAACACCCACCATAGTGTAACACCCTTCTTTCCAGGTGCCCTGAAAACATCATTGGGTATGCATACCAGTATCTATATTTTTTTCTTATTTTCTACTAAAAGTAGAAAATGCTTAGAAAATATACTTCAGACCATTACTACTGAAAAGGAGTCGCTTCATCCTGATTGAGCCACCACCTCTCAGGTGAGCACTCCAGACCATTATTACCCTAAAGGAGTTGCTTTATCCTGATTGAACCACCACCTCTCAGGTCAGCACTCCAGACCACTACTACCTAAAAGGAGTCGCTTCATCCTGATTGAATCACCACCTCTCAGGTGAGCACTCCAGACTATTACTACCGAAAAGTAGTCGCTTTATCCTGATTGAACCACCATCTCTCAGGTGAGCACTCCAGAGCATTACTCCAGAAAAGGAGTCGCTGAGCGATCGGCAGTGTTTGATCCATTGGTTCTCAGTGTAGAGGCACCGAGGGGCAGATACAACATCCACCTAGGTAAGTATGGTACTGAAAAAAACACCCAGCATACAGGACAAGAGAAGTGGTACTGTGGAGAGTCCATGCATACAGAATAAGAACAGATACTGAGAATTATGCCCAGTATACCCAGTCACTAAAATGACCATAGTATTGTTTATTTAAATATAAAATCTATCAGTTTCCAAGCCTGAAATATAGCGGCTGGTATGAGGTGTGTGATGTCACAGTGAGCTGCAAATCGGTTCAAACCAGACTTCAGTTGTTTGAAAACATTACTGTATTGGGAGCTGACCGAATCACATTGTCAGATTGTGTCTCCTGTGATTATATCTGTTTTTTATTCAAATATTTTGCTATCGTACGATTATTGTATATATTGCTATTATTATTATCTCTATTAAACATTTTTATTTTTTTCAGGTACACCGTCATCAGTCACCACCACCATGCCATCATGACGTCGGTCACGTGGAAGGCGATCCCGTCAGGAAGGCGGTGAGGCTCAAATTGCTCACAGAACAACTTTGGAGGAGACAGGAGGAGGCAGAAAACCGGAGCCGCTCTCCCCCGGAGACAGGTATGCTGGACAACACCCACCATAGTGTAACACCCTTCTTTCCAGCTGCCCTGAAAACATCATGGGGTATGCATACCAGTATCTATATTTTTTGTTATTTTCTATTAAAAGTAGAAAATGCTTAGAAAATATACTTCAGGCCACTACTACCTAAAAGGAGTCGCTTTATTCTGATTGAATCACCACCTCTCAGGTGAGCACTCCAGACCACTACTACCGAAAAGGAGTCGCTTAATCCTGATTGAATCACCACCTCTCAGGTGAGCACTCCAGACCACTACTACCGAAAAGGAGTCGCTTCATCCTGATTGAATCACCACCTCTCAGGTGAGCACTCCAGACCACTAATTCCGAAAAGGAGTCGCTTTATCCTGATTGAACCACCATCTCTCAGGTGAGCACTCCAGAGCATTACTCCAGAAAAGGAGTCGCTGAGCGATCGGCAGTGTTTGATCGATTGGTTCTCAGTGTAGAGGCGCCGAGGGGCAGATACAACATCCACCTAGGTTAGTATGGTACTGAAAAAAACACCCAGCATACAGGACAAGAGAAGTGGTACTGTGGAGAGTCCATGCATACAGAATAGGAACAGATACTGATAATTATACTCAGTATACCCAGTCACTAAAATGACCATAGTATCGTTTAATTAAATATAAAATCTATCAGTTTCCAAGCCTGAAATGTGGCAGCTGGTATGAGGTGTGTGATGTCACAGTGAGCTGAAAATCGGTTCAAACCGGACTTCAGTTGTTTGAAAACATTACTGTATTGGGAGCTGACCGAATCACATTGTCAAATTGTGTCTCCTGCGATTATCAGTGTTTTTTACTAAAATATTTTGCTATCGTACTATTATTGTATATGTTGCTATTATTATTATCTCTATTAAACATTTTTATTTTTTTCAGGTACACCAGCATCAGTCACCACCACAATGCCTTCATGACGTCGGTCCCGTGGAAGGCAAGCCCATCAAGAAGGCGGTGAGGCTCAAATTGCTCACAGAACAACTTCGGAGGAGACAGGAGAAGGCAGAAAACCGGAGCCGCTCTCCCCCGGAGACAGGTATGCTGGACAACACCCACCATAGTGTAACACCCTTCTTTCCAGGTGCCCTGAAAACATCATGGGGTATGCATACCAGTATCTATATTTTTTGTTATTTTCTGCTAAAAGTAGAAAATGCTTAGAAAATATACTTCAGGCCACTACTACCTAAAAGGAGTCGCTTTATTCTGATTGAATCACCACCTCTCAGGTGAGCACTCCAGACCACTACTACGGAAAAGGAGTCGCTTCATCCTGATTGAATCACCACCTCTCAGGTGAGCACTCCAGACCATTACTACCGAAAAGGAGTCGCTTCATCCTGATTGAATCACCACCTCTCAGGTGAGCACTCCAGACCACTACTACCGAAAAGGAGTCGCTTCATCCTGATTGAATCACCACCTCTCAGGTGAGCACTCCAGACCACTACTACCGAAAAGGAGTCGCTACATCCTGATTGAATCACCACCTCTCAGGTGAGCACTCCAGACCACTACTTCCGAAAAGGAGTCGCTTTATCCTGATTGAACCACCATCTCTCAGGTGAGCACTCCAGAGCATTACTCCAGAAAAGGAGTCGCTGAGCGATCGACAGTGTTTAATCGATTGGTTCTCAGTGTAGAGGCGCCGAGGGGCAGATACAACATCCACCTAGGTTAGTATGGTACTGAAAAAAACACCCAGCATACAGGACAAGAGAAGTGGTACTGTGGAGAGTCCATGCATACAGAATAGGAACAGATTCTGATAATTATGCTCAGTATACCCAGTCACTAAAATGACCATAGTATCGTTTAATTAAATATAAAATCTATCAGTTTCCAAGCCTGAAATGTGGCAGCTGGTATGAGGTGTGTGATGTCACAGTGAGCTGCAAATCGGTTCAAACCAGACTTCAGTTGTTTGAAAACATTACTGTATTGGGAGTTGACCGAATCACATTGTCAGATTGTGTCTCCTGCGATTATCAGTGTTTTTTACTAAAATATTTTGCTATCGTACTATTATTGTATATATTGCTATTATTATTATCTCTATTAAACATTTTTATTTTTTTCAGGTACACCAGCATCAGTCACCACGCCATCATGACGTCGGTCCCGTGGAAGGCGATCCCGTCAGGAAGGCGGTGAGGCTCAAATTGCTCACAGAACAACTTCGGAGGAGACAGGAGGAGGCAGAAAACCGGAGCCGCTCTCCCCCGGAGACAGGTATGCTGGACAACACCCACCATAGTGTAACACCCTTCTTTCCAGGTGCCCTGAAAACATCATGGGGTATGCATACCAGTATCTATATTTTTTTCTTATTTTCTACTAAAAGTAGAAAATGCTTAGAAAATATACTTCAGACCATTACTACTGAAAAGGAGTCGCTTTATCCTGATTGAGCTACCACCTCTCAGGTGAGCACTCCAGACCATTATTACCCTAAAGGAGTTGCTTTATCCTGATTGAACCACCACCTCTCAGGTGAGCACTCTTGACCACTACTTCCGAAAAGGAGTCGCTTTATCCTGATTGAACCACCACCTCTCAGGTGAGCACTCCAGACTATTACTACCGAAAAGGAGTCGCTTTATCCTGATTGAACTACCATCTCTCAGGTGAGCACTCCAGAGCATTACTCCAGAAAAGGAGTCGCTGAGCGATCGGCAGTGTTTGATAGATTGGTTCTCAGTGTAGAGGCGCCGAGGGGCAGATACAACATCCACCTAGGTAAGTATGGTACTGAAAAAAACACCCAGCATACAGGACAAGAGAAGTGGTACTGTGGAGAGTCCATGCATACAGAATAGGAACAGATACTGATAGTTATGCTCAGTATACCCAGTCACTAAAATGACCATAGTATTGTTTAATTAAATATAAAATCTATCAGTTTCCAAGCCTGAAATGTGGCAGCTGGTATGAGGTGTGTGATGTCACAGTGAGTCGCTTCATCCTGATTGAGCCACCACCTCTCAGGTGAGCACTCCAGACCATTACTACCCTAAAGGAGTTGCTTTATCCTGATTGAACCACCACCTATCAGGTGAGCACTCCAGACCACTACTACTGAAAAGGAGTCGCTTCCTCCTGATTGAATCACCAACTCTCAGGTGAGCACTCCAGACCACTACTTCCGAAAAGGAGTCGCTTTATCCTGATTGAACCACCACCTCTCAGGCGAGCACTCCAGACAATTGCTACCGAAAAGGAGTCGCTTTATCCTGATTGATCTACCATCTCTCAGGTGAGCACTCCAGAGCATTACTCCAGAAAAGGAGTCGCTGAGCGATCGGCAGTGTTTGATCCATTGGTTCTCAGTGTAGAGGCACAGAGGGGCAGATACAACATCCACCTAGGTAAGTATGGTACTGAAAAAAACACCCAGCATACAGGACAAGAGAAGTGGTACTGTGGAGAGTCCAAGCATACAGAATAAGAACAGATACTGAGAATTTTGCCCAGTATACCCAGTCACTAAAATGACCATAGTATCGTTTATTTAAATATAAAATCTATCAGTTTCCAAGCCTGAAATATAGCGGCTGGTATGAGGTGTGTGATGTCACAGTGAGCTGCAAATCGGTTCAAACCAGACTTCAGTTGTTTGAAAACATTACTGTATTGGGAGCTGACCGAATCACATTGTCAGATTGTGTCTCCTGTGATTATATCTGTTTTTTATTCAAATATTTTGCTATCGTACGATTATTGTATATATTGCTATTATTATTATCTCTATTAAACATTTTTATTTTTTTCAGGTACACCGTCATCAGTCACCACCACCATGCCATCATGACGTCGGTCACGTGGAAGGCGATCCCGTCAGGAAGGCGGTGAGGCTCAAATTACTCACAGAACAACTTTGGAGGAGACAGGAGGAGGCAGAAAACCGGAGCCGCTCTCCCCCGGAGACAGGTATGCTGGACAACACCCACCATAGTGTAACACCCTTCTTTCCAGGTGCCCTGAAAACATCATGGGGTATGCATACCAGTATCTATATTTTTTGTTATTTTCTATTAAAAGTAGAAAATGCTTAGAAAATATACTTCAGGCCACTACTACCTAAAAGGAGTCGCTTTATTCTGATTGAATCACCACCTCTCAGGTGAGCACTCCAGACCACTACTACCGAAAAGGAGTCGCTTAATCCTGATTGAATCACCACCTCTCAGGTGAGCACTCCAGACCACTACTACCGAAAAGGAGTCGCTTCATCCTGATTGAATCACCACCTCTCAGGTGAGCACTCCAGACCACTAATTCCGAAAAGGAGTCGCTTTATCCTGATTGAACCACCATCTCTCAGGTGAGCACTCCAGAGCATTACTCCAGAAAAGGAGTCGCTGAACGATCGGCAGTGTTTGATCGATTGGTTCTCAGTGTAGAGGCGCCGAGGGGCAGATACAACATCCACCTAGGTTAGTATGGTACTGAAAAAAACACCCAGCATACAGGACAAGAGAAGTGGTACTGTGGAGAGTCCATGCATACAGAATAGGAACAGATACTGATAATTATACTCAGTATACCCAGTCACTAAAATGACCATAGTATCGTTTAATTAAATATAAAATCTATCAGTTTCCAAGCCTGAAATGTGGCAGCTGGTATGAGGTGTGTGATGTCACAGTGAGCTGAAAATCGGTTCAAACCGGACTTCAGTTGTTTGAAAACATTACTGTATTGGGAGCTGACCGAATCACATTGTCAAATTGTGTCTCCTGCGATTATCAGTGTTTTTTACTAAAATATTTTGCTATCGTACTATTATTGTATATGTTGCTATTATTATTATCTCTATTAAACATTTTTATTTTTTTCAGGTACACCAGCATCAGTCACCACCACAATGCCTTCATGACGTCGGTCCCGTGGAAGGCAAGCCCATCAAGAAGGCGGTGAGGCTCAAATTGCTCACAGAACAACTTCGGAGGAGACAGGAGAAGGCAGAAAACCGGAGCCGCTCTCCCCCGGAGACAGGTATGCTGGACAACACCCACCATAGTGTAACACCCTTCTTTCCAGGTGCCCTGAAAACATCATGGGGTATGCATACCAGTATCTATATTTTTTGTTATTTTCTGCTAAAAGTAGAAAATGCTTAGAAAATATACTTCAGACCACTACTACCTAAAAGGAGTCGCTTTATTCTGATTGAATCACCACCTCTCAGGTGAGCACTCCAGACCACTACTACGGAAAAGGAGTCGCTTCATCCTGATTGAATCACCACCTCTCAGGTGAGCACTCCAGACCATTACTACCGAAAAGGAGTCGCTTCATCCTGATTGAATCACCACCTCTCAGGTGAGCACTCCAGACCACTACTACCGAAAAGGAGTCGCTTCATCCTGATTGAATCACCACCTCTCAGGTGAGCACTCCAGACCACTACTACCGAAAAGGAGTCGCTACATCCTGATTGAATCACCACCTCTCAGGTGAGCACTCCAGACCACTACTTCCGAAAAGGAGTCGCTTTATCCTGATTGAACCACCATCTCTCAGGTGAGCACTCCAGAGCATTACTCCAGAAAAGGAGTCGCTGAGCGATCGACAGTGTTTAATCGATTGGTTCTCAGTGTAGAGGCGCCGAGGGGCAGATACAACATCCACCTAGGTTAGTATGGTACTGAAAAAAACACCCAGCATACAGGACAAGAGAAGTGATACTGTGGAGAGTCCATGCATACAGAATAGGAACAGATTCTGATAATTATGCTCAGTATACCCAGTCACTAAAATGACCATAGTATCGTTTAATTAAATATAAAATCTATCAGTTTCCAAGCCTGAAATGTGGCAGCTGGTATGAGGTGTGTGATGTCACAGTGAGCTGCAAATCGGTTCAAACCAGACTTCAGTTGTTTGAAAACATTACTGTATTGGGAGTTGACCGAATCACATTGTCAGATTGTGTCTCCTGCGATTATCAGTGTTTTTTACTAAAATATTTTGCTATCGTACTATTATTGTATATATTGCTATTATTATTATCTCTATTAAACATTTTTATTTTTTTCAGGTACACCAGCATCAGTCACCACGCCATCATGACGTCGGTCCCGTGGAAGGCGATCCCGTCAGGAAGGCGGTGAGGCTCAAATTGCTCACAGAACAACTTCGGAGGAGACAGGAGGAGGCAGAAAACCGGAGCCGCTCTCCCCCGGAGACAGGTATGCTGGACAACACCCACCATAGTGTAACACCCTTCTTTCCAGGTGCCCTGAAAACATCATGGGGTATGCATACCAGTATCTATATTTTTTTCTTATTTTCTACTAAAAGTAGAAAATGCTTAGAAAATATACTTCAGACCATTACTACTGAAAAGGAGTCGCTTTATCCTGATTGAGCTACCACCTCTCAGGTGAGCACTCCAGACCATTATTACCCTAAAGGAGTTGCTTTATCCTGATTGAACCACCACCTCTCAAGTGAGCACTCCAGACCACTACTACCTAAAAGGAGTCGCTTCATCCTGATTGAATCACCACCTCTCAGGTGAGCACTCTTGACCACTACTTCCGAAAAGGAGTCGCTTTATCCTGATTGAACCACCACCTCTCAGGTGAGCACTCCAGACTATTACTACCGAAAAGGAGTCGCTTTATCCTGATTGAACTACCATCTCTCAGGTGAGCACTCCAGAGCATTACTCCAGAAAAGGAGTCGCTGAGCGATCGGCAGTGTTTGATAGATTGGTTCTCAGTGTAGAGGCGCCGAGGGGCAGATACAACATCCACCTAGGTAAGTATGGTACTGAAAAAAACACCCAGCATACAGGACAAGAGAAGTGGTACTGTGGAGAGTCCATGCATACAGAATAGGAACAGATACTGATAGTTATGCTCAGTATACCCAGTCACTAAAATGACCATAGTATTGTTTAATTAAATATAAAATCTATCAGTTTCCAAGCCTGAAATGTGGCAGCTGGTATGAGGTGTGTGATGTCACAGTGAGTCGCTTCATCCTGATTGAGCCACCACCTCTCAGGTGAGCACTCCAGACCATTACTACCCTAAAGGAGTTGCTTTATCCTGATTGAACCACCACCTATCAGGTGAGCACTCCAGACCACTACTACTGAAAAGGAGTCGCTTCCTCCTGATTGAATCACCAACTCTCAGGTGAGCACTCCAGACCACTACTTCCGAAAAGGAGTCGCTTTATCCTGATTGACCCACCACCTCTCAGGCGAGCACTCCAGACAATTGCTACCGAAAAGGAGTCGCTTTATCCTGATTGATCTACCATCTCTCAGGTGAGCACTCCAGAGCATTACTCCAGAAAAGGAGTCGCTGAGCGATCGGCAGTGTTTGATCCATTGGTTCTCAGTGTAGAGGCACAGAGGGGCAGATACAACATCCACCTAGGTAAGTATGGTACTGAAAAAAACACCCAGCATACAGGACAAGAGAAGTGGTACTGTGGAGAGTCCAAGCATACAGAATAAGAACAGATACTGAGAATTTTGCCCAGTATACCCAGTCACTAAAATGACCATAGTATCGTTTATTTAAATATAAAATCTATCAGTTTCCAAGCCTGAAATGTGGCGGCTGGTATGAGGTGTGTGATGTCACAGTGAGCTGCAAATCGGTTCAAACCAGACTTCAGTTGTTTGAAAACATTACTGTGTTGGGAGCTGACCGAATCACATTGTCAGATTGTGTCTCCTGTGATTATCTCTGTTTTTTATTCAAATATTTTGCTATCGTACGATTATTGTATATATTGCTATTATTATTATCTCTATTAAACATTTTTATTTTTTTCAGGTACACCGTCATCAGTCACCACCACCATGCCATCATGACGTCGGTCCCGTGGAAGGCGATCCCGTCAGGAAGGCGGTGAGGCTCAAATTGCTCACAGAACAACTTCGGAGGAGACAGGAGGAGGCAGAAAATCGGAGCCGCTCTCCCCCGGAGACAGGTATGCTGGACAACACCCACCATAGTGTAACACCCTTCTTTCCAGGTGCCCTGAAAACATCATGGGGTATGCATACCAGTATCTATATTTTTTGTTATTTTCTATTAAAAGTAGAAAATGCTTAGAAAATATACTTCAGGCCACTACTACCTAAAAGGAGTCACTTTATTCTGATTGAATCACCACCTCTCAGGTGAGCACTCCAGACCACTACTACCGAAAAGGAGTCGCTTCATCCTGATTGAATCACCACCTCTCAGGTGAGCACTCCAGACCACTACTACCGAAAAGGAGTCGCTTCATCCTGATTGAATCACCACCTCTCAGGTGAGCACTCCAGACCACTACTACCGAAAAGGAGTCGCTTCATCCTGATTGAATCACCACCTCTCAGGTGAGCACTCCAGACCACTACTACGGAAAAGGAGTCGCTACATCCTGATTGAATCACCACCTCTCAGGTGAGCACTCCAGACCACTACTTCCGAAAAGGAGTCGCTTTATCCTGATTGAACCATCATCTCTCAGGTGAGCACTCCAGAGCATTACTCCAGAAAAGGAGTCGCTGAGCGATCGACAGTGTTTAATCGATTGGTTCTCAGTGTAGAGGCGCCGAGGGGCAGATACAACATCCACCTAGGTTAGTATGGTACTGAAAAAAACACCCAGCAAACAGGACAAGAGAAGTGGTACTGTGGAGAGTCCATGCATACAGAATAGGAACAGATTCTGATAATTATGCTCAGTATACCCAGTCACTAAAATGACCATAGTATCGTTTAATTAAATATAAAATCTATCAGTTTCCAAGCCTGAAATGTGGCAGCTGGTATGAGGTGTGTGATGTCACAGTGAGCTGCAAATCGGTTCAATCCGGACTTCAGTTGTTTGAAAACATTACTGTATTGGGAGTTGACCGAATCACATTGTCAGATTGTGTCTCCTGCGATTATCAGTGTTTTTTACTAAAATATTTTGCTATCGTACTATTATTGTATATATTGCTATTATTATTATCTCTATTAAACATTTTTATTTTTTTCAGGTACACCAGCATCAGTCACCACGCCATCATGACGTCGGTCCCGTGGAAGGCGATCCCGTCAGGAAGGCGGTGAGGCTCAAATTGCTCACAGAACAACTTCGGAGGAGACAGGAGGAGGCAGAAAACCGGAGCCGCTCTCCCCCGGAGACAGGTATGCTGGACAACACCCACCATAGTGTAACACCCTTCTTTCCAGGTGCCCTGAAAACATCATGGGGTATGCATACCAGTATCTATATTTTTTTCTTATTTTCTACTAAAAGTAGAAAATGCTTAGAAAATATACTTCAGACCATTACTACTGAAAAGGAGTCGCTTTATCCTGATTGAGCTACCACCTCTCAGATGAGCACTCCAGACCATTATTACCCTAAAGGAGTTGCTTTATCCTGATTGAACCACCACCTCTCAGGTGAGCACTCCAGACCACTACTACCGAAAAGGAGTCGCTTCATCCTGATTGAATCACCACCTCTCAGGTGAGCACTCCAGACCACTACTACGGAAAAGGAGTCGCTTCATCCTGATTGAATCACCACCTCTCAGGTGAGCACTCCAGACCACTACTTCCGAAAAGGAGTCGCTTTATCCTGATTGAACCACCATCTCTCAGGTGAGCACTCCAGAGCATTACTCCAGAAAAGGAGTCACTGAGCGATCGGCAGTGTTTGATCGATTGGTTCTCAGTGTAGAGGCGCCGAGGGGCAGATACAACATCCACCTAGGTAAGTATGGTACTGAAAAAAACACCCAACATACAGGACAAGAGAAGTGGTACTGTGGAGAGTCCATGCATACAGAATAGGAACAGATACTGATAGTTATGCTCAGTATACCCAGTCACTAAAATGACCATAGTATCGTTTAATTAAATATAAAATCTATCAGTTTCCAAGCCTGAAATGTGGCAGCTGGTATGAGGTGTGTGATGTCACAGTGAGTCGCTTCATCCTGATTGAGCCACCACCTCTCAGGTGAGCACTCCAGACCATTACTACCCTAAAGGAGTTGCTTTATCCTGATTGAACCACCACCTCTCAGGTGAGAACTCCAGACCACTACTACCGAACAGGAGTCGCTTCATCCTGATTGAATCACCAACTCTCAGGTGAGCACTCCAGACCACTACTTCCGAAAAGGAGTCGCTTTATCTTGATTGACCCACCACCTCTCAGGTGAGCACTCCAGACAATTGCTACTGAAAAGGAGTCGCTTTATCCTGATTGAACCACCATCTCTCAGGTGAGCACTCCAGAGCATTACTCCAGAAAAGGAGTCGCTGAGCGATCGGCAGTGTTTGATCCATTGGTTCTCAGTGTAGAGGCACCGAGGGGCAGATACAACATCCACCTAGGTAAGTATGGTACTGAAAAAAACACCCAGCATACAGGACAAGAGAAGTGGTACTGTGGAGAGTCCATGCATACAGAATAAGAACAGATACTGAGAATTATGCCCAGTATACCCAGTCACTAAAATGACCATAGTATCGTTTATTTAAATATAAAATCTATCAGTTTCCAAGCCTGAAATGTGGCGGCTGGTATGAGGTGTGTGATGTCACAGTGAGCTGCAAATCGGTTCAAACCAGACTTCAGTTGTTTGAAAACATTACTGTGTTGGGAGCTGACCGAATCACATTGTCAGATTGTGTCTCCTGTGATTATCTCTGTTTTTTATTCAAATATTTTGCTATCGTACGATTATTGTATATATTGCTATTATTATTATCTCTATTAAACATTTTTATTTTTTTCAGGTACACCGTCATCAGTCACCACCACCATGCCATCATGACGTCGGTCCCGTGGAAGGCGATCCCGTCAGGAAGGCGGTGAGGCTCAAATTGCTCACAGAACAACTTCGGAGGAGACAGGAGAAGGCAGAAAACCGGAGCCGCTCTCCCCCGGAGACAGGTATGCTGGACAACACCCACCATAGTGTAACACCCTTCTTTCCAGGTGCCCTGAAAGCATCATGGGGTATGCATACCAGTATCTATATTTTTTTTCTTATTTTCTACTAAAAGTAGAAAATGCTTAGAAAAAAATATACTTCAGACCATTACTACTGAAAAGGAGTCGCTTCATCCTGATTGAGCCACCACCTCTCAGGTGAGCACTCCAGACCATTATTACCCTAAAGGAGTTGCTTCATCCTGATTGAACCACCACCTCTCAGGTGAGCACTCCAGACCACTACTACCGAAAAGGAGTCGCTTCATCCTGATTGAATCACCACCTCTCAGGTGAGCACTCCAGACCACTACTACTGAAAAGGAGTCGCTTCCTCCTGATTGAATCACCAACTCTCAGGTGAGCACTCCAGACCACTACTACCGAAAAGGAGTCGCTTCATCCTGATTAAATCACCACCTCTCAGGTGAGCACTCCAGACCACTAATTCCGAAAAGGAGTCGCTTTATCCTGATTGAACCACCATCTCTCAGGTGAGCACTCCAGAGCATTACTCCAGAAAAGGAGTCGCTGAGCGATCGGCAGTGTTTGATCGATTGGTTCTCAGTGTAGAGGCGCCGAGGGGCAGATACAACATCCACCTAGGTTAGTATGGTACTGAAAAAAACACCCAGCATACAGGACAAGAGAAGTGGTACTGTGGAGAGTCCATGCATACAGAATAGGAACAGATACTGATAATTATACTCAGTATACCCAGTCACTAAAATGACCATAGTATCGTTTAATTAAATATAAAATCTATCAGTTTCCAAGCCTGAAATGTGGCAGCTGGTATGAGGTGTGTGATGTCACAGTGAGTCGCTTCATTCTGATTGAGCCACCACCTCTCAGATGAGCACTCCAGACCATTACTACCCTAAAGGAGTTGCTTTATCCTGATTGAACCACCACCTCTCAGGTGAGCACTCCAGACCACTACTACCGAAAAGGAGTCGCTTCATCCTGATTGAACCACCACCTCTCAGGTCAGCACTCCAGACCACTACTTCCGAAAAGGAGTCGCTTCATCCTGATTGAACCACCACCTCTCAGGTGAGCACTCCAGACTATTACTACTGAAAAGGAGTCGCTTTATCCTGATTGAACTACCATCTCTCAGGTGAGCACTCCAGAGCATTACTCCAGAAAAGGAGTCGCTGAGCGATCGGCAGTGTTTGATCGATTGGTTCTCAGTGTAGAGGCGCCGAGGGGCAGATACAACATCCACCTAGGTAAGTATGGTACTGAAAAAAACACCCAGCATACAGGACAAGAGAAGTGGTACTGTGGAGAGTCCATGCATACAGAATAGGAACAGATACTGATAGTTATGCTCAGTATACCCAGTCACTAAAATGACCATAGTATCGTTTAATTAAATATAAAATCTATCAGTTTCCAAGCCTGAAATGTGGCAGCTGGTATGAGGTGTGTGATGTCACAGTGAGTCGCTTCATTCTGATTGAGCCACCACCTCTCAGGTGAGCACTCCAGACCATTACTACCCTAAAGGAGTTGCTTTATCCTGATTGAACCACCACCTCTCAGGTGAGCACTCCAGACCACTACTACCGAAAAGGAGTCGCTTCATCCTGATTGAATCACCACTTCTCAGGTGAGCACTCCAGACCACTACTACCGAAAAGGAGTCGCTTCCTCCTGATTGAATCACCAACTCTCAGGTGAGCACTCCAGACCACTACTTCCGAAAAGGAGTCGCTTTATCCTGATTGACCCACCACCTCTCAGATGAGCACTCCAGACAATTGCTACCGAAAAGGAGTCGCTTTATCCTGATTGAACCACCATCTCTCAGGTGAGCACTCCAGAGCATTACTCCAGAAAAGGAGTCGCTGAGCGATCGGCAGTGTTTGATCCATTGGTTCTCAGTGTAGAGGCACCGAGGGGCTTATACAACATCCACCTAGGTAAGTATGGTACTGAAAAAAACACCCAGCATACAGGACAAGAGAAGTGGTACTGTGGAGAGTCCATGCATACAGAATAAGAACAGATACTGAGAATTATGCCCAGTATACCCAGTCACTAAAATGACCATAGTATCGTTTATTTAAATATAAAATCTATCAGTTTCCAAGCCTGAAATATGGCGGCTGGTATGAGGTGTGTGATGTCACAGTGAGCTGCAAATCGGTTCAAACCAGACTTCAGTTGTTTGAAAACATTACTGTATTGGGAGCTGACCGAATCACATTGTCAGATTGTGTCTCCTGTGATTATCTCTGTTTTTTATTCAAATATTTTGCTATCGTACGATTATTGTATATATTGCTATTATTATTATCTCTATTAAACATTTTTATTTTTTTCAGGTACACCGTCATCAGTCACCACCACCATGCCATCATGACGTCGGTCACGTGGAAGGCGATCCCGTCAGGAAGGCGGTGAGGCTCAAATTGCTCACAGAACAACTTCGGAGGAGACAGGAGGAGGCAGAAAACCGGAGCCGCTCTCCCCCGGAGACAGGTATGCTGGACAACACCCACCATAGTGTAACACCCTTCTTTCCAGGTGCCCTGAAAACATCATGGGGTATGCATACCAGTATCTATATTTTTTGTTATTTTCTATTAAAAGTAGAAAATGCTTAGAAAATATACTTCAGGCCACTACTACCTAAAAGGAGTCGCTTTATTCTGATTGAATCACCACCTCTCAGGTGAGCACTCCAGACCACTACTACCGAAAAGGAGTCGCTTCCTCCTGATTGAATCACCAACTCTCAGGTGAGCACTCCAGACCACTACTACCGAAAAGGAGTCGCTTCATCCTGATTAAATCACCACCTCTCAGGTGAGCACTCCAGACCACTAATTCCGAAAAGGAGTCGCTTTATCCTGATTGAACCACCATCTCTCAGGTGAGCACTCCAGAGCATTACTCCAGAAAAGGAGTCGCTGAGCGATCGGCAGTGTTTGATCGATTGGTTCTCAGTGTAGAGGCGCCGAGGGGCAGATACAACATCCACCTAGGTTAGTATGGTACTGAAAAAAACACCCAGCATACAGGACAAGAGAAGTGGTACTGTGGAGAGTCCATGCATACAGAATAGGAACAGATACTGATAATTATACTCAGTATACCCAGTCACTAAAATGACCATAGTATCGTTTAATTAAATATAAAATCTATCAGTTTCCAAGCCTGAAATGTGGCAGCTGGTATGAGGTGTGTGATGTCACAGTGAGTCGCTTCATTCTGATTGAGCCACCACCTCTCAGGTGAGCACTCCAGACCATTACTACCCTAAAGGAGTTGCTTTATCCTGATTGAACCACCACCTCTCAGGTGAGCACTCCAGACCACTACTACCGAAAAGGAGTCGCTTCATCCTGATTGAACCACCACCTCTCAGGTCAGCACTCCAGACCACTACTTCCGAAAAGGAGTCGCTTCATCCTGATTGAACCACCACCTCTCAGGTGAGCACTCCAGACTATTACTACCGAAAAGGAGTCGCTTTATCCTGATTGAACTACCATCTCTCAGGTGAGCACTCCAGAGCATTACTCCAGAAAAGGAGTCGCTGAGCGATCGGCAGTGTTTGATCGATTGGTTCTCAGTGTAGAGGCGCCGAGGGGCAGATACAACATCCACCTAGGTAAGTATGGTACTGAAAAAAACACCCAGCATACAGGACAAGAGAAGTGGTACTGTGGAGAGTCCATGCATACAGAATAGGAACAGATACTGATAGTTATGCTCAGTATACCCAGTCACTAAAATGACCATAGTATCGTTTAATTAAATATAAAATCTATCAGTTTCCAAGCCTGAAATGTGGCAGCTGGTATGAGGTGTGTGATGTCACAGTGAGTCGCTTCATTCTGATTTAGCCACCACCTCTCAGGTGAGCACTCCAGACCACTACTACCGAAAAGGAGTCGCTTCCTCCTGATTGAATCACCAACTCTCAGGTGAGCACTCCAGACCACTACTTCCGAAAAGGAGTCGCTTTATCCTGATTGACCCACCACCTCTCAGGTGAGCACTCCAGACAATTGCTACCGAAAAGGAGTCGCTTTATCCTGATTGAACCACCATCTCTCAGGTGAGCACTCCAGAGCATTACTCCAGAAAAGGAGTCGCTGAGCGATCGGCAGTGTTTGATCCATTGGTTCTCAGTGTAGAGGCACCGAGGGGCTTATACAACATCCACCTAGGTAAGTATGGTACTGAAAAAAACACCCAGCATACAGGACAAGAGAAGTGGTACTGTGGAGAGTCCATGCATACAGAATAAGAACAGATACTGAGAATTATGCCCAGTATACCCAGTCACTAAAATGACCATAGTATCGTTTATTTAAATATAAAATCTATCAGTTTCCAAGCCTGAAATATGGCGGCTGGTATGAGGTGTGTGATGTCACAGTGAGCTGCAAATCGGTTCAAACCAGACTTCAGTTGTTTGAAAACATTACTGTATTGGGAGCTGACCGAATCACATTGTCAGATTGTGTCTCCTGTGATTATCTCTGTTTTTTATTCAAATATTTTGCTATCGTACGATTATTGTATATATTGCTATTATTATTATCTCTATTAAACATTTTTATTTTTTTCAGGTACACCGTCATCAGTCACCACCACCATGCCATCATGACGTCGGTCACGTGGAAGGCGATCCCGTCAGGAAGGCGGTGAGGCTCAAATTGCTCACAGAACAACTTCGGAGGAGACAGGAGGAGGCAGAAAACCGGAGCCGCTCTCCCCCGGAGACAGGTATGCTGGACAACACCCACCATAGTGTAACACCCTTCTTTCCAGGTGCCCTGAAAACATCATGGGGTATGCATACCAGTATCTATATTTTTTGTTATTTTCTATTAAAAGTAGAAAATGCTTAGAAAATATACTTCAGGCCACTACTACCTAAAAGGAGTCGCTTTATTCTGATTGAATCACCACCTCTCAGGTGAGCACTCCAGACCACTACTACCGAAAAGGAGTCGCTTCATCCTGATTGAATCACCACCTCTCAGGTGAGCACTCCAGACCACTACTACCGAAAAGGAGTCGCTTCATCCTGATTGAATCACCACCTCTCAGGTGAGCACTCCAGACCACTAATTCCGAAAAGGAGTTGCTTTATCCTGATTGAACCACCATCTCTCAGGTGAGCACTCCAGAGCATTACTCCAGAAAAGGAGTCGCTGAGCGATCGGCAGTGTTTGATCGATTGGTTCTCAGTGTAGAGGCGCCGAGGGGCAGATACAACATCCACCTAGGTTAGTATGGTACTGAAAAAAACACCCAGCATACAGGACAAGAGAAGTGGTACTGTGGAGAGTCCATGCATACAGAATAGGAACAGATACTGATAATTATACTCAGTATACCCAGTCACTAAAATGACCATAGTATCGTTTAATTAAATATAAAATTAATCAGTTTCCAAGCCTGAAATGTGGCAGCTGGTATGAGGTGTGTGATGTCACAGTGAGCTGAAAATCGGTTCAAACCGGACTTCAGTTGTTTGAAAACATTACTGTATTGGGAGCTGACCGAATCACATTGTCAGATTGTGTCTCCTGCGATTATCAGTGTTTTTTACTAAAATATTTTGCTATCGTACTATTATTGTATATTTTGCTATTATTATTATCTCTATTAAACATTTTTATTTTTTTCAGGTACACCAGCATCAGTCACCACCACCATGCCATCATGACGTCGGTCCCGTGGAAGGCAATCCTATCAAGAAGGCGGTGAGGCTCCAATTGCTCACAGAACAACTTCGGAGGAGACAGGAGGAGGCAGAAAACCGGAGCCGCTCTCCCCCGGAGACAGTTATGCTGGACAACACCCACCATAGTGTAACACCCTTCTTTCCAGGTGCCCTGAAAACATCATGGGGTATGCATACCAGTATCTATATTTTTTCTTATTTTCTACTAAAAGTAGAAAATGCTTAGAAAAAAATATACTTCAGACCATTACTACTGAAAAGGAGTCGCTTCATCCTGATTGAGCCACCACCTCTCAGGTGAGCACTCCAGACCATTATTACCCTAAAGGAATTGCTTTATCCTGATTGAACCACCACCTCTCAGGTGAGCACACCAGACCACTACTACCTAAAAGGAGTCGCTTCATCCTGATTGAATCACCACCTCTCAGGTGAGCACTCTTGACCACTACTTCCGAAAAGGAGTCGCTTTATCCTGATTGAACCACCACCTCTCAGGTGAGCACTCCAGACTATTACTACCGAAAAGGAGTCGCTTTATCCTGATTGAACTACCATCACTCAGGTGAGCACTCCAGAGCATTACTCCAGAAAAGGAGTCGCTGAGCGATCGGCAGTGTTTGATCGATTGGTTCTCAGTGTAGAGGCGCCAAGTGGCAGATACAACATCCACCTAGGTAAGTATGGTACTGAAAAAAACACCCAGAATACAGGACAAGAGAAGTGGTACTGTGGAGAGTCCATGCATACAGAATAGGAACAGATACTGATAGTTATGCTCAGTATACCCAGTCACTAAAATGACCATAGTATCGTTTAATTAAATATAAAATCTATCAGTTTCCAAGCCTGAAATGTGGCAGCTGGTATGAGGTGTGTGATGTCACAGTGAGTCGCTTCATCCTGATTGAGCCACCACCTCTCAGGTGAGCACTCCAGACCATTACTACCCTAAAGGAGTTGCTTTATCCCAATTGAACCACCACCTCTCAGGTGAGCACTCCAGACCACTACTACCGAAAAGGAGTCGCTTCATCCTGATTGAATCACCACCTCTCAGGTGAGCACTCCAGACCACTACTACCGAAAAGGAGTCGCTTCCTCCTGATTGAATCACCAACTCTCAGATGAGCACTCCAGACCACTACTTCCGAAAAGGAGTCGCTTTATCCTGATTTACCCACCACCTCTCAGGTGAGCACTCCAGACAATTGCTACCGAAAAGGAGTCGCTTTATCCTGATTGAACCACCATCTCTCAGGTGAGCACTCCAGACCACTACTACCTAAAAGGAGTCGCTTCATCCTGATTGAATCACCACCTCTCAGGTGAGCACTCCAGACTATTACTACCGAAAAGGAGTCGCTTTATCCTGATTGAACTACCATCTCTCAGGTGAGCACTCCAGAGCATTACTCCAGAAAAGGAGTCGCTGAGCGATCGGCAGTGTTTGATCCATTGGTTCTCAGTGTATGGGCACCGAGGGGCAGATACAACATCCACCTAGGTAAGTATGGTACTGAAAAAAACACCCAGCATACAGGACAAGAGAAGTGGTACTGTGGAGAGTCCATGCATACAGAATAAGAACAGATACTGAGAATTATGCCCAGTATACCCAGTCACTAAAATGACCATAGTATCGTTTATTTAAATATAAAATCCATCAGTTTCCAAGCCTGAAATGTGGCAGCTGGTATGAGGTGTGTGATGTCACAGTGAGCTGAAAATCGGTTCAAACCGGACTTCAGTTGTTTGAAAACATTACTGTATTGGGAGCTGACCGAATCACATTGTCAGATTGTGTCTCCTGCGATTATCAGTGTTTTTTACTAAAATATTTTGCTATCGTACTATTATTGTATATTTTGCTATTATTATTATCTCTATTAAACATTTTTATTTTTTTCAGGTACACCAGCATCAGTCACCACCACCATGCCATCATGACGTCGGTCCCGTGGAAGGCAATCCCATCAAGAAGGCGGTGACGCTCCAATTGCTCACAGAACAACTTCGGAGGAGACAGGAGGAGGCAGAAAACCGGAGCCGCTCTCCCCCGGAGACAGGTATGCTGGACAACACCCACCATCGTGTAACACCCTTCTTTCCAGGTGCCCTGAAAACATCATGGGGTATGCATACCAGTATCTATATTTTTTCTTATTTTCTACTAAAAGTAGAAAATGCTTAGAAAAAAATATACTTCAGACCATTACTACTGAAAAGGAGTCGCTTCATCCTGATTGAGCCACCACCTCTCAGGTGAGCACTCCAGACCATTATTACCCTAAAGGAATTGCTTTATCCTGATTGAACCACCACCTCTCAGGTGAGCACACCAGACCACTACTACCTAAAAGGAGTCGCTTCATCCTGATTGAATCACCACCTCTCAGGTGAGCACTCTTGACCACTACTTCCGAAAAGGAGTCGCTTTATCCTGATTGAACCACCACCTCTCAGGTGAGCACTCCAGACTATTACTACCGAAAAGGAGTCGCTTTATCCTGATTGAACTACCATCTCTCAGGTGAGCACTCCAGAGCATTACTCCAGAAAAGGAGTCGCTGAGCGATCGGCAGTGTTTGATCGATTGGTTCTCAGTGTAGAGGCGCCAAGGGGCAGATACAACATCCACCTAGGTAAGTATGGTACTGAAAAAAACACCCAGAATAAAGGACAAGAGAAGTGGTACTGTGGAGAGTCCATGCATACAGAATAGGAACAGATACTGATAGTTATGCTCAGTATACCCAGTCACTAAAATGACAATAGTATCGTTTAATTAAATATAAAATCTATCAGTTTCCAAGCCTGAAATGTGGCAGCTGGTATGAGGTGTGTGATGTCACAGTGAGTCGCTTCATCCTGATTGAGCCACCACCTCTCAGGTGAGCACTCCAGACCATTACTACCCTAAAGGAGTTGCTTTATCCTGATTGAACCACCACCTCTCAGGTGAGCACTCCAGACCACTACTACCTAAAAGGAGTCGCTTCATCCTGATTGAATCACCACCTCTCAGGTGAGCACTCCAGACTATTACTACCGAAAAGGAGTCGCTTTATCCTGATTGAACTACCATCTCTCAGGTGAGCACTCCAGAGCATTACTCCAGAAAAGGAGTCGCTGAGCGATCGGCAGTGTTTGATCCATTGGTTCTCAGTGTATGGGCACCGAGGGGCAGATACAACATCCACCTAGGTAAGTATGGTACTGAAAAAAACACCCAGCATACAGGACAAGAGAAGTGGTACTGTGGAGAGTCCATGCATACAGAATAAGAACAGATACTGAGAATTATGCCCAGTATACCCAGTCACTAAAATGACCATAGTATCGTTTATTTAAATATAAAATCCATCAGTTTCCAAGCCTGAAATGTGGCAGCTGGTATGAGGTGTGTGATGTCACAGTGAGCTGAAAATCGGTTCAAACCGGACTTCAGTTGTTTGAAAACATTACTGTATTGGGAGCTGACCGAATCACATTGTCAGATTGTGTCTCCTGCGATTATCAGTGTTTTTTACTTAAATATTTTGCTATCGTACTATTATTGTATATTTTGCTATTATTATTATCTCTATTAAACATTTTTATTTTTTTCAGGTACACCAGCATCAGTCACCACCACCATGCCATCATGACGTCGGTCCCGTGGAAGGCAATCCCATCAAGAAGGCGGTGACGCTCCAATTGCTCACAGAACAACTTCGGAGGAGACAGGAGGAGGCAGAAAACCGGAGCCGCTCTCCCCCGGAGACAGGTATGCTGGACAACACCCACCATAGTGTAACACCCTTCTTTCCAGGTGCCCTGAAAACATCATGGGGTATGCATACCAGTATCTATATTTTTTCTTATTTTCTACTAAAAGTAGAAAATGCTTAGAAAAAAATATACTTCAGACCATTACTACTGAAAAGGAGTCGCTTCATCCTGATTGAGCCACCACCTCTCAGGTGAGCACTCCAGACCATTATTACCCTAAAGGAATTGCTTTATCCTGATTGAACCACCACCTCTCAGGTGAGCACACCAGACCACTACTACCTAAAAGGAGTCGCTTCATCCTGATTGAATCACCACCTCTCAGGTGAGCACTCCAGACTATTACTACCGAAAAGGAGTCGCTTTATCCTGATTGAACTACCATCTCTCAGGTGAGCACTCCAGAGCATTACTCCAGAAAAGGAGTCGCTGAGCGATCGGCAGTGTTTGATCGATTGGTTCTCAGTGTAGAGGCGCCAAGGGGCAGATACAACATCCACCTAGGTAAGTATGGTACTGAAAAAAACACCCAGAATACAGGACAAGAGAAGTGGTACTGTGGAGAGTCCATGCATACAGAATAGGAACAGATACTGATAGTTATGCTCAGTATACCCAGTCACTAAAATGACAATAGTATCGTTTAATTAAATATAAAATCTATCAGTTTCCAAGCCTGAAATGTGGCAGCTGGTATGAGGTGTGTGATGTCACAGTGAGTCGCTTCATCCTGATTGAGCCACCACCTCTCAGGTGAGCACTCCAGACCATTACTACCCTAAAGGAGTTGCTTTATCCTGATTGAACCACCACCTCTCAGGTGAGCACTCCAGACCACTACTACCGAAAAGGAGTCACTTCATCCTGATTGAATCACCACCTCTCAGGTGAGCACTCCAGACCACTACTACCGAAAAGGAGTCGCTTCCTCCTGATTGAATCACCAACTCTCAGATGAGCACTCCAGACCACTACTTCCGAAAAGGAGTCGCTTTATCCTGATTTACCCACCACCGCTCAGGTGAGCACTCCAGACAATTGCTACCGAAAAGGATTCGCTTTATCCTGATTGAACCACCATCTCTCAGGTGAGCACTCCAGACCACTACTACCTAAAAGGAGTCGCTTCATCCTGATTGAATCACCACCTCTCAGGTGAGCAATCCAGACTATTACTACCGAAAAGGAGTCGCTTTATCCTGATTGAACTACCATCTCTCAGGTGAGCACTCCAGAGCATTACTCCAGAAAAGGAGTCGCTGAGCGATCGGCAGTGTTTGATCCATTGGTTCTCAGTGTAGAGGCACCGAGGGGCAGATACAACATCCACCTAGGTAAGTATGGTACTGAAAAAAACACCCAGCATACAGGACAAGAGAAGTGGTACTGTGGAGAGTCCATGCATACAGAATAAGAACAGATACTGAGAATTATGCCCAGTATACCCAGTCACTAAAATGACCATAGTATTGTTTATTTAAATATAAAATCTATCAGTTTCCAAGCCTGAAATGTGGCGGCTGGTATGAGGTGTGTGATGTCACAGTGAGCTGCAAATCGGTTCAAACCAGACTTCAGTTGTTTGAAAACATTACTGTATTGGGAGCTGACCGAATCACATTGTCAGATTGTGTCTCCTGTGATTATCTCTGTTTTTTATTCAAATATTTTGCTATCGTACGATTATTGTATATATTGCTATTATTATTATCTCTATTAAACATTTTTATTTTTTTCAGGTACACCGTCATCAGTCACCACCACCATGCCATCATGACATCGGTCCCGTGGAAGGCGATCCCGTCAGGAAGGCGGTGAGGCTCAAATTGCTCACAGAACAACTTCGGAGGAGACAGGAGGAGGCAGAAAACCGGAGCCGCTCTCCCCCGGAGACAGGTATGCTGGACAACACCCACCATAGTGTAACACCCTTCTTTCCATGTGCCCTGAAAACATCATGGGGTATGCATACCAGTATCTATATTTTTGTTATTTTCTATTAAAAGTAGAAAATGCTTAGAAAATATACTTCAGGCCACTACTACCTAAAAGGAGTCGCTTTATTCTGATTGAATCACCACCTCTCAGATGAGCACTCCAGACCACTACTACCGAAAAGGAGTCGCTTCATCCTGATTGAATTACCACCTCTCAGGTGAGCACTCCAGACCACTACTACCGAAAAGGAGTCGCTTTATCCTGATTTACCCACCACCTCTCAGGTGAGCACTCCAGACAATTGCTACCGAAAAGGATTCGCTTTATCCTGATTGAACCACCATCTCTCAGGTGAGCACTCCAGACCACTACTACCTAAAAGGAGTCGCTTCATCCTGATTGAATCACCACCTCTCAGGTGAGCAATCCAGACTATTACTACCGAAAAGGAGTCGCTTTATCCTGATTGAACTACCATCTCTCAGGTGAGCACTCCAGAGCATTACTCCAGAAAAGGAGTCGCTGAGCGATCGGCAGTGTTTGATCCATTGGTTCTCAGTGTAGAGGCACCGAGGGGCAGATACAACATCCACCTAGGTAAGTATGGTACTGAAAAAAACACCCAGCATACAGGACAAGAGAAGTGGTACTGTGGAGAGTCCATGCATACAGAATAAGAACAGATACTGAGAATTATGCCCAGTATACCCAGTCACTAAAATGACCATAGTATCGTTTATTTAAATATAAAATCTATCAGTTTCCAAGCCTGAAATGTGGCGGCTGGTATGAGGTGTGTGATGTCACAGTGAGCTGCAAATCGGTTCAAACCAGACTTCAGTTGTTTGAAAACATTACTGTATTGGGAGCTGACCGAATCACATTGTCAGATTGTGTCTCCTGTGATTATCTCTGTTTTTTATTCAAATATTTTGCTATCGTACGATTATTGTATATATTGCTATTATTATTATCTCTATTAAACATTTTTATTTTTTTCAGGTACACCGTCATCAGTCACCACCACCATGCCATCATGACATCGGTCCCGTGGAAGGCGATCCCGTCAGGAAGGCGGTGAGGCTCAAATTGCTCACAGAACAACTTCGGAGGAGACAGGAGGAGGCAGAAAACCGGAGCCGCTCTCCCCCGGAGACAGGTATGCTGGACAACACCCACCATAGTGTAACACCCTTCTTTCCATGTGCCCTGAAAACATCATGGGGTATGCATACCAGTATCTATATTTTTGTTATTTTCTATTAAAAGTAGAAAATGCTTAGAAAATATACTTCAGGCCACTACTACCTAAAAGGAGTCGCTTTATTCTGATTGAATCACCACCTCTCAGGTGAGCACTCCAGACCACTACTACCGAAAAGGAGTCGCTTCATCCTGATTGAATTACCACCTCTCAGGTGAGCACTCCAGACCACTACTACCGAAAAGGAGTCGCTTTATCCTGATTTACCCACCACCTCTCAGGTGAGCACTCCAGACAATTGCTACCGAAAAGGATTCGCTTTATCCTGATTGAACCACCATCTCTCAGGTGAGCACTCCAGACCACTACTACCTAAAAGGAGTCGCTTCATCCTGATTGAATCACCACCTCTCAGGTGAGCAATCCAGACTATTACTACCGAAAAGGAGTCGCTTTATCCTGATTGAACTACCATCTCTCAGGTGAGCACTCCAGAGCATTACTCCAGAAAAGGAGTCGCTGAGCGATCGGCAGTGTTTGATCCATTGGTTCTCAGTGTAGAGGCACCGAGGGGCAGATACAACATCCACCTAGGTAAGTATGGTACTGAAAAAAACACCCAGCATACAGGACAAGAGAAGTGGTACTGTGGAGAGTCCATGCATACAGAATAAGAACAGATACTGAGAATTATGCCCAGTATACCCAGTCACTAAAATGACCATAGTATCGTTTATTTAAATATAAAATCTATCAGTTTCCAAGCCTGAAATGTGGCGGCTGGTATGAGGTGTGTGATGTCACAGTGAGCTGCAAATCGGTTCAAACCAGACTTCAGTTGTTTGAAAACATTACTGTATTGGGAGCTGACCGAATCACATTGTCAGATTGTGTCTCCTGTGATTATCTCTGTTTTTTATTCAAATATTTTGCTATCGTACGATTATTGTATATATTGCTATTATTATTATCTCTATTAAACATTTTTATTTTTTTCAGGTACACCGTCATCAGTCACCACCACCATGCCATCATGACGTCGGTCCCGTGGAAGGCGATCCCGTCAGGAAGGCGGTGAGGCTCAAATTGCTCACAGAACAACTTCGGAGGAGACAGGAGTAGGCAGAAAACCGGAGCCGCTCTCCCCCTGAGACAGGTATGCTGGACAACACCCACCATAGTGTAACACCCTTCTTTCCAGGTGCCCTGAAAGCATCATGGGGTATGCATACCAGTATCTATATTTTTTTTCTTATTTTCTACTAAAAGTAGAAAATGCTTAGAAAAAAATATACTTCAGACCATTACTACTGAAAAGGAGTCGCTTCATCCTGATTGAGCCACCACCTCTCAGGTGAGCACTCCAGACCATTATTACCCTAAAGGAGTTGCTTCATCCTGATTGAACCACCACCTCTCAGGTGAGCACTCCAGACCACTACTACCGAAAAGGAGTCGCTTCATCCTGATTGAATCACCACCTCTCAGGTGAGCACTCCAGACCACTACTACTGAAAAGGAGTCGCTTCCTCCTGATTGAATCACCAACTCTCAGGTGAGCACTCCAGACCACTACTTCCGAAAAGGAGTCGCTTCATCCTGATTGAACCACCACCTCTCAGGTGAGCACTCCAGACTATTACTACCGAAAAGGAGTCGCTTTATCCTGATTGAACTACCATCTCTCAGGTGAGCACTCCAGAGCATTACTCCAGAAAAGGAGTCGCTGAGCGATCGGCAGTGTTTGATCGATTGGTTCTCAGTGTAGAGGCGCCGAGGGGCAGATACAACATCCACCTAGGTAAGTATGGTACTGAAAAAAACACCCAGCATACAGGACAAGAGAAGTGGTACTGTGGAGAGTCCATGCATACAGAATAGGAACAGATACTGATAGTTATGCTCAGTATACCCAGTCACTAAAATGACCATAGTATCGTTTAATTAAATATAAAATCTATCAGTTTCCAAGCCTGAAATGTGGCAGCTGGTATGAGGTGTGTGATGTCACAGTGAGTCGCTTCATTCTGATTGAGCCACCACCTCTCAGGTGAGCACTCCAGACCATTACTACCCTAAAGGAGTTGCTTTATCCTGATTGAACCACCACCTCTCAGGTGAGCACTCCAGACCACTACTACCGAAAAGGAGTCGCTTCATCCTGATTGAATCACCACCTCTCAGGTGAGCACTCCAGACCACTACTACCGAAAAGGAGTCGCTTCCTCCTGATTGAATCACCAACTCTCAGGTGAGCACTCCAGACCACTACTTCCGAAAAGGAGTCGCTTTATCCTGATTGACCCACCACCTCTCAGGTGAGCACTCCAGACAATTGCTACCGAAAAGGAGTCGCTTTATCCTGATTGAACCACCATCTCTCAGGTGAGCACTCCAGAGCATTACTCCAGAAAAGGAGTCGCTGAGCGATCGGCAGTGTTTGATCCATTGGTTCTCAGTGTAGAGGCACCGAGGGGCTTATACAACATCCACCTAGGTAAGTATGGTACTGAAAAAAACACCCAGCATACAGGACAAGAGAAGTGGTACTGTGGAGAGTCCATGCATACAGAATAAGAACAGATACTGAGAATTATGCCCAGTATACCCAGTCACTAAAATGACCATAGTATCGTTTATTTAAATATAAAATCTATCAGTTTCCAAGCCTGAAATATGGCGGCTGGTATGAGGTGTGTGATGTCACAGTGAGCTGCAAATCGGTTCAAACCAGACTTCAGTTGTTTGAAAACATTACTGTATTGGGAGCTGACCGAATCACATTGTCAGATTGTGTCTCCTGTGATTATCTCTGTTTTTTATTCAAATATTTTGCTATCGTACGATTATTGTATATATTGCTATTATTATTATCTCTATTAAACATTTTTATTTTTTTCAGGTACACCGTCATCAGTCACCACCACCATGCCATCATGACGTCGGTCACGTGGAAGGCGATCCCGTCAGGAAGGCGGTGAGGCTCAAATTGCTCACAGAACAACTTCGGAGGAGACAGGAGGAGGCAGAAAACCGGAGCCGCTCTCCCCCGGAGACAGGTATGCTGGACAACACCCACCATAGTGTAACACCCTTCTTTCCAGGTGCCCTGAAAACATCATGGGGTATGCATACCAGTATCTATATTTTTTGTTATTTTCTATTAAAAGTAGAAAATGCTTAGAAAATATACTTCAGGCCACTACTACCTAAAAGGAGTCGCTTTATTCTGATTGAATCACCACCTCTCAGGTGAGCACTCCAGACCACTACTACCGAAAAGGAGTCGCTTCATCCTGATTGAATCACCACCTCTCAGGTGAGCACTCCAGACCACTAATTCCGAAAAGGAGTTGCTTTATCCTGATTGAATCACCATCTCTCAGGTGAGCACTCCAGAGCATTACTCCAGAAAAGGAGTCGCTGAGCGATCGGCAGTGTTTGATCGATTGGTTCTCAGTGTAGAGGCGCCGAGGGGCAGATACAACATCCACCTAGGTTAGTATGGTACTGAAAAAAACACCCAGCATACAGGACAAGAGAAGTGGTACTGTGGAGAGTCCATGCATACAGAATAGGAACAGATACTGATAATTATACTCAGTATACCCAGTCACTAAAATGACCATAGTATCGTTTAATTAAATATAAAATTAATCAGTTTCCAAGCCTGAAATGTGGCAGCTGGTATGAGGTGTGTGATGTCACAGTGAGCTGAAAATCGGTTCAAACCGGACTTCAGTTGTTTGAAAACATTACTGTATTGGGAGCTGACCGAATCACATTGTCAGATTGTGTCTCCTGCGATTATCAGTGTTTTTTACTAAAATATTTTGCTATCGTACTATTATTGTATATTTTGCTATTATTATTATCTCTATTAAACATTTTTATTTTTTTCAGGTACACCAGCATCAGTCACCACCACCATGCCATCATGACGTCGGTCCCGTGGAAGGCAATCCCATCAAGAAGGCGGTGAGGCTCCAATTGCTCACAGAACAACTTCGGAGGAGACAGGAGGAGGCAGAAAACCGGAGCCGCTCTCCCCCGGAGACAGTTATGCTGGACAACACCCACCATAGTGTAACACCCTTCTTTCCAGGTGCCCTGAAAACATCATGGGGTATGCATACCAGTATCTATATTTTTTCTTATTTTCTACTAAAAGTAGAAAATGCTTAGAAAAAAATATACTTCAGACCATTACTACTGAAAAGGAGTCGCTTCATCCTGATTGAGCCACCACCTCTCAGGTGAGCACTCCAGACCATTATTACCCTAAAGGAATTGCTTTATCCTGATTGAACCACCACCTCTCAGGTGAGCACACCAGACCACTACTACCTAAAAGGAGTCGCTTCATCCTGATTGAATCACCACCTCTCAGGTGAGCACTCTTGACCACTACTTCCGAAAAGGAGTCGCTTTATCCTGATTGAACCACCACCTCTCAGGTGAGCACTCCAGACTATTACTACCGAAAAGGAGTCGCTTTATCCTGATTGAACTACCATCACTCAGGTGAGCACTCCAGAGCATTACTCCAGAAAAGGAGTCGCTGAGCGATCGGCAGTGTTTGATCGATTGGTTCTCAGTGTAGAGGCGCCAAGTGGCAGATACAACATCCACCTAGGTAAGTATGGTACTGAAAAAAACACCCAGAATACAGGACAAGAGAAGTGGTACTGTGGAGAGTCCATGCATACAGAATAGGAACAGATACTGATAGTTATGCTCAGTATACCCAGTCACTAAAATGACCATAGTATCGTTTAATTAAATATAAAATCTATCAGTTTCCAAGCCTGAAATGTGGCAGCTGGTATGAGGTGTGTGATGTCACAGTGAGTCGCTTCATCCTGATTGAGCCACCACCTCTCAGGTGAGCACTCCAGACCATTACTACCCTAAAGGAGTTGCTTTATCCTGATTGAACCACCACCTCTCAGGTGAGCACTCCAGACCACTACTACCGAAAAGGAGTCGCTTCATCCTGATTGAATCACCACCTCTCAGGTGAGCACTCCAGACCACTACTACCGAAAAGGAGTCGCTTCCTCCTGATTGAATCACCAACTCTCAGATGAGCACTCCAGACCACTACTTCCGAAAAGGAGTCGCTTTATCCTGATTTACCCACCACCTCTCAGGTGAGCACTCCAGACAATTGCTACCGAAAAGGAGTCGCTTTATCCTGATTGAACCACCATCTCTCAGGTGAGCACTCCAGACCACTACTACCTAAAAGGAGTCGCTTCATCCTGATTGAATCACCACCTCTCAGGTGAGCACTCCAGACTATTACTACCGAAAAGGAGTCGCTTTATCCTGATTGAACTACCATCTCTCAGGTGAGCACTCCAGAGCATTACTCCAGAAAAGGAGTCGCTGAGCGATCGGCAGTGTTTGATCCATTGGTTCTCAGTGTATGGGCACCGAGGGGCAGATACAACATCCACCTAGGTAAGTATGGTACTGAAAAAAACACCCAGCATACAGGACAAGAGAAGTGGTACTGTGGAGAGTCCATGCATACAGAATAAGAACAGATACTGAGAATTATGCCCAGTATACCAAGTCACTAAAATGACCATAGTATCGTTTATTTAAATATAAAATCCATCAGTTTCCAAGCCTGAAATGTGGCAGCTGGTATGAGGTGTGTGATGTCACAGTGAGCTGAAAATCGGTTCAAACCGGACTTCAGTTGTTTGAAAACATTACTGTATTGGGAGCTGACCGAATCACATTGTCAGATTGTGTCTCCTGCGATTATCAGTGTTTTTTACTAAAATATTTTGCTATCGTACTATTATTGTATATTTTGCTATTATTATTATCTCTATTAAACATTTTTATTTTTTTCAGGTACACCAGCATCAGTCACCACCACCATGCCATCATGACGTCGGTCCCGTGGAAGGCAATCCCATCAAGAAGGCGGTGACGCTCCAATTGCTCACAGAACAACTTCGGAGGAGACAGGAGGAGGCAGAAAACCGGAGCCGCTCTCCCCCGGAGACAGGTATGCTGGACAACACCCACCATAGTGTAACACCCTTCTTTCCAGGTGCCCTGAAAACATCATGGGGTATGCATACCAGTATCTATATTTTTTCTTATTTTCTACTAAAAGTAGAAAATGCTTAGAAAAAAATATACTTCAGACCATTACTACTGAAAAGGAGTCGCTTCATCCTGATTGAGCCACCACCTCTCAGGTGAGCACTCCAGACCATTATTACCCTAAAGGAATTGCTTTATCCTGATTGAACCACCACCTCTCAGGTGAGCACACCAGACCACTACTACCTAAAAGGAGTCGCTTCATCCTGATTGAATCACCACCTCTCAGGTGAGCACTCTTGACCACTACTTCCGAAAAGGAGTCGCTTTATCCTGATTGAACCACCACCTCTCAGGTGAGCACTCCAGACTATTACTACCGAAAAGGAGTCGCTTTATCCTGATTGAACTACCATCTCTCAGGTGAGCACTCCAGAGCATTACTCCAGAAAAGGAGTCGCTGAGCGATCGGCAGTGTTTGATCGATTGGTTCTCAGTGTAGAGGCGCCGAGGGGCGGATACAACATCCACCTAGGTATTTATGGTACTGAAAAAAACACCCAGCATACAGGACAAGAGAAGTGGTACTGTGGAGAGTCCATGCATTCAGAATAAGAACAGATACTGAGAATTATGCCCAGTATACCCAGTCACTAAAATGACCATAGTATCGTTTATTTAAATATAAAATCTATCAGTTTCCAAGCCTGAAATGTGGCGGCTGGTATGAGGTGTGTGATGTCACAGTGAGCTGCAAATCGGTTCAAACCAGACTTCAGTTGTTTGAAAACATTATTGTATTGGGAGCTGACCGAATCACATTGTCAGATTGTGTCTCCTGTGATTATCACAGTTTTTTATTCAAATATTTTGCTATCGTACTATTATTGTATATATTGCTATTATTATTATCTCTATTAAACATTTTTATTTTTTTCAGGTACACCGGCATCAGTCACCACCACCATGCCATCATGACATCGGTCCCGTGGAAGACAATACCGTCAGGAAGGCGGAGAGGCTCAAATTGCTCACAGAACAACTTCGGAGGAGACAGGAGGAGGCAGAAAACCGGAGCTGCTCTCCCCCGAAGACAGGTATGCTGGACAACACCTACCATAGTGTAACACCCTTCTTTCCAGGTGCCCTAAAAACATCATGGGGTATGCATACCAGTATCTATATTTTTTGTTATTTCCTGCTAAAAGTAGAAAATGCTTAGAAAAAAAATATACTTCAGATCATTACTACTGAAAAGGAGTCGCTTCATCCTGATTGAGCCACCACCTCTCAGGTGAGCACTCCAGACCACTACTTCCGAAAAGGAGTCGCTTTATCCTGATTGAACCACCACCTCTCAGGTGAGCACTCCAGACCATTACTACCGAAAAGGAGTCGCTTTATCCTGATTGAACCACCATCTCTCAGGTGAGCACTCCAGAGCATTACTCCAGAAAAGGAGTCGCTGAGCGATCGGCAGTGTTTGATTGATTGGTTCTCAGTGTAGAGGCGCTGAGGGGCAGATACAACATCCACCTAGGTATTTATGGTACTGAAAAAAACACCCAGCATACAGGACAAGAGAAGTGGTACTGTGGAGAGTCCATGCATACAGAATAAGAACAGATACTGAGAATTATGCCCAGTATACCCAGTCACTAAAATGACCATAGTATCGTTTATTTAAATATAAAATCTATCAGTTTCCAAGCCTGAAATGTGGCGGCTGGTATGAGGTGTGTGATGTCACAGTGAGCTGCAAATCGGTTCAAACCAGACTTCAGTTGTTTGAAAACATTACTGTATTGGGAGCTGACCGAATCACATTGTCAGATTGTGTCTTCTGTGATTATCACTGTTTTTTATTCAAATATTTTGCTATCGTACGATTATTGTATATATTGCTATTATTATTATCTCTATTAAATATTTTTATTTTTTTCAGGTACGCCAGCATCAGTCACCACCACCATGCCATCATGACGTCGGTCCCATGAAAGACAATCCCGTCAGGAAGGCGGAGAGGCTCAAATTGCTCACAGAACAACTTCGGAGGAGACAGGAGGAGGCAGAAAACCGGAGCTGCTCTCCCCCCGAAGACAGGTATGCTGGACAACACCTACCATAGTGTAACACCCTTCTTTCCAGGTGCCCTGAAAACATCATGGGGTATGCATACCAGTATCTATATTTTTTGTTATTTTCTGCTAAAAGTAGAAAATGCTTAGAAAAAAATATACTTCAGACCATTACTACTAAAAAGAAGTCGCTTCATCCTGTTTGAGCCACAACCTCTCAAGTGAGCACTCCAGACCATTACTACCCTATAGAAGTTGCTTTATCCTGATTGAACCACCACCTCTTAGGTGAGCACTCCAGACGACTTCCACCGAAAAGGAGTCGCTTTATCCTGATTGAACCACCATCTCTCAGGTGAGCACTCCAGACCACTACTACCGAAAAGGAGTCGCTTCATCCTGATTGAATCACCACCTCTCAGGTGAGCACTCCAGACCACTACTACCGAAAAGGAGTCGCTTCATCCTGATTGAATCACCACCTCTCAGGTGAGCACTCCAGACCACTACTTCCGAAAAGGAGTTGCTTTATCCTGATTGAACCACCATCTCTCATGTGAGCACTCCAGACCATTACTACCGAAAAGGAGTCGCTTTATCCTGATTGAACCACCATCTCTCAGGTGAGCACTCCAGAGCATTACTCCAGAAAAGGAGTCGCTGAGCGATCGGCAGTGTTTGATCGATTGGTTCTCAGTGTAGAGGCGCCGAGGGGCGGATACAACATCCACCTAGGTATTTATGGTACTGAAAAAAACACCCAGCATACAGGACAAGAGAAGTGGTACTGTGGAGAGTCCATGCATTCAGAATAAGAACAGATACTGAGAATTATGCCCAGTATACCCAGTCACTAAAATGACCATAGTATCGTTTATTTAAATATAAAATCTATCAGTTTCCAAGCCTGAAATGTGGCGGCTGGTATGAGGTGTGTGATGTCACAGTGAGCTGCAAATCGGTTCAAACCAGACTTCAGTTGTTTGAAAACATTATTGTATTGGGAGCTGACCGAATCACATTGTCAGATTGTGTCTCCTGTGATTATCACAGTTTTTTATTCAAATATTTTGCTATCGTACTATTATTGTATATATTGCTATTATTATTATCTCTATTAAACATTTTTATTTTTTTCAGGTACACCGGCATCAGTCACCACCACCATGCCATCATGACATCGGTCCCGTGGAAGACAATACCGTCAGGAAGGCGGTGAGGCTCAAATTGCTCACAGAACAACTTCGGAGGAGACAGGAGGAGGCAGAAAACCGGAGCTGCTCTCCCCCGAAGACAGGTATGCTGGACAACACCTACCATAGTGTAACACCCTTCTTTCCAGGTGCCCTGAAAACATCATGGGGTATGCATACCAGTATCTATATTTTTTGTTATTTCCTGCTAAAAGTAGAAAATGCTTAGAAAAAAAATATACTTCAGATCATTACTACTGAAAAGGAGTCGCTTCATCCTGATTGAGCCACCACCTCTCAGGTGAGCACTCCAGACCACTACTTCCGAAAAGGAGTCGCTTTATCCTGATTGAACCACCACCTCTCAGGTGAGCACTCCAGACCATTACTACCGAAAAGGAGTCGCTTTATCCTGATTGAACCACCATCTCTCAGGTGAGCACTCCAGAGCATTACTCCAGAAAAGGAGTCGCTGAGCGATCGGCAGTGTTTGATTGATTGGTTCTCAGTGTAGAGGCGCCGAGGGGCAGATACAACATCCACCTAGGTATTTATGGTACTGAAAAAAACACCCAGCATACAGGACAAGAGAAGTGGTACTGTGGAGAGTCCATGCATACAGAATAAGAACAGATACGGAGAATTATGCCCAGTATACCCAGTCACTAAAATGACCATAGTATCGTTTATTTAAATATAAAATCTATCAGTTTCCAAGCCTGAAATGTGGCGGCTGGTATGAGGTGTGTGATGTCACAGTGAGCTGCAAATCGGTTCAAACCGGACTTCAGTTGTTTGAAAACATTATTGTATTGGGAGCTGACTGAATCACATTGTCAGATTATGTCTCCTGTGATTATCACTGTTTTTTATTCAATTATTTTGCTATCATACTATTATTGTATATATGGCTATTATTATTATCTCTATTAAACATTTGTATTTTTTTCAGGTACACCGGCATCAGTCACCACCACCATGCCATCATGACGTCGGTCCCGTGGAAGACAATCCCGTCAGGAAGGCGGTGAGGTTCAAATTGCTCACAGAACAACTTCGGAGGAGACAGGAGGAGGCAGAAAACCGGAGCTGCTCTCCCCCGAAGACAGGTATGCTGGACAACATCCACCATAGTGTAACACCCTTCTTTCCAAGTGCCCTGAAAACATCATGGGGTATGCATACCAGTATCTATATTTTTTGTTATTTTCTGCTAAAAGTAGAAAATGTTTAGAAAAAAACATACTTCAGACCATTACTACTGAAAAGGAGTCGCTTCATCCTGATTGAGCCACCACCTGTCAGGTGAGCACTCCAGACCATTACTACCCTATAGGAGTTGCTTTATCCTGATTGAACCACCACCTCTCAGGTGAGCACTCCAGACCACTACTACCGAAAAGGAGTCGCTTCATCCTGATTGAATCACCACCTCTCAGGTGAGCACTCCATACCACTACTTCCGAAAAGGAGTCGCTTTATCCTGATTGAACCACCACCTCTCAGGTGAGCACTCCAGACCATTACTACCGAAAAGGAGTCGCTTTATCCTGATTGAACCACCATCTCTCAGGTGAGCACTCCAGAGCATTACTCCAGAAAAGGAGTCGCTGAGTGATCGGCAGTGTTCGATCGATTGGTTCTCAGTGTAGAGGCGCAGAGGGGCAGATACAACATCCACCTAGGTAAGTATGGTACTGAAAAAAACACCCAGCATATAGGTCAAGAGAAGTGGTACTGTGGAGAGTCTATGCATACAGATAAGAACAGATACTGGGAATTATGCCACGTATACCCAGTCACTAAAATGACCATAGTATCGTTTAATTAAATATAAAATCTATCAGTTTCCAAGCCTGAAATGTGGCAGCTGGTATGAGGTGTGTGATGTCACAGTGAGCTGCAAATCGGTTCAAACGGATTCAGTTGTTTGAAAACATTACTGTATTGGGAGCTGACCGAATCACATTGTCAGACTGTGTCTCCTGCGATTATCAGTGTTTTTTATAAAAATATTTTGCTATCGTACTATTATTGTATATATTGCTATTATTATTATCTCTATTAAACATTTTTATTTTTTTCAGGTACACCGGCATCAGTCACCACCACCATGCCATCATGACGTCTGTCCTGTGGAAGACAATCCCGTCAGGAATGCGGAGAGGCTCAAATTGCTCACAGAACAACTTCGGAGGAGACAGGAGGAGGCAGAAAACCGGAGCCGCTCTCCCCCGGAGACAGGTATGCTGGACAACACCCACCATAGTGTTACACCCTTCTTTCCAGGTGCCCTGAAAACATCATGGGGTATGCATACCAGTATCTATATTTTTTGTTATTTTCTGCTAAAAGTAGAAAATGCTTAGAAAAAATACTTCAGACCACTACTACCTAAAATGAGTCGCTTTATCCTGATTGAATCACCACCTCTCAGGTGAGCACTCCAGACCACTACTACCGAAAAGGAGTCACTTCATCCTGATTGAATCACCACCTCTCAGGTGAGCACTCCAGACCACTACTTCCGAAAAGGAATCGCTTTATCCTGATTGAACCACCACCTCTCAGGTGAGCACTCCAGACCATTACTACCGAAAAGGAGTCGCTTTATCCTGATTGAACCACCATCTCTCAGGTGAGCACTCCAGAGCATTACTCCAGAAAAGGAGTCGCTGAGCGATCGGCAGTGTTTGATCCATTGGTTCTCAGTGTAGAGGCGCCGAGGGGCAGATACAACATCCACGTAGGTAAGTATGGTACTGAAAAAAACACCCAGCATACAGGACAAGAGAAGTGGTACTGTGGAGAGTCCATGCATACAGAATAAGAACAGATACTGAGAATTATGCCCAGTATACCCAGTCACTAAAATGACCATAGTATCGTTTATTTAAATATAAAATCTATCAGTTTCCAAGCCTGAAATGTGGCGGCTGGTATGAGGTGTGTGATGTCACAGTGAGCTGCAAATCGGTCCAAACCAGACTTCAGTTGTTTGAAAACATTATTGTATTGGGAGCTGACCGAATCACATTGTCAGATTGTGTCTCCTGTGATTATCACAGTTTTTTATTCAATTATTTTGCTATCGTACTATTATTGTATATATTGCTACTATTATTATCTCTATTAAACATTTTTATTTTTTTCAGGTACACCGGCATCAGTCACCACCACCATGCCATCATGACGTCGGTCCCATGGAAGACAATCCCGTCAGGAAGGCGGAGAGGCTCAAATTGCTCACAGAACAACTTCGGAGGAGACAGGAGGAGGAGGAAAACCAGAGCTGCTCTCCCCCGAAGACAGGTATGCTGGACAACACCTACCATAGTGTAACACCCTTCTTTCCAGGTGCCCTGAAAACATCATGGGGTATGCATACCAGTATCTATATTTTTTGTTACTTTCTGCTAAAAGTAGAAAATGCTTAGAAAAAAATATACTTCAGACCATTACTACTAAAAAGGAGTCGCTTCATCCTGTTTGTGCCACAACCTCTCAGGTGAGCACTCCAGACCATTACTACCCTATAGGAGTTGCTTTATCCTGAGTGAACCACCACCTCTTAGGTGAGCACTCCTGACCACTTCCAGCGAAAAGGAGTCACTTTATCCTGATTGAATCACCACCTCTCAGGTGAGCACTCCAGACCACTACTTCCGAAAAGGAGTCGCTTTATCCTGATTGAACCACCACCTCTCAGGTGAGCACTCCAGAGCATTACTCCAGAAAAGGAGTCGCTGAGCGATCGGCATTGTTTGATCGATTGGTTCTCAGTGTAGAGGCGCAGATGGGCAGATACAACATCCACGTAGGTAAGTATGGTACTGAAAAAAACACCCAGCATACAGGTCAAGAGAAGTGGTACTGTGGAGAGTCCATGCATACAGAATCAGAAAAGATATGAGAATTATGCCCAGTATACCCAGTCACTAAAATGACCATAGTATCGTTTAATTAAATATAACATCTATCAGTTTCCAAGCCTGAAATGTGGCAGCTGGTATGAGGTGTGTGATGTCACAGTGAGCTGCAAATCGGTTCAAACCAGACTTCAGTTGTTTGAAAACATTATTGTATTGGGAGCTGACCGAATCACATTGTCAGATTGTGTCTCCTGTGATTATCACAGTTTTTTATTCAATTATTTTGCTATCGTACTATTATTGTATATATTGCTATTATTATTATTATCTCTATTAAACATTTTTATTTTTTTCAGGTACACCGGCATCAGTCACCACCACCATGCCATCGGTCCCGTGGAAAACAATCCCGTCAGGAAGGCAGTGAGGCTCAAATTGCTCACAGAACAACTTCGGAGGAGACAGGAGGAGGCAGAAAACCGGAGCCGCTCTCCCCCGGAGACAGGTATGCTGGACAACACCTACCATAGTGTAACACCCTTCTTTCCAGGTGCCCTGAAAACATCATGGGGTATGCATACCAGTATCTATATTTTTTGTTATTTTCTGCTAAAAGTAGAAAATGCTTAGAAAATATACTTCAGACCACTACTACCTAAAAGGAGTCGCTTTATCCTGATTGAATCACCACCTCTCAGGTGAGCACTCCAGACCACTACTATCGAAAAGGAGTCGCTTCATCCTGATTGAATCACCACCTCTCAGATGAGCACTCCAGACCACTACTACCGAAAAGGAGTCGCTTCATCCTGATTGAATCACCACCTCTCAGGTGAGCACTCCAGACCACTACTACCGAAAAGGAGTCGCTTTATCCTGATTGATCCACCACCTCTCAGGTGAGCACTCCAGACCACTTCCACCAAAAAGGAGTCGCTTTATCCTGATTGAACCACCATCTCTCAGGTGAGCACTCCAGACCACTACTACCGAAAAGGAGTCGCTTCATCCTGATTGAATCACCACCTCTCAGGTGAGCACTCCAGACCACTACTACCGAAAAGGAGTCGCTTCATCCTGATTGAATCACCACCTCTCAGGTGAGCACTCCAGACCACTACTTCCGAAAAGGAGTCGTTTTATCCTGATTGAACCACCACCTCTCAGGTGAGCACCCCAGACCATTACTACCGAAATTGAGTCGCTTTATCCTGATTGAACCACCATCTCTCAGGTGAACACTCCAGAGGATTACTCCAGAAAAGGAGTCGCTGAGCGATCGGCAGTGTTTGATCGATTGGTTCTCAGTGTAGAGGCGCGAGGGGCAGATACAACATCCACCTAGGTAAGTATGGTACTGAAAAAAACACCCAGCATACAGGTCAAGAGAAGTGGTACTGTGGAGAGTCCATGCATACAGAATAAGAACAGATATGAGAATTATGCCCAGTATACTCAGTCACTAAAATGACCATAGTATTGTTTAATTAAATATAACATCTATCAGTTTCCAAGCCTGAAATGTGGCAGCTGGTATGAGGTGTGTGATGTCACAGTGAGCTGCAAATCGGTTCAAACCAGACTTCAGTTGTTTGAAAACATTACTGTATTGGGAGCTGACCGAATCACATTGTCAGATTGTGTCTTCTGTGATTATCACTGTTTTTTATTCAAATATTTTGCTATCGTACGATTATTGTATATATTGCTATTATTATTATCTCTATTAAACATTTTTATTTTTTTCAGGTACGCCAGCATCAGTCACCACCACCATGCCATCATGACGTCGGTCCCATGAAAGACAATCCCGTCAGGAAGGCGGAGAGGCTCAAATTGCTCACAGAACAACTTCGGAGGAGACAGGAGGAGGCAGAAAACCGGAGCTGCTCTCCCCCCGAAGACAGGTATGCTGGACAACACCTACCATAGTGTAACACCCTTCTTTCCAGGTGCCCTGAAAACATCATGGGGTATGCATACCAGTATCTATATTTTTTGTTATTTTCTGCTAAAAGTAGAAAATGCTTAGAAAAAAATATACTTCAGACCATTACTACTAAAAAGAAGTCGCTTCATCCTGTTTGAGCCACAACCTCTCAAGTGAGCACTCCAGACCATTACTACCCTATAGAAGTTGCTTTATCCTGATTGAACCACCACCTCTTAGGTGAGCACTCCAGACGACTTCCACCGAAAAGGAGTCGCTTTATCCTGATTGAACCACCATCTCTCAGGTGAGCACTCCAGACCACTACTACCGAAAAGGAGTCGCTTCATCCTGATTGAATCACCACCTCTCAGGTGAGCACTCCAGACCACTACTACCGAAAAGGAGTCGCTTCATCCTGATTGAATCACCACCTCTCAGGTGAGCACTCCAGACCACTACTTCCGAAAAGGAGTTGCTTTATCCTGATTGAACCACCATCTCTCATGTGAGCACTCCAGACCATTACTACCGAAAAGGAGTCGCTTTATCCTGATTGACCCACCATCTCTCAGGTGAGCACTCCAGAGCATTACTCCAGAAAAGGAGTCGCTGAGCGATCGGCAGTGTTTGATCGATTGGTTCTCAGTGTAGAGGCGCCGAGGGGCGGATACAACATCCACCTAGGTATTTATGGTACTGAAAAAAACACCCAGCATACAGGACAAGAGAAGTGGTACTGTGGAGAGTCCATGCATTCAGAATAAGAACAGATACTGAGAATTATGCCCAGTATACCCAGTCACTAAAATGACCATAGTATCGTTTATTTAAATATAAAATCTATCAGTTTCCAAGCCTGAAATGTGGCGGCTGGTATGAGGTGTGTGATGTCACAGTGAGCTGCAAATCGGTTCAAACCAGACTTCAGTTGTTTGAAAACATTATTGTATTGGGAGCTGACCGAATCACATTGTCAGATTGTGTCTCCTGTGATTATCACAGTTTTTTATTCAAATATTTTGCTATCGTACTATTATTGTATATATTGCTATTATTATTATCTCTATTAAACATTTTTATTTTTTTCAGGTACACCGGCATCAGTCACCACCACCATGCCATCATGACATCGGTCCCGTGGAAGACAATACCGTCAGGAAGGCGGAGAGGCTCAAATTGCTCACAGAACAACTTCGGAGGAGACAGGAGGAGGCAGAAAACCGGAGCTGCTCTCCCCCGAAGACAGGTATGCTGGACAACACCTACCATAGTGTAACACCCTTCTTTCCAGGTGCCCTGAAAACATCATGGGGTATGCATACCAGTATCTATATTTTTTGTTATTTCCTGCTAAAAGTAGAAAATGCTTAGAAAAAAAATATACTTCAGATCATTACTACTGAAAAGGAGTCGCTTCATCCTGATTGAGCCACCACCTCTCAGGTGAGCACTCCAGACCACTACTTCCGAAAAGGAGTCGCTTTATCCTGATTGAACCACCACCTCTCAGGTGAGCACTCCAGACCATTACTACCGAAAAGGAGTCGCTTTATCCTGATTGAACCACCATCTCTCAGGTGAGCACTCCAGAGCATTACTCCAGAAAAGGAGTCGCTGAGCGATCGGCAGTGTTTGATTGATTGGTTCTCAGTGTAGAGGCGCCGAGGGGCAGATACAACATCCACCTAGGTATTTATGGTACTGAAAAAAACACCCAGCATACAGGACAAGAGAAGTGGTACTGTGGAGAGTCCATGCATACAGAATAAGAACAGATACTGAGAATTATGCCCAGTATACCCAGTCACTAAAATGACCATAGTATCGTTTATTTAAATATAAAATCTATCAGTTTCCAAGCCTGAAATGTGGCGGCTGGTATGAGGTGTGTGATGTCACAGTGAGCTGCAAATCGGTTCAAACCAGACTTCAGTTGTTTGAAAACATTATTGTATTGGGAGCTGACCGAATCACATTGTCAGATTGTGTCTCCTGTGATTATCACTGTTTTTTATTCAAATATTTTGCTATCGTACTATTATTGTATATATTGCTATTATTATTATCTCTATTAAACATTTTTATTTTTTTCAGGTACACCGGCATCAGTCACCACCACCATGCCATCATGACGTCTGTCCTGTGGAAGACAATCCCGTCAGGAAGGCGGAGAGGCTCAAATTGCTCACAGAACAACTTCGGAGGCGACAGGAGGAGGCAGAAAACCGGAGCTGCTCTCCCCCGAAGACAGGTATGCTGGACAACATCCACCATAGTGTAACACCCTTCTTTCCAGGTGCCCTGAAAACATCATGGGGTATGCATACCAGTACCTATATTTTTTGTTATTTCCTGCTAAAAGTAGAAAATGCTTAGAAAAAAATATACTTCAGACCATTACTACTGAAAAGGAGTCGCTTCATCCTGATTGAGCCACCACCTCTCAGGTGAGCACTCCAAACCATTACTACCCTATAGGAGTCGCTTCATCCTGATTGAATCACCACCTCTCAGGTGAGCACTCCAGACCACTACTTCCGAAAAGGAGTCGCTTTATCCTGATTGAACCACCACCTCTCAGGTGAGCACTCCAGACCATTACTACCGAAAAGGAGTCGCTTTATCCTGATTGAACCACCATCTCTCAGGTGAGCACTCCAGAGCATTACTCCAGAAAAGGAGTCGCTGAGCGATCGGCAGTGTTTGATTGATTGGTTCTCAGTGTAGAGGCGCCGAGGGGCAGATACAACATCCACCTAGGTATTTATGGTACTGAAAAAAACACCCAGCATACAGGACAAGAGAAGTGGTACTGTGGAGAGTCCATGCATACAGAATAAGAACAGATACGGAGAATTATGCCCAGTATACCCAGTCACTAAAATGACCATAGTATCGTTTATTTAAATATAAAATCTATCAGTTTCCAAGCCTGAAATGTGGCGGCTGGTATGAGGTGTGTGATGTCACAGTGAGCTGCAAATCGGTTCAAACCGGACTTCAGTTGTTTGAAAACATTATTGTATTGGGAGCTGACTGAATCACATTGTCAGATTATGTCTCCTGTGATTATCACTGTTTTTTATTCAATTATTTTGCTATCATACTATTATTGTATATATGGCTATTATTATTATCTCTATTAAACATTTGTATTTTTTTCAGGTACACCGGCATCAGTCACCACCACCATGCCATCATGACGTCGGTCCCGTGGAAGACAATCCCGTCAGGAAGGCGGTGAGGTTCAAATTGCTCACAGAACAACTTCGGAGGAGACAGGAGGAGGCAGAAAACCGGAGCTGCTCTCCCCCGAAGACAGGTATGCTGGACAACATCCACCATAGTGTAACACCCTTCTTTCCAAGTGCCCTGAAAACATCATGGGGTATGCATACCAGTATCTATATTTTTTGTTATTTTCTGCTAAAAGTAGAAAATGTTTAGAAAAAAACATACTTCAGACCATTACTACTGAAAAGGAGTCGCTTCATCCTGATTGAGCCACCACCTGTCAGGTGAGCACTCCAGACCATTACTACCCTATAGGAGTTGCTTTATCCTGATTGAACCACCACCTCTCAGGTGAGCACTCCAGACCACTACTACCGAAAAGGAGTCGCTTCATCCTGATTGAATCACCACCTCTCAGGTGAGCACTCCATACCACTACTTCCGAAAAGGAGTCGCTTTATCCTGATTGAACCACCACCTCTCAGGTGAGCACTCCAGACCATTACTACCGAAAAGGAGTCGCTTTATCCTGATTGAACCACCATCTCTCAGGTGAGCACTCCAGAGCATTACTCCAGAAAAGGAGTCGCTGAGTGATCGGCAGTGTTCGATCGATTGGTTCTCAGTATAGAGGCGCAGAGGGGCAGATACAACATCCACCTAGGTAAGTATGGTACTGAAAAAAACACCCAGCATATAGGTCAAGAGAAGTGGTACTGTGGAGAGTCTATGCATACAGATAAGAACAGATACTGGGAATTATGCCACGTATACCCAGTCACTAAAATGACCATAGTATCGTTTAATTAAATATAAAATCTATCAGTTTCCAAGCCTGAAATGTGGCAGCTGGTATGAGGTGTGTGATGTCACAGTGAGCTGCAAATCGGTTCAAACGGATTCAGTTGTTTGAAAACATTACTGTATTGGGAGCTGACCGAATCACATTGTCAGACTGTGTCTCCTGCGATTATCAGTGTTTTTTATAAAAATATTTTGCTATCGTACTATTATTGTATATATTGCTATTATTATTATCTCTATTAAACATTTTTATTTTTTTCAGGTACACCGGCATCAGTCACCACCACCATGCCATCATGACGTCTGTCCTGTGGAAGACAATCCCGTCAGGAATGCGGAGAGGCTCAAATTGCTCACAGAACAACTTCGGAGGAGACAGGAGGAGGCAGAAAACCGGAGCCGCTCTCCCCCGGAGACAGGTATGCTGGACAACACCCACCATAGTGTTACACCCTTCTTTCCAGGTGCCCTGAAAACATCATGGGGTATGCATACCAGTATCTATATTTTTTGTTATTTTCTGCTAAAAGTAGAAAATGCTTAGAAAAAATACTTCAGACCACTACTACCTAAAATGAGTCGCTTTATCCTGATTGAATCACCACCTCTCAGGTGAGCACTCCAGACCACTACTACCGAAAAGGAGTCACTTCATCCTGATTGAATCACCACCTCTCAGGTGAGCACTCCAGACCACTACTTCCGAAAAGGAATCGCTTTATCCTGATTGAACCACCACCTCTCAGGTGAGCACTCCAGACCATTACTACCGAAAAGGAGTCGCTTTATCCTGATTGAACCACCATCTCTCAGGTGAGCACTCCAGAGCATTACTCCAGAAAAGGAGTCGCTGAGCGATCGGCAGTGTTTGATCCATTGGTTCTCAGTGTAGAGGCGCCGAGGGGCAGATACAACATCCACGTAGGTAAGTATGGTACTGAAAAAAACACCCAGCATACAGGACAAGAGAAGTGGTACTGTGGAGAGTCCATGCATACAGAATAAGAACAGATACTGAGAATTATGCCCAGTATACCCAGTCACTAAAATGACCATAGTATCGTTTATTTAAATATAAAATCTATCAGTTTCCAAGCCTGAAATGTGGCGGCTGGTATGAGGTGTGTGATGTCACAGTGAGCTGCAAATCGGTCCAAACCAGACTTCAGTTGTTTGAAAACATTATTGTATTGGGAGCTGACCGAATCACATTGTCAGATTGTGTCTCCTGTGATTATCACAGTTTTTTATTCAATTATTTTGCTATCGTACTATTATTGTATATATTGCTACTATTATTATCTCTATTAAACATTTTTATTTTTTTCAGGTACACCGGCATCAGTCACCACCACCATGCCATCATGACGTCGGTCCCATGGAAGACAATCCCGTCAGGAAGGCGGAGAGGCTCAAATTGCTCACAGAACAACTTCGGAGGAGACAGGAGGAGGAGGAAAACCAGAGCTGCTCTCCCCCGAAGACAGGTATGCTGGACAACACCTACCATAGTGTAACACCCTTCTTTCCAGGTGCCCTGAAAACATCATGGGGTATGCATACCAGTATCTATATTTTTTGTTACTTTCTGCTAAAAGTAGAAAATGCTTAGAAAAAAATATACTTCAGACCATTACTACTAAAAAGGAGTCGCTTCATCCTGTTTGTGCCACAACCTCTCAGGTGAGCACTCCAGACCATTACTACCCTATAGGAGTTGCTTTATCCTGAGTGAACCACCACCTCTTAGGTGAGCACTCCTGACCACTTCCACCGAAAAGGAGTCACTTTATCCTGATTGAATCACCACCTCTCAGGTGAGCACTCCAGACCACTACTTCCGAAAAGGAGTCGCTTTATCCTGATTGAACCACCACCTCTCAGGTGAGCACTCCAGAGCATTACTCCAGAAAAGGAGTCGCTGAGCGATCGGCATTGTTTGATCGATTGGTTCTCAGTGTAGAGGCGCAGATGGGCAGATACAACATCCACGTAGGTAAGTATGGTACTGAAAAAAACACCCAGCATACAGGTCAAGAGAAGTGGTACTGTGGAGAGTCCATGCATACAGAATCAGAAAAGATATGAGAATTATGCCCAGTATACCCAGTCACTAAAATGACCATAGTATCGTTTAATTAAATATAACATCTATCAGTTTCCAAGCCTGAAATGTGGCAGCTGGTATGAGGTGTGTGATGTCACAGTGAGCTGCAAATCGGTTCAAACCAGACTTCAGTTGTTTGAAAACATTATTGTATTGGGAGCTGACCGAATCACATTGTCAGATTGTGTCTCCTGTGATTATCACAGTTTTTTATTCAATTATTTTGCTATCGTACTATTATTGTATATATTGCTATTATTATTATTATCTCTATTAAACATTTTTATTTTTTTCAGGTACACCGGCATCAGTCACCACCACCATGCCATCGGTCCCGTGGAAAACAATCCCGTCAGGAAGGCAGTGAGGCTCAAATTGCTCACAGAACAACTTCGGAGGAGACAGGAGGAGGCAGAAAACCGGAGCCGCTCTCCCCCGGAGACAGGTATGCTGGACAACACCTACCATAGTGTAACACCCTTCTTTCCAGGTGCCCTGAAAACATCATGGGGTATGCATACCAGTATCTATATTTTTTGTTATTTTCTGCTAAAAGTAGAAAATGCTTAGAAAATATACTTCAGACCACTACTACCTAAAAGGAGTCGCTTTATCCTGATTGAATCACCACCTCTCAGGTGAGCACTCCAGACCACTACTATCGAAAAGGAGTCGCTTCATCCTGATTGAATCACCACCTCTCAGATGAGCACTCCAGACCACTACTACCGAAAAGGAGTCGCTTCATCCTGATTGAATCACCACCTCTCAGGTGAGCACTCCAGACCACTACTACCGAAAAGGAGTCGCTTTATCCTGATTGAACCACCACCTCTCAGGTGAGCACTCCAGACCACTTCCACCAAAAAGGAGTCGCTTTATCCTGATTGAACCACCATCTCTCAGGTGAGCACTCCAGACCACTACTACCGAAAAGGAGTCGCTTCATCCTGATTGAATCACCACCTCTCAGGTGAGCACTCCAGACCACTACTACCGAAAAGGAGTCGCTTCATCCTGATTGAATCACCACCTCTCAGGTGAGCACTCCAGACCACTACTTCCGAAAAGGAGTCGTTTTATCCTGATTGAACCACCACCTCTCAGGTGAGCACCCCAGACCATTACTACCGAAATTGAGTCGCTTTATCCTGATTGAACCACCATCTCTCAGGTGAGCACTCCAGAGGATTACTCCAGAAAAGGAGTCGCTGAGCGATCGGCAGTGTTTGATCGATTGGTTCTCAGTGTAGAGGCGCGAGGGGCAGATACAACATCCACCTAGGTAAGTATGGTACTGAAAAAAACACCCAGCATACAGGTCAAGAGAAGTGGTACTGTGGAGAGTCCATGCATACAGAATAAGAACAGATATGAGAATTATGCCCAGTATACTCAGTCACTAAAATGACCATAGTATTGTTTAATTAAATATAACATCTATCAGTTTCCAAGCCTGAAATGTGGCAGCTGGTATGAGGTGTGTGATGTCACAGTGAGCTGCAAATCGGTTCAAACCGGACTTCAGTTGTTTGAAAACATTACTGTATTGGGAGCTGATCGAATCACATTGTCAGACTGTGTCTCCTGCGATTATCAGTGTTTTTTATTAAAATATTTTGCTATCGTATTATTATTGTATATATTGCTATTATTATTATCTCTTTTAAACATTTGTATTTTTTTCAGGTACACCGGCATCAGTCACCACCACCATGCCATCATGACGTCGGTCCCGTGGAAGACAATCCCGTCAGGAAGGCGGTGAGGCTCAAATTGCTCACAGAACAACTTCGGAGGAGACAGGAGGAGGCAGAAAACCGGAGCCGCTCTCCCCCGAAGACAGGTATGCTGGACAACACCCACCATAGTGTAACACCCTTCTTTCCAGGTGCCCTGAAAACATCATGGGGTATACATACCAGTATCTATATTTTTTGTTATTTTCTGCTAAAATTAGAAAATGCTTAGAAAATATACTTCAGACCATTACTACTGAAAGGGAGTCGCTTCATCCTGATTGAGCCATCACCTCTCAGATGAGCACTCCAGACCACTACTACCGAAAAGTAGTCGCTTCATCCTGATTGAATCACCACCTCTCAGGTGAGCACTCCAGACCACTACTTCCGAAAAGGAGTCGCTTTATTCTGATTGAACCACCACCTCTCAGATGAGCACTCCAGACCATTACTACCGAAAAGGAGTCGCTTTATCCTGATTGAACCACCACCTCTCAGGTGAGCACTCCAGACCATTACTCCTGAAAAGGAGTCGCTTTATCCTGATTGAACCACCATCTCTCAGGTGAGCACTCCAGAGCATTACTCCAGAAAAGGAGTCGCTGAGTGATAGGCAGTGTTCGATCGATTGGTTCTCAGTGTAGAGGCGCAGAGGGGCAGATACAACATCCACCTAGGTAAGTATGGTACTGAAAAAAACACCCAGCATATAGGTCAAGAGAAGTGGTACTGTGGAGAGTCCATGCATACAGATAAGAACAGATACTGGGAATTATGCCCAGTATACCCAGTCACTAAAATGACCATAATATCGTTTAATTAAATATAAAATCTATCAGTTTCCAAGCCTGAAATGTGGCAGCTGGTATGAGGTGTGTGATGTCACAGTGAGCTGCAAATCGGTTCAAACGGATTCAGTTGTTTGAAAACATTACTGTATTGGGAGCTGACCGAATCACATTGTCTCCTGCGATTATCAGTGTTTTTTATTAAAATATTTTGTTATCGTACTATTATTGTATATATTGCTATTATTATTATCTCTATTAAACATTTTTATTTTTTTCAGGTACACCGGCATTAGTCACCACCACCATGCCATCATGGCGTCGGTCCCATGGAAGACAATCCCGTCAGGAAGGCGGTGAGGCTCAAATTGCTCACAGAACAACTTCGGAGGAGACAGGAGGAGGCAGAAAAGCGGAGCCGCTCTCCCCCGAAGACAGGTATGCTGGACAACACCCACCATAGTGTAACACCCTTCTTTCCAGGTGCCCTGAAAACATCATGGGGTATGCATACCAGTATCTATATTTTTTTTTATTTCCTGCTAAAAGTAGAAAATGCTTAGAAAAAAATATACTTCAGACCATTACTACTGAAAAGGAGTCGCTTCATCCTGATTGAGCCACCACCTCTCAGGTGAGCACTCCAGACCATTACTACCGAAAAGGAGTCGCTTTATCCTGATTGAACCACCATCTCTCTGGTGAGCACTCCAGAGCATTGCTCCAGAAAAGGAGTCGCTGATCGATCGGCAGTATTGGATTGATTGGTTCTCAGTGTAGAGGCGCCAAGGGGCAGATACAACATCCACCTAGGTAAGTATGGTACTGAAAAAAACACCCAGCATATACAGGTCAAGTGAAGTGGTACTGTGGAGAGTCCATGTATACAGAATAAGAACAGATACTGAGAATTATGCCCAGTATACCCAGTCACTAAAATGACCATAGTATTGTTTAATTAAACATAAAATCTATCAGTTTCCAAGCCTGAAATGTGGCAGCTGGTATGAGTTATGTGATGTCACAGTGAGCTGCAAATCTGTTCAACCTGGACTTCAGTTGTTTGAAAACATTACTGTATTGGGAGCTGACCGAATCACATTGTCAGACTGTGTCTCCTGCGATTATCAGTGTTTTTTATTAAAATATTTTGCTATCGTACTATTATTGTATATATTGCTATTATTATTATCTCTATTAAACATTTTTATTTTTTTCAGGTACACCGGCATCAGTCACCACCACCATGCCATCATGACGTCGGTCCCGTGGAAGACAATCCCGTCAGGAAGGCGGTGGGGCTCAAACTGCTCACAGAACAACTTCGGAGGAGACAGGAGGAGGCAGAAAACCAGAGCCGCTCTCTCCCGGAGACAGGTATGCTGGACAACACCCACCATAGTGTAACACCCTTCTTTCCAGGTGCCCTGAAAACATCATGGGGTAAGCATACAAGTATCTATATTTTTTGTTATTGTCTGCTAAAAGTAGAAAATGCTTAGAAAAAAATATACTTCAGACCATTACTACTAAAAAGGAGTCGCTTCATCCTGATTGAGCCACCACCTCTCAGGTGAGCACTCCAGACCATTACTACCCTAAAGGAGTTGCTTTATCCTGATTGAACCACCACCTCTCAGGTGAGCACTCCAGACCACTACTACCGAAAAGGAGTCGCTTCATCCTGATTGAATCACCATCTCTCAGGTGAGCACTCCAGACCATTACTACCCTAAAGGAGTTGCTTTATCCTGATTGAACCACCACCTCTCAGGTGAGCACTCCAGACCACTACTTCCGAAATGGAGTCGCTTTATCCTGATTGAACCACCATCTCTCAGGTGAGCACTCCAGAGCATTACTACCCTAAAGGAGTTGCTTTATCCTGATTGAACCACCACCTCTCAGGTGAGCACTCCAGACCACTACTACCGAAAAGGAGTCGCTTCATCCTGATTGAATCACCATCTCTCAGGTGAGCACTCCAGACCATTACTACCCTAAAGGAGTTGCTTTATCCTGATTGAACCACCACCTCTCAGGTGAGCACTCCAGACCACTACTTCCGAAAAGGAGTCGCTTTATCCTGATTGAACCACCATCTCTCAGGTGAGCACTCCAGAGCATTACTACCGAAAAGGAGTCGCTTTATCCTGATTGAACCACCATCTCTCAGGTGAGCACTCCGGAGCATTACTCCAGAAAAGGAGTCGTTGATCGATCGGCAGTGTTTGATCGATTGGTTCTCAGTGTAGAGGCACCGAGGGGCAGATACAACATCCACCTAGGTAAGTATGGTACTGAAAAAAACACCCAGCATACAGGTCAAGAGAAGTGGTACTGTGGAGAGTCCATGCATACAGAATAAGAACAGATACTGAGAATTATGCCCAGTATACCCAGTCACTAAAATGACCATAGTATCGTTTAATTAAATATCAAATCTATCAGTTTCCAAGCCTGAAATGTGGCAGCTGGTATGAGGTGTGTGATGTCACAGTGAGCTGCAAATCGGTTCAAACCGGACTTCAGTTGTTTGAAAACATTACTGTATTGGGAGCTGACCAAGTGACATTGTCAGATTGTGTCTCCTGCTAATATAAGTGTTTTTTATTAAAATATTTTGCTATCGTATTATTATTGTTTATATTGCTTTTATTATTATTATCTCTATTAAACATATTTATTTTTTTAAGGTACACCGGCATCAGTCACCACCACCATGCCATTATGACGTCAGTCACGTGGAAGACAATCCCGTCAGGAAGGCGGTGAGGCTCAAATTGCTCACAGAACAACTTCGGAGGAGACAGGAGGAGGCAGAAAACCGGAGCCGCTCTCCCCCGGAAACAGGTATGCTGAACAACACCCACCATAGTGTAACACTCTTCTTTCCAGGTGCCCTGAAAACGTATGCATACCAGTATCTATATTTTTTGTTATTTTCTGCTAAAAGTAGAAAATGCTTAGAAAAAAATATACTTCAGACCATTACTACTGAAAAGGAGTCGCTTCATCCTGATTGAGCCACCACCTCTCAGTAGTGATGGACGAACTTCCGACGGGACGTTTCGCGAATGCGGACCGCGAATGCGGCCGATAGTTCGCGAACCGGAATGTTCGCGGCGGGCCCCATTGACTTCAATTGGAGGCGAACTTCGCAAACCTATAGGTCAAATTTGCAGCCACAAAATAATTATTAGCTGTGCAAACATAGTCCCACCACATGGTCAATGACATAACACATGTATGAGGTGAATCTGGGATCGACAACTACAAGCATTCTTTTTTTATAAGGGAAATTGTTGTGACAATTCAGGACTGTGGAGCGCATGAAGGCAATGGAGAAGAGGGAAGGTCAGGGACCAGGGAAGGCAAAGAAGAGGGTGCAGGAGATGATCACCAGCAGCGTGACATACAGCAATGACACCTGCACCGTGATAGAGTCATCTGACAGCAGCACCGTGATACAGAGAACTGACATCAGCAGCGTGACATACAGCAATGACACCTGCACCGTGATAGAGTCATCTGACAGCAGCACCGTGATACAGAGAACTGACATCAGCAGCGTGACATACAGCAATGACACCTGCACCGTGATAGAGTCATCTGACAGCAGCACCGTGATAGAGAGCACTGAAATCAGCAGTGTGACATAAAGCACTCACACCAGCACCGTGGTATACAGCACTGACAGCAGCACCGTGATAGAGAGCACTGACATCAGCAGCGTGACATAAAGCACTCACACCAGCACCGTGATATACAGCACTGACAGCAGCACCGTGATAGAGAGTACTGACATCGGCACTGTGATAGAGAGCACTGACATCAGCAGCCTGACATAAAGCACTCACACCAGCACCGTGGTATACAGCACTGACAGCAGCACCGTGATAGAGAGCACTGACATCAGCAGCGTTACATAAAGCACTCACACCAGCACCGTGATATACAGCACTGACAGCAGCACCGTGATAGAGAGTACTGACATCAGCACTGTGATATACATCACTGACACCTGCACCGTAAGCAGCCCCAGGAGGAAGTCAGCATAGCACAGGGATGGTGGGAGCCCCTCATAAGGAGCATAGCACAGGGATGGTTGGAGCCCCTCATAATGAGCATAGCACAGGGATGGTGGGAGTCCCTCATAATGAGCATAGAACAGGGATGGTGGGAGCCCCTCATAATGAGCATAGCACAGGGATGGTGTGAGCCCCTCATAATAAGCAGCCCCAGGAGGATGTCAGCATAGCACAGGGATGGTGTGAGCCCCTCATAATAAGTAGCCCCAGTAGAACTATGACCCACCCCTGTATACCACCCCTGCAGAAGGGCCTGCCTCTTCCTCTGCCTGTCATTTTTTAAATGACCCTGTGACAAAACTCTCAGTCCCTATACCGATGAAGGACTGCTGCAGTATAGGGCAGTGGTCAGCAGTAGTGCACCTCAACCCTATGTTTTTTGGACCTATACCAGTCCTTATAGAATAGCAGACTGTACCTCACTCAACCCTATTTACTGTAGCACCCTAGACCAAGTTACCAGTCCTTATAAGGACTTTTGTGGACCAAGTAGGTTGTGTGTGAGTGATTAGCAGACTGTACGTCAGTCCCTATACCGATGAAGGACTGCTGCAGTATAGGGCAGCGGTCAGCAGTAGTGCACCTCAACCCTATGTATTGTGGACCGATACCAGTCCTTATAGAATAGCAGACTGTACCTCACTCAACCCTATGTACTGTAGCACCCTAGGCAGACCAAGTTACCAGTCCTGATAAAGAGCTTTGTGGAACAAGTGAGTTGTGAATGATTAGCAGACTGCAGCAGAAGGGCAGCAGTCAAGTATAATATTCTTTCTATATTTTGAAGAAAGAATATTATACGTGTACAAGCCTATTACCATACCACTGATACCAGTCCTGAAAAGAACCTTTGTGGAACTAATAGTAACAGCTACTGTTTAAACTGACCCTCACTGCCTGACACACTGCTTCCTGCCTGTCCCTATATAAACTGGCAAAACAGAGGCTGCTGGAACAATAACTGGTTACTGGAATAGCACTTTTGTGGACCTGATAGTAACAGCTAATGATGATGACTAATCTGGCTGTCCCTACAGCAGCACACACCGTCCTGTCCCTTTCTCTAAACTGACAAAAGACACTCAGGCTGCTGCAACAATCAGTAGCACAGCAAACCTATATACACCTAACACCTATACCAGTCCTGAAAAGAACTTTTGTGTACCAAATAGGTAGCGATTTATCTCTCCCTGCTCCACACAGCAACCTTTCCCTATAGTGACAGAAGAAAGAATGTAAAATGTCTGCCGGATCGGGTGTATTTATAAGTTAGGGGGAATGTCCAAGTGTCCATGTGCTGTAATGTCTCAATTGGCTGTCCTGTACCCCATGATGGATGTGTCATCAGGTCAAAGTTCTTTTACACAGTAAAAACACGGAAGTCCGCCGGGCGAACGGCGCCAATAGTCCGCCGAACGGGCGGACCGCGAACAGCTGAAATTCGCGCAAAACGACCACCGGGCGAACTGTTCGGCCATCACTAACTGTCACCAGTTAGTGTCCCTGATCACCGTCACCCCAGTCATACGGTAACTTCACTGCTCTGGTGACAGTATAAAAAAAATATGAAAAACTAATTTTATTAGATTTCTTAATTTTCCAAAAGAAAGAAACAAATTACAACTTCAAAAAATTTATTATGCCTCTTACTAAATACCTTGGACTGTCTACTTTTTCAAAAGTAGGGGAGTATTCGTGCTGTCCTGGCATTTTAGGGCCTCAAGAAATAATAGTTTGTGGACTCTAACTTTCCTACAGACTAAATAACATACACTGATTTGGGATATTTTTACCAAAGAAGTAAAGAAGTATAGCAGAATACATTTTTGCCAACATGACAAAAAAAAAAAATTATGAAAAAAATAAATATTAATTTGCAAAATTATACAGGCATACCCCACTTTTAAGTACACAATGGGGTTTATTTACTAAATCTGGAAAGTGCAAAATCAGGCTCACTTCTGCATAGAAGCCACTGAGCTTCTAACCCCAGCTTGTTCAATTAAGCTTTGGTAATAAAACCTGGAAGCTCATTGGGTTCTATGCAGAAGTGAGCATGATTTTGCACTTTCCAGCTTTAGTAAATAAACCCCATTGTGTACTTAAAAGTGGGGTATGCCTGTAAAACAGAAACTAAGAACAACATGTTTTTTTGTTTTTTCTTAAATGTTTGGTTATTTCTTTGTTTATATAGCAAAAAAACAAAACAAAAAAGAAAACCCAGCGGTGATTAAATACCACCAAAAGAAAGCTCTGTCTTAAAAAAATATAAAATGGAATTTGCAAAATTATAAAACAGAAACTAAGAACAATGTTTTTTTTTTTTGTTTTTTTTTTAATGTTTGGTTATTTTTTTTGTTTATATAGCAGAAAAATAAATAAAAAAAGAAAACCCAGCAGTGATTAAATACCACCAAAAGAAAGGTCTGTCTTAAACAATTATAAAATGTAATTTGCAAAATTATAAAGCAGAAACTAAGAATGTGTTTTCTTGTTTTTTTTTCAAATTGTTTGGTTATTTTTTTGTTTATATAGCAAAACATAAAACAAAAAAAGAAAACTCTGGATTAATAAATACCACCAAAAGACAGCTCTGTCTTAAAAAATTATAAAATGTTGGTTACAGCGTTGCATGACTGAGTAATTGTCATTCAAAGTGGCAGTGCTGGAATATGAAAATTGGCCTGGTCGGGAAGGGGGTAAAAGTGTTAAAATTGTAATTGCCATGTTCTTCCGGATCCTGTGCCATATGGTTTTCCTTCTACATAGTCACCACACCTTAAAAAAATACAAGGTTTTCTATGAATGGTTGCAGTGCTGAGCAAACGCCCCCCTGTGGTCACTATGTAGAAGAAAAGCCACACAAAACCCAGAAGATTGTGGCAATCATAGTAGTAGGTGCAACTACTGCAGTGATTGTCACCTTCCATCGAGTTCCTTGAAGTATGAGATATGCATACTTACATTGTGCCAAGCTGGACCAATGTAACTATGTATGCAGTAAAGATCATACCTGGAGTTCAGCTTTGATCTATTCAATAATCAGTATTCATTAGCATGTCTCTGAGTGCCGAAATCTGAAGCAATGATTCACACCCAAAGCGACCAATGGCTGTTCAAAAGAGATCCTTTGTACAGTACAAACCCTTAGACTAAAAGTAAAAACTCAACTTACCTTTCAGCTTTAGTTTTGGTGATTCACCTATGAAGCGTGAAATTTGAGCAAGCCTATCAGTATCGGTGTCTTCGTAATCAAAGAACAATGCTGTACTCTTTGACTGATATGGCGCCCTGGTGATCGGATGGCTTTTGGAGCTCCATACACCTGGGGGAGCAAAGTGTTTATAGTCATGTTTAATTCAGTTTTAAATTAAAGTGTTACTAAACCCACAACAGTAAAATCTGTCTGTACAGTATATGCAGCAGAGCATATTTGTTATACTCACTGTGGAACTTAAGGGGTTAATCCCCTGCATGTAAAAAGGCTGTTTGATCCTATATGCACAGATCCTCCTCCTCCTGCACTGTCTATCTGGGGAAAGCCAGCTAACACAGGCACGGTAGCCAACATGCACATGCTCAGTTGTGTCTTTTATGCTGGAGAGAACAATTACTTGTTCTCAGAGCTAGCCAGGTCACATGATATCGACATCACACATGTGGGCGTGTATACAGGCTACAGTGGAAATCTCCTCCTACCTGATCTCTCAGCACTGGAGAAACTGTGCAGTTTATCAATGACCGTGGTATACAGATTAGACAAAAAAGGTATATAGTGGCAGTATTTTAATGTAAAAAGATTTATAAGCTGTGGGCAGTGTGGGGGCGGGCACTGTGGGAGGTGGGGGGGGGGGGGCGCAGATGAACTATTTTCATATTACTGGGTTTAGTAACACTTTTAAGTGTATTTCTACTTCTGCTGTCAAATTTGACAAAACTCCCTCATCATATATTTATGTGTTCCCACTTACACAACATACTTAAAAAAAAAGTTTTAAACAACATTTCTTACTTTAGATGCATCTTAGGAGAAGGTGTCATGGCAGACTGCAAGCATTTCTGAATAAGTTTACATTGGTGTTGATTTACTGGAGCAAATAGGCTGTTCATTGTCCCCGTAAATTTTCCCCAGAGATTAAGGTGATACTAAGGGCTCAGTTTTTTTTTTTTTAAATAACAAGCAGGTCACACTTACCTGCTCTGTGCAATGGTTTTGCACTGAGCAGTCCTGGTCCTCCTCTTCTATGGTCCCCTGTTGGAGATCCTGGCTCCACCCCCCTGCTTAGTGCCCTCCCCCCATTTTCTATGGGGGCACTTGTGAATGCTCGCTCCCAAATCTTGCTCTGTTTGTCCACAAGACCACAAAGCTCCGCCCCCTCACTGGTTGCCCCACTCCCTCCTCACTAGCTGTATGGCTGTAATTGACAGCAGTGGGAGCCAATGAGCAGGCAGAGAGCTGGGAGAGCAGCTGCTCCTGTGCACATCACTGGATCAAGATCAGGCTCAGGTACCAATTTAGGGGAAAGCCACATACTAAAGGTTTTTCACCTTCATGCATAGAATGTATAAAAGTAAAAACCTGCAGCCTCTATTAGAACCACTTTAATGACTAGAGAGAAATTTCACTTTGCAAAGAATACCCAATCATTTGCAAAAAAAAGAAAAAAAGAGCTTCACCCTCATTCACCAAGACCCCTTTCACACTGAGGCAGTTTTCAGGCATTTTAACGCTAGAAATAGCGTCTGTAAAGCACCTGAAAACTGACTCCCATGCCGCCCGAGTGCTCTCACACCTGAGCAATGCGCCAGCGGAACGTTAGAAAAAGTCCTGCAAGCAGCATCTTTGGGGCAGTTTGGGAGTGTATACAGCACTCCCAAAATGCCCTGCCCATTGAAATGAATAGGCAGCGCTTCCAAAGTGCCTGAAAAGCGATTTGGAAGCGCCAAAACATGGGCATTTTTAACCCATTTGGGGTTAAAAGCGCCCCTCTAGTGTCCAAAAAGCGCAGCTTAAAAATCGATAAATCTGCCGATTACCACTAATGCACAGATGGCCCCAGTGTTAGCCCCTGTACACACGGTCGGAGATTTCCACAACCAAATCCGTCTGATTTTGCCCGTCGGATTTTGTCCGTCGGATCTTGTCCAAAACTGTTGCATACACACGGTCAGACTAAGTTGTCGAAAAATCCGATCATTCAGAACGTGATGACGTAATTTCATTACGACTGGACTACGTTCAGGCTAGTAGCCAATAGCTTTGATGTAGAAATTTGATCTGAGCATGCGTGGCACTTGATCCGATCAAACTTCTCTACACAGGATCGGAGTATGTCCGATCAAACCAGTTGGTCGGGAAATATTTCCAACATGTTGGAAAATTGGGTCCGACGGATATTCCGACAGAATCAGTCCGATGCATACCACACACAGTCGGATTATCCGACAACACGGTCCAATAGGACACATTCCGACAGATTCTCCGACCGTGTGTACAAGGGCTTAAAGGGGTCTAAGCTGGGGGATTAAAAATCCTTGGCAACATGCAAGTGTGCTTAGCAAACAGCCACCTTTTTACTTTTAGTAAATCAACCCCACTATCATTGAGTAGATCAATGCAATTTCATTTTTTTCTCAGTATATACATACACTGACGGATCATTGAATGCGTTTGCTTTTCCATAGACTGACATTTTCATCTTACCTTTGACTTTTTGTAGCAGCAGATTTAGATGTTGCAGCATCCAGCTTTTCTTCACATTACCTTTAATATGTTCACTTTCTTGCCTGTCATTAGTCATCATCTCATTTGGAGCCGTCACTAAATATCTCCCAGGCAGCTTCATACCTGACCAGAGAAAGCAGGAGACAAATACAACACCCTATGATCTGATTAGCACTGGCACAGCTTGCTAGGAAGTACAAGGATTTATTGGTAAATGGAGAAAAGTCAGTCTAAGCTGTAGAGGATGGAGAGCCCTGGACAGTTTATTTTTCTGCATACTGGTGTATCATTCTGTGTATCATTTGGGAAAGTTATCTCCACTTCCTGTCCCAGAAATATAGCAGGAAGTGATAACAAATGTCCCCCAAAGTGAGGGCAATTCCTCTCTAATGCCCCGTATACACGTTCAGAAATTCCGACAGCAAAAGTCCTATGAGAGCTTTTGGTCGGAAAATGCAATCGTGTGTATTCTTCATCAGACTTTTGCTGGAGGAATTTCAGCCAGCAAAAGATTGAGCGCATGTTCTCAATTTTTCAGTCGGAAAAAGTTCGGAAATTCTGATCATCTGTACAAATTCTGACGCATGTTCGGAAACAATTCGATGCATGCTCGGAAGCATTGAACTTAATTTTCTTGGCTCGCCATAGTGTTGTGCATCACCGCGTTCTTGACGGTCGAAAGTTCAGTGAACTTTTGTGTGACCGTGTGTATGCAAGCCAAGCTTGAGTGGAATTCTGTCGGAAAAAACATCCAAGAGTTTTCCCTATTGGAGGATTTCCCCTTACCTATTGTTCTAGGGAAAACTGTAAAATGTTGGATATCCCCTCACTTTCTTTCTCAGTGACAGTGTTCACAAAGTACAGATCGAGTGGTGAATAATCCAATAGGGGCACTGAGGCAGAACGGACCAGAGAGAGGACCAGTAGTGTATTTAGGTTTTGCGCTGCCCTAGGCCTGACTAAACTTGTGCACCCCCTAATTTAAATATGACCCACTCCTTCCTAACAAGGCCACACCCCTTGCCTCTTTAAGACCTGCCCTGAAATTTTCAAGTGGGGACACTAGTTCTGAGGACCTTGGGGGTTGCAATGGATTACCTTAATTTGCATAGGTTTCCTCTCACTTCCTGTTTGGCTTTGGGGCAGGAAGTGAAGGGAAATCTCTGCAATGGGACAGGGATGGTAAAAAATAAACTGACAGGGGCTATAACTCTCCCTTATTCTATCCAAAATGAAAAAAAAAAAAGTGTTGCCTATAGTTCTACTTTAAGAAATATTTCTGATAATTTTATGGAGAGGACTAAGAAGATATAACCATGCCAATGGTGCAGCAGAAAACATATAGCACAGTGAGGAATGTTTGTGTGTGTTATGATAAAACAGTCAAATTTAGAAGCCCCCTCACAGTTGCGGAATGCAGGCCGCCCACATACGGAAAGCAGTACGGCTGCTTTATGGACTAACGGACTAGTAGACTAATTTGCCTCTCAGCCCAGTCCGCCTCATAAAACTGTCGCTACACTAACAGCATAGCGCAAGCCAGCGGGGACTCTTTCCATGCTACCTCCCTGCAAAGTGTTGCCCTAGGCCTGGGCCTTGTTGGCCTAGGCCAGGATACAATGTTGGAGTGGACCTTAGCAAAGCGGAACCATAGGAGGGAGTATTATGTGGAGTTTTCTCAATTGCATTTATCCATCTTGATGCAAGTTGGATTTGGCTGATGATAATCCTCAAGTTCAAGTGGGGCAGACCCATTAAATACAGCAAAACATAATAAAAGGATGTTTTAATCCTGCAAACACTGTGACAATGTATGCGTTTGCTGGATAAACCTAAAGAAGTGATCCTTGGACAGTTTACTAAATACTGGTAACCCTGAAAGAAACTGACAGATGACCAATGGCATACCAACTTGAATTTCTGCAGTCCAGTTTTCACAAAGCTTTGCTTTGGCATAGGAGGACATTTCTGCTTACCTTTGCCTTTTTGTAGCAGCAACTTGAGATGTGGCAGCTTCCTGCTTTTTTTCACATTTCCTTTAATATGTTCAGGTACTTGGCTGTCACTAGTTACTATCTCATTCGGAGCGATCATTGAAAATCCCCTAGGCAGCTTCATACCTGACCAGAGTAGGGTTGCCACCTTTTCTTCAAGTCAAACCCGAACACTTTATCGGCGCACGGCAATATTTTTATTTTTTTATAGTATAAACTATAGATATATCTTGCTATTAAATAACATTTCTAATCATATGACATTAATAACAAGAGTTCCCCTTTACATCAGTGTCCACAGAGTTCCCCTTTTACATCTGAACTCTCAGAGTTCCCTTTCACTGTAAGGGGGGACTCTACAGACTCTGATGTAAGGGAGAACTCTGGGGACTCTAACATAAGAGATGCTCTGGGAACCCTGAGTTAAGGGGGAACACTAAGAACTCTGATGTATGGAGAGGACTTTGATGTAAGAAGGAATACTGTGCCCTTTGGTAGAAAGGGGAACTCTGATGTAAAGGTTGCTCTGAGAACCCTGATTTACCTAAGTGTACTCTCTCAGAGGCAGGAGAGAGAAAGGGGGAGACTTCAGTCACAGACAGGGATGGATGGTGAGCTCACTCACCCCTTGACAGTCAGCACCTCTCACCCAGACCCAGATGTATCTGAGGCCGCTGGACTTCTAATTAAGAGAGTAAGAGATACAGATCAAGCCGTCTCTCCTTTCCTGTCTGTGTGTTTGAGGAGGGGGGGGGGGGGGTGGGAGTGCTGGCTTTAGGCAGTGTGAAAGAGGGTGTAACAGACACTCTCAGCTTACATAACTGCAGCCAGTAACCCTGCTGGGAAGCCATGGTCCAGTCTAAATAATGTGTTTGGGTTTCAGGCAGTCTGAAACCTGGACGCATGGTTCCAAACCCGAACTGTCCGGGTGAATCCTGGACAGGTGGCAACCCTAGACCAGAGAAAGCCGGAGATGAATACAGCACCCTATGATCTGATTAACACTGGCACAGCATGCTAGGAAGTACAAGGATTTATTGGTAAATGGAGCAAAATCAGTCTCAGTGCACACTAAAGCTGTAGAGGATGGAGAACCCTGTGCATTTCATTTTTCTGTGTACCATTGTACAATTCTATGTACCAAATGGGAAATCTATCTCTGCTTCCTGCCCCAGAGATAAAGAAATAAGTTAAAACAAATCCCCCAAAGTGTGGGCAATTCTACTCTTAAGGCCGCGTACACACGCGCGGACTGTTGGCCCAACCTTGTCCGCTGAACAGTGTTTGGGCGGACAGTCCGCTCGTGTGTGGGGCTTCAGCGGACAGTTTCAGCGGACAGTTGGACGAACAAGGTCTTACGGAAATTCAGAAAAACTGTCCGCTGAAACAAGGTTTCAGCGGACTGTTCGCTCGTGTGTAGGCTTGTTCGGCCAACTAAGTCTCGCGCATGCTCAGAAAGGATTTTCACGCCGAAAGCTATAATGCAGTGTATAGGACGTCGTATTTTTCGTCCCGTCGTACGTGATCGTCATCGCGCACAGTTTCAGCAAACTGTTCGTCCGTCGTGTGTGGCCATGTCCGTCCATGCTAAGTTTGAGCGGACTGTTCGCTCAAACTGTTGGACGGACAAAGTTGGGCCAACAGTCCGCGCGTGTGTACGCGGCCTCAGGCCCTTGCACACGCTTTTCGGACGTCAATTGTCCGCAAATCTTAACGTTAGTACGGTGCTTTCAACAACTGATTTCACTTTTTCGTCAGACAAAAGCTGGATGTACAGACTATAAAATTTTTGTCGGATGTGAACTCAACATATGCTTTTCATTTCATTAGTTTGGTTTTCATATGAAAAAATTGTAAGAGCAAGATTACATATGCTCAGAAACAAAACAATACATACAAAACTATTCAACACATTACGTCAATTCTGACGTTGTATTCTTGTATTGTTAGTAACCTCTTCACTTTCGACATGAGACTAGCATGCCACAAAAATCGGACATTCTGTTTCCAAAAATCAAAGCGCGTGTACGGGGCTTTAGACAGTTAGTGAAAACTGTAACATTTTGGATATCCCAAAATTTGGTTGATGATGAATGCTCAAGTCTTAGTAGGGTAGACCAATTAAATACAGTTGAACATAATAAACCATTTAAAATAAATCTCTAGTCTAACGTAAAGCCTCTCTACCAATTTGTAGGTAATATGGAAAGCACGTTTGAGGCATCTGGTTGGTTTGATGTTCCCCCTCATCTATCCCTTTGACAGTCCCGTAATCAGACTTCTGGCATCGTTCACTGAAATAAATTGGTGAATCTCCCCAATGGCGACACCTAAGTAGAATGGACCAGAGAGAGGACCTTAACAAAGCGGAAACATAGGCATTATGTGGTGTTCTCACTCTTAAATTTGTCCATCTTGATGCAAGTTGGATTTAACTGAAGATGATGCTCAAGTCCAAGTAGAGCAGACCAATTACTGGTAAATACAGCAGAACATAGAAATCCATTTACAAGAAATCTCTAGTCAAACATAAAGCATCTCTAGAAATTTGAAGGTAATTTGGAAAACGTGTTTTAGACATCTGTTTGGTTTGTAGGTCCCCCTCCTCTATCACAGTCCCCGGGTCAGGCTTCTGGCAATGTTCATTGTTGGGCATTATGTGCTTTAAACGAATGATGGCTATTTTGCAAATAATAATGGATAATTAGATATTCAACACTCCTCTTTTGTTCTGAAGAAGTGGACTTTGGTTCACAAAACATGTTGAGAATAGGGATGGCCGAACGGTTCGCCTGGCGGTCGTTTCGTGGCGAATTTCGGCTGTTCGCGGTCTGCCCAATCGGCGGACTATTGCCGCCGTTCGCCCGGCGGACTTCCGTGTTTACTGTGTAAAAGAACTTTGACCTATGATGACACATCCATCATGGGGTACAGGACAGCCAATTGAGACATTACAGCACATGGACACTTGGACATTCCCCCCTAACTTATAAATAGACCCGATCCGGCGGCATTTTACATTCTTTCGTTTGTCACTATAGGGAGAGGTTGCTGTGTGGAGCAGGGAGAGACTGCAGTGACCCAAATCGCTAGCTATTAGGTCCACAAAAGTTATTTTAAGGACTGGTATGGTATAGGTGTTAGGTGTAGTTCAGGATATAGGTTTGAGGCACTGCTGTGCTAGTGATTGTTGCAGCAGCCTGTCTTTTGTCAGTGTAGAGAGAGGGACAGGACGCTGTGTGCAGCAGGGACAGTCAGTTTAAACATTAGCTGTTACTATTAGGTCCACAAAAGTCCTTTTCAGGACTGGTATGGTAAAGTAGTACAGGATATAGTTTTGAGTGCTATTCAAGTTATTGTTCCAGCAGCCTGTGTTTTGTCAGTTAAAATAGGGACAGGCAGGAAGCTGTGTGTGGCAGTGAGGGACAGTCAGTTTAATCAGTAGCTGTTACTATTAGGTCCACAAAGGTTCTTTTCAGGACTGGTATGGTAATAGGCTTGTACACGTATAATATTCTTTATTCCAAATATAGAAAGAATATTATACTTGACTGCTGCCCTTCTGCTGCAGTAGTCCTTTATCAGTATAGGGACTGAGGTACAGTCTGCTAATCATTCACAACCTACTAGTTCCACAAAGGTCCTTATAAGGACTGGTAAGGTATAGGGTACTACAGTACATAGGGTTGAGTGAGGTACAGTCTGCTATTCCTTAAGGACTGGTATAGGTCCACAATATATAGGGTTGAGGTGCACTACTGCTGACTGCTGCCCTTCTGCTGCAGTAGTCCTTTATCAGTATAGGGACTGAGGCACAGTCTGCTAATCATTCACAACCTACTAGTTCCACAAAGGTCCTTATAAGGACTGGTAAGGTATAGTATACTACAGTACATAGGGTTGAGTGAGGTACAGTCTGCTAATCCTTAAGGACTGGTATAGGTCCACAATATATAGGGTTGAGGTGCACTACTGCTGACTGCTGTCCTATTCTGCAGCAGTCCTTTATGAGTATAGGGATTGAGAGTTTTGTCAGAGGGTGATTTAAAAAATGACAGGCAGAGGAAGAGACAGGCCCTTCCACAGGGGTGGTAGGGGTAGGGCAGGAGCAACAGGCTTGAGCCAAAGTGGGAAGTTGCAGAAGGTGCGTTCAATTACTTTAAAGGATGCACCAGACTTGGTTGAGTAGCTCACTCAGCCTTACTCTTCGGCACCCTCCTCATCCTCTCAATCTGCACCCTCTTCTTCACTCTCTGCTATGTGCACCCCCAAAGACACTACCACCAACAACACCACCACCACCACCACCACATACCTTCCGCTTGAGTCACAGGAATTATTTTCTGCTCCATATCAAGACATTTCTGATGCGCAGCCACTCTTGGCATTGGATCAGGAAGAGGAGGTAGCAACAACCGCTACTCAGCAGTCTGATGACAGTACCCAGATCAGCCCAAGGAGGAGGTTGGTCCCCGGTGTTGCTGCCTACTCCGAGATCTCTACTTATAGCGGTGAGGAAGTTGACGTCAATGATGACGTGTCTAGTGATGTCACGTGGGTGCCCACAAGAGAGGAAGAGGAGGGGAGTTCAGAGGGAGATATGGACCAGCAGATAGGGAGGAGAAGCAGGAATAACTTACATTGCACAGGAGAGACAAAGCAGACTGCTAATGTATCAGGAGCGAGTCATCGACCATGTACGGTCACATCTGGCGCTCCCAGGATGCCGGCACATGGCTCCGCAGTGTGGGCTTTTTTTAACGTGTCCGCTGCTGACAATAGTGTTGCCATCTGCAATCTTTGCAGTCAACGCATTAATCGCGGTAAGCCCAACACTCACCTAGGGACGACCGCCTTAAGAAGGCACTTAAGCAGCCATCACCGAGCCCAGTGGGAGCAACGGAACACACAGTCACACTCCAGGCTCTCACCGTCCAGCCTCGTCTTCTACTTCTCCTTCTCCTCTCTCCTCACAATTGTCCTCCACTCCACCTTCCATCACGCCAAGCTCACGTTTTTCTGCAAAAAGGCAGGCTTCCGTGGGCCTAATTTTCGAGCGTAAAAAAATGATGACGCCGGATAACCCTCTTGCCCAACGGTTGACGGCTGGCTTGTCAGAACTGATAGCCCGCCAACTACTGCCATATAAACTGGTGGACTCGGAGGTCTTTCGAAAATGTGTGGCCATTGGAACACCCACATGGAAGGTCCCAGGAAGGAAGTATTTCTCAGAGAAGGGCATTCCAGAGTTATATGGCCATGTTCAGCGGCAAGTGAATGTATCTCTGGCACACAGTGTCGGTGCCAAGATACATCTGACCACAGACACGTGGTCTAGCAAACACGGGCAGGGAAGGTATATCACTTTTACTGCCCACTGGGTGAACCTTCTGACGGCCGTCAAGCATGTAACCCGTGGCACCCGTGTAGATTTGGTTTTACCGCCACGGATTGCATGCAGGCCTGGCTCTTCTTCTCCTCCTCCTCCTACTCCATCCTCCTCTCTCTCCTCCTCGGCTGACTCCTCCTTTTCCGCTAGCGTCTCTCCCGCTGCGCCGCCCAAGCTCCCCAGAACCTATTCGACATGCCAGATGAGACGTTTCCATGTCGTGCTGCGTCTGTTGTGCCTGGAAGCCAAGAGCCACACTGGCCCGGCACTCCTTTCAGCTTTGTGTTCACAGGCAGATCAGTGGCTAACACCGCTCAATTTGACAGTTGGTAAAGAGGTGTGTGACAACGGTGCCAATCTGCTTAGCGCATTGAAACAGGGCAAAATCACGCACGTGCCATGCATGGCACACGTCTTAAACTTGGTCATGCAGCGATTCGTTGTCAAATACCCTGGGGTCCAGGACATCTTGCGGCAGGCAAGGAAAATCTCGGCCCATTTCAGAAGATCTTACACGGCCATGGCTCGCCTTGCTGACATTCAGCGGCGACACAATCTGCCGGTCAGACGTCTTATTTGCGATTGCCCGACGCGATGGAACTCAACTTTTTATATGCTTGATAGGCTGCTCCAGCAGAAACATGCAGTTAACGTCTACCTGTATGAACTCTGCGGCAGAACCGGTTCTGGGGAGCTGGGGTTTTTTTTAACCGCGCCAGTGGCTGCTCATGCGCGACACATGCAGACTTCTGCGCCCATTTGAGGAGATCACCAAACTGGTCAGTCGCAGCCATGGCGCCATCTGTGACATGGTACCTTATGCCTTCTTTATGGAGCGTGCATTGCGTCGTGTCATTGATCAAGCTGTGGAGGAGCAGGAGCGGGAAGATGAGGAAGTCGCAATGCTGGATGAATTCCCAGGGGGGGCTACTCTATCTGAGACAAGTCAACAACAGGAGTCTGAAGAGGAGTCAGAGGAGGATGGTGCCGGGGCGGATGAGGAGGAGCAAGAAGAGCATGCTTTAAACCTTTCTGGGATCCCTGTTGTGCGTGGATGGGGAGAGGAGAATGAAGAGGACGACATTATCCTGGATGATGAGCAGGAGCCAGGCCACCACACCGCTTCCAGTTTAGTGCAAATGGGGGCCTTCATGCTCCAGTGTTTTAATAGGGACCCCCGTATAAAAAGCATAAGGGTCAAGGACCAGTACTGGGTGGCAACGTACTTAGACCCCCGGTACAAACACAAAATGGCGGAAATGTTACCGCCGTCGCAGAGGGCTGTCAGAATGCAGCACTTCCAGGCCTTGCTTCGAGAAATGCTGCATTCTGCTTTTGCGTGCGCTGGCAGAGGAGCAATTCCCACTCCCAGAGAAGGAGTTGCGGGTACCAATCCAACAGCGCTTGCAAGAAGAGGCTGGTTTGAAGATGTGTTGGTGACTTCGGATATGAGGTCATTCTTTCAGCCGATCCATCGACAGGTGTCATCCGGATCCAGCATCAGGGAACGCCTAGACCGTCAGGTGTCCGACTACATCGGGTTAACGGCCGATGTGGACGCTCTGAGGAGTGATGAACCCCTGGACTACTGGGTGGGCAGGCTTGACCTCTGGCCAGAGCTTGCCCAATTTGCAATGGAACTGTTGGCTTGCCCCTCATCCAGTGTCCTGTCCGAAAGGATGTTCAGCGCAGCAGGGGGGATCGTGACCGATAAGCGTACTCGCCTAGCTCACGACAGTGTTAACTACCTCACATTTCTAAAAATGAATGAGGCATGGATCTCGGAGGAATTCAACACATGTGACCAGTAGACCATGTATATGTCTATAAACAATTTTTTTAATCAAGCACACAGACCTTCTTTCTTCATTTGGCTCACTTCCTTGTCCAAAAAAAGCATACCGTACTATATGCCCGTACCCTTCTCTTTGAAGAGGTTGAGCGGTGTCATATTTCTACTGGGGCTGCTTATTATGAGGGGTTCCCACCATCCCTGTGCTGTGCTGACATCCTCCTGGGGCTGTACCTCTGCTGTGCATATTATGAGGGGCTCCCACCATCCCTGTGCTGTGCTGACTTCCTCCTGGGGCTGTACCTCTGCTGTGCATATTTTGAGGTGCTCCCACCATCCCTGTGCTATGCTCATTATGAGGGGCTCCCACCATCCCTGTGCTGTGCTGACTTCCTCCTGGGGCTGTACCTCTGCTGTGCATATTTTGAGGTGCTCCCACCATCCCTGTGCTATGCTCATTATGAGGGGCTCCCACCATCCCTGTGCTGTGCTGACTTCCTCCTGGGGCTGTACCTCTGCTGTGCATATTTTGAGGTGCTCCCACCATCCCTGTGCTATGCTCATTATGAGGGGCTCCCACCATCCCTGTGCTGTGCTGACTTCCTCCTGGGGCTGTACCTCTGCTGTGCATATTTTGAGGTGCTCCCACCATCCCTGTGCTATGCTCATTATGAGGGGCTCCCACCATCCCTGTGCTGTGCTGACTTACTCCTGGGGCTGCTTATTATGAGGGGCTCCCACCATCCCTGTGCTATGCTGACATCCTCCTGGGGCTGCTTATTATGAGGGGCTCCCACCATCCCTGTGCTATGCTCATTATGAGGGGCTCCCACCATCCCTGTGCTATGCTGACTTCCTCCTGGGGCTGCTTGCGGTGCAGGTGTCAGTGCTGTATATCACAATACTGATGTCAGTGCTCTCTGTCACGGTGCTGCTGTCAGTGCTGTATATCATGGTGCTGATGTGAGTGCTTTATGTCACGGTGCTGATGTCAGTGCTCTCTATCACGGTGCTGCTGTCAGTGCTGTATATCACGGTGCTGGTGTGAGTGCTTTATGTCACGCTGCTGATGTCAGTGCTCTCTATCACGGTGCTGCTGTCAGTGCTGTATAGCACGGTGCTGGTGTGAGTGCTTTATGTCACGCTGCTGATGTCAGTGCTCTCTATCACGGTGCTGTTGTCAGATGACTCTATCACGGTGCAGGTGTCATTGCTGTATGTCACGCTGCTGATGTCAGTGCTCTGTATCACGGTGCTGCTGTCAGATGACTCTATCACGGTGCAGGTGTCATTGCTGTATGTCACGCTGCTGGTGATCATCTCCTGCACCCTCTTCTTTGCCTACCCTGGTCCCTGACCTTCCCTCTCCTCTATTGCCTTCATGCGCTCCACAGTCCTGAATTGTCACAACAATTTCCCATATAAAAAAAGAATGCTTGTAGTTGTCGATCCCAGATTCACCTCATACATGTGTTGTGTCATTGGCCATGTGGTGGGACTATGTTTGTACAGCTAATAATTATTTTGTGGCTGCAAATTTGACCTATAGGTTTGCGAAGTTCGCCTCCCATTGAAGTCAATGGGGCCCGCCACGAACGTTCCGGTTCGCGAACTATCGGCCGCGTTCCCAGTCCGCGTTCGCGAAAAGTCCCGTCGGAAGTTCGTCCATCACTAGCGGTCAGCAATAGTGCACCAGCACCCTATATATTGTACAGCTATACCAGTCCTTACAAGGACCTTTGTGAACCGAGTAGCTAGTGATGTGCAGACTGTACCTCAGTCCCTACACTGATAAAGGACTGCTGCAGAATAGGGCAGCAGTCAAGTATAATATTCTTTCTATATTTGGAAAAAAGTATATTATACGTGTACAACCCTATATACTGTACTACACCTATACCATACCAGTCCTTAAAAGGACCTTTGTGGACCTAATAGTAACAGCTAGTGATTAAACTGACTGTCCCTGCTGCACTGACAAAAGACAGGCTGCTCCCATCACAAGCACAGCAGTGCACTGAACCCTATTTACTGTACACCAATACCTGTCCTTAAAAGGACCTTTGTGGACCTAATAGTAACAGCTAGTGATTAAACTGACTGTCCCTGCTGCACACAGCGTCCTGTCCCTCTCTGCACTGACAAAAGACAGGCTTCTGCAACAATCACTAGCACAGCAGTGCACTCAACCCTATATCCTGTACTACACCTATACCATACCAGTCCTTAAAAGGACTTTTGTGGACCTAATATTTAGCGATTTGTGTCACTGCAGTCTCTCCCTGCTCCACACAGCAACCTCTCCCTATAATGACACAAGAAAGAATGTAAAATGGCCACCAGATCAGGTCTATTTATAAGCTGGGGGAATGTCCAATTGTCCATGTGCTGAAATGTCTCCATTGGCTGTCCTGTACCCCATGATGGATGTGTCATCATGGGTCAAAGTTCTTTCACACTGTAAACACATGTCCGCCGGGCAAACAGCGGCAATAGTCCGCCGATCGGGCAAATCGAGAAAACGCAAAATTTGCCACGAAACGACCGCCGGGCGAACAGTTCGGCCATCCCTACCAGAGAATAGCCACTCACAACTGGATTCTCACAGCTCTCGGATAGACCTCCTCTCACTAGGCCTAGCAGTCGATAGAGTGTTCAAATAAAGCAAAGTCTCTGCCACAGACTTGCATGTAAAACGTTTGAATAAAGTCTCCACCACAGACCTGTTGTAGAACACTTGTAGTAACTGAAGGATGTAGACAAATTTAGAGAGCCCTCATACGGTACCAATATCTTGCAGCCGGTTCGGCGATACCATACGAGTGTAGATTCACTTGGTGTCTTTCAACTAAGAGTCCAGGCTCTTTCTGAGAAGCCAGCCTTCAGCGTGGCCTTCTCCCGAAGAGTCCTCCCCTGGTTGCTTCCTCAGGTGCTGGGCCTCTCCACAGATGAGACGGCACTGGACCACCTTTGAATCCTCCTTCCAGTTACTTTGCCTCGGGCTAGCCAGCCCCGAGACTCAGAATTGGATGGATCCGCACCCCAGGCCATGAGGGCCATGGGGGCTGGTCAGGAGGACCAGGACCAAACAGACAGAAAGATCTTCTGGCCCGGAACCCAGAAACACCTGATCGCAGTACCTTAAGTACCCTCTCCCAGAATGCATAGCAGGATGACACTCCCACTGGGCTGGTTCCGAGAAAAAGTGTCACTCAATGCGCCCAGCCGAACTGCATTCTCTCACTTGCCAGTGATGACAGCGCTACCTGTGGCCAAGCAGAACATAGTGCAATCCAGCTAGACTGGTACTGAAACCATAATTTGGTGTAATTAAGCCCAAAACCAAACCACGGTTATAGGAACATTAAATAGAGAAATATACATAGCGCGTGCTCTTCAGGAGAAGGCGCTACACATGTAAAGGGGAACTCTGCAGATTTAGATGTAAAGGAGGGACCCTGCAGATTTAGATGTAAAGGAGGGACTCTGCAGATTCAGATATAAAGGGTAACTCTGCGCATTCAGATTTTAAGGGGAATTCTGTAGATCTGATGTAAAGGGGAAACTCTATGGATTCAGATATAAAGGAAAACTACAGATTCAGATGTAAAGGGGAAACTCTGTGGACTCTGATGTAAGGGGAGACATATATTAAAATGTTATTTAATCATAAAATATATGTATAGTGTATACTACAAAAAAAATTTGCCATGCGCTGCTAAAGTGTTTGGGTTTGGCTAAGAGAAAAGGTGGCAACCCTACCCAAGACAGCAGGAAGAGAGCCCGCTGTAGAACATGTGAAAGGGTACCTCTGTGGGACCATAATAAAGGACCCCACAACAGAAGTAAAGGTCCCCGGGATCAGTGGGAAGGGCCCCATGCTCGAAGGGAAGGGGGGGGTAAGGGGGGCCCTACTTGGTTTCTTGCACTGGGGCTCTGCAGGTTCTAGTTACATAACTGGTGCCTGGCAAATAATGCATAACGAAGAGCTACATTATTACAATACTGACAAATTTACGTCAGTATGTATGTCACTTCATTTTAATATTATTACTATTACATTTATCTTTGGAAATGTTTTAAAATTTTTATAAAAATTGAAAAAGTCTTCTGGTATAACAAGAAGACATGCACATAAGTGTTTTTTTGGTTTTCTATCTACTCCATCCTATGGAACTGAACATTAGCAAATTGAAAGTATGGAGCTGTGCAGTGTTTTGCTTGCAGTCATTCACAGATAATACAGCATGATTGATGAGATCTATAAATGTTCGTTAGCTGAGCTGCAATGAATTTTGCACGGATCGAGTAGCTGACAGGGAATATTGGACCTTTGTCTGATCTGGCTCTGTAGGACTCCGTCTAAGTGATGGAGCACCAGAGATAGTGCTTCCCAATCTATTTACTGCATATGAAATGACTAATTATGATGAAGGCAATGAGAACCACATGAATTTCCTGGTCTGCTTCCTCCTTGTGAGAGAGAACCCCTGGCAAAAACAAAACAAAAAAGGAATGCAATTATGTATTCATTAAAAATAGCATTAAAATTGTTCTAAGGCCAAATTGTTATTCATTTAGGATAAATTAGGGAGGTTTAAAACTGCTGTCAGGTTTTTCTTATGTAGCGGTGACACTTTTAACAAGGTGTCCACTATGTACAAGTTTAGTTTTTTCCTCAGAACAGTAAAGGGGTTCTGAGGGTTGATTGTGCAGGTTTAACTTTGGCCTCAGTTTGGCTGGGCTGTGTTAGGGTTCTGCTTGGTCATGTGTACAGTTAGGTGCACATGACAGGACCAGAAACAGGCCTGGTTGGACGCTTTGGGTATCAGCATTCCTCTGAGCCAATCAGTGGTTGAGCCTGGCCCCGCTGAGGAGTCTGGGGAAGGGTACTGAAGAGGCTGGAGTCACGTGTTCGGGGTTGGTTCGTTAGGCCAGTTCCTGAATCCGGACCGGGGTAGCCCCACGAGGGGTCCCGGTCACGGGAGCGTGTGCTGCCCCGCAACATAGTCAGTTTGACTAGCCCCATTAGACCCGCATGGTCTGAGGTAAGGATCCAGTCAGTTCCGAGACTCAGGAGACTCGAGAGCCTGTGGAACTTGACCTGTAATTTCCTGTAGCAACCACCTGCCTATCTACCCCACAGTCCTTGTAAATTGCAAAAAAATATTGCAAAAGCTGAAGACACAGAGAAGTTCTTTTTGCGAAAAATTCAAAGGCTTGACTCCAGGAACAGTTCACCAATAAAACCGCAGATCGGGCAAAACGACATCCTTACCCTCTTGAACATCATAAGTGGTGATGTAATAAACAGCACTGTCCTTGTCCGGTCTGCAGATCACAACTTTATCACAATAGATGTGCCGACCATAGCTCCAATGCAACAGACACCCCTGGAATTGGTCAAACATTTCCCGGGAGAAGGATTTCTTCTTCAGTGACTTTGGGACCTTAAGGTAGTCCCAGACATCCTCCGCATACCACTTCTTCCGATTCTCTTCCACAATGTCCATGACTTCCCTAGGCACGTAAGGGAATTCAAGTCCATACTCTGTTGCCACCCGCTTGTGAAAGCAACCCCGTCATGATCGGGCAGTGTCTATGCACGGGCAACAGATGAAACTTAAGCTAAAAAGCTTTTAAAATGTTAAAACCTTTACTCATGGCAATCTGGGTTCAAAGTACTAATCGTCTCCCTCATCAGAGCCAGACTCGGTTGGTGAACCAGGCGATGAATCTCCAGCAGGCCTATAACTCTCCGCAGTATTATTTGCAGCTCCCCGTGGTCAGCACTTGAATACTTTCCCCCAGATATCTGGTCTAGGGGTGCAGGAGGTAGGCCTAGAAGGTCACTGAGCCGTTCCTTCACTTGAGCAACTGTCCATGACTTCTGCAACAGTCTCTGGAACCTCAGAGGGGGCAGGATCCCCTCTGGCAATCCGAGCCCCAAAGGATGATGCTGTGGCATACACAATAGACTCCTCAGTGGAGATACCCGTGGCCCAGTCACACTGGAAGGCCCGGGGTTGCACGGTGGGCTGCTCAAATTTAAAAATGTACTCACTGCACCTCCAACACCTGGCGGACGGCCGAGGGTTTGCGACCAACCCATCGCATCTTCCGCATAACACTCCGAGGGCCTCGACATCCACTATAGTACACAGAATAAACCCGCCTCTGTGGCAGCAAACGAATGCCCGTGTCTGTAATCACTGTACCGGACATCTGCACACTTGCTGGACCCCTCACTGTAGGCATCCCATCCTGGGTCCTGGTGCTGGCTGCATTCTTCTGAGAAGGCAACGGTTTCTCTTTCTCCACACCGAGAAGTCAACCACACCTCTTCTCCTTCCGCAATACACTCTCACACGGTGCCTCGAGTGGGAAAAGATTAGCATCACTCCTCCCACTGGGCGCTGGCTCCTGTATAATTTTGTGGGCTTTTAGTACAGGCTCCTCCCTTACGCACCTCAGTGAAAGTCTCTCCAAAATGGCACTGATCTTTATGGCGCAGTCCAAAAATACTTCACCCTCTGTTCCAAGGCCCTGCGAGGTAACTGTAAATCCCGGACTGCGAGCCCCACGTGGGGCGGCCATAACCCTCAATGGGGCGGCCTTGACTTTTGGGCTTACCAGTTACCTCCGCTTGGCTTGTTCTTCCTGGTCTAGGGGTTCCCAGGGTTACTACCCAACGACTTTGGACGCTGACACCATAAAAGTCCTTTAGAAAGGTTTTTATTTGCAGGGGTAACATCCAACAAACACAGTCTCGTATGGGAACAGAGGGCAAGGGTGAAGAAACTCAGGCACCTTAAACTGCTAATCTTTGCTAAAGTCTCTAATACAACCCAGAGAGTAGCCACTCGCAGCTGGGCACTTCAAAGCTGAGCAAATCTCTAGCCAGAGATTATGGCAGATCTGGAACTTGCCAAGTCTCTAACCTAACAAATTTGCAACCGAAAGTAAACAGGAACCTTTCCTCAGTACCTGGAATGTTCTCTGTGTCCTTGGCAGTACTGGAAAAATGTGTCCTTGACAACCCAGCAACCAGGCACTTCTTGGGATGCCAGCTTGTTGGCCCTCCTCCGAAGAGTCCTCCCCCGATCGCTTACACGGGCTGCGGTGCCCCTCCAAGTTGAGAGCACACCCGGACGCCTTGAATCTTCCCTCAATTACTGCGCCTCGGACCAGCCGGTTCTGAGACTCGGGAACAGATGGATCCTTACCCCACACCATGCGGGTCTAATGGGGCTAGTCAAACTGACCATGTTGCGGGGCAGCACACGCTCCCGTGACCGGGACCCCTCGCGGGGCTACCTCGGTCCGGATTCAGTTACAGGCAGCTCTGGCCTAACGAACCAACCCCGAACACGTGACTAGAGCCTCTTAAGTACCCTTCCCCAGACTCCTCAGCGGGGCCCGGCTCACCCACTGATTGGCCCCGAGGAATGCTGATACCCAAAGCATCCAACCAGGCCTGGTTCTGGTCCTGTCATGTGCACTTAACTGTACACATGACCAGGCAGAACCCTAACACAGCCCAGCCAAACTGAGGACCAAGTTAAATCTGCACATTCAACTCTCAGAACCCCTTTACTGTTCTGAGGGAAAAACTAAATTTGTACATAGCGGACACCTTGTTAAAAGTGTTGGCTACACTTATTAGGAATATTTTTTTCACTTCCTGTCCTGTAGACTTAAAAGAGAAGTATGGGAATATTTATTTAAATCATACTGTAGCACCCTCTAGTTGGTATGCTAGAGAGAGATAGAATTTTTTTCATAGTGTAGGTAAATTGTAATTGTCGGAAAGATATGTTTTATTTCTAGGTCCGTCTGACTTTTGGGAAAGAAAAGTCCGCTGGAGCCCACACACGATCGAATTGTCCGACGGATTCCAGTCCACCTGACCTAGTCCGTCAAAAAGTCTGATCGCGTGTAAGCGGCATAAAAAAGTTAACTTGTGTTGTAGATTTAGTTTCATCCCCCGTTAACGTTCCTATTTTCAGTCTTTATGATGGAGTCGTCTTCCAAGATCCAGGCTCTCTTCCATATTGCCTCTTGCTTCTTGGAGTCCTGCAAACCTACTTCTACTTCTTTTGTTCAGCACATGGCTGTGTCTAAGTACTTTGTTTTTCCCACTACTCCCTGCCAACATCATTTCCTGTAGCATGAGCCAATGAACCAGTCCAACAAGGGGAAGCTTCTACTTATTTTTATGCTATAAAAATTACTATAATAGCCATAGCAACACAGGTTCATTAGCATAGGGGAGCTTCTACTTATATTCATGCTATTAAAAAATCACTATTGCCATACAACACAGGGTACCATTGGTAACTGGATGGGTGCAAAGCTTTTAAACACTGATCTGTACAGGGTTTAAAATAATAAATATGTGACAAACAGGGAGTAAATGTTAAAAGAATACAGGAAGAACACATATTAATGACTGCATATGAAGGATATCATGCCCGATAATAAAAAAAAAGTTTAAATAATTACTTCCATATGGCATTGTGAGTAACATTTTAGTATGGTACCCCTCCAATCAGTGGCAATAGCAATACCAAGGTAGGGAACCCCAAACATGGACCGTACATCTAACTGTCCAAATCCTCGTTTTTTTTTTTTTTTTACATTATTCTGATTTTACACTGTGCATCAACCACCACAATAAAATGTATATTCTGGTATATGCAGAACACTGCAATAACTTTCTTCAGATATATTCAGGAAATTGATGGGTTTTGGGTAGATTTAATCCTGCTAGAAAGCTTAATTCAGCTTCTTTGTCCTTGCTGCATGACTGGATGTAACTGCCACACTGAATATATGTATGGTCATAAATACAGGTAGCAGTAAAAACAATGCTCAGCGGTTTTAGAAGCAAGGGTTGAGTAGATACTGAATTGTGAAAATCTTCAACCTGCAAAAGCCATACATTGGTGATTTGTACCTTGATGATAGATCTAATAAAAAAAATACTAGTCCTTCATCTTACAAGCAATATATAAAATTGTGTAGCAGTTTGGTTTAAAAAAGGAGAAAAAAAATAATTGGTCTAAGAATATTTTTTTGCCATTGAAACTAAGCATCTGCTTTTAGGTCTTCAAAGGAAGCTTGTGACATCTAAATTGATCTAAATTGTTTTTAATAGGCTAAGTAATTTTTTTCCAAAAAATAGCCTAAGTAGTCAAGGAGCCCCAGTTAGAAAACTGGGATTGTAGGATTTGAATTCATTTTATTGTCATAACTGTAGACCATTTGGGTCACCCCAGAATCCTGGCTGACAAACTCCCAGCTAGCAACCCCCACGTCCTGCCTTTGTTTTCACTCCTGGGATAATGAGTAATGATGGGAGTGAGTGTCCCATCCCATATTCAAAGCAAACTCATGCATCCATCCATGTCTCCATGCCTTATTTTGTTGAGAAATCACTCTGAAAAAACGCCCCCAGCCAAAGCCATCTTGAGTAAGGGCAGATGATTCATATAGTATTTATTTCCTGGAATACATCTGCTCTTAGTTTAGGCATGTGGGCAGGAGGGTGTGCTTAGATGAGAAAGCCCCACTTTCTTTCCTCCAGATGAAAAAAAAAATGGAATGTATGACATCATTTTGGCCTAGGCTCAAAAACAGGAAGCAACTGAAGAAGTGACAAAATATATAAAAATAAAACAAGTATATATAATATACCTTCCTATCTATTTACTAATGCTACCAGAATAGGGATTAAAACAGTCATGCTGAATAAGATAGTTTAGTTCCACTTTAACGTCCTGGCAACAGGGCAAGAACATGGGGATTACTTGCTGTCAGTTTTTCAGCCTGACCACCGGGAGGAAGAGGGGGTCCAAATGGCCAATGGATATGACAAAAAAATGAATTAACTTTTTTGAAAAGCTGCACAGTTGTTTAATTTCTGCAGGGGATCTTTCACTGCATCGACATTTTTCTACAAAAAGTTCAATATGGTCTTTAACCTATTGCCAACCAGCGAAGTACCTGTACGTCGCTGGACTTCAAGTGGTTATACCGGGATGATGTCTGAAGCTGCAGGCATCCTCCCGGTAAAGTTTTTTTTAGAGCCGTCTCACTTGTAAAAGCAATCCTATCAACTAACTAGCAGCTGGATTTCTTTTACAAGCAGTAGGAGGGGATGTTCCCCTCTCCCACCTCTTTCCACAGCTTTACTGAGATCTCCTGTACCACCTGGAGTCCCAATCGACCAGCTGGATGATCATGGAGGCGATCAAAGACCGGACTAGCCTTGTGATATATGAACCCGAAAGAGGTGAGCTTACATCACTTCTGGTTTCCCTGTAAGTGAGTGGGAAGTGTCCCATCCCCCTGCACTCAGGAGCAAAGGCGAACGCATGCACGCAAACAGCGATCGTCCCACACATGTGAGGTATCACCATGAACATTAGATCATAGGCATAGATTCTAGCACAGACCTCCTTGGTAATCTAAAGTGGTAACCTGTAAAGGCTTTTAAAGCATCCCCTATGGATAATAACATTTACGTAGTTTGTCGCCATTGCATGGGCATGCGCAGTTTTAAAGCGTGACATGTTTGGTATCTATTTACTCAGAGGGAAAGAATCAATTCCGTGTGCGCTGACTAATGGTACGAATAAACAAAAAAACACACGCACAGGGAGCTTCCACACTTAAATGTGCCACCACATGTGATAACAATAAATACAAGTGTATAATGTGGTGCTCACTCAAAATCAATAATAGGAAAATCCATTTAACCCACCAACACAGATTAAATGCCTAATAAAGTGGTAAAGCCAAAAGGGCTCTAATACAAACAATAATAAAGATGTGCACAGAGCAAATAAATAAATCAATAAATCAAGTCATCAAAATGTGGTAATTAGCCAGTAGGATGAATTGATTTATTGATTTATTTATTGATTTATTTATTTTCAGGGGCTTTAACCCCTTCACAATGACTATACGCAAATATGCGGACTCTCGGTGGGTGGGTCGAGTGGCCACTAATTTGAGTACCACGCCACAGATACAGCACAGTTACTAGTGGCTAACAGAAAGCTCACAGTCACTGCTTGCGATTGGGAGCTTTGGGAACATGTGACCGCCAATGACGGCAGTCACATGATCATAAGCCCCACCTTGTGGCATCAGAAACCCCTTAAATGGGCAGGAGGCGTTGGCTCAAAGAGGCTAATGCATGTATTGTGTGAATGAGGCCTAAAGCAGAACTAAGCCCATCATTATAACGGTTTCCCAAAACAGTTGCATTAAAGGCAATAACTGTCACAATCAAATGGCTGGTGTCATAATAACTGATCACATGTCCCTCACCATGGCAACTGCAGATCAGACTAAGATGGCCGCTGTCTGGCAGTGAAGAAAAGGGGGTGGCTTTAGTTCCGCTTTAAACCAGGCCTTACATTAGCTCTAGGAATCAGCCCAGCTCTGTCAAGTTGCTCCTGAGACCAGCCAGCGTTAGATTGACACCGACCCCCCGTAACATGAAGAAAAAGGTGAAGGATTATGTACTCTTCATTTTACTGATTTCAGTCCTTTTTTCGGCAGTCACAGGTGATATAAATCATATTATATTTATGTTTTAAATATAATAGTATATATATTGTTTAGGATCTCTATTTTGGATGCCCAGAACATTTTTGAAAAATAGAAAAAAGAATATTAAAGAATATTAAATATTCCACCTTTTATTTTTAGTTTGGTTTTAAAGTATTTTTTTGTGGAGAATTCAGTAAAGGATTTCTTAAAGGATTAGTTCACCTTTTAACCACTTGACCTCTGGAAGATTTATCCCCCTTCATAACCAGGCCGTTTTTTGCTATATATATATCTATATGGCTATATTTTTACTATATGGCACTGTGTCACTTTAATTGACAATTGCGTGGCCATGCAATACTGTGCCCAAACAAAAATTTGGTGGTATTTGATCACCACTGCATTTTTTTTGATATTAACAGAAAAATACTGACAATTTTGAAAAAAAAAAAAATATATATATTTTTTTTACTTTCTGCTATAAAACATATCCAATTAAAAAAAAATTGGATTTTTGACTTACTGTAAAATCCGTTTCTCTGTGTTCATTGACAGACACAGCGCTTCCTTGTTCAGAACCATAGGGTTATATCGTACCCTACAGTAGGACACTAGGCATAAAAAAGACTCGGCCATGCCCATGGGCAGTCCTAGGTCATATACACCTCTTTCTCTGCTATAGGCCTTCAGTTTTGTCCCAAGCAGTGTCAGAAGCATTAAAAACTCCATAGAGGGGTGGGGGCTCTGTCTGTCAATGAACTCAGAGAAACGGATTTTACAGTAAGTCAAAAATCCTATTTTCTCATTCGTTCATTGATGGACAGAGTGCTTCCTTATTCAGAACAACAGGGACGTCCTAAAGCAGTGCCAAACATGAGGGGTGGAGCAACGAAAAATCCCAAGGCTAACATAAGAGCCAACCAGGTAACAGAAGGTTAACACAGAAACAAACTGGAGCCTAACCTGAACAATACCCCTTCAAGAGGGAATAGACCTTCTAAACAGCAGCCTGCAACACCCGGATGACCTCGCCCCCTCTGATGCACAGGGACTTCCCAATGACTTCCCAGTGGCGTCAGAGGGGGCGGGGCCACCCGTTTACGTAAACGGGTTATAAAAGAACTGTCACCTGAGAGGATGGTCATTATGGTGGGTGCCTCGGTGGTGGTGTGCAGTTTTTTTTTGTTTGTTTTTTACGGTCCATCGGCGGAGCGAGAGAAGAAGATGAATGGACTTAGTGGGACATTTTTATTTTGTTTATTTTTGTCCCCCCTTTTCCTGCAGCCTGCCAGGTTGCATGTTCAGATAAGGGTCTGGTATGGATTTTTTATGCCATGTTTTTCATTTTGGCGTGGGGTTCCCCTTAAAATCCATACTAGGCCTGAAAGGTCTGGTATGGATTTTGAGGGGAGACCCCTATGCCATTTTTGAAAAAAAAAATTGGCACAGAGTTCCCCTTAAAATCCATACCAGACCTGAAGGGCCAGGTATGGAACTTGGGGGAACCCCCACGCAACTTTTTTTAACATTTTGTTTTGGGGTTCCCCTTAATATTCATACCAGGCCCTTTATATTTGGGGGACCCCCATGCCGTTTTTTTCAATGACTTTTATCTGTATTGCCGAGACCTGACAATTTATTATAGCCACAAGTTTTAAATGACTTTTTTTTCCTTTAGAAATGTGATTTTGTGCAGGGACTATTCCAAACAAAGGAAAAATTTGCCTATTTACAGGCATACTATAGCCACCCCCAGGTACGAAATTTCACCTTTATTGTTTCACTTTAAACATTATTAAAATCACTGCTTCCAAAAAAAGGGCCGTTTTCAAAACTTTTCTTTGCATTGATACATGTCCCCTGGGGACCCAGGTCCCCAACACTTTTTATGACAATACCAAGCATTTAAGCCTTTAAAATTAGCACTTTTGATTTCTCCCATAGACTTTTAAAGGGTGTTCCGTGGCTTTCGAATTTGCCAAATTGTTTGCTATTCGGCGAACAGGCGAACACCCTCATTCCTAGACCTGGGACACAGGGAAGCCAGTACAATGTCCTTAATCAAAAGGAATCAGAGGCAGGAACCATGGACAAGGGCGAAGAAACACTTCATCTTTGTGGATCACCAGGTAAGAAGTATGGCATGGTAACGCCTACAGTTCCGACACTCTGCAAGCAGAGGTGATAGCAACCAAAAAACCCCAGAGGGACCGACCACTCCAGGGAGTATCCGCGCCCCACACCACTCCAGGGAAGGAGAGGAGGGGGTCCTTACTTACCACTCCAGCAAGAGCGCGGGTAACTCTTCTAGACAGATCCTCCTCGCCACCGAAGTGGGGGGCTGTCGGGCATGAGGAACGTTGCATCACAGACCGAGACCCAATCGTATGCAAACTCGCAAGACATTTAACTCCCAGGGCCAGCCCCATCCAGTGGGGCTATGTTGCAGCTGACCTAGTGCGTATCTGCGGTCTGCACGTGCTCACTGGTCAGACTGGGGAGACCACTGGATCTTAGTGTCCAGCCCATCGCCCACTCTGGCAGTTGATTGTAGATCTCACAGAATACCTGTGAAAGACAGGAATTCCCCCTCTGCCCCAGAAAGGTGCCAAAGGAAGGATTAAGGAGTACAAGGAGCAGAAGTTCCACTTTTGGGTGGAATTCTGCTTTAAGTGGTGAAACTTCCCTCATATACACACAGAAGTTTATTCCTTTGATCTAAAGGACAAATCGTTACAATGTTTATACTTAGCTCCCCTAAAGAATGTTGTGATAGTTGGCAGACTGCTTGTTTTTTTTTTTTTTTATAGCTGTTGGCTTTAGCAGACCAAAGAATTCTCTGCATAGAAAGAATTGGGAAAATACTTTGTCAAGATCACAAGTGGGAAAAAATTGCGATAATGATTCCTTGCGATTATTCGTGCAGCTCTAGTGTAATGTATTTGTTGCTTTTACTGGGGGAAGTAATGGATTTTATTTCCTGCTTTGCGGGGAAAGAAAATCTATTACTTCCCTGCTGACAGGAGAGGGCTCTGCCTTGTTTACATAGACAGAACCCAGTCCTGTGTAAAGTCGAGCTGCCTTACCAGCATATATCTGTGTTATACGGTCAGCAAGAGGTTAGAAAAAAAATTCTACCACAAATTTGTGCCATTTCTCCTGCCAGCACAGACCTCTGGGGTCTCTCCCTTTCCTCCCATTCCTTTCCCCCTCCTCCCTCCTCCTGCTTTATTTTCCTTTCTGTCTCCTTCCCTTTCTTTTCTTGATTGATTAACCGCTTCAGCCCGGGAAGATTTGGCTGCTGAATGACCACGCCATTTTTTGCAATCCGGCACTGCGTCGATTTAACTGACAATTGCGCGATCGTGCGATGTTGTACCCAAACAAAATTGACGTCCTTTTTTTCCCACAAATATAGCTTTTTTTGGTGGTATTTGATCATCTCTACGATTTTTTTTTTTGCGCTATAAACAAAAAAGAGAGGCAATTTTGAAAAAACACAATATTTTGTACTTTTTGCTATAAATAAATATCCCCATTTGTTTTTCTCAGTTTAGGCTGATATGTATTTTTCTACATATTTTTGGTAATAAAAATTGCAATAAGTGTATATTGATTGGTTTGCACAAAAGTTATAGCGTCTACAAAATAGGGGATAGATTTATAGCATTTTTATTATTATTATAATTTTTTTACTAGTAATGGTGGCGATCTGCGAATTTATACAGCGATCAGTACTATAAAAATGCATTGATTACTAAAAAAATGTCACAGTATTGGGTGATCAAGGGGTTTACTGTGTTCCATGCCACGTGTTCTAACAGAAGGGGTGATGGGACTTGCTAGGGGAAGAGATATATTTCGATGTTCATACTTTGTTCGTCTCTTCTCCCCTCAGAGAACCGGGATCTCTGTGTTTACACACAGAGGTTTCAGTTCTCGCCGTGTCACGAGCAATAGTCAGGCACTCGCATCAGTTCCAGGGGTGAGCAGCAAGCACTCGCGACCCTAGTGGCCACAAAAAAGAATCGTAACATGAAGGCAATTTGCGCAGCCGAGCCATGTTGCCGCAGTACAACTGCGGCGGTTGATCGGCAAGCAGTTAAAGGGATTGTAAAGTAAAATTTTTTATTTTTTTAAAATAACAAACATGTCATACTTACCTCCACTGTGCAGCTCGTTTTGCACAGAGTGGCCCCAAACCTGCTCTTCTGGGGTCCCTCGGCGGCTGTCTCTGCTTCCTCCCGCAGGTACTTCTCACGTTCATGCGAGCTCCCTCACATTGATGAGAAGCACCTGCGGGCGCGCTCCCGTGATACAGCTGGTGGCTATAGCCGCTCGCTGTATCACAAGGCCCCGCCCCCCGGCACGCTGCGTCATTGGGTGTGATTGACAGCAGCGCGAGCCAATGGCTGCACTGATTTCAATCCATCCACTCCAGCCAATCAGCGGCCAGGCTGAGCGGCGAAGAGGACGGCGGGGGCGAGCGCGGGATTTTCGAGGGGTCAGGTAAGTAAAACGGGGGGACTGGGGGCGCCGGCAGTGTGAGATGTTTTTTCACCTTAATGCATAGAATGCATTAAGGTGAAAAAACATTTACCTTTACAACCCCTTTAAGGTAGGCTCTCCCTGCTAGGTTGGGGGAAGACCTTTTTATTTGTCCTGTAAAAGCACCTGAAAACCGCCTCCCACTCATTTCAGTTTGGGGCAGTCCACTTGCGGGACGTTAGAAAAAGTTCTGCAAGCAGCATCCTTGGCGATGTATTTAGCGTTCCCAAAACGCTCTGCCCGTTGAAATGAATGTGCAGGGCTTCCAAAGCGCCTGAAAAGCACTTTGGAATCGCTACAACACGGGTGCATTTAACCCCTTCTTTGGGGTTAAAAGCTCCCAGCTAGAGGCCAAAAAACGCTGCTAAAATGAGCCGCACTTTAGCGCTAATGCACCCCCAGGGTGAAAGGGGTCTTGCATATAGGTGACCACAAGCCAGTGAATATATGTCCCAGTCAGTTGTACATTACCAACCAGATATGTGCCTTACTGTAGCTTTGCTTGCTAATATGTCAATGATCTTTTTTGTGATATCTTCCTAAGGTAGCCCATAGACGGTGCAAAATTATTTCCTGCAACCATGGGTTGCAGGAAAGATAATTGCACAATTCCCCCATCAACACAGACAGTGTTGACATGGGAATCCCTCCTGCCAAGCGATTGTCAGCTCCTAGCGGGGAACGGGAGCGGGCAGGGAAAAACCACCCCACCGCAAGAAGACAGTGATTATTGCTAGCGGCTAAAGCAGCATTGTGATAATTGCAAGCGAATCAGGTTGGTTGTACCCATGTTGATCAATCATTTAACTTGGTACATTCAGCCCGCCCAATAATGATTTGAATCATATATGGCCAGCCTAACTTTTTCTATTGGTTACAATGCCTTAAGGCTAATGTAATTCTGTTGAATTTCATTATCTGATGGGTTGTTTATTCAAAATCACCTGCTTCAAAAGTCCCTGCCAGCTCCACCGGCGAGTAGAGCATGTTATGTTATTTTGGTACTTTGTACAATGGTCATGTACATGAGCTATACAACTTAAAGTATATTGGTTGTATGTTTATTTTGCCTTTTCAATAAAAACTAAGTGAAAGGGAAAAAAAAACTGCTACCTTCTAAATCCTGACTGGAATTCTCCCAGGACATCGCTAGGACATGCTAAGGGAGGCCTAGTCATTACTGCTCACCTCCACCATCACAGGAGTGAGCTTGTAATCTGATTCAATCTCCCTAACATGCTCTTTCTCTTTCTTGATGCAGTAGCTCTGAGCTCAGTGTTTGAAAGCTCACTCCTGTGATGAAGGAAATTAGCAGTAATAACTAGAGACCTCGCAGGGTTAGTTCACCTTTACCAAAAAATGGCCTATGCAGATAAATTCTGACTGGAATACTCCCAGCATGTTACTAGGGTGTAGCTAAGCAAGGCCTAGTCATTTCTACTCCTGATTTAAGCACCCTGTTGGCTGCTAGGCCTTGTGTGAGAGGGACTATCCAACTAGAGTGAACATCCAGCTGTGAATGGCTATTCTCTGGATTTAGTCAAAGTAACAAAGTTCTTTATTATTGACTTTGACACTAAGCCCTTGTACACACGGTCGGAGAATCCGTCGGAATGTGTCCTATCGGACCGTGTTGTCGGATAATCCGACTGTGTGTGGTATGCATCGGACTGATTCTGTCAGAATATCCGTCGGACCCAATTTTCCAACTTGTTGGAAATATTTTCCGACCAACTGGTTCGATCGGACATACTCCGATCATGTGTAGAGAATTTTGATCGGACCAAGTGCCACGCATGCTCAGATCAAATTCCTACTTCAAAGCTATTGGCTACTAGCCTGAACGTAGTCCCATCGCAACGAAATTACGTCATCACGTTCTGAATGATCGGATTTTTCGACAACTTTGTCCGACCGTGTGTATGCAATGGTTTCGGACAAGATCCGACGGACAAAATCCGACGGATTTGGTTGGCAGAATGTCCGACCGTGTGTACAGGGGCTAAGAGTACCTGGACTTTTCTCCTAACCCTCTGATCCTACACTAGAGGCTGTTGTTAACTATGTTTTAGCAAATAAAAATCCCTTTCAGCGGATCTGTCGTCAGTCTCTAAAGTTTCTGGGCTATCTACCACAGGAACCCCTAGACACGAGGAACGAGTGAGGGAAGGTAACGGTAAGCCCATTAAAACCAGCCGCTCCTTCGGGGGTAAGTGCTACATGTATAACCCTTTAACACTTTTCTGACAGTATGGCCCCTCAAAATGCCCTGTGCCAAATTCATGAAAGCATTGCGTGATTTTCATTAAAGGGTTAGTTCACCTTTACCAAAAAATGGCATATGCAGGTAAATCCTTTTACATGTTACTAGGGCGTTGCTAAGTGAGGCCTAGTCATTTATACTCGCATCCACCATCACAGGAGTGAGATCTTAAACACTGAGCTCAACGCTACTGCATTAGGGGAGAGAAAGAGCCTGTGAGGGGGTTGGATTCAAAGAGAAAGCTCCCTCCTGTGATGGTGAAGATAAGCAGTAACAACTAGGCCTTCTTTAGCAAGTCCTGGGAGTATTCAAGTCAGGCTTCAGATGCTACATAAATGGCCAACTTTTACAGCAAGGGTATTTTTAGTCAAAGCTGCACAGTTTGTTTTTATCTAAAGTCGCCCCTTATCTGTATAACCCTTTAACACTTTTCTCACAGTATGGTCCCTCAAAATATCCTGTGCCAAATTCATGAAAGCATTGCACGATTTTCATTAAAGGGTTAGTTCACTTTTACCAAAAAATGGCCTATGCAGATAAGGGGCATCTGTAAACACAAACAAACTGCAGCTCTGACTAAAGTTAAATGATGCCCTTGCTGTAGGTGTAGGCTACCGATACCACTTCTTTCAAGTACTCACCGATACAGATTACCGATTTTTTTTAATATCATGTGACAGTGGCACTAATATGCAGCACTGATGGGCACTGATAGGTGGCACTGATGAGGCGTGGACTGTCGGTTGTTTTTTATTCATATATATTTATATTTAAAAAAAAAAAAGTATTATCCTTCACAATTTAGATATTTGTATCTTTTATTTTTTACAATGTTTTCTTTTTTTTTTTTACAATTTTTATTTTTTTCTGCCTCCCCTTTGGGACAGGGAGAGTGATTGAGCATTCCCCAGTCCTTTTCTCTGCAGCCTTAGCTGCACTGAAAATGAATGGACCGGAGACAGGCTCCTATCCATTCATAAACTGAAGTATCGTAAACATAGGTTACGATGCTCAGCTATGAGTGGACAGAGTCACTGACTTTGTTCATTTGGAAAAGGAGCTGGTAAATTACATTTATACCGGCACCTTCCTCCGCTCTCCATCCTGACAGATCTGGGACAGGGGAGGGTGGAGGAGCACAGAGGGGGACTGGAGGAGCAAAGGGAGGAGTGGACATGGGGGAACCAGAGGAGAACACAGAGGAGGAATGGACTGGAGCACAGGGAGTACACAGAGGAGGACATGGAGGGGGACCGGAGGAGCAAGGGGAGGAGGACACAGGGAACCAGAGGAGCAAGGTGAGGAGGACACGGGGAACCGGAGGAGAACACGGAGTAGGGTTGCCACCTATCTAGTTTTGACCCCGCCAGTATAGGTTTAGAATGCTGTGCCCGGGTTTCCCTCTGCCAGACACTCAGATAGCTTTCTTTCTACCTCCAACTACAACTGGTTCCCCGGCCGGTGAAACTATTACTTCTGTTTGGACTGGAAGCCGCAGTCCCAACCCTACGCTGCTCTTCTGGATTGGCCCTCAGAAAGCCTAGCAGCCAGATGACCCCGGGATAGGCCCAAGGCTTATGGCCTAGCAGCCCCGGGTATCTATTGGTATTAGATAAGACAAGGGCATTGCGAGGACAGATTAGGAATGAATGGAGTGTTTCAGCCAATTGGCAGGGATTTTCTTGGGTCCCTTGGCCTGCTGGGAGAGCCTATTTATTTGGATGGAGTCAGGTGTTCGGGGTTCTGTGCCACCTGGACGGCTGTCTGTGGGTCATCTGGCTGCTAGGCTGTCTGAGGGCCTATCCAGAAGAGCAGGGTAGGGTTGGGACTGTGGCTTCCAGTCCAAACAGAAGTAATAGTTTCACCGGCCGGGGAACCAGTTGTAGTTGGAGGTAGAAAGAAAGCTGTCGCTACTTGGGGCCATATCCACCTTATTACCGAAGACCGCTGTGAGTAAGCTGAGGCCAGTACCAGAGCAGTATTCTCGCCAGCCCCAGATGGTGAAGAAGTGGGAAAACTTCAGCACGTGCCAAGTCAGGGACCCAGCGGGACAGTAGAGGTGAGGCTTGTGGAGTGCCAAGCCAGGGACCTAACGAGTCAGCAAGGGTGAAGCTTGAAGAGTATCTTTGAGTACCAAGCCAGGGACCCAGCGGTGCAGAGAGGGTGACGCTTGAGGAAGATACTGAGTGCTAGATTGGAAGAGCTCAAGGGATCCAGTGGCAGTGGATCAGTAAGTCTAGTGAAAGACTGAGAGGTCAGTGGAAGTGAAGTCCTACAATAGGAGATTGTAGAAATGAAAAGAGTTAATTGCAACGTTTGTTAAAAACTGTTACAAGACTTTTGCCATAGGAGACAGAATTCCTACTAATGCAGATGTGGTGTCTCGCTAGATACATTTCCCTGCATGGCTGTCTGCCTATAGAAGTCTTGGAATCTGCCAATTAACATTGCATCTACTTAAGGGTGTCCTGGCCCCAACCCAGTTAACAATAACCCAAAGTTATGTTTAACCACTTTCAGACCAGACCAATTTGCTGGTCAAAGACCAGACCACTTTTTGCGATTCGGCACTGCGTCGCTTTAACTGACAATTGCGCGGTCGTGCGACGTGGCTCCCAAACAAAATTGACGTCCTTTTTTTCCCACAAATAGAGCTTTCTTTTGGTGGTATTTGATCACCCCTGCGGTTTTTATTTTTTGCACTATAAACAAAAATAGAGCGACAATTCTGAAAAAAACTCATTATTTTTAACTTTTTGTTATAATAAATATCCCCCAAAAATATATAAAAAAACATTTTTTTCCCTCAGTTTAGGCCGATACGTATTCTTCTACATATTTTTGGTAAAAAAAATCGCAATAAGCGATTATTGATTGGTTTGTGCAAAAGTTATAGCGTTTACAAAATAGGGATAGTTTTAAAGCATTTTTATTAATAATTTTTTATTATTTTTTTTTTACTAGTAATGGCGGCGATCAGCAATTTTTATTGTGACTGCGACATTATGGCAGACACATCGGACATTTTTGACACATTTTTGGGACCATTGTCATTTATACAGTAATCACTGCTATATAAATGCAGTGATTCCTGTGTAAATGACACTGGCAGTGAAAGGGTTAACCAGTGGGTGGCAGTGTAGGGGTTAAGTGTTCCTAGGGGTGTGTTACTAACTGTGGGGGGGTTGGGCTTTCATTTAGTGTACACTGATCACTGCTCCAATCACATGGAGCAGAGATCAGCGTCACTAGTTGCTAGGCAGAATGGAGAAATGTTGTTTACACAGCATTTCCTCCATTCGGCTGCTCCGTGAGACGATCGCGGGGATGCCCGCGGCGATCGAGTCCGCGGGTCCCGCGACCGGACTCATGGGGGTCCCGACCAGCGCGGGAGCGTGCCGCCGGCGGCGCGCTCCCGATGGCAGGGCGGCATCGAATATTGGACGTACCTGTACGCCAATATGCCTGTCCGTGCCATTCTGTCGACGTACATCGTCGTGCGCTGGTCGGGAAGTGGTTAAGAGACAATAAATCTCTGCATTCAAGAAGTGTCTGGTGCCCATCAATCTACCTTACATTACACCCACCATGCCTTGAAACCCACTCTACACAGAAGGATGTCAGCTGTCCTTAACCCTGGAGGTCACCATTAGGCCTCAGGGGCCCCGGGACTTTGCTACATACATAAATACTTTCAATTTTTATGCAATCAGGCAGGCCCCTGCATTACATAGGTAAAGGTAAAGCTAAAGGAAATCGAACAACAAAATGATGTTGTGTGTATCCAGCTAGTGTGCACTGAGACTGATTTTTCTCCATTCACTAATAAATCCTTGTACTTCCTAGCATGCTGTGCCAGTGGTAATCAGATCATAGGGTGCTGCAATCATCTCCTGCTTTCTCTGGTCAGGTATGAAGCTGCCTGGGGGATTTTCAATGAACGCTCCAAATGAGATGATGACTAATGACAGCCAAGTACCTCAACGTTTTAAAGGTAATGTGAAGAAAAACTGGAAGCTGCAAAATCTAAGTCCACTGCTACAAAAAGGGAAAGGTAAGCTCAAATGTTACTCTATGGCAAAGCAAAGCTTTTGAAAATTTGGCTGCAAAAAGTCAAGTTGGTAAGCCATTGATTTTGATGCAGGGAGGTTGTGGCATGGCCCCACCTAGTTGAATGGGGCACATTCAGTGGGTGGTACCGCTCATCAAATGTAACAGGGGTTTTATTTTTGATACACCGCAATGCAAAGGATTACAGCCGCATCATGTGTTCACCCCTGTCCATTGCCTTTGCAGCTTAAGGGGGGTGGTTGAAGGTTTACCCCCTTCATGGCCAGGCCATTTTTTTGTGATACGGCACTGTGTTATTTTAACTGACAATTGTGTACCGAAATAAAATTGATGTCCTTTTTTGCCAGCGGCATGCATGCGCGCTGCAGACCCAGAAGAGAGAAATTATGTGTATATATATATATATATATATAATGTACATGATTTCGTACACGGAAGCTGCTGCCCCGCAGTATATGTTCGTGGAACAGTCGTCAAGGGGTTAAATGTAAGATTTTAGGTATGTTGGATGCCCAGAAGATTTATTTAAAAAAAACAAAGAAGAAGAGTATTAAAGTACCGTATTTATTGGCATATAACACGCACTTTTTCACCCTAAAATCAGGGGGAAAACGGGGGTGTGTGTTATACGCCAAACCCCCTCTGTTTCTATCCCCTTCTGCCGCTCTCTGCGACTTCCAGGTATTTTTGGCTATCTTCAGCCGTTCTTGGCTATTTTCGGCTGTTCTCGGCAGCTTTCGGCTTTCCGAAAGCCGCAGAGAACGGCCGAGTGTGGCCAAAAATAGCCAAGAACGGCCGAAAATAGGTGAGAATGGCCTTAAATAGCCGAGAACGGCTGATTGCGACCGAAAATACCCGACGGCCACCGAGAACGGCCGAGAACTACCGAGCGCCGCAGAGATAATCAGGACATCCTCTCTTTATCTCGGCGGCGCCATTTTTAAACGGCAAACACACTAACAAGGCTGCAAATGACTGGCAAGGCTGCAATAGAAGGCTGCAAATGACTGACAAGGCTGCAAATGACTGGCAAGGCTGCAATGGAAGGCTGCAATTGACACTGACAAGGCTGCATTGATGGGCATTTAAATGTAGGTTTTTTTCCTTAAACTTCCCTCCTAAAAGTTTTTTTCTTTTAAATTCCCTCCTAAACTTGGGGTGCGTGTTATACGCCAATAAATACGGTATAACTAAAGGCGATACTTTTTTTTTTTTTTTTAATAGTTTTGGATAGAGTGGAGGAGGTTAAAAACACCTGTCAGGATTGTATTGCTGTCTGTGTCCCCGTTAGGGAGACTCACCCTCTCTATTTGTCCTGTTTACCATTATCACTGAAAGTAAAAGAAAATCTAAAATTAAGGGGTGTCCCTAGAAAAGTAATAGAGGAGAAATTTTCCAATGGGGACAATAGTTCTAATGACCTGGGGGTCCACAAGGGATTCCCATTATTTGTAGGGATTTCCTCTCACTTACTGTTTTGGCTATGGGCAGAGAATAGGTGCAGGTACAACCCACTTCACCCCTTGTCTCCGCCCCCTATCCACCTCCCAGCATGATCCTCTGCAGTCAGGAACAATAGATCCCCCCCAGCAACAACAGATTCCCAGCTGCAACAATAGATTCCCCCCAGCAACCATACATCCCCCAGCAACAACAGATCTCTGAACCAACAATAGGCCCCCATCCAGCAGCAATAGATCTGCTCAGCAACATTAGATCCCCCCGCAACAAAATACTACGCCAAAAACAATAATCCCCCCAGCAACAATAGACCCCCAAAGCAATAACATCCAGCATCAATAGACCCCTCCCTAAACAGTAGATCCCTTCCAGTAACAAATGACCCTCCAGCCACATAAGATCCCCCCCAGCAACAACAGATCCCCCAGCAGCCAGGATCAATGGACCCTCTAGCACCCTATTCACTGCTAGAGGTGACGGAACTGCGTTACCCCACGCTCCGGCTGCAAAAAAGCCCTGGCTTTGGGACAGAAAGTGAAGGTAAATCTCCACAATGGGGCACAGATGCTGAGAAAAAAAAAATGTACAAGGTTTATAACCATCCCTTAATCTATCCAAAATGAAAAAAATAAAAGTTTTTCCTGTTGTTCTACATGAAATAGTGAGCCCATCTGGAAATTGTATGAATTGTATGGAAATTGGAAAAAGTTTTAGTTTTAAAGTAAGTATATTGGGGAGAATTCAGTAAGGGCTGTCTAATACTTTTCTGACAGTATGATCCCTCTAACATGTCCTGCGTTAAACTCATAAAAGCATTGCGCCAGTTTCGCTATCAATTCCAACACGTACAACAGACTCAGGTAGTTCTTATTTGCATAATTTTTTGCAATGTGTCATTATGACTGCAACAAATTATAAAGAATTACCACTAATGCCGCGTACACACGATCAAACAAGCGGGTGGAAAAGTCCGGAAAACTGAAGTCCGCCAAACAATCCCCCCGTGTGCAGCCTCCGGCATACTTTTTTGACCCGAAAGTACGGCGGACTTAGAAAGTAGTTTTACACTCCAATCTTCCCGCCGGACTCACATTTCGGCGGACAATCCGGCCGTGTGTATGCCAGTCGGCCGTACTTTTGAGCGGACTTTTCCCGCCCGGCGAAAAGTCCGCTCACTTCGAGCGGGTCTCCAGGTAGGCGGGGCCCACGAAGGAGATGTCGCTGGCCCCGCCGCCTGGTATGGACTTAAAGGGGAACCCCCAACGCCGAAAAAAATCGGCGTGGGGTCCCCCCAGGTCCGCATCAGACCCTTGTCCGAGCACGCTACCCGGCCGGCCAGGAAAGGGGGGGACGAGCGAGCGGCCCCCCTCCTGAGCCGTACCAGGCCGCGTGCCCTCAACATGGGGGGTGCCTTGGGGAAGGGGGGGCCGCGCGGCCCCCCCACCCAAAGCACCTTGTCCCCATGTTGATGAGGACAAGGGCCTCTTCCCGACAACCTGGCCGTTGGTTGTCGGGGTCTGCGGGCGGGGGGCTTATCGGAATCCGGGAGCCCCCTTTAATAAGGGGCCCCCCCGGATACCGGCCCCCCACCCTATGTGAATGAGTATGGGGTACAATGTACCCCTACCCATTCACCTGTAAAATAAAGTACAAAAAAAAACACAACACACAAGATAAAATAGTTTATTGCACAGCTCCGGGGGTCTTCCGTCTTCGGGGGTCTTCTCGCCGGACTCCTCTATCTTCTTGTAGCTCTTTTGCTAGCGGAGGAGCCCGGCTTTCTTCCTTGCCGCCGGCCTCTTCTTCCGACTTCGGGGGTCTTGTCCCCCTCTTCGGTTCTTCTGCCGAGCCACCGCGCCTTCTTCTAGCTCTTTTACAGGTGGTGTCCCGGTCTTCTGTCGCCGCCGCCGCCTTCCGTTCTTCTCTTCTTCTTCTTCAGATGTTGCCTCGCCGAGTCCTCCGCTCACAATGACGGGGACCGGGCACGCGGCGACTTATATAGGGACAAGGGGCGGGGTCTTCGGTTGATGTCACATGGGTTGATGTCACATAGTGACCCCGCCCCCTTACAATGTCACAGTCCCGGCCATGTGACATCAACCCATGTGACATCAACCCATGTGACATCAACCGAAGACCCTGCCCCTTGTCCCTATATAAGTCGCCGCGTGCCCGGTCCCCGTCATTGTGAGCGGAGGACTCGGCGAGGCAACATCTGAAGAAGAAGAAGAGAAGAACAGAAGAACGGAAGGCGGCGGCGGCGACAGAAGACCAGACCACCGCCTGTAAAAGAGCTAGAAGAAGGCGCGGTGGTCCGGCAGAAGAACCGAAGAGGAGGACAAGACCCCCGAAGTCGGAAGAAGAGGCCGGCGGCGAGGAAGAAAGCCGGGCTCCTCCGCTAGCAAAAGAGCTACAAGAAGATAGCGGAGGAGTCCGGCGAGAAGACCCCCGAAGACGGAAGACCCCCGGAGCTGTGCAATAAACTATTTTATCTTGTGTGTTGTGTTTTTTTTGTACTTTATTTTACAGGTGAATGGGTAGGGGTACATTGTACCCCATACTCATTCACATAGGGTGCCCCCCCTTCCCCAAGGCACCCCCCATGTTGAGGGCACGCGGCCTGGTATGGTTTAGAAAGGGGGGCCGCTCGCTCGTCCCCCCTTTCCTGGCCGGCCGGGTAGCGTGCTCGGACAAGGGTCTGTTGTGGACTTGGGGGGACCCCCACGCCGATTTTTTTCGGCGTTTGGGTTCCCCTTTAAGTCCATACAAGGCGGCGGGGCCAACGACGTCTCCTTCGCGGGCCCCGCCTACCTGGAGACGCGCTCGAAATGAGCGACTTTCCTCCGCCTGTGTGGGCGAGTCCGTTCATTTCAAAAGTAGGGCAGATAGTACGGCGGGCATAGTACACCGTATTAGTCTGCTGAAAAAGTGCCGTGTGTGGGCAAGTAGCCCGTTCGGAAAGTCCGACGGACAGTCTGGCGGGAAGTCCTCCAGACTAAGTACGTCGGACAGACAGCTACGTGTGTACACGGCTTTAGGAAACTGAAGGTAATGATGACTTGTGTTTAACTTTATTAATGTATTTTGTGTTTGCCAATACTTAGGCTGCCAGCATCCTAGCATCCAATGACACAGGCCGAACACTGAGCAAGGGCGGAGCCTAATAGCGATGCTGAGACACTAGCTCCACATCAGGTCTGCCTTCCTTGTGATTGCCAGTAGATGGCAGTAGGCGGATTGCATAGGCACTTTGACTGAATAGGGGTTATGGAATCTGCCCACTACCACCACTAGCCTCAAAGTCCCCCATCAGGCTCCATCCACCCAACAACTCAACTCCACCTCATTGCGGCTATTGAGTGGGCAGGGCATGATGGGAAACACTGAGAGACTACTTCTCTCGCTTACATGTGATTGGCAGGGGACAGCAATGGGCAGAGTGTCTACAACAATGCTTATGAATTCCAGGGATTGAGTCACCTGTCAGCTTCTTTCAGGGTTATTTAGTAAACTAAACTGTCCAAAAATCAATTCTTTAGGTTTTTCCAGGTACACACATTGTCACTATATTTGCAGATTAACACATCCTTTTACTAATACATGAGCCTATAAGACACATTTAAAAAAAAAAAAATTAAAATAGGGCTGATTACATAGTACATTTTTGGATGTTGTCACACATGATATATTTACCGGATAGGTGGAGACTTCTCAACATGTTTTGTGAACCAAAGTTCACTTCTTTAGAATAAAAGAAGAGTGTTGATTATCTAACTATCCATTATTATTTGCAAATTAGCCATCATTCGTTTAAAGCATATAATGCCCAACAATGAACATTGCCAGAAGCCTGACCCGGGGACTGTGATAGAGGAGGGCGACCTACAAACCAAACAGATGTCTAAAACATGTTTTCCAAATTACCTTCAAATTTGTAGAGATGCTTTATGTTTGACTAGAGATTTCATGTAAATGAATTTCTATGTTCACACATAATGCCTATGCCTCCGCTTTGTTAAGGTCCTCTCTCTGGTCCATTCTACTTAGGTGTCGCCATTGGGGAGATTCACCAATTTATTTCAGTGAATGATGCCAGAAGTCTGATTACGGGACTGTCAAAGGGATAGATGAGGGGGAACATCAAACCAACCAGATGCCTCAAACGTGCTTTCCATATTACCTACAAATTGGTAGAGAGGCTTTACGTTAGACTAGAGATTTATTTTAAATGGTTTATTATGTTCGACTGTATTTAATTGGTCTACCCTACTAAGACTTGAGCATTCATCATCAACCAAATTTTGGGATATCCAAAATGTTACAGTTTTCACTAGAACAATAGGTAAGGGGCAAATCTCGAATGGGGACAACTGTCTAAAGCCCCGTACACACGCTTTGATTTTTGGAGACAGAATGTCCGATTTTTGTGGCATGCTAGTCTCATGTCGAAAGTGAAGAGGTTACTAACAATACCATAATACAACGTCAGAATTGACGTAATGTGTTGAACAGTTTTGTATGTATTGTTTTGTTTCTGAGCATACGTTATCTTGCTCTTACAATTTTTTCATACGAAAACCACACTAATGAAATGAAAAGCATACGTTGAGTTCACATCCGACAAAAATGTTATAGTCTGCACATCCAGCTTTTGTCTGACGAAAAAGTGAAATCAGCTGTTGAAAGCACCGTACTAACGTTAAGATTTGCGGACAATTGACATCTGAAAAGCGTGTGCAAGGGCCTTAAGAGTAAAATTGCTCAACACTTTGGGAGACTTGTTTTAACTTATTTCTGTATCTCTGGGGCAGGAAGCAGAGATAGATTTCCCATTTGGTACATAGAATTGTACAATGGTACACAGGAAAATGAACTGCCCAGGGTTCTCCATCCTCTACAGCTTTAGTGTACACTGAGACTGATTTTGCTCCATTTACCAATAAATCCTTGTACTTCCTAGCATGCTGTGCCAGTGTTAATCAGATCATAGGGTGCTGTATTCATCTCCGGCTTTCTCTGGTCAGGTATGAAGCTGCCTAGGGGATTTTCAATGATCGCTCCGAATGAGATAATAACTAGTGACAGCCAAGTACCTGAACATATTAAAGGAAATGTGAAAAAAAGCAGGAAGCTGCCACATCTCAAGCTGCTGCTACAAAAAGGCAAAGGTAAGCAGAAATATCCTCCTATGCGAAAGCAAAGCTTTGTGAAAATTGGACTGCAGAAAGTCAAGTTGGTAGGCCATTGGTCATCTGTCAGTTTCTTTCAGGGTTACCAGTATTTAGTAAACTGTCCAAGGATCACTTCTTTAGGTTTATCCAGCAAACGCATACATTGTCACAGTGTTTGCAGGATTAAAACATCCTTTTATTATGTTTTGCTGTATTTAATGGGTCTGCCCCACTTCAACTTGAGGATCATCATCAGCCAAATCCAACTTGCATCAAGATGGACAAATGCAATTGAGAAAACTCCACATAATACTCCCTCCTATGGTTCCTCTTTGCTAAGGTCCACTCCAACGTTGTATCCTGGCCTAGGCCAACAAGGCCCAGGCCTAGGGCAACACTTTGCAGGGAGGTAGCATGGAAAGAGTCCCCGCTGGCTTGCGCTATGCTGTTAGTGTAGCGACAGTTTTATGAGGCAGACTGGGCTGAGAGGCAAATTAGTCTACTAGTCCGTTAGTCCATAAAGCAGCCGTACTGCTTTCCGTATGTGGGCGGCCTGCATTCCGCAACTGTGGGGGGAGCTTCTAAATTTGACTGTTTTATCATAACACAGACAAACCTTCCTCACTGTGCTATATGTTTTCTGCTGCAGCATTGGCATGGGTATATCTTCTTAGTCCTCTCCATAAAATTATCAGAAATATTTCTTAAAGTAGAACTATAGGCAAACCTTTTTTTTTCATTTTGGATAGAATAAGGGAGAGTTATAGCCCCGTCAGTTTATTTTTTACCATCCCTGTCCCATTGCAGAGATTTCCCTTCACTTCCTGCCCCAAAGCCAAACAGGAAGTGAGAGGAAACCTATGCAAATTAAGGGAATCCATTGCAACCCCCAAGGTCCTCAGAACTAGTGTCCCCACTTGAAAATTTCAGGGCAGGTCTTAAAGAGGCAAGGGGTGTAGCCTTGTTAGGAAGGGGTGGGTCATATTTAAATTAGGGGGTGCACAAGTTTAGTCAGGCCTAGAGCAGCACAAAACCTAAATACACTACTGGTCCTCTCTCTGGTCCGTTCTGCCTCAGTGCCCCCATTGGATTATTCACCACTCGATCTGTACTTTGTGAACACTGTCACTGAGAAAAAAAGTGAGGGGATATCCAACATTTTACAGTTTTCCCTAGAACAATAGGTAAGGGGAAATCCTCCAATAGGGAAAACTGTCTAATGCCCCGTACACACGAGCGGATTTTCCATCGGAAAAATCTTGGATGTTTTTTCCGACGGAATTCCACTCAAGCTTGGCTTGCATACACACGGTCACACAAAAGTTCACTGAACTTTCGACCGTCAAGAACGCGGTGATGCACAACACTATGGCGAGCCAAGAAAATTAAGTTCAATGCTTCTGAGCATGCATCGAATTGTTTCCGAACATGCGTAGGAATTTTGCACATCAGAATTTGTACAGATGATCAGAATTTCCAAACTTTTTCCTACTGAAAAATTGAGAACATGCGCTCAATCTTTTGCTGGCCGAAATTCCTCCAGCAAAAGTCTGATGGAGAATACACACGATCGCATTTTCCGACCAAAAGCTCTCATAGGACTTTTGCTGTCGGAATTTCCGATCGTGTGTACGGGGCATTAGAGAGGAATTGCCCTCACTTTGGGGGACATTTGTTATCGCTTCCTGCTATATTTCTGGGACAGGAAGTGGAGATAACTTTCCCAAATGATACACAGAATGATACACCAGTATGCAGAAAAATAAACTGCCCACAGCTCTCCATCCTCTACAGCTTAGACTGAGTTTTCTCCATTTACCAATAAATCCTTGTACTTCCTAGCAAGCTGTGCCAGTGCTAATCAGATCATAGGGTGTTGTATTTGTCTCCTGCTTTCTCTGGTCAGGTATGAAGCTGCCTGGGAGATATTTAGTGACGGCTCCAAATGAGATGATGACTAATGACAGGCAAGAAAGTGAACATATTAAAGGTAATGTGAAGAAAAGCTGGATGCTGCAACATCTAAATCTGCTGCTACAAAAAGTCAAAGGTAAGATGAAAATGTCAGTCTATGGAAAAGCAAACGCATTCAATGATCCGTCAGTGTATGTATATACTGAGAAAAAAACAAAATTGCATTGATCTACTCAATGATTGTGGGGTTGATTTGCTAAAAGTAAAAAGGTGGCTGTTTTCTACGCACACTTGCATGTTGCCAAGGATTTTTAATCCCCCAGCTTAGACCCCTTTAACACTGGGGCCACCTGTGCATTAGTGGTAATCGGCAGCTTTATCGATTTTTAAGCTGCGCTTTTTGGACGCTAGAGGGGCGCTTTTAACCCCAAATGGGTTAAAAATGCCCATGTTTTGGCGCTTCCAAATCGCTTTTCAGGCACTTTGGAAGCCCTGCCTATTAATTTCAATGGGCAGGGCATTTTGGGAGTGCTGTATACACTCCCAAACTGCCCCAAAGATGCTGCTTGCAGGACTTTTTCTAACGTTCCGCTGGCGCATTGCTCAGGTGTGAGAGCACTCGGGCGGCATAGGAGTCAGTTTTCAGGTGTGTTACAGACGTTATTTCTAGCGCTAAAATGCCTGAAAACTGCCTCAGTGTGAAAGGGGTCTTGGTGAATGAGGGTGAAGCTCTTTTTTTCTTTTTTTTTGCAAATGATTGGGTATTCTTTGCAAAGTGAAATTTCTCTCTAGTCATTAAAGTGGTTCTAATAGAGGCTGCAGGTTTTTACTTTTATACATTCTATGCATGAAGGTGAAAAACCTTTAGTATGTGGCTTTCCCCTAAATTGGTACCTGAGCCTGATCTTGATCCAGTGATGTGCACAGGAGCAGCTGCTCTCCCAGCTCTCTGCCTGCTCATTGGCTCCCACTACTGTCAATTACAGCCATACAGCCAGTGAGAAGGGAGTGGGGCAACCAGTGAGGGGGCGGGGCTGAGACCCGCTTTGTGGTCTTGTGGACAAACAGAGCAGGGTTTGGGAGCGAGCATTCACAAGTGCCCCCATAGAAAATGGGGGGGCACTAAGCAGGGGGGAGGAGCCAGGATCTCCGACAAGGGACCAGAGAAGAGGAGGACCAGGACTGCTCAGTGCAAAACCATTGCACAGAGCAGGTAAGTGTGACCTGCTTGTTATTTAAAAAAAAAAAAACTGAGCCCTTAGTATCACCTTAATCTCTGGGGAAAATTTACGGGGACAATGAACAGCCCATTTGCTCCAGTAAATCAACAACAGAAATGCTTGCAGTCTGCCATGACACCTTCTCCTAAGATGCATCTAAAGTAAGAAATGTTGTTTAAAACTTTTTTTTTAAGTATGTTGTATAAGTGGGAACACATAAATATATGATGATGGAGTTTTGTCAAATTTGACAGCAAAAGTAGAAATACACTTAAAAGTGTTACTAAACCCAGTAATATAAAAATAGTTCATCTTGCGCCCCCCCCCCCCCACCCCCCCCACAGTGCCCACCCCCACACTGCCCACCCCCACACTGCCCACAGCTTATAAATCTTTTTACATTAAAATACTGCCACTATATACCTTTTTTGTCTAATCTGTATACCACGGTCATTTATAAACTGCACAGTTTCTCCAGTGCTGAGAGATCAGGTAGGAGGAGATTTCCACTGTAGCCTGTATACACGCCCACATGTGTGATGTCGATATCATGTGACCTGGCTAGCTCTGAGAACAAGTAATTGTTCTCTCCAGCATAAAAGACACAACTGAGCATGTGCATGTTGGCTACTGTGCCTGTGTTAGCTGGCTTTCCCCAGATAGACAGTGCAGGAGGAGGAGGATCTGTGCATACAGGATCAAACAGCCTTTTTACATGCAGAGGATTAACCCCTTAAGTTCCACAGTGAGTATAACAAATATGCTCTGCTGCATATACTGTACAGACAGATTTTACTGTTGTGGGTTTAGTAACACTTTAATTTAAAACTGAATTAAACATGACTATAAACACTTTGCTCCCCCAGGTGTATGGAGCTCCAAAAGCCATCCGGTCACCAGGGCGCCATATCAGTCAAAGAGTACAGCATTGTTCTTTGATTATGATGACACCGATACTGATAGGCTTGCTCAAATTTCACGCTTCATAGGTGAATCACCAAAACTAAAGCTGAAAGGTAAGTTGAGTTTTTACTTTTAGTCTAAGGGTTTGTACTGTACAAAGGATCTGTTTTGAACAGCCATTGGTCGCTCTGGGTGTGAATCATTGCTTCAGATTTCGGCACTCAGAGTCATGCTAATGAATACTGATTATTGAATAGATCAAAGCTGAACTCCAGGTACGATCTTTACTGCATACATAGTTACATTGGTCCAGCTTGGCACAATGTAAGTATGCATATCTCATACTTCAAGGAACTCGATGGAAGGTGACAATCACTGCAGTAGTTGCACCTACTACTATGATTGCCACAATCTTCTGGGTCTTGTGTGGCTTTTCCTCTACATAGTGACCACAGGGGGGCGTTTGCTCAGCACTGCAACCATTCATAGAAAACCTTGTATTTTTTTAAGGTGTGGTGACTATGTAGAAGGAAAACCATATGGCACAGGATCCGGAAGAACATGGCAATTACAATTTTAACACTTTTACCCCCTTCCCGACCAGGCCAATTTTCATATTCCAGCACTGCCAATTTGAATGACAATTACTCAGTCATGCAACGCTGTAACCAACATTTTATAATTTTTTAAGACAGAGCTTTCTTTTGGTGGTATTTAATCACTGCAGAGTTTTCTTTTTTTGTTTTATGTTTTGCTATAAAAACAAAAAAATAACCAAACAGTTTGAAAAAAAAAAAAAAAAAAAACAAGAAAACACATTCTTAGTTTCTGTTTTATAATTTTGCAAATTACATTTTATATTTTTTTAAGACAGAGCTTTCTTTAGGTGGTAGTTAATCACCACTGGGTTTTCTTTTTTTATTTTATTTTTTGCTATATAAACAAAAAATAACCAAACATTAACCTCCTCGCGCCCGCCCTATGGCCGAATGACGGCAGTAGAGCAGGCGCCTTCGTCCGGGTTGTCGTCCCTGGACGGCGTGATGTTTACTTCCGCAATGCGCGCCGCCGCGGGCGCGCATCGCGGAAGTTCTGTGTTCGCCGTGTCCCCCGGGGACAGGCAAACACAGATCGCTGTAAACGGCCAATCACAGCGGCCGTTTACAGCGTGATCAGCGTATCCAATGGGAGATGATCTCATATGTTTACATATGAGATCATCTCTCAGCGCCGCTCTCCTTCCTCGCACAGACAGTGCGAGAGGGGAGAGATGAACGGCTGCAGCGGCAGCCGTTCTGACTGTGAAAGAAAAAAAAGTAAAAAAATAAAATAAAGTGCCATCCTCCCCTAGCAGTGCCATCCTCCCCTAGCAGTGCCATCCACCCCCAGCAGTGCCATCCGCCCCAGTGCCATCTGCCCCAGTGCCATCTGCCCCAGTGCCATCTGCCCCAGTGCCATCCGCCCCAGTGCCATCCACCCCAGTGCCACCTGCCCCCAGTGCCATCCACCCCAGTGCTACCTGCCCCCAGTGCCATCCACCCCAGTGCTACCTGCCCCCAGTGCCATCCACCCCAGTGCTACCTGCCCCCATTCCCCTCCACCCCAGTGCTACCTGCCCCCAGTGCCATCCACCCCAGTGCTACCTGCCCCCAGTGCCATCCACCCCAGTGCTACCTGCCCCCAGTGCCATCCACCCCAGTGCTACCTGCCCCCAGTGCCATCCACCCCAGTGCTACCTGCCCCCAGTGCCATCCACCCCAGTGCCACCTGCCCCCAGTGCCACCTGCCCCCAGTGCCACGTGTCGTCAGTGCCACGTGTCGTCAGTGCCACGTGTCAGTGCCACATAGTGCCATCTGTCATCAGTGCCATGTATCAGTGCCATTTGTCATCAGTGCCACCTGTCAGTGTCACGTGCCATCTGTTGTCAGTGTCACGTGTCATCAATGCCACTTATCAGTGCCATCTGTCATCAGTGTCACGCGTCATTGGTGCCACGTATTAGTGCCATCTGTCACCGGTGGCACGTATTAGTGCCACGTATTAGTGCCACGTATTAGTGCCACGTGCCATCAGTGCCACGTATTAGTGCCACGTGTCATCAGTGCCACATATTAGTGTCATCTGTCATCAGTGCCACATATTAGTGCCATCTGTCATCAGTGCCACGTGTCATCAGTGCCACGTATAAGTGTCATCATTGCCACGTATCAGTGCCATCTGTCATCAGTGTCACGTGTCATTGTCCTGGTATTTCAAAAGTGTAATAAATAGTCAACAAGTTAGATGTGTAATTTATGCTTCTAGAACACGTGATGGCGCTCCCTGCATGTTGGGCCTCTCTATGTGGCCAGGCTGTGAAAAAGTCCCACACATGTGGTATTGTAATATTCAGGAGGAGTAGCAGAATTTTTTGGGGGGTGTCATTTGTGGTATACACATGCCACGTGAGAGAAATAACCTATTACAATGACAATTTTGTGGAGAAAAATAAAAAAAATGAAAAATCTTCATTTTGCAAAGAATTGTGGGAAAAAAATGACAACATCAAAAAGCTCACCATGCCTCTTACTAAATACCTTGGAATGTCTACTTTCCAAAAAGGGGTCATTTGGGGGGTATTTGTACTTTTCTGACTTGTTCGGGTCACAAGAAGCGAGATAGGCCACCAGTACATCAGATGTGATCAATTTTGTGCGATTCGCACCACAGCTTGTAGACGCTCTAACTTTCACAAAGACCAAATAATATCCACTAATTTGGGTTATTTTTACCAAAGATATGTAGCAGTATAAATTGTGACCAAAATTTATGAAGAAAAATTAATAATTTGCATAATTTTGTCACAGAAACAAAGAAATATGCGGTTTTTTTCAAAATTTTCGGTCTTTTTTCATTTATAGCGCAAAAAATAAAAACCCCAGAGGTGATCAAATACCACCAAAAGAAAGCTCTATTTGTGGGAAAAAAAGGACAAAAAATTCATTTGGGTACAGTGTTGCATGACTGAGTAATTGTCATTCAAATTGTGAGAGCACCGAAAGCTGAAAATTGGTCTGGGCAGAATGGTGTTTAAGTGCCCAGTAAGCAAGTGGTTAAAAAAAAAAACACACACGTTGTTCTTAGTTTCTGTTTTATGATTTTGCAAATTACATTTTATAATTTTTTAAGACAGAGCTCTCTTTTGGTGGTATTTAATCACAGCTGGGTTTTCTTTTTTTATTTTGTTTTCTTGCTATATAAACAAAGAAATAACCAAACATTTAAGAAAAAACAAAAAAAACATGTTCTTAGTTTCTGTTTTACAGGCATACCCCACTTTTAAGTACACAATGGGGTTTATTTACTAAAGCTGGAAAGTGCAAAATCAGGCTCACTTCTGCATAGAAACCAATGAGCTTCCAGGTTTTATTACCAAAGCTTAATTGAACAAGCTGAGGTTAGAAGCTCAGTGGCTTCTATGCAGAAGTGAGCCTGATTTTACACTTTCCAGCTTTAGTAAATAAACCCCATTGTGTACTTAAAAGTGGGGTATGCCTGTATAATTTTGCAAATTAATATTTATTTTTTTCATAATTTTTTTTGTCATGGTGGCAAAAATGTATTCTGCTATACTTCTTTGCTTTTTTGGTAAAAATAACCCAAATCAGTGTATGTTATTTAGTCTGTAGAAAAGTTAGAGTCCACAAACTATTATTTCTTGAGGCCCTAAAATGCCAGGACAGCACGAATACTCCCCTACTTTTGAAAAAGTAGACAGTCCAAGGTATTTAGTAAGAGGCATAATTAATTTTTTGAAGTTGTAATTTCTTTCTTTTGGAAAATTAAGAAATCTAATAAAATTTGTTTTTCATATTTTTTTTATACTGTCACTAGAGCAGTGAAGTTACCATATTACTGGTGTGACGGTGATCAGGGACACTGACTGGTGACAGTATGTAAAAAATAATATTTTTTTTCAATTTCTTTACAATTTTTTTGCTTTGTAATACTGTGACCAGAGCAGTACAATGTCACCATGAACGTGAACAGAACTGGGGCAGCACATGAAACTCAATACTAAAAGAGAAAAACATAGATTAAGATGAAACTTTAAACCCTACACTTGATTATTGCAAGTGAGTGAAGCGTGAACACATCACATTGCTAGAGAACAGACAATGTAGGATAAACATAATTTAAAATGGCATCTATGAACTTTTACTGCCCCTCCATTGTGCATATATTTTTTTAAGGAGGCAATATTTGCTTTAAGTAACAAATCTTGACACTTCAACAGAGTTGGTTTCAACCTTAAAGTTAAAGTGTATCTAAACCTCAAACAAATACTTGTATCTGATATAGCACTCTCCTAAATAGGCTGCCAGGATGTTAGGCAAGTTTAGTTCTTTTTGGCTCCTCTGTTATCACTATAGCAGTAGTTGATTTGGGCTGTTCTGGATTTTACAAGCTGTATATGTGATTGCTTCCCTCTGCATTGTAGAGGCTTCTAGAACATAGAGTGTAGGAATAGGCAAATGGACTGCTTGATTATTTATTGTGCTCCCTCCAGGCTCATCTGCCTGCAGGTGCTTTTACTATGGAGGCTCTCAAAATTTAGAGTTAGGACTGCAGATAATACTTGGTGCCCTGACGTCGCTCTGCAGTTTACGCATTTATCTGCAAATTTGCACAAACTAAACTCCTGATTTTAATGCACATTGTTAGACAAGATAATTTGGTTGGTTGCAAGCAGATCAGTAAGTTGAGCTGGGAATTTTCTTTGTTTTTTGTTTGACATGCTCCAGCCAACCCCTGAGGAGGTGTGCCCAGTAGGTGGCTGGAGAGGGACATATATAGTCTTAGATCTGGAGTAGCCCTGTTCTTGCCCTGCTGGTTCCAGCTGGTAGAGTTGGGAGCCTATTCCTAATTTACTTTAGAGCTGACCAAGCAGTCCCATCAGGGTTGCCAACCGCCCGCAGCATTTTTTACTGACAAAACATGGAAAATTTACTGGCAGTGCACATTTTTTTACTGGCAAAATTGGAGAAATGACAGAACTCCTATTGAAAATTAACACATTGAATATTTTAACAGTATAAACATGATATGGAAACACTGACAGTACCTATAACAATATAATTAGCTTGATTTACACTTAAAAAGTCAATACAGCATGAAATTATCAGCCCCTCATTTTTACTGGCAGTTGTAAAAAAAAAATCACAAATTTTTACAAACTGTCAGTAAATTTACTGGTGGTTGGCAATCCTGAGTCCCACCCAAGGATCTGGTCTAAAGGACTCACTGAAGAATGCTGGGTGGAGGCTGGAACGTGTGTAGCTGTCTTGTGGCACTGTATTAACACCTCCCTCACTGAAGAGGTTTGTTTGGTGGAAGCTAGGAGCTGAGTAGTTGCCCTGAAGCATAGAGATGTCTGAAGGAAACTGGAGAGTTTAGCTGCTCTGAAGAGACGGGGAGGTTAATTTACCAAAGGCGAATATACTGTGCACTGCAAGTGCACTTCAAGTTCATTTGCTCTAGACATAGGCATGCACACAGGGTGCACACCCTAATCACCCTGTGCTGGACCTATCTATTCCCCTTGCTACTTGGCTTCAGAAAAAGGAACTGGGGAATCTTTGTCTCAGTCCCTTTCTCTGTCCTAAAGTAACATACCACTGTTTATACCTCTGATATTTCACCAAAGACCCCCCCCCCCCCATGGGGCTCCTAAAAAACATTTAAAAAAGCTATAAAAAAATGTAAAAAATAATAAAATTGTAAAAAAGGGATAATAAAAAAAATAAAAAATACTGACACCAATCTTTGCCCTTCTGACACCGTCCACTGCTATACTGACACCAACCTCTACCCTATTGGCAGTGTCCACTGCTCTACCGACACTGTCCATTGCCCTACTGCTCTATATAAATATATATATACACACACACACACACACACACACACACATATGTGTTTGAGCTTTGGGGTGTATACCCTAATGCAATAGACTGCGCACACCAATGGCTCTAGATCTGAGGTGAAGCTCTTAAATGAGTGGAAGCTCTGCTGATTTTGATCATCCAATCATGTACAAGCTAAATTGCTGTTTTGTATTTTCCTTGCATGTGATTGAGTATTCCTTTCAAAATGAAGCTTTATCCCATTTAATAAGCACAGTATATTTGCCTTTAGTAAATCAACCTCATTGTGACAATAGACCTGAGCTCAAAGCTATTTTCTGAGGCAGTTCTCACAGGTTCCCAGTCCTGGCCATTACTATAAACCCCTAGCACAGAGACTGAAATCTATCCTAGTCAAGTGTGTCCTCCTATTACTATTCAGTGTGCTTTGAGTATCCCATACCACCATCATCCCTCTCCCATCTCAAGTTCTACAAGCAAAAATGTTCAAAAAGACAACCCTCTAGACTGTTTATTGGAGCCAGAGTGAATGGACTGTTGCTTGTGTGACTGGTGGCCTCTGCATTGTTTAGGGAAAAAACTGTTAAAATCAGCGGTTCCTACGGAGGTAGCGCTACATTAAATATCGCAGTCTTTATTTTTAGCAAGTACAGAAAATATCTGTTTCTCTTGCCAAAAATGTAGTTCCCTTGCCACTTATTGTGAGCTGAAAAGACAGAATCTCATCCTCTGTAATATAGATGAGCAAAGGCAGACATGTTTGTAGTCTAGCCTATGTGACAACCATGGATCCCTTCCCGGATGCAATGGAGAGCTGAATGTAGCCACAAATGGAAAGGAAGTGTGTTATTCCAGGATTACCAGGTTAAAAATAATACAAATAAGGGCACAAAAAGAAAAGAAAATGAATGTGGCCACCACATATGTTACATTTTTGTTTTGGGATTTAGATATACTTTAAAGCAAAATTTTAAAGAACATATACATTATAACTGGTGATAAGCAAACTTAGTTTTTATGAGTGTGAATCTATGAAATGGGCTGGAATTCATCTACGTATCCAAGGAAAGTATTAAAAATGAAATTTGATAAGATTTAAAAAAATATTTATTAAATCCACCTATAACTGCAATATACTATTTAGGGTGGACAAGTATGTGATGAGTTTTAAGGCAGTTGGACAGATTACATTCTATATTGTGCGTACATATTTACCTTGTTTTTTTTTCTGTCTTTTAGTTCCCCTGAACGTCATAATCAGGATTATGCAGATCAGTGGTGTGGTCTTACTTATACTCTTTTTGATTTTTCAAATATTCTTCTGGAGGTATTTATTAGTGCATCCTCTGTATATCCTGTATATACTCTGCTGTCCATTTACACCCGACTACCCTCGGAACACATGTGCCTAAATGGAAGGGGACAGATCCCCTTCTATTTTTATTTTTTTTGTGGTCCAGATCGGACTCGGTGGTAGGCGGGTGTAAATGGACACAAGTCTGTTTACACCCGCCTGTCCATTGGGATGAATGGACCTTTCAATCAAGTCCGCTTGAAAATCTGACAGGTGGATCTGATTGGATCACCTGTGTCAAAGGGACCTAATTCTACATGTAGCAAGATCGCGAGGCCCCTGAGGCCTAATGGTGATCTCCAGGGTTAGGGACAGCTGACATCCTTCTATGTAGAGTGGGTTATGAGGCATGGTGGGTGTAATGCAAGGTAGATTCATGGGCACCAGACACTTCTTGAATGCAAAGAGATTTATTTTCTCTTGAACAGAACTGGGGGAGAGAAGGTTAGGGCCAGGACAGAGTTTAGTAGTTGCAATGTTAATTTGGCAGACTCCGAGACTTCTATAGGCAGACAGCCATGCCAGGAAAGGCATCCAGCATGCCACCACCTCTGGTTGAGTAGGATCTCTGTCTCCTATGGCAACAGTCTTATAATAGTTTCTAACACAAGTTGTAACAAACTCCTTTACTTCTTCTTCAATTTTCTCTTGTAGATCTTCACTCCATTGAGCTCCCAGTCTCTCTCACTAGACTTGCTGATCCACTGCCACTGGATCCCCTGAGCTCTTCCAACCTTCGCACACAGTATCTTCCTCAAGCGTCACCCCTGCATCCCTGCTGGGTCCCTAGCTTGGCACTCACACATACTCCTCAAGCTTCATCCCACTGGCCTGCTCAGTCCCTGGCTTGGCAGTTGGCACACAAGACTGCTCTGCAAGCGTCACATCCGATGGCTGGGTCCCTGGCTTGACACTTGCTGAAGTTTCCCAATTCTTCACCATCCCCGGTTGGTGAGAATACTGCTCTGATACTTGCTTCAGCTACTCACGGTAGCCCCTGGTAACAAGATGGATGGTCCCTTAGTGGTGACAGCTTCCCCTCTATCTCTGACCACAACAGGATCTCCGACTGGCAGAACTGTCACTTTTGGTTGGACTGCAAGCCGCAGTCCCAACCCTGTCCTGCGTCTTGCTTCTGGATAGGCCCTCAGACAGCCTAGCAGCCAGATGTCCCCGGGATACGCCTCAAGCAACAGAACAGATGTCCACCTAGACAGCCATCCAGGTGGCACAGAACCCCGAATACCTGACTCCACCCAAATAAATAGGTTCTCCCATCAGGCCAAGGGATTCTAGAAAATACCTGCCCATAGGCTGAGATACCTCATATATTCCTAATCTGTCCTTGCAAAGCCCTTGTCTTGTCTAGTGTCCCCAGGTACCCAGCCACCTAACAACAGAAGAGAGAAGTGCAGCAATTCCAGAATTAGCGCAAAGCCAGTTGACCCCCTAATTGGCCATGGCAACTATCATTTGACAAATAAATTTAAGAGCAACCCTGCCTAAACATCAGGGTGCTACATCCAAAAATCAAACATACAAACAAGTTTGTTGCATTTAAAATGTATAAATAAACATAGGTATTTGTAATGTCTACGCAATGATGTAATGGTGATCTTCAAAAAAAAAGTGCACTTCCCCACCCAGTGCAACTCAAATTCACCAAATTCAAGAGACCTATATCTCTAGATCAGTCTTTCCCCAACCTTTTCATCTTGACATTTTTTCAGGTTTCGAAACATCCTGCTAAAACCGATTCAGAGATCAATGGGGAAATGTCCCTTACATGGTGGCTAGTGGGAAGAGATACCACCTTAGAGTGGTGTTTAGAATGATGCACTTACAGATAGCTAAAAAGATCATTGGTGTCATTCAGCTGGCCCTTCCAGGTGGCGTTAAGCTGGAACTATGCAAGCACCACAAAATGGGAGGTCAGTTAGCCACAACTAAAGCAACCCCTAGCAACCTCTAAAGGAACCCTAGGGTTCCATAAAACTTTGGTTGAGGACGGTTGCTCTTGAAAGTCTTAATGCGCTTTCTCTGCATATATTATTCATAAGCCAGAAGGGAAAGCCTTTATTCAAAATCCTCATAGTACATTTTTCCACTGATGGCTTATCCCCTAATAAAGGTAAAAGCTGCATATAGTATCAACACAGCGACGTTACTACCCCACTCAACACATTACTTCTACCAAGAACTTTGTCAAGAGTTGGTGTAATGACAGACTTGTACAGCTTTTGTAAGCACTCAAATTTTAACACTTTTTTAAGCATAACTTCAGTAGGATAATGCTGTTGAAGGCAACATAGAGAGACTTACTTGACAACTCTACAAACCATCAAACATGAGAAAAGACAGATGGTCTCGTGGTTCCTTAACTATAAAGAGCCTTCTGATGAACTGCTGACTATAGTCACAAAAGTTCAATTGTACATAGAAGACGGAAACAAAATGAGAAAACATTTATCACACTTTGTGGATTTTGAGGCGTGGCACCCAAATGTTCATGGTGGTAAATACAGCTCAGATTGTCTTGTACAGTCTATGATATCAAAGATATATATTTATTATTTATTACAGACATATTTATACTGCTGGCAATTTACACTGTGCTGTACATATTATACATTCACCTGGGTTCCTGCCTTCAAGGAGCTTACAATCTAAGGTCCCTAGCTCACATACATATAAACGCATACTAGAGCCAAATTACAAAGGAGCCAACTAGCGTACCTTGTCTTTGGGTTGTGGGAGGATACCAGAGTCTCTGGAGGAAATCTACTTAAGTGCAAGGTAAACATGAAGGCTTCATGCAGGTTGTTTCCTAGTTGGGATGCCAATGTGCAAGGCATCCACTAAGCCACTATTGTTTCTATTTGATGGAGGTCAAAAAGGACAGGAGGAAAATGAAAAATATTCTAAAGAGCATAAAGTCATGAATAATTGCAAATTATTCTAGTGAAATTGGAACTTCTGATGGGTTTTCATTGCTATCTGGGTCTCTTCTTTTCTATAACCCAACAGTTTTTTTGTCTCCCCATCCATCAATTGTAGTTTCTTTCTGCCATTCCCAAATGGTACAGTTTCAACCAGCTCTCAATTGTACCTTTATTCTCCCATTCTCTAGTTCAGTGGTCTCCAAACTGTGGCCAGGGGCAAGATGTGGCCCTTTGCCTGCCTTTATTCACCCCTTGTAGCACTATCTCTCTCACTGACATGAGGGGGCCAATCCTCCACTGACACAAACGTGGGGCATGGGGCATGATTCCTCCCGCTAATACTAATTATAGGATACTATTTCTCCTCCTACTGACCACAGGCACCATGTCATTTTTTTAAATAACCAGTAAGCCTGAGACATTATTTACATTGAGGGAGGTCTTGGGAGGAACGAAGAGGGCAATTTGGTTGGTATTTTGAGACTAGGCTAGTGATGTAGCGGGGGGCAGAGTTGTGGATGGCTTTGTAACTTATTGTTAGTATTTTGAATTTAATTTGTTGGGCAAGTGGCAGCCAATGGAGGGATTGGCAGACAGGGGTAGCAGACACTGTGCGGTTTGTAAGATGGATGAGTCTGGCAGCAGCATTCATGATGGAGTGAAGGGGGGATAGTCTATTTAAAGGTAAGCCAATGAGGAGGGAGTTGCAGTAGTCAAGGCGAGAGATAACCAGGGAGTGAATCAGGAGCTTTGTGGTTTCATTGGTTAGAAAGGGACGTAGTTTAGAGATGTTGCGGAGGTTGAGGTGGCAAGCTTTGGAAAGAGATTGGATGTGGGGCCAAGAGTTCAGAGTCCAGGATAACACCTAGCACGCTGACATGTGGGGATGGGTGGATGGTTGTGTCATTGTTCTTGACAGATAAGTCAGGGGAAGAGGCACGTGGGGGAGGAAATATTATAAGCTCGGTTTTGGACAAGTTGAGTTGGAGGAAGTGATGTGATATCCATACAGATATGTCTGTTAGTAAGTTAGTGATGTGTGAGGAGACTGATGGAGTTAGTTGAGGGGTGGAGAGATAGATTTGTGTGTCGTCAAAAATGATATTGAAAGCCATGAGAGGCTATCAGCTGACCCAGGGAAGAGGTGTAGATTGAAAATAAAAGAGGTCCAAGAACAGCACCTTGGGGGACCCCGACGGAGAAGGGAAGAGGAGTGGAGGAAGTAGAATTGTAAGTGACACGGAAGGTGTGTTGGGATAGGTAGGATGAGAGCCACTGAAGAGCACAGTCATGGAGACTGAGGGAGTAAAGTTTTTTTTTTTTGAGGAGGGGGTGGTCAACCGTGTCAATGGCAGCCGAAAGGTCCAGAAGTAGGAGTACAGAATAGTGTCTGTTGGATTTTGCAGTTAGTAGGTCATTTGTGAGTTTTAAAAGAGCATTTTCTCTGGAGTGTTGAGGGCGAAATACAGATTGAAGGGTATCTTTCTCTTGCCTCCTCCTTTACCACAGTATATCTTTTAACTCAATTTCTCTGTTGAATCTCTTTTTTATTTACAGATGTTGTCATTACTACCTAATAAAGCAAAACAAAAGGAGCCTCTATTATCTGTCATGGAGATAACAATCCAGTGCTGGAGACTGCGCTGTCCAACTGGCTTAAGTGGTTCTATTTCCAGGGCACAAACCTCTGCAAAATAAATGGTAGACAACACTTAATAGGATCCTTAGCTGTGTGTTTCTGGTGTTATGTATAAGGGTCTTTACATTAAAAAGTTTGTGGATTTAAAATGCTTATATTTAGATTTTATTGTGAGCTTTGATGAACTACAATTGCAAGGATTGTATACTCAGGGCTGGTGCAAGGATTTTTGACACCCTAGGTGAAACCTCATTTTGCGCCCCCCCCCCTGGGTCCACCCCCCCCCCCTCTCTTTGCCAGGGTTAAATGGTTTGATTCAACCCTCTAATATTAATTCAGCCACCCATCTGAAAATTGGTGAACTGGAGGGGGGGAGAGAGCAAGAGAGATTGAGGGGGGGGGGGGCAGGCAGAGAGAGAGCAAAGAGATAAAGGGGGAGCAGAGAGAGAGGGAGCAGAGAGAGAGAGGGGTTCAGGGAGAGAGAAAGAGGGGGCAGGGAGAGAGAGGGGGCAGAGAGAGAGGGGGGGGCAGAGAGAGAGAGAGGAGGGGGCAGGGAGGGGGAGGAGAGAGAGAGAGGGGGCAGGGAGAGAGGAGGGGGCAGAGAGAGAGAGAGGGGGAGGGAGAGAGGGGGCAGAGAGAGAGGGAGGGGAGAAGGGAGAGAGGGGGTCAGGGAGAGAGGATAGAGAGGTGGTCAGGGAGAGAGGAGAGAGAGGGGGTCAGGGAGAGAAAGAGAGGGGAATCAAGGAGAGAGAGAGAAGGGGGTCAGGGAGGGAGGAGAGAGAGGGGGTCAGGGAGAGAAAGAGAGGGGAATCAAGGAGAGAGAGAGAGAGAGAGGGGGGTCAGGGAGGGAGTGAGAGAGGGGGGGTCAGTGTGAGAGAGGTGGGGTTCAGGGAGAGAGAGGTGGGGTTCAGGGAGAGAGAGGTAGGGTTCACGGAGAGAGAGGGGGTCAGGGACAGATAGAGGGGGTCAGGGACAGATAGAGGGGGTCAGGGAGAGAGGTGGGGTTCAGGGAGAGAGAGGGGGAGGAGAGCAGGGTCTGTTCAGTAAAGGTGCTCACTCACTTGGAATGGTCCCCAGGCGCTCTCTGGCTCATTCAGCAGTTTTTCAGTGTGGCTGTCGCTCGATTGGTTCTTTTTAATCTTCTCGACCCACCTCTCCTTCATAGACAAAGCACACAGGAGGGGTGGGAGAAGGGATGTGTGTGAAGCTCTGGGCAATCTGCAAGCATGCTGGAGCGGAGTGAACAGAGCAGTGTGGGGAATGGATCCTTTCCACCTAGGACAGTTGCACAGCAACTTGCACTTTTCGAGCCGTCCACAGTGACACAGAGAGCAGAGGATGGAGCGGTCATCGGAGGAGGGAGGGGGAGGAGAGGAGCAAGTGGATGGGTTTTCCAGGGGGCAGGAACTCATTTCTGCACTCCTCACTGGTTTCTACCGCCGGCTTGTCACTTTTTGCCAGATGCTTCCCCACCTCCTCCCTCCCGGGGGCCGTGGCTGTGCCCTAGGTGGCAGTGTGCCCTAGGTGACTGCCTAGTTCACCTAGTGGTAGCAGCGGCCCTGTGTGTACTTCCCTGATTTTATTATTGCACATGTGCACAGATACTCCTGAATTATTTGATTTTATCTGCACTTCACAACTATCTTGGAACCTCAGAAACCTAGAGGGCTTTGATACACAAATTATTTATTTATTACCGGTACTTACATAGCACCTTTAATTTTACGCAGCGCTTTCATATATATTGTACATTCACATCAGTCCCTGCCCTTAGGAGCTTACAATCTAAAGTCCTTAACTCAAAGTCTTACAGTACATACATATAATAGGGCCAATTTAGACAGGAGCCAATTAACCTACGAACATGTCTTTGGACTGTGGGAGGAAACTAAAGTACATGGAGGAAATCCATACAGGCATAGAGGAAACATGCAAACTCCATGCAGATACTGCCATGTTTGGAATCCGAACCAACAACAAATTACGTTTGAAAAGCAAATTTTCTGACTGGTCTGTCCCCTCCTGGCTCCAACAGCTAACATACCTATTGGTTCATAATGAATTGACTCAGAAACCAACATTTTAGTACCAGAAAGAGGAAAGGGTAGCTGAATCTCGGATATCCAAAGTAATTATTTTCATGCCAGAAAACCTAGGTTTTGAGAGTCATGGAACTCTTGAAGATCTCTGTTCTTAATTAAAGTAGAACTACGACAACACAATAAAAATGTGCTGCAGCCCTTAATGCACTTATAGTTTCCTCATCGCCCCCTTGCAAAGTTCCATCAACACTGTCGGTGAAGTCCATTCAATGCAGTTTCCTGTGATGGTGTGGAAACAATGCTGCACTGCTTCTGAATTCAGAGCATAGTTGTCACTCTCATGTAGGTTGTGTCTGCTTGCACTACAGTGAAATGAGAAGATGTTGCAGGGGATGTGGCTATTAGCATTTTCACTGCTGATTAAAGCGGACCTTCAGTCACTTTTTCATCTTTCCATCTATTAAATCTTCTGCCCTTGTTGTTTTAACTTTGGACAGTAAAACATTTTTTTTCTGCCTCTAAATACCTTATACAGCCCACTTCCTGTTAGTTGTCCGGTAATAAGCCTAGGCGTATGACATCATGCACAGCGTTCTCTCTCACTCTCGACAGTTTGCCAGGAAGGTGGGGGGAGGGGGGGGTGAGTCATAAGAGGGCCAATGAGAGCTGTGGAGGTGTGTGTCTGTGTAGATCCAGGAAGTGAACAAGGGGCAGCTTCAGCTGCCCACAGTTAAAATGGATGCAGCCAGACTCAGAGGAGGGCAATTTTCTCTGCATATTTGGCAAGTACAGAATCACAGTATATATAAAATAATATGAAACGTGGTTGGAGGGAAGCTTCAGAATGGCAAATATGTTTTTATTACAGATTATGTGAGCAGCCTGCAGTTCCTCTTTAACCACTTTCAGACCGGACCATTTTGCTGGTCAATGACCAGAGGTCTTTTTACAATTTGGCACTGCGCTGCTTTAACTGGTAATTGCGCGGTCATGCAATGTTGTACCCAAACAAAATTTGCGTCCTTTTCTTCCCACAAATAGAGCTTTCTTTTGATGGTATTTGATTGCCTCTGCGATTTTTATTTTTTGCGATATAAACGTAAAAAGGCTGCAAATTTTGAAAAAAAATGATATTTTCTACTTTTTGTTATTAGAAAAATCCAATAAACTCAATTTTAGTCATACATTTAGGCCAAAATGTATTCAGCCACATGTCTTTGGTAAAAAAAAAAGTCAATAACTGTATATTTATTGGTTTGCGCAAAAGTTGTCACATCTACAAACTAAGGTACGTTTTCTGGAATTTACGCAGCTTTTAGTTTACGACTGCCTATCTCATTTCTTGAGGTGCTAAAATAGCAGGGCAGTACAAAACCCCCCCAAATGACCCCATTTTGGAAAGTAGACCCCCTAAGGAAATTGATAAGTGGCATGTTGAGCCCATTGAATATTTTATTTTTTTGCCTCAAGCGATTGAATAATGACAAAAAAAAAATTTTTTTTTTTTTACACAAAGTTGTCACTAAATGATATATTGCTCACACATGCTATGGGCATATGTGAAATGACATCCCAAAATAAATTCTGCTGCTTCTCCTGAGTACGGGGATACCACATATGTGGGACTTTTTGGGAGCCTAGCCGCGTACTGGGCCCCGAAAACCAAGCACCGCCTTCAGGCTTTCTAAGGGCGTAAATTTTTGATTTCACTTCTCACTACCTATTACAGTTTTGAAGGCCATAAAATGCCAAGATGGCACAAAACCCCCACAAATGACCCCATTTTAGAAAGTAGACACCCCAAGCTATTTGCTGAGAGGCATGTTGAGTCCATGGAATATTTTATATTTTGCCACAAGTTGCGGGAAAATTACAAACTTTAATTTTTTTTTATTTTTTTTTCACAAAGTTGTCACTAAATGATATATTGCTCACACATGCCATGGGCATATGTGAAATGACACCCCAAAATAAATTCTGCTGCTTTTCCTGAGTACGGGGATACCACATGTGTGGGATTTTTTGGGAGCCTAGCCGCGCACAGGGCCCCGAAAGCCAAGAACCGCCTTCAGGTTTTCTAAGGGCGTAAATATTTGACTTCACTCCTCACTACCTATTACAGTTTTAAAGGCCATAAAATGCCAAGATGGCACAAAACCCCCACAAATGACCCCATTTTAAAAAGTAGACACCCCAAGCTATTTGCTGAGAGGCATGTTGAGTCCATGGAATATTTTATATTTTGCCACAAGTTGCGGGAAAATTACAAACTTTTTTATTTTATTTATTTATTTCACAAAGTTGTCACTAAATGATATATTGCTCACGCATGCCATGGGCATATGTGAAATGACACCCCAAAATAAATTCTGCTGCTTCTCCTGAGTACAGGGATACCACATATGTGGGACTTTTTGGGAGCCTAGCCGCGTACCGGGCCCCGAAAACCAAGCACCGCCTTCAGGCTTTCTAAGGGCGTTACAGTTTTGAAGGCCATAAAATGCCAAGATGGCACAAACCCCCCCCCCCAAATGACCCCATTTTGGAAAGTAGACACCCCTAAATTTAGGGGTACACTAGTGAGACTAGGTAATAAATGGCGGGTGCCCTGAAACTATAAAAAAATAACTAACCAACCAGCGTCACCTGTAACAGTTATATGGTGATCACTGGTAAAAGGGTTAACTAGGGGGCAATCAGGGGGCTTTATGCGGTAGTATATGGGGGTCCCTGGCGCTATAAAAAGCTGCGGCGAACCTAAATACCTACCTGCCTAACTAGCATCACCTGTGACACTAATACAGCGATCAGAAAAACGATCGCTTATTAGGCTGGGTTCACACTGGAGCGATGCGGGAACGCCACGAATCCGCGGCGGGTTCCCGCATCGCATGCCTCCCGGCGGCAGTTCACACTGCCCTATGCGAACTGCTGGGAGTGTCAGTGAAATGTTAATGACACCCCCAGATCAGTTCGCATATCGCAGTGCGATCTGCAAACTCGGATCGCATGGTGTGAACACCCATGCGATCCGATTCTGCTGCGGACCAAAAAAAGGGTCCCGTGCGAGTTTGCGGCGGGTGCGGCGGGTGCGACACGAATTCAGCCATACTATCTGTATGGCTGAACTCGAATCGCACAGAGATCGGATGTGATTTGCGCTGCAGTGCGGTGCGAATCACATCCGTTCTCATAAACCGCTGCAATGTGAACCCAGCCTTAGTGACACTGGCGACGGGGGGTGATCACGGGGTTAAACCTTTATTGGGGTGGTTAGGGGGGTACCTTAGAACTAAAGGGGGCTAACCCTAACTGCCCTAACAGTTATTACAGTCACAAATGACACCCGCCGGGTGATCAGGGGGTTAAACCTTTATTAGGTAATAAATGGCGGGTGCCCTGAAACTATAAAAAAATAACTAACCAACCAGCGTCACCTGTAACAGTTATATGGTGATCACTGGTGAAAGGGTTAACAAGGGGGCAATCAGGGGGCTTTATGCGGTAGTATATGGGGGTCCCTGGCGCTATAAAAAGCTGCGGCGAACCTAAATACCTACCTGCCTAACTAGCGTCACCTGTGACACTAATACAGCGATCAGAAAAATGATCGCTTATTAGGCTGGGTTCACACTGGAGCGATGCAGGAACGCCACGAATCCGCGGCGGGTTCCCGCATCGCATGCCTCCCGGCGGCAGTTCACACTGCCCTATGCGAACTGCTGGGAGTGTCAGTGAAATTTTAATGACACCCCCAGATCAGTTCGCATATCGCAGTGCGATCTGCAAACTCGGATCGCATGGTGTGAACACCCATGCGATCCGATTCTGCTGCGGACCAAAAAAAGGGTCCCGTGCGAATTTGCGGCGGGTGCGGCGGGTGCGCCGCGAATTCAGCCATACTATCTGTATGGCTGAACTCGAATCGCACAGAGATCGGATGTGATTTGCACTGCAGTGCGGTGCGAATCACATCCGTTCTCATAAACCGCTGCAATGTGAACCCAGCCTTAGTGACACTGGCGACGGGGGGTGATCATGGGGTTAAACCTTTATTGGGGGGGTTAGGGGGGTACATTAGAACTAAAGGGGGCTAACCCTAACTGCCCTAACAGTTATTACAGTCACAAATGACACCAATGCAAAAAAAAATAAAAAATGCAATTGGTGTCACTGTGACTGGGGGGGCAGGGGTAATTGGGGGGGTGATCGGGGGGTGAAGGGGGGGTGTGAGTGTGCCTGGCATGTTCTACTGTGTAGTGTCGTGTTGGTGCAACTCACCGATCCTCTCTCCTCGGTGCCGGAACGAAAAATACCGACACGGAGGAGAGATTACATCACTTCCTCTCCTGTGTTTACATTACAGGAGAGGAAGTGATGTCACGGAGCATTTCCATTCGTCGGGAGCGATCGCGAGGGGGTGGCCATGAATGAATGGCCGCCCCCTCATCCCGGATCACTCCCGAACGAATACCGACCGCCGCAGGCACCGGGGGGGGGGGGGCCCGATCGGGCCCCCCACCCGCTGGAAGGCAGGGACGTACAGGTACGCCCATATGCCTGCCCGTGCCATTCTGTCGACGTACATCGTCGTGCGGCGGTCGGCAAGTGGTTAACAAGCCTGTAGCTTGTCAGTCAGCACCTGGCCACGCCTAGTCCTGCCTACTGCTTTCTTATTTGACAGCACCGCCTCTGCTGCTGAAAACCTCCCATTGTAAGCTGCAGTGCCTGGGAAGGGGGGCATGTGAGACACATATGAAGGCCAGCTAAGGAAAATAAAGCTTTTTTTTGTTTACTTTTTGAGGCTTGTTCATCACGTATAGGGATGAGCTTCGAGTTCGAGTCGAACTCATGTTCTACTCGAACATTGCCTGTTCGCCTGTTCAGCGAACAGTGAACAATTTGGGCTGTTCGCAGCAAATTCGAAAAGCCGGAACACCCTATACAAGTCTATGGGAGAAATCTAAAGTGCTAATTTTAAAGGGTAATATGCAGGTTACTGTCCTAAAAAGTGTTTGGGGACCCGGGTCCTGCCCCAGGGGACATGGATCAATGCAAAAAAAAGTTTTAAAAACGGCCGTTTTTTCAGGAGCAGTGATTTTAATAATGATTAAAGTGAAACAATAAAAGTGTAATATTCCTTTAAATTTCGTAGCTGGGGGGTATCTATAGTATGCCTGTGAAGGGGCGCATGTTTCTGGTGCTTAGAACTGTCCCTGCACAAAGTGTCATTTGTGCAGGAAAAAAAGTCTTTTAAAATCACTTGCGGCTATTGTCGGGTCCCGTAATACAGAGAACACTCAATGAGTGTTCTCTGCATTATCCGACAATTCATTCATTCATTGATAAAAAAAAATAAAAAAAAGCGTGGGGGTTCCCCTAAATTCAATTACCAGGCACTTCAGGTCTGACATGGATATTAAGGGGAACCCCGTGTCAAATTAAAAAAAAAATTGACGTGGGTGTCCCCCTAAATATCCATAACCAGACCCTTCAGGTCTGATATGGATATTAAGGGGAACCCCGCAGACAGCGGTGCCCATTTTCGGGCAAATATCTCCTAAACCATATAGGTTTAGGAGATATTGCTTGGACCTACAGGTAAGCCTTAATCTAGGCTTACCTGTAGGTCAAAGTGGTTTGAAAGGGTTTACTTCCTCTTTAATAGGGTTCTAAAGTTCACACGAAGTTTAGGTCTGTTCGCAGGTTCTGGTGCGAACCGAACAGGGGGGTGTTCGGCTCATCCCTAATCACGTAGAAATTTGATTTGGTTCTGGTTTATACGGGGACCTTTAGCTGTATTTTAATGTTGGCACACAGGAAAGTTTTTTTTTAATTCTTTATTTTCGGTGACAAAACATACAATAAAAAGGACATGACAAAATACAATGCAATGTGCAGTTGACAGACAGGTAAATGGCACACAATTCAACAAATATAGTGGGATACTCCACAAAAGGAAGTGATCCATGAAATGGCTCATCAATAGGAGGCGAAAGGTAAATAGGTAAATTTTCTGTCAACAGGCCGACCTGTAATACAACATGAAAGGGCTGAATACATATTAATACAAGCACTTTTGTTGCAGACAGGGGGGGAATCCTAGTTCCCATTTAGGGGGTTTTATACTGTATATATTAGACGAGACTAGAAAGATATTAAGGAAATGTAAGCAAAAGGTAATAGAAGATAAGAGGGAAATATGATGGGGAAAAGGACAAAAACAAAAGGGTTGGGGTCTGGGCTGGGGTAAGAGGGGACGGGAGGGGCAAACAGTCCTTACCAAACTCATCACTGATCTGGTCACATTGGTTTGGATGCAAGCAGTTCACAGTATTTTTCAGTGAGGGTGAACTATAGTGCATCTGGAAAGTATTCACAGTGCTTCACTTCTTCTGCATTTTGTTAAGTTACAACCTTATTCCAAAATGGATTCAATTCATTATTTTCCTCAAAATTCTGCAAACAATACCGCATAATGACAACATGAAAGAAGTTATTTTGAAGTCTGCAAATTTATAAAAAAAACAAAAACAAATCCCTTGCACAAAAGTATTCACAGCCATTGCTCAGAACTTTGTTGAAGCACCTTTGACAACAATTACAGCCTCAAGTCTTTCGGAATAAGATGATACAAGTTGGCACACCAATTTTTGGGCCGTTTCTCCTATTCTTTTTTGTAGGACCTCTCAAGCTCCATCAGGTTGGATAGTGAGCGTCGGTGCACAGCCATTTTCAGATCTCTCCAGAGAAGTTCAATCGGGTTCAAGTCTTGGCTCTGGCTGGGCCACTTAAGTACATTCACAGAGTTGTCCTGTAGCCACTCCTTTGTTTTCTTGGCTGTGTACTTAATACGTAATGTGTGTACGTGTGTACGTAATATCATTGTCCTGTTGGAAGATGAACCTTTGCCCCAGTCTGGGGTCCAGAATGATCTGGAGCAGGTTTTCATCAAGGATGTCTCTGTAAATTGCTGCATTCATCTTTCCTTTAATCCTGACTAGTCTCCCAGTTCCTTCTGCTTAAAACCATCCCTACAGCATGATGCTGCCACCACCATGCTTCACTGTAGAGATGATATTGGCCAGGTGATGAGCAGTGCCTGGTTTCCTCCAGACATGACGCTTGCCATTCAGGCTAAAGAGTTCAATCTTTGTTTCATCAGACCAGATCATTTTGCTTCTCATGGTCTGAGAGTCCTTCAGATGCCTTTTGGCAAACTCCAGGTGGGCTGTCATATGCCTTTTACTGAGGAGTGGCTACCATCTGACCACTCTACCATAAAGGCCTGATTGGTAGAATGCTGTAGAGATGGTTGTTCTTCTGGAAGTTTCTCCTTCCTCTATAGAGAAACGCTGGAGCTCTGTCAGAGTGACCATTGGGTTTTTGGTCCCCTCTCTAAGGCCCTGCAGAAATGTTTCTGTATCCCTCCCCAGATCTGTGCCTCAATACAATCCTGTCTCGGAGGTCTACAGACAATTCCTTGCACTTCATGGATTGGTTTGTGCTCTGACATGCACTGTTAACTGTGGGACCTTATATAGACAGGGGTGTGCCTTTCCAAATCATGTCCAATCAACTGAATTTACCACAGGTGGACTCCAATCAAGTTGTAGAAACATCTCAAGGATAATCAGTGGAAACAGGATGGACCTGAGCTCAATTTTAAGTGTCATGACAAAGGCTGTGAATACTTATGTACATTTGATTTTTGTGTTTTTTTATTACATTTGCAAAGTTTTCATACAAATTTCTATCACGTTTGTCATTATGGGGTATTGTTTGTAGAAATTTGAGGAAAAGCATGAATTTAATATATTTTGGAATAAGGTTGTAACATAACAAAATGTGGAAAAAGTGAAGCACTATGAATACTTTCCGGATGCACTATAGGTCTAGTAGAACCATGTCTGACAAAAGTGAGCTTCTTGTCTCCTCAGGGTTGAGGTGAGGTCATGAGCGTCCACAAGTAGGGGCAAGGGGGGTCAAGCGCCCCACCCTGGAATCAGGGATCAGATCTTAAATTCAGTACAGTTGTGTCGATATCAGGGTGCCACCTGCCAATGGGGTGACACCATCAAGGTGCTGTCAAGCCCCACAATTAATGTAGTGTGACTGCGGGCTCTTTTCCCTGCTCAGTCCAGCAGAGAACTCAGTGGCGCAGTGTCAGGAAAAGGCGAGCTGCGGGCTATAAGAGGTTTCCCCTGCTCACCCCCCCTTTCTCCTGTCAGGGAGAAGAGATAGCGGCTCTCACCAGGTTCCTCGCCCAGCTTCCTGCTCGCTCCGTTCCTTTCACTATTGGCCATAACTGAGGGCCAATCAAAGAAGACTAGGAGAGGAGCGCATCATGTAGTCCCAAGCATTGGCGGCCCCATTTTCCACAGGGAGGAGGCTACAGCTCGATCAAGAGAGAGATTGAGAGACAGCAGCATGGAAAAAAAAGCTGAGGGAGAGAGTGTTACAGGACAAAGAACGAGAAGTATGCTGGGCAGAAGCCAGAGAGACCCACACTGCCCAGCGCCACCAGAGAGAGAGCCATGCTGCCCAGTGCCACCAGAGAGAGAGCCATGCTGCCCAGAGCCACCAGAGAGAGTCAAGCTGCCCAGTGTCACCAGAGAGAGAAAGACTGAGCCACTACCAGGTTACAGACATGCTACACTACTGACCAGAGTCACCCCGGGGAACCAAGAGTGAGCGACCGTCCAGCCGGATAACTTCTGTAGTTTTGCTGGGTTTGCCTGTTGGCCATTATCCATTACTTATGCTAGCCGCTTCCCACCCGCCCTATGGCCGAATGACGGCCTTAGAGCGGGCGGCTTCCTTCGCCTGGCCGTCCCTGGACGGCCTGGTGTTTACTTCCGCAATGCGCGCCGCCGGGGGCGCGCATCGCGGAAGTATTGTATTTGCCGTGTCTCCCGGAGACAGGCAAATACAGATCGCCGTGAACGGCCAATCAAAGCGGCCGTTCACAGCGCGATCGCAGCTGCCAATGGGAGATGATCTCATATGTAAACATATGAGATCATCTCCCATTGCCGTGTCTCTCCCTCCTCACACAGAGACAGCGTGTGAGGAGGGAGAGCGATCTAAGTGTCAGCCCCAGTGCAGCCCCAGTGCCAGTCTCAGCCCCAGTGCCTGTCTCAGCCCCAGTGCCTGTCTCAGCCCCAGTGCCTGTGTCAGCCCAGTGCCTGTGTCAGCCCCAGTGCCAGTGTCAGCCCCAGTGCCATCTGTCAGCCCCAGTGCCAGTGCCATCTGTCAGCCCAGTGCCATCTGTCAGCCCAGTGGCATCTGCCAGTAGTGCCAGTGCCGCCAGTGCCACCTGCCAGCGCCTGCCGTCAGCCCCAGTGCCGTCAGCCCCAGTGCCGTCAGCCCGTGCCGCCAGCGCCAGTGCCGCCTGCCAGCCCCAGTGCCGCCCGTCAGCCCCAGTGCCGTCCGTCAGCCCCAGTGCCGTCCGTCAGCCCCAGTGCCGTCAGTGCCGTCAGCCCCAGTGCCGTCAGTGCCGTCAGCCCCAGTGCCGCCAGTGCCGTCAGCCCCAGTGCCACCTGCCAGTGCCACCTGCCAGCACCAGTGCCACCTGCCAGTGCCACCTGCCAGTGCCATCCGTCAGCCCCAGTGCCGTCAGCCCCAGTGCTGTCAGCCCCAGTGCCGTCAGTGCCGCCAGTGCCAGTGCCACCTGCCAGTGCCACCTGCCAGTGCCAGTGCCACCTGCCAGCGCCAGTGCCAGCGCCAGTGCCATCCGTCAGCCCCAGTGCCAGTGCCGCCAGTGCCCCCTGCCAGTGCCACCACCAGTGCCGCCAGTGCCACTTGCTAGTGCCACCTGCCACCTGCCAGTGCCACCTGCCAGCGCCAGTGCCATCCGTCAGCCCCAGTGCCGTCAGCCCCAGTGCCGCCAGCCCCAGTGCCGCCAGCCCCAGTGCCAGTGCCACCTGCCAGTGCCACCTGCCAGTGCCACGTGCCAGTGCCACCTGCCAGTGCCACCTGCCAGCGCCAGTGCCACCTGCCAGTGCCACCTGCCAGTGCCACCTGCCAGTGCCACCTGCCAGTGCCATCCGTCAGCCCCAGTGCCATCCGTCAGCCCCAGTGCCGCCAGCCCCAGTGCCACCTGCCAGCGCCACCTGCCAGCGCCAGTGCCATCTGCCAGCCGCAGTGCCATCTGCCAGCCCCATTTGCCAGAGCAATTAGCCAGAGCAATTAGCCAGAGCAAATAGCCAGCACCATCTGCCAGTGCCATCTGCCAGTGCCAGCCCCAGTGCCAGCCCCAGCCCCATCTGCCAGCGACATCTGCCAACCCCATCTGCCAGCCCCATCTGCCTGCCCCATCTGTCAGCCCCATCTGTCAGCTCCATCTGTCAGCCCCATCTGCCAGCCCCATCTGCCAGCCCCATCTGCCTCCAGTGCCATCTGCCTCCAGTGCCATCTGCCTCCAGTGCCACGTGTCGTCAGTGCCACGTGGGGTCACTTTGTGGGCATTTCCATTGTCCTGGTGCTCCAGGGCCTTCAAAACTGTAATAGGTGGTTGAGAAATAAGATGTGTAATTTATGCTCCTAGAACGCCTGATGGTGCTATTTCAATATTGGGCCTCTGTATGTGGCCAGGCTGTGTAAAAGTCTCACACATTTGGTATCGTTATACTCAGGAGGAGTAGTAGAATGTATTTTGGGGTGTCATTTTTGCTATGTACATGCTATGTGTTGGAAATATCTTATAAATGGACAACTTTGCGTAAAAAAAATGCGTTTTCATTTTTTTCCACATTTTCCCAAAACTTCTGGAAAAAAAATGAGCCATTCAAACGACTCATTATGCCTCATAGATTATACGTTGGGGTGTTAGCTTTCCAAAATGGGGTCACTTTGTGGGCATTTCCATTGTCCTGGTGCTCCAGGGCCTTCAAAACTGTAATAGGTGGTTGAGAAATAAGATGTGCAATTTATGCTCCTAGAACGCCTGATGGTGCTATTTCAATATTGGGCCTCTGTATGTGGCCAGGCTGTGTAAAAGTCTCACACATTTGGTATCGTAATACTCAGAAGGAGTAGCAGAACGTATTTTGGGGTGTCATTTGTGGTATACACATGCCACGTGAGAGAAATAACCTATTACATTGAAAATTTTGTGAGAAAAAAAAAAAAAAAAAATCTTCATTTTGCAAAGAATTGTGGGAAAAAGATGACAACATCAAAAACCTCACCATGCATCTTAGTAAATACCTTGGAATGTCTACTTTCAAAAAAGGGGTCATTTGGGGGGTATTTGTACTTTCCTGACTTGTTCCGGTCGCAAGAAATGAGATAGGCCACCAGTACATCAGGTGTGATCAATTTTGTGCGATTCGCACCACAGCTTGTAGACTCTCTAACTTTCACAAAGACCAAATAATATCCACTAATTTGGGTTATTTTTACCAAAGATATGTAGCAGTATAAATTGTGGCCAAAATTTATGAAAAAAAAATTATAATTTGCAAAATTTTATCACAGAAACAAAGAAATATGCGGTTTTTTTTCAAAATTTTCGGTCTTTTTTCATTTATAGCGCAAAAAAATAAAAACCCCAGAGGTGATCAAATACCACCAAAAGAAAGCTCTATTTGTGGGAAAAAAAGGACACAAAATTCATTTGGGTACAGTGTTGCATGACTGAGTAATTGTCATTCAAAGTGTGAGAGCACCAAAAGCTGAAAATTGGTCTGGTCAGGAAGGGTGTTTAAGTGCCCAGTAAGCAAGTGGTTAAGGACTGTACTACGTCTGCAGTCTCTGACCATGATAATGTGATGATGACATTGTCAAAAAGGGGCGGTGCATGGGTGACCCTAAAATGATGCCCCACTCCCCCGAAAAAAGTTCTGCGGACGCCCATGGGTGAGGTCCTCCATATGCATTATGTCAATCACCAATTTTATCAACTGTTGCACTTTTGTGGGCTGCCAGGGACTTCCATAGCGCTGGGATACATCCCCTGGCCGCATTGATAAGATTTTTTTTTTATTATTATTTTTTTAATGGTTAGAAGGTTATGCTGTAGTTAGTATGAGCAGTCTAAGTAATTTCATCAACACAGCCAGTAGAGGGCATGAGGCGCACACTTAACGAATCTACTGAAACTAAAAAAAACCCTGAAGAACTTGGCCAATTTACTGTTATCACACAGCAGCATTAAAAATTGCCAAATTAAATGTCCCAAAACTGAAGCCACTATATAGCAAAATCTCTCCACAAATAATAAAGATTAATTATAAGGCTGGGTTCACACTGCTGCGGGGGGAGATCCAGATGTGATTCGCACCGCAAATCACATCCGATCTCCGTAGCGATGCGAGTTCAGCCATACATATAGTATGGCTGAATTCGCATCGCTCCCGCAGCAAACTCGCACGGGACCCTTTTTTTGGTCCGTAACAGAATCGGATCGCATGGGGGTTCACACCATGCGATCCGATTCCTGTGCGAGTCGGCAGATCGCACTGCGATATGCGGACGGATCTGGGGGTGTCATTAACATATCATTGACACTCCCAGCCGTCCGCATAGGGCAGTGTGAACTGCCGGCGGGAGGTGTGCGATGCGGGAAAATGCCGGACTTAGTAGCAGAATAATAAAGTGGAACCCCAGACAATATTCTTTACTTATACATTTCCAGATCGATTTGGTAGGGATCAGAAACACGGATTCTCATTTTTTTTTTGTGTGCAAAGTGTGCAAAGGGGTAGGAAATTTTCCTTAATTTTGTAGATAGTGGTCACAGGAATAGAAAGAGAAAAACCTTCTAATGGCGACAGAGAAAACAATAAAATTTATTTTGGCCTAACTCTTCCCGCTTTATCAAATACATTTTGTTAGGAGTGACATTTAAAGCCCTACTTTGGGAAATGTGGAAATTCTTCCTTGCACTGGAGCTGTGCCCACACACTGCAAGGCTTAACTGCTCGTTCAGTCTGGGGAAGAGTAAAACACTTTTACTTACCCGATCCTCCACTTCCCCAACGGACAGTGCTCCCCCGTGCTCCATTGGTACACTGTCTCATGGCATCATCACATCCAGCTCAGGGCAATAGACCCGGCATTGGGTGTCATTCTGGCAGGACCTTAAACCGCTGAAGAAGACATTGCGGGTACCAGCCTAGCAGCAGAGGAGCAGGGATCAGGTAAAAAAGTCTTCCTGTTCTGCCCTCTAGACCTAAATAAGCAGTTAATCCTTAGCCCTTGTACACATGGTCGGACATTGTGACGGAAAATGTCTGATCGGACCATGTTGTCGGATAATCCGACTGTGTGTGGGCTCCATCGGACTGATTCCATCGGAATATCCAACAGACAAAGTTTTAGCCTTTGTACACACGGTTGGACATTCCGACAACAAAATCCGTCTTGGATTTTGTCCGAAACTGGTGTTGCATACACATGGTCGGACAAAGTTGTCGGAAAATCAGATCGTTCGTAACGTGATGACGTTATTTCGTTACGACGGGACTACATTCAGGCTAGTAGCCAATAGCTTTGGTCTAGGAATTTGATCTGAGCATGCGTGGCACTTTGTCCGATCGAAATTCTCTACAAATGATCGGACAAAGTCCGATCGGATCATGTTGTCGGAAAATATTATAGCCCAGCTCTAAAATTTTGTTGGTCGGATATTCCGACGGAAACAGTCCAATGGAGCCCACACATGGTCGGATTATCCGACAACACGGTCCGATCGGACATTTTCCGTCGGAATGTCCGACCGTGTGTACAAGGGCTTAGAGCTGGGCTATAAAACTTTCCGACAACATGATCCAATCGGACTTTGTCCGATTGTGTGTAGAGAATTCCGATCGGACAAAGTGCCACGCATGCTCAGATCAAATTTCTATACCAAAGCTATTGGCTACTAGCGTGAACGTAGTCCTGTCGTAACGAAATAACGTCATCACGTTACCTACGATCGGATTTTCTGACAACTTTGTCTGACTGTGTGTATGCATGCAACACAAGTTTCGGACAAAATCCGTTGGACAAAATCCGACGGATTTTGTTGTCGGAATGTCTGACCGTGTGTGCAAGGGCTTTCAGTGTGGATGGGGCCCCAATTCAAGGAAATGTGTGTAATCGTGTGTATCCCATTACCTACAGGAACCTGTGTCAATTTTTGGACCTGTGACTTTTTTAAATGTATGTAACTGCTTCTGCTCAAAATCCTCCATGCTCTGTCCCCTTTAGACATGTGCAGAACAAAAAAAAAAAATAATAATTTTGTTTCGTCATGTACATACATTTGTTTAGTTAAATTTGTTTAATTCATTCCTGGAATTTGTTTCATTTATTTGAATTCTAATCGATTAACATTTTTGGAATTTGGTCTAATTGAATTCAAGTCGACCAAATTCGGAAAATTCTAATCAATTCAAATTCCATTCAAATGGAATTCCATTCAAAGATTTTATTTTTTATTTTCCAAATTTGAATTTTGGAAGATTTTTTTCTATTCTATTCTTTTGTTTTCTGTTCTATTCTTTTATTTTCTATTATATTATATTATATTATTTTCTATTTTATTCAAATTCTAATTTATTCTATTTGAATTTCAGAAAACGGTTATATTGTTATATTCATTCTGTTCTTTCTATTCTATTCTATTGTTTTATTGTCTGTTCTATTGTTTCAAATTCTATTCTATTCTATTCTAATTCACATTTATTCTATTTGAAATTTGAATTTAATAAAGCGGTTATATTCTTTCTATTCCATTCTTTTGTTTTTGAATTATATTCTATTTTCTATTCTATTCAAATTTATCCTATTTGGAATTTATATTGCAGAAGATGGTTGTATTCTATTTTATTCTACTTGATTCTATTTTTATTCTATTCTATTCCTTTATTTTCTATTTTATTCTGTTCTTTTATTTTCTATTCTATTTTGTTCTGTTTTTTCTATTCTTTTATTTTCTATTCTGCTCTGTTTTAATCTATTATAGTCTAGTCTTTTATTTTCTATTCTATTCTATTCTTCTCTATTTTACTCCTTTATTTTCTATTCTAGTTTATTCTCTTTGGAAATTCAAATTCAATTAGAAAACAATATGAATTCAAAAACGATTCAAATCATATTTGACCACCTCAATACCAGGCACTTAAACACCTTCCTGCCCAGACCAATTTTGAGCTTTCTCGCACTTTGAATGACAATTGCGCAGTCATGCTACACTGTACCCAAATTAATTTTTATCATTTTTTTCCCCACGAATAGAGCTTTCTTTGGGTGGTATTTGATCATCTCTACGGTTTTTCTTTTTTGCTAAACAAATAAAAAAAGACCGAAAATTATGAGAAAAAAATGTTTTTTTTGTTTCAGTTTCAAAACTTTGTAAATAAGTAAGTTTTCTCCTTCACTGATGGGCACTGATGGGGCTGCACTGATGGGCACTGATAAGGTGGCACTGATGGGCACTGATGAGGTGGCACCAATGAAATGGCACTGATGAGGTGGCATTGATGGGCACTGATATGTGGCACTGATAGGCGACACTGATGGGCACTGATAGGTGGCACTGATGGGTGACATGGATGGGCACCGATAGCTGGCACGGGTTGGCATGGATAGGCGGCATGGATGGGCATGGATAGGCGGCACAGATGCATGGATAGGTGGCACAGATGAGCATGGATGGGCACTGATAGGTGGCACAGATGGGCACTGATAGGTGGCACGGATGGGCACTGATGGGTGGCACGGATGGGCACTGGTGGGCGGCGCGGACGAAAATAATGCATGCCAATCAGTGATGCCCATTGTGGGCACTGATTGGCATCCATTGTGGGCACTGACTGGCATCCCTGGTGGTCTAGGGTGGAAAACCTGGTGCTGGGCATCCCTGGTGGTCTGGTGGTGTCCCTGGTGGTCCAGTGTGGGCATCCTCGGGGGGGCTGCGCTGATAATCGATCAGCACAGACCCCCCCTGTCAGAGGAGCAGCCGATAGGCTCTCCTCTACCCGCGTCTGACAGACGCGAGTGAGGAAAAGCCGATCACCGACTCTTCCTATTTACATTGGACACGGCTGATCACATGGTAAAGAGTCGCCGTCGGAGACTCTTTACCGAGATCGTAGTTGCGGGTGTCAAACTGACACCCCGCAACAACGGTCGCCGCGATGCCCGGTCAGGATTTTGAAACCACTTTGCCGCCGTCATTTTGCTATAGGGCGGGCGGCAAGTGGCTAAAAACTATTTAAGTTTGAATTTCGTCCAAAATTTAGTTTCGTTACTATTGTCATTTAGAAATTTGGATACATCTGAATTATCGAAAAATGTGTCCAAATTTCAATTCAGAAAAAATTGAACCGCACATGTCTAGTCCCCTTTACAACCCACCAGATACAGCCCAGAGCAGCTGCCTTCCAGCACTAACAGCAGTGAATCCTAATGAGGAAAGTTGCACCGCTTGCCCACCCCATCTTGCCTCCTCTGTCAATCATTGAGCTTGTCTTACTACACTCCCATAATGCATCAAGTTCTGATAAATGGGTGTAAGAGATCCTGTCACTCAACTCCTCCTCCTCCATTCACAAAACTTGCTTCATCATGGGAGTGTTGAAAGACAAGTTCTATAAATGGTGGAGGAGGCTGGTGCAATTTTCCTGATTCCCCAAAATAACCTTCAGGTTTAAAATAGAACTATGGCCTTCCATTAAAGAAAAATATGCTGCAGCACATAATTATATATTCCTCTGCCTTAATGGTTTTCTCTTAGTCCCTCTGCAAAGTCCCACAAATAACTGTTGGTCCTGTCAGTGAAGACCACCTAATGAATCTACCTACGATGGCTTGGCAATGATGCTGCACTGCTCCTGAATTCAGAGCAGAGTTGTCACTGTAATGTAGGCGGTGCCTGCTTGCGCTACAGTGGGATGAAAAGATGCTACAGGGGGTGTGGCTATCAGTATTGTCATTTCTGACTCACACATCTGAAGCTTGTGTAGCCAGATGCTAGGCTAGACAGAGAGCAAATGATGACACTGTGCAGCAGCTGCTCTATTCTCACTGAACTGAGCCGACACACGGAACCTATTAACACTACCTGCCTCCCGCCAGCAGGGGGGCAGACAAGCCGAAGGAGTTTCATAGACTTGTACCTCCACAGTGGACTGTGGGAATTGAAGTCCTGAATATGAGCCATGCTGTGGAAATCTATGGACCATTGAACTACAGTACCAAGCTAGAGACAGTGTTGGGAGGAGAAAGTAGCTGTGATTGCAGGGCTGCAGTTTAAATAGCTTGGTCTTTTGCCGTGTGAAACCAGGGCAAACACATCTTCCTGTAAGGGCTTGCACCAGCTGCACACTAGCCAGGGGCCAAAGAGGAGGTCAAGGCCTTATGGATCTGGAAGACAGAGAGTGAGAACAGACCAGGGTTCACAGAAACAGAGGACTAAGCAGTGGCGGCCCGATCTGCTTAAAGGACAGGCGATCCTATTGGACGCCTAGGAGGAGGAGGGAGGAGACTCACAGTGGAAGTTGTTGTGATGCAGAGGAAGAGGAGACGCCCACCTGCTGCTCCCGTAGGAGCGCTGCCCGCCCAGATGAGGTAATTGCGGGGCTGGATGACCGACAAACCGCGAGTTGTGAGGGGGGAGGGGGCGACAGAGAGGGGGGTTGCCACTGGACGTCACTGTGGGATACAGTCTTTTGCTGCACAAGCACTGGAGCATTGTAGTCTGCTGAACTGAGGACCGGAATTGCACTGGGTCAAACCAGAAGGCATCTGCACAGTGGGACTTTTTTTGGCTGTATAGCTGGATTAGTGAGAGGGTGCAACCATAACCTGTTTGCTGCTATCAGAGACTAAGCTTATAGGGATTAGACACTAAACCAACAGCCTATACCAATGTATGCAGATTTTAACTGGGACTATATTCATGTTCATCATCAAGACAGGCCCCAACGTTAGCCGGCATATGATCTTGTGCATAGAACTGTTCATTAGATAAGCAAATCTACAAGGAATTCAGTCACTGTCTGTAGAAGCAGGGACACTGTTGCAGTAGATCTGGGTTATAGTCTAGTCCCTCCTAGAGTACACGCTAATAATATAGCATACTGGTAGCAGGAACATTATGTCAATACAGATTTCTATTACTGTTCTGGTGGTGTGTGCCTTTGCTTAACACTGATTTGCAGTTTACCAGTTATACAGCTGTAGCATGGCCCCCTAAGGAGCTGCTTGGATTTTCCTGCTCATCTGCACTGCTTTGACCTGATGAACATTCCAACCCACCTGACACTCTGGGTTTAGATATCTTTGCACCACCTTAAAGCAGTAAGTCAGACAACTCTGTGCATTTTATGTTCTGATAATGTTTACTAAAACAGTTCAAAGAAGATATTGTCACAAAGAGGAGGTAATAGATCTGCTGTGTTTTGGACAACAGCACCAACTCAGCAAAGGAATTCCTCTGAATAACACAAGCCAAGATATTTGCAGGTAAAACAGTCTATTATATACACGTGTACAGTGTAGTTCTGCTTGCACCTGACAGGATAAACAAGTTAAATGGTTATACTGGCACATTTCTAAAGGGGAAACCTTGCCAAGCCTATAAACCTTTAAACCTAATGAGAGATCGGACTTAATGACAATGGTGTAAGGACCCTTGTAGCAATAATGACAGCAATGTCCCTGTTGCAGATCAGATGGTCTTCACCGGCAGTAGGAGCTCAGTAATTGTATCCAATAAGGTGTAATAGCAAGCAACAAGGTTTCTTGAAATGGTAGAAGCTAAAGGTGTCTATGCATGTGTTTAAAGATAGGTTCAGTAAAGTATTCCCAAGGTAAAGATGTCTGTGCAAAGTGTCTCAGTGAAACCGTGAGTAAAGGATTTGTAAAGATTTGCCCTCTCATCAATGACCAGACCAATTTAATGCCCTCCGGACAGCAGCTCCTGTAGTGATGCACGTGCAGCAGATCCACTGTATCGATCTCCCGATGCAAAGCTCAGAACACAGGTTGGCAGGCGACCAAAGTGGTGCTGGATGGATGTCTGGCTAACAGCAAGCAGTGCTAGGCCCCTCTCATCCGGGTTGAAATGTGGGACACTGCGTGGTTGGCCGCGACCTCTGTCTCCCGTCAGCCCCCGGAGGAAGAGAGCGCAGGGTAGGGCTTTGACTTCTTTTATGGTTCCTCCCAGCAATCTCTCTGATGGTAGCAAAGATCCCTGGGATATGTAGTCCAAGTGCAGAGTCATGCAAATCAATTATCAGTCTGGGGAGCTACTCATCCAACAATCCCTTTAGTTTGGCTCACAAACATGATGTCAGTTGATAACACTGGGCACTAAAGAGACATGCGATGTATAGAAATACCGGAGGATCAATGTACTTTATAATTGTAGTCCACATTGCTACACAGCCATCTAACTGCTGTGATTATTACATTAAACTACTACCACAAGGTCACTTTTCTGTCTGGGGAGTTGTATTAGATGTACATTTTACCCATCTCTATATGCGCATATTGCCACTTTCCTTAAATTTGGTACAATAGGCTCCATTCACAAAAGCAGATCACACGTGGTATTTATGAGAATGGGGGAGCACCTTCTGCCGGGGGAATGGGCGATCAGGTAAGAAATATGCTTTTACTCTCCTCTAGACTAAACAAGCAGTTAACCCTTGCAATATGAGCACAGCCCCACTGTAAAGGAGGATTTTCAGATTTCCTGGAGTTGTGACTCTCGTTGCCAGAGCCATTTTTGTGTTTTCTTTGCACAGATGTTTAAAAAATCATTTTATACCTGAAGATTCGGTAAAGAGTTACGTTTGCTAAGTTTGGTAAGTTTGTAGTAAAGGTGGAAGGTTTTTTTGCATTATTATAAAAAAGCCTTCTGTGTGCAGCAGCCTACCTCAGCCCCCCTAATATTTACCTGATCTCTCTGTTCAGCGATTTCCACGAGTGTCTTGGCCATCTGGGACACTCCTGATTGGCTGAGACACAGCTGCGGCGCATTGGCTCCCGCTGCTGTCTATCAAAGTCAGTTAGCCAATCAGGAGAGGGAGGGGCCGAACCGCAGCTCCTTCTCTGAATGGGCACACAGAGCTGCAGCTCAGCTTGGGTGCCCCCATATCAAGCTGCTTGCTGTGGGGGCATGCAACAGGAGGGAGGGGTTAGAAGCACAGAAGCTGGACTCAAGAAAAGAAGGATCTGGGCTGCTCTGTGCAAATCCAATGCAACAGAGCAGGTTAATATAACATGTTATTTTCATAGAAAAAATAAATAGATTTTACAATCACTTTAAACCCCCTTAAAGCAGACACCCTGGAAAATAAAATAGTGGTAGTTCCAATTTTTTACTGTCAGATTTCAGTAAAAAATATACTAATGTTAATTTTAGGACATACAAGCATAATATATTACCCATTTTTTGATAATGTCTAAAAGATGAGGCTGTGTTGAGTAAATGGATACCCAGCATCTCAAGCTTTAAATTTGTTGGGGCCTGAAAAATGACAGCAAAAGTTAGTACCTTATATTTTCCAAAGGCAATGCTTTAAAAGCCCTTATAGGTCATCAGTTTAGAGTTAAAGCGGAGTTCCACTCAAAAGTGGAACTTCCGCTTATCTGTCTCCTCCCCTCCTCCGGTGACACATTTGGCACCTTTCATGGGGAGGGGAGCGAATAGGTACCTGTTTTTAACAGGTTCCCCTTCCCCACTTCACTGGGAAGTTCGGCCCCCTCCTTCTTCCTCTACCACTGGGCCAATTAGAAAGCGCAGTAGAGAACCGACTGTGAAGCCGAAAGGTTTCTCTGCCAGTTTCCCTTACCAGGAATTGCGGTGTCAACACCCGACATCGCGGGGTGCCGACATCGTGGGAACCGTGGACAGGTAAGTGTTTTAATATTAAAAGTCAGCAGCTGCAGTATTTGTAGCTGCTGACTTAAAATTTTTAGTGGGGGGGCTGGAACACCCCTTTAACCATGAATAATGGGCTTAGAATTATTGATCTCATTCCAGCGTGCATGGCAATATGTAACAGGCATATAACAAGCAACATTTTCATACATAGGTGTCCCTGACTAATGCCTTTAGACCCCTTTCACACCACACCGCTCATAGCGTGGGTGGTAAAACACCGCTATTTTTAGCGGAGTTTTACCGCCAGATTTGCGGTGGATTTGCAGCACATTTCGGCCGCTAGCGGGGCGCTTTTCCCTCCCGCTAGCGGCCGAGAAAGGGTTAAAACCGCCAGCAATACGCCCCTATAGCGGCGTTATGCCGGCGGTATTACAGCGCTGCCCCATTGATTTCAATGGGGAGCAGCGGTGGAGGAGTGGTAAACACACTGCTCCTTCACCGCGCCAAAGAAGCTGCTAGCAGGACTTTTCCCTGACGTCCTGCCAGCGCACCGCTGTAGTGTGAAAGCCCTTGGGCTTTCACATTACAAACAATGGTGCAGCTTTTTTAGGGCGGATTGCAGGCGCTATTTCTAACGCTATAGCGCCTGCAAAACGCCCTGGTGTGAAAGGGGTGTTATATTCATGTGCGTATGTTCGTGGGGGCAGGGCAGGGTAAAGATTGTTTTTTGCAAGGGTTTTAAGTGCTTGGGCGTAACTTTATTTTCTGACATTTGTTTTTTTTGGTTTTTTTTTTTTTTACTTCCACCAAAACTTTATTTATATCACATAGTGGACAGGTAGGCACAGTGCATTTCGATGCAGTTCCAGGTGTGAACTGACCCATAGCCCTACAGCTCCAGCAGAACTTATGAGACTCAATGATAGGAGAAGTCATGGGCTAGAAATGTGGAGCATCTTTCTATTCAAGTCTCTCAGGGATACAAGAAGCCAATTAGTGATTCCTCCCACCAAAGGTTACCTATACCTCCCAACATTTTGAGATGGGAATGAGGAACACCTGCCACACCCTCTTAAAGGAGAATAAACCAAAAACAAAAGGTTAATTAAATCCACAAGGGCTTTTTTTTACCAGTAATATTACTATATATTGGCTTTTAAAATTTACAAATGCAGAAATTTAGAAATTTAGATGAAAGGTTTAGAAAGAAAAAAAGCGCAGTGCTTATACTACAAATTAATAATAAATATTAAAGTGACTGCTCAAATTAGAGTGCAGACATGCTACAAAAATAAAGTGACAATCAAATATATAAAGTACAGTGAGAAATATATATACCGAAAAATCTGTAAAAATATGGCGCGAAAAAAATGAAAAGAATCAACATATATAAAGTTCATCTGTAGATAAAGTGTCCATATATAAATAAAAAATCAACAAAAATAAAGTTCATCTGTAAATAAAGTGTCCATGTATGTGAAAAAAATCAATCGACAAAAACATGTGCGTACAAAAAACATAATGTAACTTGATCATTTAACTTATTCAATTTGACCACATAGAACCCGTCACCTCTAATCACCAATTGTAAGATGGAGGCTTACCAGATCCCCAGCGACCCCCTCGTTAGGGGAGGTCAGAAAAAGCAAATCAGATCACAGTTTCCACTAAAGATGTCCAGGTGCCAGAGGTTGTCCCAATCTCACAGGTGTCTCCTACTCCTTGGACTTGGATGGTCACTTGCAGCAGATTTCCAAAGCGTATCACCAAAAAACAAAAATGCTCCAAATCGTGTGATACAATTTCAACAGGGGATTTATTGAAGCTTAGTGCTCAAAACAGTTGAAAAAGACTCCACCAAGTCACGAACGGAAGACAAGTAAACATATTTAAAACAGCAGACTGCTAGCAGAGAAAAAAACTCCTCGATGAGAGTTTAAAGCGGGAGTTCCGCCGTTTTTTGTTTTTAAAAGTCAGCAGCTACAAATACTGCAGCTGCTGACTTTTAAAATAAGGCTCGGTTCACACAGGGGCGACTTGTCCAGGCGACTTCGCCGCCTGACAAGTCGCGCTCCGTTCTGTACTATGGAACCGTTCTAATAGGAGCGACTCAAGTTGCTCCGATTTAGAAAAAAGGTTCCTGTACTATTTTTGGGGCGACTTCAGGCGACTTGCATTGACTTCTATACAGAAGTCGTTTTGCAAGTCGCAGCTGATCGTGTGCAGGTCGCGACGCTGCAAGTCGTGCCGCCCCTGTGTGAACCGAGCCTAACCCTTTCATGACTAAGCCTATTTTTGGCATTTGGTGTTTACAAGTTAAAATCCATATTTTTTGCTAGAAAATTACTTGGAACCCCCAAACATTATAAATATATTTTTTTTAGTAGAGACTCTAGAGTATAAAACGGCGATTGTTGCAATATTTTATGTCACACGGTATTTGCGCAGTGGTTTTTTAAATGCAACTTTTTGGGAAAAGGGACACTTTCATGAATAAAAAAAAAAAAAAAAACTGTAAAATTAGCCCAATTTTTTGCATAATGTGAAAGATAATGTTACGCCGAGTAAATAGATACCAAACATGTCACACTTTATAATTGCACGCACTCGTGGAATGACGACAAAGTACGGTACCTAAAAATCTCAATAGGCGACTCTTTAATTTTTTTTTAACGGTTACCAGGTTAGCGTTACAGAGGAGGTCTAGTGCTAGAATTATTGCTCTCGCTCTGACAATCGCTGCGATACCTCACATGTGTGATTTGAACACCGTTTACATATGCGGGAATGTATTTTTTTATTTTATTTTATTTATTTTAAAATTAATAAATTTAAAAAATAAATAAATAATTTGATCACTTTTATTGCTGTCACAAGGAATGTAAACATCCCTTGTGACAGTAATAGGTGATGACAGGTACTCTTTATGGAGGGATCGGGGGGTCTAAAAGACCCCCCGATCCCTCCTTTACACTTCAATGTATTCAGATCACCGAAAACGGCGATTCTGAATACTGTATATATTTTTAAAACCGGCGCCATTGGCAGCCGAGTAAACGGGAAGTGACGTCATGACGTCGCTTCCGTGTTTACTATTAGGAGACTGGAATGAAGCCGCTTACAGCTTCATTCCAGTCCCTGGCCAGCAGCCGGAGGCATTGGATCGTGAATCGGTGCTCCCGATTGAGTGGGAGCACCGGTAACAGTGGCGGGAGGCGGTGGGAGGGGGGGATGAAAAACGGTACCGGGATGATGCCTGCAGGTGCGGGCATCATCCCGGTATAACCCCCCGGATGCCGAGTACGCACATCTGCGTACGCTCGGTGGGAAGGGGATAAGGACACTTACCCGCCCAGCGCGCCCGTGAGGTCGGCACCCAAAGCCGATCTCTCGATCTTGGGTGCTGCCGCTGCCATCTTCGGTATGGGAATCGGGAAGTGAAGCCTTGCAGCTTCACTTCCCGGTTCCCTACTGCGCAATAAGGATGGTCCCCGCTGTCTCTGGGATCCGTGTGCTTCCCAGTAGATAGCGGGGGACCCGCAGGAAGTGGCGTAAATACCCACAGAATCTGCGACTATCTATGCCGGAAGTGGGTGCAAATACCTGTACTATACAGGTATCTGCACCCCCCTCCCCCCTGAAAGGTGCCAATTGTGGCACCGGAGGGGGGTAGGGTTCCAATGAGCGGAAGTTCCACTTTAGGGTGGAGCTCCACTTTAAAATACGATTGCACATGCGCAAGGAGTGTGAGTGTGGCTACCCAAAAAGATGAAAGGTTTAGCACTGGGAAACACTTTTTGAAAGATAAAAAGTGCATTTTATATACAACTATATGGATCAGACCAAAATGAGGGACAAATGAGGAGGAATGAGGGACAGAGGGACATTGCTCCAAATCAGGGACAGGCCCTCCAAATCAGGGACAGTTGGGAGCTATGATGTTACCCAATAGAAATTCAGTTCTTCTTGGATTGACCCATGAACCATTTCCTGCTATCAGATTTCAGCAGTATGTACTTTAAAAAAAACACTTAAAAAAAAACAAAAAAAAAAAACTAGGTACCTGTCAGTGGAGATGTTTAGCATCTTTGACTACATTTAGCTCTTAGCAAGCTTTTTTGAATGTTTCGCAGTATGGTTTGGATAGATTTGCTGATCTTTGAGCGGCGTCCAGGTCAGTTGCATTTGCTGTTCTTGTTTGAGCTATATTTATCCACAGTCCTTCACAGCTCCACACAATGCTTGGGTTGGATTGGCAGCAGAGGCAGGAACGCATCCATGTGCAAATGTGTTTTGTTAAAATAAGCTGACTTGATGTATAAATGACCTTGTTTTTTTCGAGACATGACCACCATGCCATTTCCATCACTGTAATTATTTGTATACTTTGAATGGAAAATGGTTGAAATAGAACTTCTACGGTGACAAGCAAAGTCATTTTCTTTGTACTTTTTTTCAATGGAATATTTTAACAGTTTTGTGAAAATCAGACAAGATCAATCTAAAAAGTATTGAAGAAGCCATAACCATCCTAGCACATTTCAAGTGCCGGTATACAGGTGCACTCTCATTTTTATTATTGTTTTTGCCTATTGTGGTTAACAGGTAACACTAATCAATAGAGATCTGCTAGCCTTTCGACCACGTATGACATCAGTATAAGCTGTTAGTAGGCATTAAATCGGAACCATAGGCGTGTGCAGCCTATTGCATTAGGGTGTGCACCCCAAAGCTCAAATACATGTGTCTGTGTGTGTATATATATATACGTAGCATGTAGCACTGCCCCCCGAAGGAGCTGCTGGTTTTATTTGGGCTTACCGTTACTTCACCTGCTTGCTTCTCTGTCTTGGGGATCCCGTGGTAAATGCAGGGCCAGAGCTACCACTAGGCGAAGTAGGCAGCCGCCTAGGGCGCACTACTACCTAGGGCGCAACCACGGCCTCTGTCCAGTGTGAGCTCAGCTCTTCTGATCGCTCGTTCCCCGTGGTGTGCCGCCGGCGCCACCAATCCCCCATGTTTCCCCTTGAGCGCCCCGCTGTGCTCACATGGGTTTATCTCACAGCGCCGCTCAGGGACTCCTTTGCTCCAGCCTGTCCCTGTGGAGCGGCACTGTGTGTCTCTATGAGTGCAGTGGAGGGGCGGGGCTCGGCGGAGATAGGAGCATTGAGAGGTCTGTCAGCTGACCTCCCGCCCGGCGGGGACATCATGGAGTGGATGGATGGCGCTGGCCTGGAGGGACATCGTGGAGCGGGTGGATGGCGCTGGCCTGGAGTGACATCGTGGAGCGGGTGGACGGCACTGGCCTGGCTCTGGCGGGACATCGTGAACAATTCTGCACACCCAGTGCTGAGGAGAGGCCCTGATTATGGTCGCTGAAGCATCAAAGAGCAGAGGTAAGGAGGGGGGTGGTTCTTCCCTGATCTACATTGAGCTGTATGGAGGGGGTTTGTGTGTGAGTAATGCAGGAACTAGGAGTCAGGTAGGTCAGTGTATGTATCAGTGTATGTGTCAGTGTATGTGTCAGTGTGATGGTCAGTGTCAGTGTATGTGTCAGTGTGATGGTCAGTGTATGTGTCAGTGTGATGGTCAGTGTATGTGTCAGTGTGATGGTCAGTGTCAGAGTATGTGTCAGTGTGATGGTCAGCGTATGTGTCAGTGTGCAGGTCAGTGTGATGGTCAGTGTGATGGTCAGTGTATGTGTCAGTGTGATGGTCAGTGTATGTGTCAGTGTGATGGTCAGTGTATGTGTCAGTGTGATGGTCAGCGTATGTGTCAGTGTGATGGTCAGTGTATGTGTCAGTGTGATGGCCTGTGTCAGTGTATGTGTCAGTGTGATGGTCAGTGTGATGACCCGTGTCAGTGTATGTGTCAGCGTGATGGTCAGTGTGATGACCTGTGTCAGTGTATGTGTCAGCGTGATGGTCAGCGTGATGGTCAGTGTGATGGTCAGTGTAGGTGTCAATGTAGGTGTCAGTGTGATGGTCAGTGTCAGTGTATGTGTCAGTGTGATGGCCAGTGTGATGGTCAGTGTATGTGTCAGTGTGATGGTCAGTGTCAGTGTATGTGTCAGTGTGATGGTCAGTGTGATGGCCAGTGTCAGTGTATGTGTCAGTGTGATGGTCAGTTTAGGTGTCAGTGTAGGTGTCAGTGTAGGTGTCAGGTGGGTTAGTGTAGGTGCCAGGTAGGTCGTGTAATTATCAGGTAGGTCAGTGTAGGGGTCAGTGTGATGTGAGTAGTGCAGGAAGTAGGAGTCAGGTGGATTAGTGTATGTGTCAGGGGGTCAGTCTAGGGGTCAGATAGGTCACATGTGTAGCAAGGGCAGGGTAAAGTGGAGTCAGGGGCGCAGCGGGGGGGGGGGGGGGCGGCAAAATTAGGTTTCGCCTAGGGTGTCAAAGATCCTTGCACCAGCCCTGGGTAAATGGCCCAAAGAATGTTGAATCTGACACTGAATCCTCTTTTGGGTTATTTATTTAGAAAATGTGGATGTGGATAAATTTAAAGAACTGACATACGGTACCAGTTTCTCTCAGCCAATCCAGCGATACCGTATGAGTGTTGATCCAGGTTGCGTCTTTCAACTAAGCCTCCAGGCTCCTTCAGAGAAACCAGCTTTGCGCACGGTCTTCTGCTGAAAGAGTCCTCCCCTGAGGTTCTTCAGTTGCTGGGCCTCTCCCTTCAGATGAGATGGCACCGGACCACCCCTGGGTCAGTAGGCCCCGGAAATTCGCTCGGGCCTATCCCTTCAGTTGCGTAGCCTCGGGCCAGCCAGTCCTGAGACACAGGATGCATATTTCCACACCCCAGGCCAGGAGGGCCATGGGGCTGGGTCAGGAGGACCCCCAGAACCAAACAGACAGAAAATAATCTCCCGCCAACATGATGTCGGTACCTTAAATACCCCCCCCCCCCCCCAGAATGCACAGCAGGAAAACACTCCCACTGGGCTGGTTCAGAGAGATAAGTGGCATTCAGTGCATCTATCTAGACTGCGTTTCTACTCTTGCCGGCGGTGACATCGACACCTGCGGTCAAGGAGAACCCAGTGCAGCCCAGCTAGACTGGTACTGAAACCAGAAAGCTAGATAAATAATCCCAAAGCCCAACTGTGGCTTCAGGCAACTTAACTTTACAAAAACAATAGCGCTTGCTCGTCAGGAGCCAGCGCTACACACATACACACATAGATAGATAGATAGATAGATAGATAGACACTATTTTTACAAAAGTACTGGGACGCCTATCTTTACACACACGTGAACTTTAATGGCATCCCAGTCTCGTAGGGTTCAATATTGAATTGGCCCACCCTTTGCAGCTACAACAGCTTCATCTCTCCTAGGAAGGCTGTCCACAAGGTTTAAGAGTGTGTCTATGAGAATGTTTGACCAGTCTTCCAGAAGTGCATTTGTGAAGTCTGGCACTAATGTTGGACAAGAAGGCCTGGCTCACAGTCTCTGCTCTAATTCATCTCAAAGATCTTCTGTTGGGTTGGAGTCAGGACTCTGTGCAGGCCAGTCAAGTTCCTCCATCCCAAACTCACTCATCCATGTCTTTATGGACCTTGCTTTGTGCACTGGTGCTCAGTCATGTTGGAACAGGAGGGGGTCATCCCCAAACTGTTCCCACAAAGTTGGGAGCATGAAATTGTCTAAAATGTCTTGGTATGCTGATGCCTTTAGATTTCCCTTCCCTGGAACTAAGGGGCCAAGCCCAATTCCTAAAAACACAGCCCCACACCATATTCCCCCCCCCCCCCCTCCACCAAATGATTCAGACCAGTGCACAAAGCAAGGTCCATAAAGACATACAGTAGATGAGAGAGTTTGAGGTGGAGAAACTTGACTGGCATGCACAGAGTCCTAATCTCAACCCAATAGATCACCTTTGGGATGAATTAGAGTGGAGACTCTCGTCCAACATCAGTGCCTGACCTCACAAATGAACTTCTGGAAGAATGGTCAAACATTCCCATAGACACACTCCTAAACCTTGTGGACAGCCTTCCCAGAAGAGTTGAAGCTGTAAAGCCCCGTACACACGAGAGGACTTATGTCCGACAGACCTCCAAAGGAGTTCCGCCGGAGTTCCGCCGGAGTTCCGCCGGAGTTCCGACGGAGTTCTGGCGGACTTTTCGACCGAACGGACTTGGACACACACCATCACACCAAACTCCGACGGAGTCGAACGTGATGACGTACGACTGGATTCGAATAAGGAAGTTCATAGCCAGTAGCCAATAGCTGCCCTAGCGTCGGTTTTAGTCCGTCGGAGTAGCATACACACGAGCGGATTTTTCGAAGGGGACCGGGTCCGGCGGAGTTCCGTCGGGAAAATTTGAAGCATGCTTCATTTCTAAAGTCCGTCAGACTTTAGCGAAGCTAAAGTCCGTTGCAGCCCACACACGATCGAATAGTCTGACGGACTCAGTCCGTCGGACTTTGGATGTCGAAAAGTCCGCTCGTGTGTACGGGGCTTTATAGCGGCAAAGGGTGGGCCAACTCAATATTGATCCCCTACGGACTAGAACTAGGATGCCATTCACGTTCATGTGTGTATAAAGTCAGGTGTCCCAATACTTTTGATAATATAAAAATATTATCTCAGATACATGCTTGTTTGTACAAGCTGCTGACACATACAAGTTTGGTAGAGGAATCCTATACTTGATGCTTTTATAGTTTGATGTGCTGGAAGCACCTAAAATGTGTGAGTACCCTGATGTTATGTTTTCTAAATTAATTTTTAAACTAGTGATAATGCACTATCCAGCCTCCTTCTTGTTTTAAAATTGAGGACAATTTCTCTGGATTTTCCTGTGGGATCCTGCTGAGCCAGTTTCACTCAGAGCCCAGGAGTGGTTCAACTGCTTATGTGGACCAAACCTAAGTGTGCGGTCACACTGCTGGAGGTGAGCGCATTCACACGCGGGGGGGGGGGGGGGGGGGGGGAGCAGGTGTGTGAAGTCACCCTCTTCTGATCAGGATTATCAAACATCACTGCCACTGGACAGTAATACGTATAATACCCCAATTTGCACTTTTGTCTCTGTGGATTGATTCAAATTTGGAGAAAAAGATCTCTTTATTGGACACCTGGCGGTATTCCCGAGTCTGGCTCAGGGTGGAATTTCAGCACCATAAGCGGTAACCCCGGGCCAGACTCGGGATCGCATTGCAGGATACAGGGAGAGTTACTTACCTTGTCCCCTGGATCCTGCGATGTCCCCCCGCTGTGTGTGCGAGCTGTCCTCCGCTCGATTCACACAGTGCCACTGAGCTCCGTTCTCTGCGACGTTGCGACGCACGGGAGCGAAGATCGACGCCAAATTTAATAAAGTAAAAACAAACAATACACATACAATACTGTAATTACAGATTACAGTACTGTATAAAAAAAATTACACACCCCCTTTGTCCCTAATGGTCTGTCCAGTGCCCTGCATGTAGTTTTATATTATAAATACCGTTTTTTCTGCCTGGAATTTGGAGATTGTCCATAGCAACCAAAAAAGTCCCTTTATGTCAAAAGTGGTTATAGACCAGGTTATATAAATCACTTGCAGAATTGAGCCATAGCGATTTCTGGAGAAATTCGTCATCAAACACTAAATCTAATGACAGCGACAATTCTGCAACTGAGCAAATTTCAGTGTTTTTGATTTGATTACATTATTGAATAATTTTTATTATTACTATATTATGATTTGTTATTATTTATATTTATTTATTATATTATAATTTATGATTTTGTGTTTCAAACTACTATCATACCCGGGATGAGTTATTCCTAAAGCCCCGTACACACGAGAGGACTTATGTCCGACAGACTTCCGAAGGAGTTCCGTCGGAGTTCTGCCGGAGTTCCGACAGAGTTCTGACGGACTTTTCCGCTGAGCGGACTTGGACACACACAATCACACTAAACTCAGACGGATTCGAACGTGATGACGTACGACTGGATTCGAATAAGGAAGTTCATAGCCAGTAGCCAATAGCTGCCCTAGCATCGGTTTTAGTCCGTCGGAATAGCATACACACGAGCAAATTTTTCGAAGGGACCGGGTCCGGCGGAGTTCCTTCGGAAAAATTTGAAGCATGTTCCATATTCTAAAGTCCTTCGGACTTTGGCGAGTCAAAAGTCCGTTGCAGCCCACACACGATCGAATAGTCTGACGGAATCAGTTCGTCAGACTTTGGATGTTGAAAAGTCCGCTCGTGTGTACGGGGCTTAAGAATTGCAGGCCTACAATATGCCAAAATTTCCATGCAAAATATTGGTACCGCTTTCAGCACCTAAAATCAGAAATAATCATACCGCCAAGGAGGTTAATGTCACGGTCGTTCCACTATCCCGGTCGCTCAAGGAAGACTTACCCGCAGGTTCCCTGTACGAGGGGATCGTCGGTGCCTTCGGACGCGGGTTGGCGCTAACGAACGCACGCGAGTGCACGTAGTCCCCAACAGGTGCACGCGGGTGCGCGTTGACACGAGCGGGCGCACGCGGGTGCGCGACGAGCCGAACGGGCGTACGCGGGTACGCGGGGTCACGAACGGGAGCACGGTTACCCGCGGGGGTACGCAAACGTACCGTGCGACCGTTCTTGGCGCCCAGTTGCCTACTTAAGGGACCTGCTCCTGCTCCTCTGTGCTGTCCTGTCTACAGCGTTCCCGAGACTCCTGCTATCCGTTCCTGTGTGTGTGTTCCTGATTCTGTACCCGGCCTGTTCCTGGACCTTGCCTGTTAGCCGCCTGCCTCCGACCCTTTGCCTGATTGACCACGCTTCTGCCTTCTGCTTTGTACCTCCGCTGCCCGATTGTTGCCGACCCAGCTCGTCCCTGACCACGCCTGCCAGTCTGCCTAAAGTCCAGCACCGACTACTTCTGCAGTTCCTGCCTGTCCACCTGTGCCAGCTGTCCAGCAGTTCCTGTCCAGCATCCAGCGCTGGTTGCACCTGCCGTTCCAGTCTTCCACCTGTTCCGGTTGGGTCTACTACCTTATCTGCCGTTCCAGTCTACCACCTGTTCCGGCTACCCACTACCAGCTATCCAGCCTGGCACTTGTGTCCTCCGGACTCCTGAATCCCTGTTCCCATCTCCAGGGGCTCTCGAGCCGGAGGCTTACGAGGCGCCGCTCCCTGCACGCTTGGGCTCTCCAACCAGGTACGTGACAGTTAAGGAATAATACTACATTTCTTTCACTATGAGCTTACTTGTTACTCACTTCATCCCCGGAAGGATTTACCCCCTTCCTGACAGAGCACTTTTTGCATTTCAGCACTGCGTCGCTTTAACTGACAATTGCGCGGCCGCGCTACATGGTACCCAAATAAAATTGACGTCCTTTTCCCCCCACAAATAGAGCTTTCTTTTGGTGGTATTTGATCACCCCTGCGTTTTTTATTTTTTGCGCTATAAACAAAAAGAGCGTCAATTTTGAAAAAAAGCTATATTTTTTACTTTTTGCTGTAATAAATATCCCCCAAAAATATATAAAACATTTTTTTTTTTTCTCAGTTTAGGCCGATATGTAGGCTACATTATTTGGTAAAAAAAAAAAATCCCCCCCAAAAAATTGCAATAAGCGTATATTGATTGGTTTGCACAAAATGTATAACTTCTATAAAATAGGGAATAGTGTTTTTGACATTCTTATTATTAATTCTTTTTTTTACTAGTAATGGCGGCGATCTGCGATTATTATCGTGACATTATGGTGGACACATCAGACACTTTGACACTATTTTGGGACCATTGTCATTTATACAGCGATCAGTGCTATAAAAATGCACCGATTACTGCTTAAATGGCACTGGCAGGGAAGGTGTTAACTACTAGGGGGCGATCAAGGAGTTAAGTGTGTCCTAGGGAGTGATTCTAACTGTGGGGGGGGGGGGCTTTCTTAATAGTGCCCTGAAGCGCACCTTTTTGCAAGGTGAGTTGGGGTGCCATTCATCATGAATGGCACTGCATTGCACCATCACATGTAGCATGTGGTGTCTCGTTTTGCAGTAATGTGAATGGGAATCGTTCTCATGATAATGCTAAGAACACGATAAATGAATGAAGGAATGAAATACTTGTATAGCGCACAATGGGAACTGAATCGCCTCTAGGCGCTGTGGCGAGCTTTGATCATCTGCTAGAAGAGGAAGGTCTTGAGTTTTTTCCTAAAAGCCAGATGATTTTATTCCAGGAGGATGTTGATTGGTAGAGCATTCCATAGCCGAGGCCCTTGGACAGCGAATCTCCGATCACCCTTGGATTTATACTGGGCTTTGGGCACGAGGAGGAGGTTTTTGTTGGCTGATCGAAGACTGTGGTTTGGTGTGTAATGATTTATTTTCTCCATTAGGTATTGCGGAGCTTCTCTATGCACGCATTTGTGGGTGAGGCAAAGGGTCTTGAACGTGATCCGATTTTTTACGGTTAGCCAATGTAAGCCCCTCAGGGAAGGAGAGATGGATTCCCAGGGTTTTTTTCCTGTTATCAGCCTTGCCGCCGTGTTTTGGATCAGTTGTAATCGCGAAAGTTGATATTGTGGTAATCCTATGTAAAGCGAATTTGCGTAGTCCATTCGTGAATTAATGATTGTTCCAACTACCACTGCTTTGTCATTCTTTGGGATAAAGGGGAAAAGTCTGCGTAGAATGCGCAGCAGATGGTGAGATCCACTGACTACTGCTTCTATTTGCGCATCCATTGACATTTGTGCGTCTAAAATAACCCCGAGACTCTTCGCTTTGGTCTTTGGGGAGATAGTCTGCCCAAAGACGGTGGGTGGAGTCCAGGAGGTTTTGGTTGCGGGCTTATGATTTGGATGTAAGATAAGAAGCTCTGTCTTTGATTGGTTCAGCTGGAGGGAGTTGGTGGTCATCCAGTCCTCTATTGATTTGAGGCAGTTTTCAAGTTGTTGGTGGTGATCTTTTTTTCCATTGATCCGGAAATAAAGTTGCGTGTCGTCAGCGTAAGAGTGGAAGCAGAGATCTGAGCATCTGATTCTTTGAAGGAGTGGGCGAATGTAAATGTTGAAGAGAATGGGTGACAAAGGAGAGCCTTGAGGGACTCCGCAGGTGACTGCCCGGGATTCAGAGAGGAATTTTCCTAGTTTCACTGTCTGTGACCGATTTCCTAGGTAATGCGAACAGGGCTTAAACCATTTCTTTAAGTGGTATTAGAGTTATTGTAAATGCTCACATTTTTAGAAATTAAAATAACAAACATATTGGGGGTTATTTACAAAAGGCAAATCCACTTTGCACTACAAGTGGAAACTACAAGTGCAAAGTGCACTTGAAATTGCACTGCAAGTGCACTTGGAAATGCAGTCGCTGTAAATCTCAGGGGTAGATCTAAAATGAGTGGAAGCTCTGCTGATTTTATCATCCAATCATGTGCAAGCTGAAATGCTGTTTTTTATTTTCCTTGCATGTCCCCCTTGGATCTACAGCAACTGCACTTCAAAGTGCACTTTCAGTGCAATTTCAAGTGGACTTTGCACTTGTAGTGCAAATTAGATTCGCCTTTCATAAATAACCCCCATTATACTTACCTGCTCTGTGCAATTGATTTTTGCACAGAGCAGCCCCGATCCTCCTCTTCTCCGGTCTCCCGCTGACGCTCCTGACTCTTCTTCCTGCCGCATGCACCTAATAGCAAGCCATTTTCTCTGGGGGCACTCGTGCATGATCACTCCCAAGACCCGCTCTGTGTGTCCATTAAAACACAGAATGTGGCTCTCTCCCAATCCCTCCTCACTGGCCATGATAACCAATCCAGCTGCTGTCTCTGAGCCAATGATAAAGGAGAGAGCAGAGAGAGTCGCTGCTCTTGTGCACATAGCTGGATCGAGATCAGGCTCAGGTAAATACTGTATAAGGAGGGCTGGGGAGAATGCATTAAAGTAAAACAACAAAAAAAAGTCTTCCTTATTTTTCTCCCTAAATCACATAAAAATAACAAAACCAAAATGCAATAGATTTTTTTTTTTTTTTAAATTGTTCCTTTTAGAGCTCTCTTTTTAAATTGTGCTCTGGCTGTGCTATAGTCATGTTCTCTCTGTGCTATGGGACCTGTAGAGTGCTGTAGGAGTCCCCACTATTTCTGCACTTACACTCTGCATACAGCACTACATTCAGCGGTTCAGAGCACTGTACACACAGCCAGCTTGAGATGGAAACAGTAAAAGCCACACCTCTCTGGTTTGCCCGATAGGAATTGATAGGAATTGAGTCCGTCGGACAGATTTGAAACATGTTCTATTTCTAGGTCCGTCTGATTTTTTTATGTGAAAAACGATCGGATTAGCCCACACACGATCGGAAAGTCCGGCCGTGTGTACGCAGCATCAGTGTTTGTTTTTGATAGGTAAATTTAGTTGTCACACTGTAATCAGTGTGGCTATAAATTTTGGTTAAGGTAAAATCATAGGTTTAGTTTACTTTACCCAGTGAGCTGTATTTTTTTAGTTAGGACTGATCTGTGTGCTCTGCTGCTGCCATTCTGCTGGATAACTCCAGGTAACTTGAGATGTTTCTGGATGATAGTTGTGGAGTTATATAGATGGCAGCATGAATATTAATACAGCCCCAGCCTATCCCAGAGAGGCAGGCTCTGAAGGCATGCTGGGAGACTGTATTTATTCTGAGAGCACACCGAGCTCTGGATCTTGTCCCAGAGTGGAGGAGTCCAGCCTGAGGGGGACACGCTGCCCTCTCAGGCACAGGCCGCAGTGAGGAGGCCTCAGATGGGCAACCTGAGGGAGGAATGCCGAGACTCGGGTGCTTAGAAGAAGCTGACTGAGGGGTGCTGTCTGCCCCAGATCAGCATGCTGTCACTGGAGGGCATCACTTGGAAGATTGGAGAGAGGTTTCATCTGTCCTTGGGCCTTGTGAGTACAGACATTGCAAGATCTTGGGGACCTTGTGTTTTAGCTAACCCTATGGCGCCTAGTTAGTGTCAGCTGTGGGTCTATTAAAGGGGACACCGGCCGGTGTCCTGAAGAGCTCTGTCCAGACATGTTCTTACTAAAAAGGACTTTGTTCTAATGGCTCTATTTCTACTTAGGCTGAAGTCTACTGTTTGTTACATGCCCAGACATAATCATACCTTGTCCTAAAGGACACCAAGCCCTCAGTTGTACATAGTGCTGCTTATCTTTGGAGTATCTCACCATGTCTCTCATCCCTATCCAAGTTCTTCAAAAATAAAAACAACATCCCCTAGACTGGTCCTTGGAGAAGGAGTGAATGAGCTTGGTGTGTACCTGGCTGCGGAACAGAAGTTAGGAAGACCTAGACAGTAATTCCTGAAGCTCCTATGGGTGTAGCGCTGCACAAAAAAAAATGCACCCATAGTTATGAATACATTGCATTTGTTATCTTTTTTGCATAGGAGCCTAAAAAGCATTGCAACCACGAACAGTGGATCATAGGACCTATGCTCTGGCTCCTGCAGACTATTCCTGCAGCTACAGGTCCGTATTAAGGTACTGACATGCCGCCACAGGGCTGGGCGGTGTATTAATGGAATACAAGTGTGGTGATGTATCAATGCTCCATTTAGAACTATGGTCCTTCTGTCATAGTGGCCAACCGGACTCTTGTGAATGAATGATGCGGGTGGAGCTACTCATAGCCCAGACTCTCTAGGAATGGGGGAGGATTGAATGTACAGGTTCTGCATGTAACCCATGTTTCATATCACACCCCAAAATATGGGTGTAACATGAAAAATGCTCAGAAAGCCTTTAAGAAGAGAAAACTGATTCGCTGGGTTTACGGCCCAACCTAGATCAAGCTAATGTGTTTCCTGAGAAAATCCACTGAATGATGTGGCCCGACAATTTCATCATTCCTTGAGTTCAGCTTTAACAACTATTTTTGTGTATTGATTCATGGTGGTGTGTGTTATTGGTGCTGTGGCAGGGGTGTGTTGTATGTCTACCTACTTTTTAATAGGTGTCCCAACTTCTCATTTTAGGAAGTTGGGAGGTAGGTCTTCTGTCTTATTTGTCTGGGACCAGGATCTACTCACTAATAAAAACTCCATCTAGGTTTAAAGTCCTGTTTCAAATCTGGAACATGCACATAATGGAGTGCTCACCAAGCAACGCCCCTCCCTGGATAAAGGTGTTGCACTCAGGGCGACTGCCCCTCCTGCCTCCCTTCCCCCTTGTGCCAGCGCTGGGTGTCTAACAGGAATAGTAATGCTACAATTACTACTCCTACCTTTGCGGTCACGTTATGATCTGTCACATGGCCATGATCAATGGGTAGATCACAATCAACCTGTTGGACCAAGCTGGACCAATGTAACTATGTATAAAATATCCAGACCTGTACATCATGCACTCGAAATAGTGGTAGTGAAATAGGAATTCCACAGACATAGTCTGCATTTATTATAATAGCAAGTCTCATTGGTTGGCCATCGGCACTCATATGAGGACCAATGGTCACAGCAGACAAAGCAAGCAGAACTTAAGCAAAGGGAGCGCATCACTGGATTCCCATAGAGATATAAGAATTTGCCAGGTTATATATTTTGCTAATATCCGAACCTGCATTAAAACTTTTATACTGTTGTATATTTTCCCAAAATAACCATCCATACCATTTTTTTCCTCCTCTGCCTTTGCTAACATCTGGTGTTACATTCTGTTTCTGCATCATTCTAATTCATTGGTGATGCAATCGCGTTAATGCACAGTGCTCTACAATACACTGGGAATTTATAACAAAAAGTAATAAGAATAAAAAAATAACCCATTAGGACTGAGTGGGTTAAAGCTACACATATTATTCTAGACTACACTGCAGGATACCCAGAGCTAATTAATTATAGAAAGGAAATCACTGCTGAGGTACCAAAGGAAGGGAGGGTTGCAAGCATTTTATATTAATGATGCTTCATAAAGAACCATGAATGGAACAAATGCATTGTCCTAGGTGACTGATTATATAATTGCTCATCATCGATAGGATCTATTCATCCATACTGTGTAGATGTCACGTTTTGGTTGAAAAAGTCTTTGTCATCTGGTAGCATAAACATAAAAGATTGCCCAATAATCAAAGGCATAATAACAGCCATCGTTTAACTGTATAGCTGGAATAAAGAGTTTTAAAGGAAAAGCATCAGTAATTACATCCTCTCAGTACACCCCTCTCATTTTTGTAAATATTTTATTATATCTTTTCATGTGACAACACTGAAGAAATAACACTTTGCTACAATGTAAAAGTAGTGAGTGTACAGCTTGTATAATGGTGTAAATTTGCTGTCCCCTCAAAATAACTCAACACACAGCCATTAATGTCTTACCTGCTGGCAAAAAAAGTGAGTACACCCCTAAGTGAAAATGTCCAAATTGAGCCCAATTAGACTTTTTCCCACCAGGTGTCGTATGACTTGATAATGTTACAATGTCTCAGGTGTGAATGGGGAGCAGGTATATTAAATTTGGTGTTATCACTCTCACTCTCTCATACTGGTCAAAGGAAGTTCAACACGGCATCACATGGCAAAGAAATATGAAAAAAGAATTGTTGCTCTACATAAAGATGGCCTAGGCTATAATAAGATTGCCAAGAACCTAAAGCTGAGCTGCAGCACGGTGGTCAAGACCATACAGCAGTTTAACAGGACAGGTTCCACTCAGAACAGGCCTCGGTCACCATAGTCGACCAAAGAAGTTGAGTATACATGCTCAGCGTCATATCCAGAGGCTGTCTTTGGGAAATGGACATATGAGTGCTGCCAGCATTGCTGCAGAGGTTGCAGGGGTGGGGGGTCAGACTATCAGTGCTCAGACCTTACGCAGCACACTACATCAAATTGATCTGCATGGCTGTTGTCCCAGAAGGAAGCCTCTTCTAAAGATGATGCACAAGAAAGTCTGCAAACAGTTTGCTGAAGCCAAGCAGACTAAGAACATTGATTACTGGAACCATGTCCTGTGGTCTGATGAGACCAAGATAAACGTATTTAGTTCAGATGGTGTCAAGCGTGTGTGGCAGCAACCAGGTGAGGAGTACAAAGACAAGTGTGTCTTGCCTACAGTCATGCATGGTGGTGGGAGTGTCATGGTTTGGGGCTGCATGAGTGCTGCCGGCACTGGGGAGCCCCAGTTCATTGAGGGAACCATTAATGCCAACATGTACTATAACATACTGAAGCTGAGCATGATCCCCTCCCTTTGGAGACTGGGCAGCAGGGCAGTATTCCAGCATGATAACGACCCCAAACACACCTCCAAGATGATTACTGCCTTGCTAAAGAAGCTGAGGGTAAAGGTGATGGACTGGCCAAGTTTATCTTCAGACCTAAACCCTATTGAGCATCTGTGGGGCATACTCAAACGGAAGGTGGAGGAGCGCAAGGTAAGTGGAAGAGTACTCCGGTGGCAACCTGTGAATCTCTGGTAAACTCCAGGCCCAAGAGGGTTAAGGTAGTGTTATAAAATAATGGTGGTCACACAAAATATTGACACTTTGGGCCAAATTTGGACATTTTCTCTTAGGGGTGTACTCACTTTTATTGCTAGCGGTTCAGACATTAATGGCTATGTGTTGAGTTATTTTGAGGGGACAGCAAATTTACACCGTTGTACACTCACTACTTTACATTGTAGCAAAGTGTCATTTACAAAAATGTGAGGGGTGTACTCACTTTTGTGAGATACTGTGTGTGTGTGTGTGTGTATATATATATATATATATATATATATATATATATATATATATATATATATATATATATATATACAGTGGTGTGAAAAAGTGTTTGCCCCCTTCCTCATTTCCTGTTCCTTTGCATGTTTGTCACACTTAAGTGTTTCGGAACATCAAACCAATTTAAACAATAGTCAAGGACAACACAAGTAAACACAAAATGCAATTTGGAAATGAAGGTGTTTATTATTAAAGGTGAAAAAAAATCCAAACCATCATGGCCCTGTGTGAAAAAGTGATTGCCCCCTAAACCTAATAACTGGTTGGGCCACCCTTAGCAGCAACAACTGCAACCAAGCGTTTGCGATAATGTGCAATGAGGCTTTTACAGCGTCCTGGAGGAATTTTGGCCCACTCATCTTTGCAGAATTGTCCTAATTCAGTTACATTAGAGGGTTTTCGAGCATGAACAGCCTTTTTAAGGTCATACCACAACATCTCAATAGGATTCAGGTCAGGACTTTGGCTAGGCCACTCCAAAGTCTTCATTTTGTTTTTCTTCAGCCATTCGGTGGTGGACTTGCTGGTGTGTTTAGGATCATTGTCCTGCTGCAGAACCCAAGTTCGTTTCAGCTTGAGTACATGAACAGATGGTCGGACATTCTCCTTCAGGATCTCTTGGTAGACAGCAGAATTCATAGTTCCTTTTATCATGGCAAGTCTTCCAGGTCCTGAAGCAGCAAAACAGCCCCAGACCATCACACTACCACCACCATATTTTACTGTTGGTATAATGTTCTTTTTATGAAATGCAGTGTTCCTTCTACGCCAGATATACTTGGACACACACCTTCCAAAGAGTTCCACTTTTGTCTCATTGGTCCACAGAATGTTGTCCCAAAAGTCTTGGGGATCATCAAGATGTGTTGTGGAGAAATTGAGACGAGCTTTGATGTTCTTTTTGCTCAGCAGTGGTTTTCTCCTTGGAACTCTGCCATGCAGGCCATTTTTGCCCAGTCTTTTCCTGATGGTGGAGGCATGAACGCTGACCTTAACTGAGGCAAGTGAGGCCTGCAGTTCCTTGGACGTTGTTGTGGGGTCTTTTGTGACCTCTTGGATTAGTCGTCGCTGCGCTCTTGGGGTAATTTTGGGCGGCCGGCTACTCCTGGGAAGGTTCACCACTGTTCCATGTCTTCGCCATTTGTGGATAATGGCTCTCACTGTGGTTCGCTGGATTCCCAAAGCTTTGGAAATGGCTTTATAACCCTTTCCAGACTGATAGAGCTCAATTACTTTCTTTCTCAATTGTTCCTGAATTTCTTTGGGTCTCGGCATGATGTGTAGCTTTTAAGGATCTTCTGGTGGACCTTACTGTGTCAAGCAGCTCCTATTTAAGTGATGCCTTGATTGTGAACAGGTGTGGCAATAATCAGGCCTGGGTGTGGCTAGAGAAATTGAACTCAGGTGTGGACAACCACAGTTATAGTATGTTTTAACAAGGGGGCAATCACTTTTTCACACAGGGCCATGATGGTTTGGATTTTTTTTCACCTTTAATAATAAACACCTTCATTTACAAATTGCATTTTGTGTTTACTTGTGTTGTCCTTGACTATTGTTTAAATTGGTTTGATGTTCCGAAACACTTAAGTGTGACAAACATGCAAAGGAACAGGAAATGAGGACGGGGGCAAACACTTTTTCACACCACTGTATATATATTAGTCGTGGCCCTAAGACCAAGACAGATATGGATCACATAAACACACGACAAGACTCACAACATAAATAGACCTGAGGTGTGGCTTTTGGTCGTCTGGTAGGTAGGGAAGTATTTTTATTTGCTCTAACCTCATTGAGCAAGTTTGGAAAAGGTGAGAGCCATCTCGACTTGAGGGTTTGGAATATATCTGGTGAAGCATGTAGACTTCCATCTGCCGAGCTTCTTGATCACATGGTCTGGTACTCCATGCTGAGATACTGCTGAGGCTGCGCCAATCCGAAAGGAATGTCTAGAATACCGCCCAAGGTCTAGGTCTAAGTTGACCAATAGGACCCTAACATGTTTAATAAACTGACTGCCACTCAGGGGGTTGACCACAAAAGGCAGTAATGGGCTGGAGACTGATTGGCTGGGTAGGTGAGAGAGCAGATGGTCAAGGATAATTACTGGGCACCAGGCGTTGCTGGTTCGAAATAAGTCGATATCCACTCCGGGTCCAGTTTGTTGCTTTTTGGGGACTGCAAGATGAAGGACATAGTAGCTTGAGAAGCAAGTCAAGAGGTGTCTCTACAGTATCTGATTGCTAGTGCTACCAGAGATGAACTCGCTAGGCCATAGGAAGCCGTAGAAAGCAAGGTAGATGGATGCCTGAATGACTAGGCTGGGCAGGACCCCAAACGGGAATGCGTGAGGATTTCGGACATGCTTCTAAAAGTAGAGCTCATGATGGACAAGCGTTTGCCATTGGTTGCGGGCTGCTGCTTCTGGATACCATGTAGGAGGTTACTGTATGGGTCGTGAACACAGATGGCTTACCGGGACTAGGGATGAGCTCGGTGTTCGAGTTGAATGCATGTTCGACTCGAACATTGGCCGTTTGTCTGTTCGGCGAAATCCGAACTTTGTGGGCCGTTCGCACCATATTAGTGTGGCACGAATGGCCCACAATGCACTACACCATCGCAGTGCATTGCTGGCTCATGATTGGCCAAGCATGCACTGTGACCCCGCATGCTTGGCCAATCACAGCGCCGGCAGCGAGGAGAGCCATAATTGGCCACAGGCTGGATACCTGTGGCCAATTATAGCTCAGGGAGTTTAGTACACGCCCCACACTATATAAGGCCGCCAGCGCGGCGGCCTTGTGTAGTGTGTTCCGACGTGCAGGGAGAGAGCAGCATAAGCAGGGACAGTGTGTTCTTTTCTTGTGAATCTGCAGCAGTTAAAGTGGGTGTTGTGTGCCTCCAGCACAGTATACACCTGTAGCTACCCTTTATTGCTTGTGTTCTCTAATCCCGGCATCCGCAGGAGTTAAAGTGGGTGTTGTGTGCCTCCAGCACAGTATACACCTGTAGCTACCCTTTATTGCTTGTGTTCTCTAATCCAGGCATCTGCAGGAGTTATAGTGGGCGTTGTGTGCCTCCAGCACAGTATACACCTGTAGATACCCTGTATTGCTGGTGTTCTCTAATCCAGGCATCTGCAGCACTTACAGTGGGTGTTGTGTGCCTCCTGCACAGTATACACCTGAAGCTACCCCTTATTGCTGGTGTTGATCTGTTTCTGTAACACAGGCAGGCTACTGCAGTAATTGCAGTCTGTGTACTGTGTCATCTGCTCAGTGTGCACCTAAACCTACCCAATTGCTGGTTTTCCCATCTCCCTGCAGGCCATTACTATGTCTGGAAGGTCAACAAGGAGAGGCAGACAGTCACGAGCCAATAAAAGAGGCCAAGCAGGCTCTGTGTCTAGAGACAACAGTGCTGGTCGTGGACACAGTGCATCGTCATCAGCACATGGCCATGGGACACGCTTGTCCTTATTTTCGGCAGCTTGACGTGTTGAGCCGCATCATGCCGAAGACATGGTAGAGTGGATGACCAAGCCCTCCTCATCCTCCTCATCCTCTCTCGCCCATGCTCAGTGTATTAGCTAAGCAGCTGTCAACGCGTCCTCTTCCCTTGTCTCAATGTCATCAGTCACTCCTTCCCTAGACCCAGCATGTCCTCTTGAGGAGTCTCCCGAACTCTTTGAGCACAGTGTTGGGTACATGCCCGGTTATTGGATGAGTAGAAAATAATTGAGGTAATGGATGACCATCTAACTCTGGGCCTGGTGTAACAGGATCCATCTAAGGGACTGGGCGAACAGCTACGGGCTACAGGCTGCTTTTGGACCCAACGGTCAACATGGTGGCAAAGTAACAAAAATCCCTCCATTCAGTGCTGTGCCACCTCCAGAGGGATGGCTCGATAGTATACAAGGGAGAATTCCTCTGGAAAGATTCGAAGAAGTGAAGTGGACCTGATATGAACTGTTGGGCTGCGACTAGATTGGAATTGGGCTGTGAAATTAGTGAAATTGAATACAAATACAAATCGTTGTGCTGGTGCTGCGACTGGACTTGAATAGGACTGTGAAGTGTGAGGCATGAAATTAGATAAATTAAACAAAACCTACACGAATCGTTGTGCCGTTGCTGCGAATGGACTTCAATTGACTGTAGATCATGTGGCATGAAACAAATTAAATGAAATTGACACGAATCGCTGTGCCACTACTGCGACTGGGCTCGCATTAGACTGTAGAATGCGGGAAATGACACAAAGTAAATGTATGAAATGAACCAGTACGAATCGTTGAGACGCTGATGCGACTGGATTAGAATTGGGCTGTGGTAGAACGTTAGGGTCACAACCTTAGCCCACTGACTGAGGGAGTGCATGTGTTAAGAGGAGGCGTAGCAGGATAGTGAGCAGAGTGGGATAAAGAAAACTCGGACAAGAAGGAAAAAAGGGGAGAAGTACAGGGCAAGTATTGACAGGCGCAGGGAGGAGCAGCTGGGTTCTATTGTGTAGAATAGGGATGAGCCGAACACCCCCCGGTTCGGTTCGCACCAGAACTTTCGAACGGACCCCAAATTCGTAGGAACTTTAGAACCCCATTGAAGTCTATGGGACTCGAACGTTCGAAATTAAAAGTGCTAACTTTAACGGCTAATATAAGATGCTGTCCTAAAAAGGGTTTCGGGACCTGGCTCCTGCCCCAGGGGACATGGGTCAATGCCTAAAATGTTTTTAAAAATGGCCGTTTTGGCGGGAGCACTGATTTTAATGACGATTAAAGTGAAAAAAAAAGTGAAATATTCCTTTAAATATCGTGCCTGGGGGTGTCTGTAGTATGCCTGTGAAGTGCCACGTGTTTCCCGTGTTTAGAACAGTCCCTGCACAAAATGACATTTAACGGAAATAACATCATTTAAAACTGCTTGCGGTTTTAATGTTATATCTGGTTCCTGCAATATGGTTGCAAATCATTGAGAAAAATGGCATGGGTAGCCCTCCCTGCCCATTACCAGCCCCTTTGGGTCTTGTACGTATATTAAGGGGAACCCCGTACCCATATTAAAAAAAGGAAATGCGTGTGGCCCCCAGGCCCTATATACTCAGAACAGCAGTATACAGGCGGTGCAAACAAGACAGGGACTGTGTAGGTTTGTTGTGTTAAGTTGAATCTGTTTGTAATTTTCAACTGGTACATTTTTAAAGTGTAGCTCCAGTCAAAAGAACTATTTTTAAGCTTTTTGGAAAACATAGGGAAGGGTTATCACCCCTGTATAATTTGTTTTGTCGTCCATCTTTTTTCATCTCACTTGCTGTTGTCTCCTTCCGTTTGCAAGTAGGAGATGTTTGTAAGTTGGATGTTTGAAAGTAGGGGCCTGCCCTATATGCTGAGCAGAAATGGCGGAACAAGGTGTTGGTTTTGCCACAACATTGTAAGCCCTCAAAGTGACTCTTGGTGGGCGCTGGAGCGCCCTGCTGTGAACGATTATATCAATAATTGTAATTACATGCCATTGTTGAACAGTGGTAGAAAAATTGACCTTTGGTGGTTGTGGTGCTGGTGCCACAACACTATAAGTCCTCACAGTTACTCTGGGTGGGCACAGGAAGGGGCCCTCCTGTGAAATATTATATCAAGAATTGTAATTACATGTCCCTGTTAAACAGGGGCAGAAAAATTGGGCCTTAGGCACTGGTGCTGGTGCCACGACACTACAACCTCTCCCATATACTCTAGTTTTATTGCAGGAATTAGCCCTGCTGCAAAGCATTGCATCAAAAATTGTAATTAAATGCCCCTGTTAAACAGGGGCAGAAAAATTGGGCTGATGGCATCACCCAGAACCAGAAATGTTCTTCCAACATATCAGCGGAGGAGGAAGAGGATAGACAATCAACATAACAGGACAGTCACTCAGCATCAGCATAGGCAGTCTTGAAGGGATGTGATATTTCAAAAAAAATTATTCGGTTACATCAGCTTCAGGTGCTTGGTAGCTGTGGGTTATCCAAGACTGATTCATCTTGATGAAGGTCAGTCGATCGACTGATTCGGTGGACAGGCGCACCCTGTGATCGGTAACAAAGCCACCAGCAGCACTGAAGGTGCGTTCCGAAAGAACGCTGGATGCAGGACAGGCCAGTAGCTCAATTGCATACTGTGCAAGCTCTGGCCAGTGATCCATCCTCAAGACCCAGTAAGCCAGAGGATTTTCGGTGGGAAAGGTGTCCAAGTCTGACCTTGCCCCTAGGTATTCCTGCACCATGTAAATCGGACGCTGGCGATGGTTGCTGGAACCGATCATACCTTGGGGCTGCAGACTAAAAAATTGTCTGAAAGCATCAGTCAGACGGCCACCTTCTCCACCGCTCCTTCTGACCGATGCCTCAGCAACACGTTGTCCAGGACCAGGAGTTTGTAACCTCCCAGTCTCTGGGAACGCGTTGCACAGACCTTTCTGCAAGGCCTCCCAGAGATGTCTTATCCTCTGCTCCCTCTGCGATGGCAAGATAAGGTCGGCAACCTTACCCTTGTACCGTGGATCAAGGAGAGTGGCCAGCCAGTAATGGTCCCTCTCCTTGATCTGAAGAATACGAGGATCCTTCCGCAGGCTTTGCAGGATCAGGGAGGCCATGCAGCGTAGGTTAGCTGAGGCATTCGGTCCGGAGTCCTCTGGGTCACTAAGGGCAACATGATCCGCAGCTACCTCCTCCCAGCCACGTACAAGTCCACGGGTTTCTTGGGACTGTAAATCATCCCTACAAGACTGCTGCTGATGCTGAGTGCCAGCCTCCACCTCCATGCTGACACAATCATCCTCCTCCTCCTCTTCCTCCTCCTCATCCTCTTCCTGTGTGATGGGTGGCACAGCAGGAACACTGTCTGGATAAAGGGGGCCTTGAGAGGCAAGGAAGTCCTCCTCTTCCTGCCTCTGTTCTGCCTCAAGTGCCCTGTCCATTATTCCACGCACGGTATGCTCCAAGAGGTGGACAAGAGGTACAGTGTCACTGATGCATGCACTGTCACTGCTCACCATCCTTGTGGCCTCCTCAAACGGTGACAGGACAGTGCATGCATCCCTGATCATGCCCCACTGGCGTGGTGAGAAAAAACCGAGCTCCCCTGACCCTGTCCTGGTGCCGTAGTCGCACAGGTACTCATTGATGGCCCTCTGCTGCATGTGCAGCCGCTGCAGCATGGCCAACGTTAAGTTCCACCTGGTGGGCATGTCACATATAAGGCGGTTCTTGGGCAGGTTCAACTCCTTTTGGAGCTCAGCCAGCCGAGCACAGGCATTAAATGATCGGCGGAAATGCACACAGACTTTCCTGGCCTGCTTCAGGACATCCTGTAAGCCCGGGTACCTGCCCAAGAACCGCTGCACCACCAGGTTAAGGACGTGAGCTACACAGGGCACATGGGTCAGTTGTCCCTGTCGGAGGGCGGAGAGGAGGTTGGTGCCATTGTCGCAAACCACCATTCCTGGCTTAAGCTGGCGTGGCGTCAACCACCTCTCAGCCTGCCCCTGCAGAGCTGACAAAACATCCGCCCCAGTGTGGCTCCTGTCCCCCAAACAAACCAGCGCAAGCATGGCATGGCATCGTTTTGCCTGCGTACTTGCGTAGCCCCTGGAACGCCTACGGAGCACCGCTGGTTCTGAGGACAGAGCACTGGAAGAGGCCATGGAGGAAGAAGAAGAGGAGGGGGGGGAGGAGAGAGGTGTGTCACAACCAATAGTAGCATTTTGGAGGCGTGGTGGCGGAACAACCTCCAACACTACTGCACCTTGTCCTGCATCCTTCCCAGCTGCCAGAAGAGTGACCCAATGGGCCGTGAAAGACAGGTGACGTCCTTGTCCATGCCTGCTGGACCATGAGTCAGCTGTAATATGCACCTTACCGCTGACCGCCCTGTCCAGCGAGGCAAGGACATTGCCTTCCACATGCCGGTAGAGAGCCGGAATTGCCTTCCGTGAGAAAAAGGCGTTTGGGGACCTGCCACTGAGGAACCGCACACTGTACAAACTCACGGAAGGGGGCCGAATCTACCAACTGAAAAGGCAGAAGTTGAAGTGCTAGCAATTTAGCCAAGCTAGCATTCAACTGCTGGGCATGTGGATGGGTGGGAGTGAACTTCTTTCGCCGGTCCAGCAGCTGGGGCAGGGACATTTACCTGCTATAATCGGACGTGGTTGTACTGCTAGCAGAGTGCCCGGAAGCACTTGGCTGTAACACACCTAATTCTACACCTTCATTCCTGTCAGAGCAGGTTTCAGAGAGGACTGAAGGTCTAGTGGGTTTGGAGATGCCAGCTGATGAGGAGCAAGGAGAGGTCCGCTTTGTTCTTTGGTGTGGGTCTTTGAGGTACGCTTGCCAACGAGCTGCATGGCAGGTCAACATATGTCTGGCCAAGCATGTGGTGCCCAAGCGGCTGATGTTTTGGCCACGTGAGATACGCTTGAGACATATGTTGCAAATAGCAGCGGTGCGATCTGATGCACTCGTCTCAAAAAAGGCCCACACCAAAGAACTTTTAGAATAACGTGCAGAGGCAGCGCCCTGCACAGGCGGAGCTCTGCGGTGTGATTCAGTCGGTGTGCTGCCCCCAAGCTGGCCCCCAGAGGGCATCCTGCCTCGTTGGACATGTGCCTCCTCCTCCTCCTCCTCCTCCTCTCTCCTACCAGGCACCCACGTGGAGTCAGTGCCCTCATCATCCCCTCCCTCTTCATCGCTGTAGCAAACCTGGCAATATGCTGCAGCTTGTGGAACATGACTGCCAGATTGCTGTCCTTCTTGAGCATCCCCTCTCTCTGCATTCACGCTACTGCCTTCCTCTAGCTGAGTGTCATCATCAGAGCCTACAAAACACTGGGCATCCTCCTGGAGCATGTACCCAACACTGTGCTCAAAGAGTTCAGGAGACTCCTCAGGAGGACGTGGTGGGTCTAGGGAAGGAGTCACTGATGATGACATTGAGACGAGGGAAGACGATGTGTTGGCAGCTGCTTTGCTAATACCCTGAGACTGGGTGAGAGAGGATGAGGAGGATGAAGAGGGCTTGGTCATCCACTCTACCAAGTCGTTGGCATGTTGCGGTTCAACATGTCCAGCTGCCGAAAAGAAGGACAAGCGTGTCCCATGGCCACGTGCTGATGACAATGCACCGCGTCCACGACCAGCACTGTTGTCTCTAGACACAGAGCCTGCTTTCCCTCTTTTATCGGCTCGCGCCTGTCTGTCTCTCCTTGCTGGCCTTCCAGACATGGTAATGGCCTGAAGGGAGTTGGGTAAAACAGCAATTGGGTAGTGTATATTGTGCTGGAGGCACACAACACCCACTAACTCCTGCAGATGCCTTTATTATAGAACACCAGCAATAAAGGGTATTAAAAGGGGTATACTGTACTGAAGGCACACAACACCTACTAAGCCCTGCAGATGGCTCTATTAGAGAACAGCAATAAAGGGTAGATACAGGTGTATATTGTGCTTGAGGCACACAACACCCACTAACTCCTGCAGATGCCTTTATTATAGAACACCAGCAATAAAGGGTAGATAAAGGGGTATACTGTACTGAAGGCACACAACACCCACTAACTCCTGCAGATGCCTTTATTACAGAACACCAGCAATAAAGGGTAAATACAGATGTATATTGTGCTGTGCTGGAGGCACACACAACTTCCAATAACTCCTGCAGATGGCAGATGGCTCAAATAGAGAAGAGCTATGTAGGTGGATATAGCGGTGTGTACTGGGTACAGAGCACGCAGACAGCACGCACAAGCTCCTATTACTGACTGCAAGCTCTATTATAAAAGATAGATATATCGCTAGCTATATAGGTGAGGTGAATATAGCGGTGTATACTGCGGTCAGGGCACGCAGACAACAACCACTACAGAAGAGCAAGATCGAAAAATCGGACGATAATGATCGGTGTGTACTGTGTTGAAGGTACACAGAACACCCACTAACTGCTTCAGACGCTAACACACTACACAAGGCCGCCGCGCTGGCGACCTTATATAGTGTGGGGCGTGTACTACACAGCCTGAGCTATGATTGGCCACAGGCATCCTGCCTGTGGCCAATCATGGCTCTCCTCGCTGCCGGCGCTGTGACTGGCCAAGCATGCGGGGTCACAGTGCATGCTTGGCCAATCATGAGCCAGCAATGCACTGCGCCATCGCAGTGCATTGTGGGCCATAAGTGCCACGCGAATTTGGCGCGAACGGCCCATAACGTTCGGAATTCGCCGAACGGGTGAACAGCCGATGTTCGAGTCGAACGTATGTTCGACTCGAACACGAAGCTCATCCCTAGTGTAGAATCCTTTTTTGTTTGTTTTTTAGGAAACAACGTCCAACTTGGTGCAGGGTGGAAGCTGAGCTAGACTGACCTAAGGGAGAAATGAGAGAGAAAAAATGATGAGTAGCTTGTATGAAAATGCCACTGGAGACAAGAGGCCGATTAAGTGCCACTAAAAAAATGATGTGTGTCTGTGGCTGATTGTGTGCTACTGGGCCTGTGCTTGCAGCGATTGCAAGAAGCTGTGTTTGGATGCATGCTTTCAGAGATTATAAGAGGCTGTGCTCAGATGTGTGCTTTGCAGCAATTGCAAGAGCCCATGCTGCTGGAGGTGTGCGTGCAGAGATTGCAAGAAAGGTGGCCTTACTGGCAAGTGAAGAAAAAAGAAAGGATAGGAGAAAAAAAAAATCTATTATTATTTTTTGAGTGGGAATGAACTGTGAGCCTAACTGGATTTAACTGCAGTGGAGAAAAATGCATTCAATAAGAATCATGATGCCGCGAACGCGTCTAGATGCGAATCGGACGGTAACAGATACGAAAGATTTGACCCGATACGAATCATTGTAGAGTATGCCATACAATCATATACAAATGGTGAGCAGTGCATCCGATATGAATCATTGCAATGCTGATGTGACTAGATTCAAATCAGACTATGGTCAGTATGAAAAAAATGGATCTGATGCAAATTGATTGTGGGGTAGGACAGTAGTTAGGGTAATGACATAACCAGGGTAACGCTGTGGACCAATGCAAATCGGTTGGAGAGTAGGATATGAACAGATGCGAATCGGTAGGTAGGGTAAATGACACGACACATACAAGGGTGTGCAATGTGTCCTGAAGCAAACCGTTGTGCTGCCAACGTGACTAGGTTCGAATCGGACTGTGACAAGTATGAAAGATTTTGAGCCAATACGAATCGGTTGTAAGGTAGGGTATGAAACCTAACATGAATCGGTGTGGCACTGATGCGACTAGATACGAATCGGACTAAGGTGAGTATAAAAATGGATCCAATGAGAATTGGTTGTGGGGGTAGGACTGTGGTTAGGATAAATAACGTAATGAGGATAAATAAAGTGGACCGATGCAAACCGGTTGGAGGGTAGGATATGGACTGATGCAAATCGGTGTGCAACATGTCCAAAGTGAACCGTTGTGCTGCCGATGCAACTAGATACAAACTGAACTGTGATAGGTGTGCAATGTATCTGATACGAATCTGTAGTATGGTAAAAGAAATTAGTTGATGGTATGAAACTAATCTGATGCAAATCGGTTGCAGAGTGTATGCCACTGCTTACTCTAAAACTGAACACATACCAACCCCCAGGCTAATCAAGGTGCAGGCAAGGCGCCAGGTGGGACTAATTACCACCTCAATCACCCACAGAACCCGTGCAAGCAATATATGCTCATCCCAAAATGGATGAACTGCAACCCCATAGACAGTGAATCCTATGAGCAACGAAGCCTGTATCGAGTGATGTTTGTGGAGGGGATGCCAAGCAAAGTCGAAGAAATATGCAAATCTACTATAGCTGTGCCGAATGATGTCAGGATACGACCGACAACAACTAGGAGGCAGCTAAGTACGAAAGGGATGCATGATAGGAAACATAACAAATCGTAGCATTGCATGTGAGCAAAAAGGTACGAACCCTACCTGCAAGCGCAAGTGAGAACCACAGACGTAGACCACAAACGGAGAATCTACAAGACATTGTAATTGGACGCACAGACTCAGGAACACAAGATGGGCTGGGAAGAGTCGGCCTAGTGACATGTAGTATTCAGTAAAGTTGTAGGGGTCTGATAATGTTGAGAAATTGAGATACAGTATCTCACAAAAGTGAGTACACCCCTCACTTTTTTGTAAATAATTTATAATATCTTTTCATGTGACAACACTGAAGAAATTACACTTTGCTACAATGTAAAGTAGTGTATAAATCAGAAGGTGAATACGAAAATACCATGAGAAATCAGAAATAATCACCTTGTAGCGCTAAACTGCTAATAAACTAGAAAAAAGTTGTGCACATTATTTGCAAAACTATAACACCCCCAAAATTATATACCTTCACGTGTGCATAATTAATGATAAAATAGTAATAAATTATACTGTGATCCAATGCAAAATGTGAAAAAATAGTGAGCTAAATACAAAGCAAAGAATATATATATAGTCCAAAAACAGTCCAGAGTACAGAAAGCTCTCTTTTACGTGAAAAATAAAGTGTCCATATATCAAAAAGCCTTCACCACACCCTTGGTGTTCGTGACCCCCCTCGTTTGGAGCACTCACCAGCTGTACTGCTCAGCACTCTCGTGTTGAGCCAGAAAAGCGTTTTTAAGATCTTATGAATGGTGTTGATCAGTATCCAGCAATCACTTGCAGTTTAATTCCCATCAGATATTAATAGAATTTCATCTCAAACATACCTCGGGGAGACAGAAAGACTTTCCATAGTGTAATATTGTAAAACTCTTTTAATCTCAATAAAAACCAATCATTATCTCACTCACATGAACCAAACTTGTAAGAAGGCACTTCAGAAAAAAACACTTCACTTCTTAACAACAGCTTCCTTTCCTCAGAGGCATCGGTGAGCACACTGGATACTGGCAGAATTAACAGTATAAGCACTGTCTCTATTAATGATTGCTGTGTGGTACCTGACAGCAGGACATCAAATTGAAATCAGCGCCAAACAATCACGTCCAGTCCTCTCTCCTGTGTGTCCTCCTCCCTCCGCCTTAGCTTTGCTCCTTAGTGTATAACAAGATAGTTGCCAGATAGCCACGCCCCCGACATGTTTCGTCACAAGACTTCCTCATGGGATTGCTGATCACCTTCACCTTCTGATTTATATATTTACATTTTTAAGTAGCAGCTGGAGGGAGGGGTGGTTGAGCGCTGTGATGATACACTAAGGGGGCGGTTTGTAAAGGGTGTATCCAGGTTTTTATAATGTAAAGTAGTGAGTGTGTGTATATATGTATGTATATATATATATATATATATATATATATATATATATATATATATATATATATATATATATATTGGATGCACCAAGATCCCTGTCATGGCAAGAACACAAAAAAAACTGCAGCTGCAACCTGTACCATACTGGACAAAAGGGAAGATATGCATTAGAACGGACGTTATGAAGAAATATGCTAATTAAATCTTGAAAAGAGCAAGGACATAACATTTGTCATCAGCAAGACTGAGCAAGTATGAAGCATTACCGCCTGAATTAGGAGAAATAGAAGTGAAAAGATGTACTACAAGCAATCCTGCCAGCTTTTTCCTAGAGAGAGAAGAAGATCTCGAAGAGGAGGGTGACCACATCTGCTTAAAACTTATGGAAGAAGAAATGCAGTAAGTCTCCCAAGTAAAGGACACTCCTCTTGAAAATTATGATCTGATCCTGTTTGTAGAGGGTTCACACCTGTACAAAGATGGAGTCCCAAGAATGGCATATGCAGTGACATATGCAGTGACAACATTGGAGGAAGTGATTGAGACCCAACTACTCCCTTCATCACTTTCAGCACAGGCTGCCAAAGTGGTAGCACTCACCAGAGTCTGTGAGGCCGCAAAGGATCAAACAGCCAACATCTACACTGATAGCAAGTATGCTCTCGAAGTAGTCCATGATTATGGACCCATAAGGAAGAACAGAAGATTCACAACTGCTGCAGGAGAACAAATTACAAAAACCTGGAAATATGTTCAAGAACTTTTTGAAGCAGTCACACTGCCAAAGGAAGTAGGCATATATCTATACATGTATATGCCTGAAGGTCAAGGAATATACAGAAAGACAGCTGAAACACCAATGAAAGCAATCATGACCCTAATAATTGATTTTGCAAAGGAATAAGAAGAAGCAAAAAGAAAAAACAGATTGAAGAAATTGCAAGAATCTGCACCTGCTGATTGTAATAAAATCATGTAAAGAAACGGAGCAAAGAAGGATTAAAATGGACTTTTGTGCAAGGAAAATTTAATATATGTCCCACCCCAAATGGAGAAGATAATTGTGCAACCAGCCCAGGGCGGTCATGTAGGCCCCAAGTAAATGGAGAGAAACATAAGCAAAGCTGGATGTTTTTTTTTTTTTTTTTTAATGACAGTTTTTATTGAAAAGTAATAATAGGCACAAAAGTACAGGTGTACAGAGAAATCTCCAACAGCTGGAGGAGTAAGATGCCAACAGAATTACAAATATTCAAAATTTCTAATTAAACATGCAATGAGTTGGTGAGACTGTGCATATAAACATTCTTAAACTGAGAAGACCATAAAGGTGCGAGATATACAGATACAGTCTGCTCGGTTCAGGACAATTACCAAGAGTGAGAGAGAAGGGAGGTAGAGATTAAGAAGGGCTTAAGAAGGGTTTGATATGGTCTGCGACATGGAGCTATAGAGATATCCGTCTCAGTCAGATAAGGGGCCCATCTAGAGGATAGGGTCGGAGCCAAAAGTACAAGGGGATGGATTCGCTCCAGGGAGGTCTAGGGGTAAATGATAGGACAAAATAGGTAACAGATATTCCAGGTCGCGTCGTGTAGTTACCTGAAAGCGTGCCTTGGATAATGGTGGTAGTGATGGGTTGTTGGGAATCTGTGTCGTTGGGATGTGCTGGTATGTGTGCGTGCCTAGGCTAGGACATCAGGGGTGAGGAATCGGTCAAAGGAGAAGGGCAGAAGGGGTGGATGGAGAGGAGAAGGGAAAAGGAGGAAGAAAGAAAAAGGGGGGGGGCAGTAGGGGAGGGAGACAGATGGGGGAAGCAAAGGTACAGGAGAGATTGAAGCTGTCAGGGGTCCCCTTCCCCAGGGCCCCCGCCCCCCGGAGCATGCAAACAGATATATAGCTGGTCTGCGCGTTCGCCTTTCGAGTCTGGTGATCTCCAAAGCCAATGAGTACCGGGGCAAGTAGATCATAGCAGCAGATCTTCAATTCAAAATGTCCCTATCTATAGGCATCCAAGTAAAGCTGGATGGTTTATTCGATACTCTAGAAATTCATGTCAAGACTTTGTTGAGGGATGCATAATCTGTGCTAAAAATAACCCAGGAAAACAGACCAGAGTAACACAAAGGCATTTGGCCAAGCCACTTTTTCCTTTCCAAAAACTTCAGATTGATTACATCCAATTGTCCAAATTAGGCCAATATCAATATGTTTTGATGTGTGTAGACATGTTTTCAAGCTGAATAGCTGCCTGACCGGTGGCTAAAGCAAATGCCAAGACAACAGCAAAGAAGCTCATTTCGGAAATAATATTCCGCTTTGAGTCCCTGAAACCATAGAGAGTGACAGAGAAACACATTTCACTGGACAGATCATGCAAATTATATGCAAGGACTTGGCAATTGAGTAGGGCTTCCATGCCCCTATCATCCTCATAGTTCAGGAAAGGTAGAAACTTATAATGTAATCATTAAAGGCTAGCTAAATGAATGCAGGAAAAGGAAAGATGGGTGAGTAAAGAAACAATGGCCAGAACCTGTTTTTTTTTTTACAGCATCAGGACTACCCCTACTTATAGGTCAGAGAACTTGAGCCCTTATGAGATTTTGTTTGGGGGCCCACCTAAGACAGGGTTTTATTTTCTACATCAGACTGCTGTAATGTATAATGATTTAGTTTTTTTTATGTATTTGTCTAATACAAGCAACTAAGTTTGATGCACAAGTTTGTTTTTGATTCAATTTCAGATCCAGATCAAGTAACTGGAACCCATGATTTACAACCAGGTGATTGGGTCCTAATAAAAGAACATGTGAAAGTATCTTTTGGACCAAAGTTTGAAGGCCCCTTCCAACTGCTCCTGACAACTGTTACAGTTGTAAAGTGACGTGGATACATGCCAGCCATTGCAGGCATAAGGAGTAATTTGAGTAATTGCTAGATATGGGCCAGACATAGGCCAGACAGTTAAAAAAAAAAAAAAAAAAAAAAAAAAGGCACACACCTAGTACTAATTTACTTTCATGCTAAATTTAATCAATACAAGACTGCCCCCCCAAAAAAAACAAAAAAACAGTATGTCCAGAATATCACAAATGTTCTCTTATTGTGAAAATACATTTTATGCTAAATATAACATAAGACGCCTTGGGAATATCCCCTTGTTTAGTAAAGAAAAAGGGTATATGATGTGGCATTATGATAGGAAATATGACAAACCCAGATTACACTGTTTAGAACTGGGTAAATTTTCATGGATTTAAAAGATATTTTTTTTGTCTTCATATGAATCATCATTATAAGATTTTGTGCTTATTTGTTTTTTTCAGGTGCGCTAAATGTGAAATATAAAGATGACTACAATGGCAGTTAGAACTGAGGAAGATGACCCCAAGGAAGAGATAGAGTGTTATCAGATAGTCAGATTAGCAGATTCGTATGATGCTGAGATGGGCGATACGAATGAGTAAAGATATGTATCCACATAAACCCTAATGTCCCATACACACGATCGGACTATCTGGTGGACCAGAGTCTGCCGGACAATCCGCCCGTGTGTTCCCAAAAGTCTGGCGGACTTAAAAAGAAGTTTTGACTCAAAATTGTCCGCCGCACTCGGCAGTCCGGCGGACAATCCGCCCGTCTGTCCGCCGGACTTTTGAAATGAACGGACTTGCCCACACGGAGAAAAGTCATTTCATTTTGAACGTGGCTCCAGGTAGACTGGACTAGCGAAGGAAGTCAATGTCGCCGCCTCCATCGGCGAGATTGACACATCACTAGCCCCGTCACCTGGTATAGACTTAAAGGGGAACCCTACGCCGGAAAAACGGCGTGGGAGTCCCCCGCAAAGTCCATATCAGACCCTTATCTGAGCATGTAGCCTGGCTGGTCAGGAAAGGGGGTGGGGACGAGTGAGCAACCCCCCTCCTGAGCTGTACCAGGCTGTGTGCCCTCAACATGGGGGGGTGCTTTGGGGAAGGGGGGGCCCTGCGGCCCTCCCACCCCAAAGCACCTTGTCCCCATGTTGATGAGGACAAGGGCCTCTTACCGACAACCCTGGTTGTTGTTTGTCGGGGTCTGTGGGCGGGGGGCTTATCGGAATCTGGGAGCCCCCTTTAATAAGGAGGCCCCTAGATACCGGCCCCCCACCCTATGTGAATGAGTATGGGGTACCCCTACCCATTCACCTGGTGAAAAAAAAGTGTAAATAAAAAACACAACACAAGTTTTTTTAATTAATTTATTGAACAGCACCGGTGGTCTTCTCTTCTTCCGTCTTGGGGGGTCTTCTCACCAGAAGGTGGGGGTGGGGGGCTACCGGATTCCGATCAGCCCTCCGCCTGCAGATCCCAACAACCAACGGCCAGGGTTGTCGAAAAGAGGCCCTTGTCCTCATCAACATGGGGACAAGGTGCTTCGTGGTGGGGGGGCCGCAGGGCCCCCCCTTCCCCAAAGCACCCCCCCCATGTTGAGAGCACGTGGCCTATGGACATTTCTTTGGTTTAGTATTTGGCACCATCTAGCGGGCAAATGCTGGTACTGAACTTAAATGTTTATTTAAAGAGGGATTCCACCAAAAAAAAAAATATTAAAAGCCAGCAGCTATAAATACTACAGCTGCTGACTTTTAATAAATGAACACTCACCTGTCCCGGGTTCCAGCAATGCCGAGGCCGATCGATCGCTCGGCTCTCGGCTGCTGCTGCCACCATTCTAGGTGAGGGAATCAGGAAGTGAAGCGAATCGGCTTCACTTCCCGGTTCCCTACTGCGCATGCGCGAGTCGTGCAGCACAATAGGAAATCTCCGCGCTGTCACTGGGACCCGTGTGTGTCCCAGCAGACAGCGCGGCAGGGCAGGAAATGGCGTAGACTCCCACGGGAGTCTATGCCCGGAAGTGGGTGTAAATACCTGTCTTTGACAGGTATCTCCACCCCCCTCCCCCCTGAAAGGTGCCAATTGTGACACCAGAGGGGGGAGGGATCCGATCAGCGGAGGTTCCACTTTAGGGTGGAACCCCCGCTTTAGGAAAAGCACAAAAGACATATACAGGAAGTGACTGTTGTTTTGATCAGAAGGTTGACCCCTTTACCTAGGAGGCTTGATGACCTACCCATGAACACTTTCTCTAGCAGTGCATGCTGGGTAGGACATAAAAAGGACCCTGAGTGGCCATTTTAGGTCTTGGGAATGCATGACCAGCCTGTGAGGACTTGTGCAGAGGCCTCCCAGAGGAAACAACCTATTGCCTGCGTGGAGCGCAACCCTGTTCAGTTGTGGAGTGACCTGAACTGCCAGCGACTCCGAGATGGATTGGGAGGATGCATAGACACTCGTTTGAGTATCGGAAGACCAGGTCCACCTGTCGGAATGGGATGGAGTGACAGAGCTGACTGACGCAGAAGCAAGCTGCAATCACCGGACCAAAGTCACCATACCAAGTGTCCGATCCAGTTGGTGAGCGGGTTGCTACCCACCGTTTTCTAAATCATTGCACCTAGTCAGACTTGTATACAGGCCTCGCTGGGATACTTAGTACCACGGAGGAGGAGTATAGCAACTGACGCTAGGCAGGCATAAGGCCTACTTACTACCACACTTCAAGCATTGCATTATATTTTTGGAAATGACACTAAAATCATTTCTAGTTCAACGTTGACTGCTTTAATCTTGGATTACAAAATTATATGAAGTTACCCTTGCTAGTGAAGATCCGAGGATAAAGACTAAAAAAAAAGATGAGTACTTTAAGTGAGATCTCACGTATAGCTATAAAAGTGGGGGGAGCTTATATATATCATATATATTGTTGCAACTGTTTTATGAAAGTTCATTGCCCTGTCAATCTATGTTGGATGACAGTACAATTTCTGTAATCATCTATTCACAACTATATATAGTAAAATATACTTTGGTTGAGTACCTTGTTGTGTGGAGTATTGTTTTTTCCCAGCAGGTGGAGCCATTGGATCCTGAGAGGACAATACAGGTATATTGTGAGATATTATATTGTACTGTATTGTATTGCACCACAGCTGTGTCAAGGGGGTTGAGCCAAGTTAGTGGGGTGTTGTTACTAGAGTGCAGGCCCATATCAAACCAGCAGCTCCTTCTGGAGTCAGTGCTACATATAAATACACACATACATACATACACATACATATATATAGAGTTTGGAGGATTGCTGCACTTAAAAACTTTGTTTTCTGATCTGATGAAGGGCATAAGCATGAAATCCCTTTGAACACTTTTTGAGATGTAATTTCACAAATCTTTGAACAAATAAACAAAGTTTTTAAGTGCAGCAATCCTCCGGACTCTTCTCCCAAATGCATGGTCGGCGGGAAGACCAGGTTGGCTTGCCCTAACTACAGACCGGGTGCAGCTTTCCCCAACAACATTGTGTGTGAATATATTTATATTTTTATATATATAAAATAAGTATTCTTAAGCTAGTCTATAAAAAAAAAAAAAAAAAAAACTTTTATTACAATATATACATATTCCCTAAGTAAAGTACAATGCTCATATATCCGCAACCTGCTTCTGAAAGAAGTTTCCAGGGCATAGGGCTGGAAGATTCAGATAATCAGTTGAGAATTTATCATGTACCAGCAAATCCCTGGAAGAAGGCACCCAGAAGGTGGCTGAAGAGGTGATAAACATGCAGGAAGCCTTAACAGAGTGTTCTTTGCTCATTAGGGAGGGTTCCGGTCTCCAGGGGGATGCTGCTTCAGGAGAGTTACTGAGACAAGAGATTGCAGTTTGGGCCTCAGCAGCTGCTGAACTGATGGCCTGGAGAAGTTTGCCAGAGTTTTTTTTTTTTCTTTTTGCTGGAAGGCACTATCCTGAAGTCTTAGTCTGGAGAAAGATATTTTTATCTCCCTGACTGCAGATCTATCTGTGGAGGCTGGGTGGCAGCCAGCTCCTGGGACACTGTGAGTAAAGACCTTGCTGGGGACTATTAGTTGTACAACTGCCAGATGAAAGCTAAGTACCAGAGGTTGCTATATGGACTGCTGTTGTAGGGGCCTAAATATACTGGCCATTTCCTGTTACCGCCAGGGAAATCTGCTATTAGAAGGTTAGTGAGAAGCTTGCCCTCATTATTGATAAGTTTGGAGTATCCAAGGCAGCCATCAGAAATTTTGGGGCCCCTTACACAGCTTTAGGCCCTGCCCCCCCCCCAGGGGCCCGACCCCAACATTCCCCAGGGCCCACCCACTGGTCGTCCACTTCAGCCGTGGAAAATGTTACCTCCTTCCTGACCAGAGCACTTATTACAATACGGCACTGCGTCGCTCTAACTGACAATTGCACGGTCATGCGACACTGTACCCAAACAAAATTGATGTCTTTTTTTCCCACAAATAGAGCTTTCTTTTGGTGGTATTTGATCACCTCTGCATTTATGTTTTTATTTTTTTTATAAACAAAAAAAAAAATTCTTCATCAGTTTAGGCCAATATAAATTCTTCTATATTCTTCTACATATTTTTGGTAAAAAAAAACCCGCAATAAGCGTATATTGTTTGGTTATAGCATCCGCAAACTATGGGAAATATTTCTGCCATTTTTTTTATAGTAATGGCGGTGATCTTCATTTTTTGCGGTACCGCAACACTGTGACGGACAGATCGGACACTTTTGACACTTTTTTGGGACCATTGACAATTATACAGCGATCAGTGCTATAAAAATGCACTAATTACTGTGTAAATGTCACTAGCAGGGACGGGGTTAACACTAGAGAGTGATCAAGGGGTTAAACGTGGGTTCCCTCAGTGTTTTCTAACATTGTGGGGGATAGATGGAGGGTGCTGGGCGTGGGTGGGGATAGGGATAGGGATGTGTCCTGGAGATTGGAGGGATGGATGATGCTGGGCGGGGATGGGAATGCGTCGTGGAGACTGGAGGGATGGATGGTGCTGGGCGGGGATGGGGATGCATCGTGGAGACTGGAGGGATGGATGGTGCTGGGCGGGGATGGGGATGCGTTGTGGAGACTGGAGGGATGGATGGTGCTGAGCGGGGATCGGTCGTGGAGACTGGAGGGATGGATGGTGCTGGGTGGGGATGGGGATGCGTCGTGGAGACTGGAGTGATGGATGGTGCTGGGCGGGGATGGGTCGTGGAGACTGGAGGGATGGATGGTGGTGGGGGATGCTGTCGGAAGTGAAAGTGGATGTTTATCTGCTGCGGTTCTGTTTGGGGGGAGCGGGCCCTGATCAACGCGCCCCTAGGGACACTGGGACCCCTTACATATGTAATGCCTGTACCCCCCTGATGGCAGCCCTGGGAGTATCCTGTGACCCTAAACCGCACTCCTGTTTAAGTTCTTTAGCAATGAATACTTAAGAGACATTCCCTAGATTGAGCATGTGTCAGTATGTAAAGCGCTACATAAGGTGAGCTGGCAGTGTGTTTGTGAACACTAAAACCCCACAGACTACATAGAACAAAGATGGTTTTCATTACCAGCAACTGAGCTGGTGGACGGTATTGTTGTCCATAATATTTAATTTGCCATGGAATACCACTTAAAGTAAATTGTTTCATCATTGCATCTTACCTTCAGATCCAAATGAAGCTTGATATACACTATCTTGGCAAAAGTATTGGGACACCTGCCTTTACACACACATGAACTTTATTGGCATCCCATTCTTCGTTCATAGTGTTCAATGTTGAGTTGGCCCACTCTTTGCAGCTATAACAGCATCAAGTCTTCTGATAAGGCTGTCCACAAAGTTTAGGAGTGTGTCTATGGGAATGTTTTACCATTCTTCCAGAAGTTCATTTGTGAGGTTGGGCACTGAAGCAAGGTCCATAAAGACATTGATGAGCGAGTTTGGGATGGAGGAACTTGATTGGCCTGCACAGATTCCTGACCTCAACCCAATAGAACACCTTTGGGATGAATTAGAGGAGAGACTGCTAGCCAGGCCTTCTCATCCAATATCAGCACCTGACTTTACAAATTAGCTTCTGGAAGAATGGTCCTCCAAAGACCCAACCAATGCCACAGCATGAAAATGGGAAAACCTTACCCTTGCGTGCACCTCCACGCCCTCAGTGCTCACTGTATGCCTTCCTGCAAACCTAGAGCCCAAAGATCAGTTACTACTTCGTTAAGGTGCACCCCATCCATCTTAAGATACCTCCATGTATCCACTTGCAACTCTCTATGATGTATAGCCACACTTTCACTCGGGCCCCATGAACCTTTTTAGCTCACCAAGCCCACCGCCAAGATGTCCTGCCCACCATATCTGACCAAAACAATGACCATCCCGGGGAAGGCCACCTGTAGGCGTAAAAAGTCACATTTTACATCTCCTAGGAGATCCTGCATAGACCTGGCTCCCATATCGTCCCCCCCCCCCCCACATGTAGCACCAAAATATCTGGTGCCCTGTCCCAACGAGCGAACCTGTGTACTTCCGAACGCACCCTGTTCCGATCCAGCGGACCTGAGCTTTCTGTCTGGGGATGCCCAAATGCCTACCATTCGGCCGACCATCAGCTCGTCTGCCCCCTCCCCCAGTAAACATATGAGTGACCCAGGATCCAAACTAGGCAAACCTCTCCACCTGTGCACAAGAAAATGACAACACAAAACAGTAAGTTCCCCTATAAATAAACACTAAAATAAAAGCCCAAAAACCCATTTTAGACCTAATTCTGCAACAAATGTGGGCGAATATAAAGCTTAGATCTGTCCAAGTCCCACCTACCGATGCGCTTAACTGCTTCATGACTGAGACCAGTCCTGGAAGCCTCTGTGGCCACTCCTATTCGGAAAGAATGGGAGGTGTAACTTTTTGGATCGTAGCCGGCTGCTGTCAAACATTTTCGAAATACAGCTATGAAATGGAACTTTGACAAGGACGACCCATCGCTATGTATCAGAAAGAAGCATGTGAACCCAGGATGCATGTCCCGAAAAGATTCCACTGCTCTTACCGGACAAATGGGTGACTCCGTAATCAGGTACACTTTCAATTGCATGCCCTTACCGGTCTGATCACTTTTTGACTGTCTGACCCACATTCTGACCGAATCCTGCAAATAATCCACATCCCCCAACAGCAGCCCCCCTTGAGACCCTTTTGAAGGGCTGACTATCTTGTTTATCCATAACGCCCCAAAGAAAGCCAATGCAAAGGCCATGCGGAATAGAACACATTCATACTCTGAGCTGCAAATGTTACTCAGATGCAAAAATAGGCCGTGTAGCATGTCAAAGGAAACTGGACGCCGCCCATCCCTCTTCTTATGAGCTCTCCTGTACCACTTTACTGCTTGTTTCACCCAAAAATCCTTAGTATAGTCCCGCTGCCTTGTAATTTGAAAACAAAGGCCAAACCTGCCAATTTCTGATCGATGGCAGCTGCCGAGATGACCCTCTCTAATCCCATATTAATAAAATAGAGAACTGTGTGGGCTACCTCTCGACCCTCAGGGGTGATCCTAAGCCTGTGCAAGCATGCTAGACATTCTTGCCATACCTTGGAGTAGGCATCCCAAGTAGCTGTACTCACCGAGTCTGTCTGTCGGACATGCTGATTTGCTCCCGCTGTGTACAATCACAGCGGGAGTGGGTCGACGGCGGCGCACGTGCTCGCCCCAGACCCGTAACTAGAAATCATGTACAGGTATGCGATTTCACCCAGGAGGGCCACCCTGCCACAGTATATCTGCATGGGGAGCTCCAGAAGAGGATAAACTCAAACCTATCCTTTAACTATGGAGGATAAGCTACAGACAAAGTCCCAATCATTATAGTATATTTTCCTTTTGGCAACAGAACATCCTGCGGCTGTATTTTCTGTCCCCTCTCTGTCCCAATTTATATTTATTTAGATTTGTCTCTGATTGCTCAAATAGTTTTGATCCCTGCTTTTGGGTGACAGCGTCCTTTGGCATTGACCCTCGACATTTCCCTAGATTAGGGGTCTGCAAACTTTCCAAACAAAAGGCCAGTTTACTGTCCTTCAGGCCAGTGGGAGCTAAAAATGCCCCATACAGGCAGTCCCCGGGTTACAAACAAGAAAGCGTCTGTAGGTTTGTTCTTAAAGAAGTGCCACCTGAAAATTTTTTATTAAAAGCCAGCAGCTACAAATACTGCAGCTGCTGACTTTTATTAAATGGACACTTACCTGTTCAGGGTCCAGTGATGTCATCAATCACTCGTCTCTCGGCCATCCTCTGTCAGGGAATCGGGAAGTGAAGCGTTGTGACTTCACTGCCCGGTTCTCTACTGCGCATGTACGAGTTGCGCTGCGCGTCTCCACTGGTCCCCGCTGTGTCCTGGGAACTGTGTGTTTCCCAGAACACAACGGGGGGTGGGGCAACTGCGGCTAGCTATTCCTGGAAGTGGGTGGAGATACCTGTATTCCTGTATTATACAGGTATCTGCACCCCCCTCGCCCCTGAAAGGTGCCAATTGTGGCACCGGAGGGGGGGGAGGGTTCCGATGAGTGGAACTTCCACTTGAGGGTGGAACTCTGCTCAATTTGTATGTAAGTTGAATAGAAAGATAGCATAGGGAAGGGTTAACACCCTTGTGATATTTCTTTTGCTGTCTGTGCCCCTGTTGAGAAGATTTCACCTCACTTTGTGTCCCTATTAAAGATGGATTTTGGAAATTTTTGGGTTGTCATGGAAGCAAGGATTGGTGATAAAGCTTCACTGGAGACACCTTTTTCCCCATGATAACTCTTAGCCCTTGTACACACGGTCGGACATTTCGACAACAAAATCCGTTGGATTTTTTCAGACGGATTTTGTCCAAAACTGGTGTTGCATACACACGATCAGACAAAGTTGTCGGAAAATCCGATCGTTCAGAACGTGATGACGTTTTTTTAGTTACGACAGGACTACGTTCAGGCTAGTAGCCAAAACCTTTGGTCTAGGAATTTGATCTGAGCATGCGTGGCACTTTGTCCGATCGTTTGTAGAGTATTATGATCGGACAAAGTCCGATCGGATCATGTTGTCTGAAAATTTTATATCCAGCTCTCAAAGTTTGTTGGTCGGACATTCCGACGGAAAAAGTCAGATGAAGCCCACACACGGTCGGATTATCCGACAACACGGTCCGATCGGACATTTTCCATCGGAATGTCCGACCGTGTGTACAGGGGCTAACAGGAGTGAATTTCCTTTCTGGGGTAGATTTCCTCTCACTTGCTGTTGTCCTCCTCCATTTCTAAGTACAGTATGAGTCGTATTTAAGTCGGATGTTTGTAACTCCGAGACTGTCTGTAACTGGTTTTAGCAGGAGGAATAATAGCCCATTGTTGGTATCAATTGGAGGATAAGTGCCCCATCGATAGTGTTAGCAGAAGTTATGGTGCCTCATCATTGGTGTTAATTGGAGGAACAGTGCCCCAAAGGCAGGATAAAGACAGGCAAAGAGCCACATCCTGCCCCTGGGACGCAGTTTGGAGACCACTGCCTTAGATGATTTATCTATCTTATTCTATAATGTATTAATCAATTTTAAATTATATTGGCTTCTTATTACAATTCTGTCTACAATCTACCTTGGGCCTTTTCCAGGACTACTTTGCTTGGCCAACTTCACCCAGCTACCCCCTGTAAGTCTTTAGAAATAATAATAAATGCATCCATATATTGGGGTGAGCTGTAGGCAGGTAGGATATTGTTCTTTTTGAATGGCTTTACTTGATAATAAATACTGAGCTTGTCGCATGCAGTAAACAAACCCACAACAGGTGCTCTCACTCTGTTCTCTCTACATGACATTTTATTCTAAGTATGACAAATGTGCATGTTATTCAAGCCATGGCAACTGAGCTCTTGCTTTGATGCCCAGCAAAATCTAATAGTGCTACTTGAAAAGGGCTTATACATTTATCTTTGAGCTGACTTAATATATTCCAAAGTTTCATCATGAGAAAATGTCACATTTTCCACTTTTTTTTTTTTTGTGATTTGTAGGGGCATTTTTTCCCCCAGTCTGGCTCGCAGTGCTTAGTAGTATTGGAGTTCCTATTCTTAGGCACCTGCTGCTGTGATAATTAATCTGAGCTTGCTGTTTATCACTTCATTCCGCAGCTATGTTAGCTTTCTCCTCAGCTGAAGAAAGCAGATAAGTGCCAAATTTGTCAGGCAGCTAGAAATAAGGCCAATAAATGTATGTCTAGAGAAAAGACCACACACAGAAATCAGAGCTTAAAGTAGAAATCCAGGTTTAATATTACTTTAGATAGTTGACTTGGGCCAAGCTTGCCCTAATGAACTGTTTACATTACATGCGGTCTCTATGTGTTCTGTAATATACTGTAGTAGCGCTAGCTACATACGTGTAGATAGGTGCAAGTATTCTTTCTGCCTGTAGATGGCAGTGTGTCATTGCTACAGGGGAAGAGAAGTCCCTTGTACACACGGTCGGAGAATCCGTCGGAATGTGTCCTATCGGACCGTGTTGTCGGATAATCCGACTGTGTGTGTGGTATGCATCGGACTGATTCCGTCGGAATATCCGCCGGACCCAATTTTCCAACTTGTTGGAAATATTTTCCGACCAACTGGTTCGATCAGACATACTCCGATCATGTGTAGAGAATTTTGATCGGACCAAGTGCCACGCATGCTCAGATCAAATTCCTACATCAAAGCTATTGGCTACTAGCCTGAACGTAGTCCCATCGTAATGAAATGATGTCATCACGTTCTGAATGATCGGATTTTTCGACAACTTAGTCCAACCGTGTGTATGCAACAGTTTCGGACAAGATCCGACGGGCAAAATCCGACGGACAAGATCCAACGGATTTGGTTGTCAAAATCTCTGACCGTGTGTACAGGGGCTAAGGGAATTGTCCCCTTATGGACTCCATTTGTTCTCTCTGGGTTAGCAGGTATTTGGTTGGATACCCAATTTCTGAGAGAGTTCAGGCAGTCATCTTAATGTGGGAACCTTTAAAAGAGGGATCCCAAATCCTTCGGATGCACTTCTTAGCAAGTGGTAGGTCAGGAAGGGGGATCCATCTGATAGGGACAGCATAGACCAATGGGAAAGGTTCTTGGCAAGAAGGGGCGTGAGCGGCACTGTCTGGGCCATCCAACCTTCTGAGGAGCTCCTTCAGATGGATTGTACAGCATACCGCCACCCCTCCAACAGAAGCCATCCTCCCGTAATGTTACAGTGTAATACAATACTGAAAGCTGAACTGAGCTGCCTAGTCTACAGTGTGCTAATCAGTTGTATAAATTGTGACTGCTTCATCAATGGCAATTTCTAATGTTATTGTGGAAAACCTAGTGTGTGTGTAATCTCTTCCGAGGGGCTACCCTGTTTAGGCCCCTCCTACATACAGTTTGCTGCACTGTGTTCCGGAAGCAGTATGGGAAAACTCTCATCTACTTCCAGAATAAAAGAAAGTCGGGCTGAATGCTTTTCCTCCATTCACAAGAAGCTTTTTATTTTTACAAATGAATACAATGCTTTCTCTGATTGGCCAAGATGGAGAGGCGGGTGGATAACACCATAATATCCACTTCAGCCATTCAAGGAAGTCTTTTAGCCATTGATAAAGATACAAGGTTTCTCCTGAATGGAAGAGAAGCATTTGGCGCGACTCTAGTTAGTTCTGCCAGCGGACACAAAATTGCCTATACTGCTTTGTTACACAGCGTTGCTTACTGTATATAACGAATGCTAATGCAGTATATATAATGCATACAGTGACCAGCTTGGCCCGAATAACTTAAACCTGTTTCATTGAAACCGACACATGTATTCATGTAGCCATTTTGTACTTCTTGAGTCCTAAGAACTCTAGTAGGATTGATTTGCTAATAGGATATAGGGGACAGTTAACTAAGAGTTAAATAGGAAGTAAACTTTTCCACTCTAATGCTACTTTTTATTTAGTCCATTATAATAAGTAATTATCAAACTATAGCCACTGTAATCCAGCCGAAATTGCATATTACTTACTGTTTTAACCCTTTCATGACTAAGCCTATTTTTGGAATTTCGTGTTTACAAGTTAAAATCCATATTTTTTGCTAGAAAATTACTTGGAACCCCCAAACATTATATATATATTTTTTTTAGCAGAGGCTCTAGAGAATAAAACGGCGATTGTTGCAATATTTTATGTCACACGGTATTTGCGCAGTGGTGTTTTAAACGCAACTTTTTGGGAAAAGGGACACTTTCATGAATAAAAAAAAAAAAAACAGTAAAATTAGCCCAATTTTTTTTGCGTAATGTGAAAGATAATGTTACGCCGAGTAAATAGATACCAAACATGTCACACTTTATAATTGCACGCACTTGTAGATTGACGACAAAGTACGGTACCTAAAAATCTCAATAGGCGACGCTTTAAAAATGTTTTACGGTTACCAGGTTAGCGTTACAGAGGAGGTCTACTGCTAGAATTATTGCTCTCGCTCTGACGATCGCGGCGATACCTCACATGTGTGATTTGAACACCGTTTACATACGCGGGTGCGACTTCCGTATGCGTTTTCTTTGCTTCGCGAGCTCGCGGGGACAGCGGGCGCTTTGAAATTTTTATTTTTATTTTTTTATTTATTTTATTTATTTTAAAATGACTAAATTGTTTTAAAAAAATAAAATAAAAATTTGATCACTTTTATTGCTGTCACAAGGAATGTAAACATCCCTTGTGACAGTAATAGGTGGTGACAGGTACTCTTTATGGAGGGATCGGGGGTCTAAAAGACCCCCCACCCCTCCTTTACACTTCAATGTATTCAGATCGCCGAAAACGGCGATTCTGAATACCGGATATTTTTTTTAAACCGGCGCCATTGGCAGCCGAGTAAACGGGAAGTGACGTCATGACGTCGCTTCCGTGTTTACGATGAGGAGACTGGAACGAAGCCGATTACGGCTTCGTTCCAGTTCCTCCCCAGCAGCCAGAGCCGACGGATCGCTAATTGGTGCTCCCGATCGAGCGGGAGCACCGGTAACAGCAGCGAGAGGCGGCAGGAGGGGGGGGACGTCCCCTCCCGCTCCTCCGGCATAACAGCCGAGCGGCTTTTAGCCGCATCGGTTGTTATGGCTGGAAAGCCAATCGCCCGCTGTAAAAAACGGTACCGGGATGATGCCTGCAGGTGCGGGCATCATCCCGGTATACCCCCCGGAAGCCGAGTACGCAGATCTGCGTACGCTCGGCGGGAAGGGGTTAAGACACATTAACTGGTTCCCGACCGGCACACGCTGATGTTCGGTCGGCAGAATGGCATGGCTGGGCAAATGCGTGTACCTGTATGTCCCTTTAAATTTGCTGCCGTGTCATTGTGTGTGCGCTGCTGGTGGCATGCACTGGTCAGGACCTCCGTGAGTCAGGTTGTGGGTCCTGGGGATTCGATTGCTGCAGGGATGCCAGCGATCGCCTCACGGAGAGGAAGAACGGGGAGATGCTAATGTAAGCAAGCATCTCCCCGTTCTGCCTAGTGACAGTGTCACTTATCTCTGCTCCCTGTGATTGGGAGCAGAGATCAGTGACGTGTCACACGTAGCCACGCCCCCCCACAGTTAGAAACCCCTTCACTGCCAGTGTAATTTACACAGGAATCAGTGCATTTGTATAGCACTGATTGCTGTATAAATGACAATGGTCCCAAAAATGTGTCAAAAATGTCTGATGTTTCAGCCATAATGTCGCAATCATGATAAAAAAAAAAAAAAAAAAAAAATCGCTGATCGCCAGCCATTACTAGTAAAAAAAATAATAAAAATGCCTTAAAAATATCCCCTATTTTGTAAACGCTATAACTGTTGCGCAAACCAATCAATAAACACCTATTATAATTTTTTTACCAAAAATATGTAGAAGAATACATATCGGCTAGGGATGAGCTCAGGCGTGTTCCCATGGAACACGTGCAGAGCTCGCCAGGAAGTCGGCGCAGCGCTGCGCTAATCACGTGAAGCATGCAAACACGCCTGAGCTCATCCCTAGTATTGGCCTAAACTGAGGGAAACAAATTTTCTTTATATATTTTTGGGGGATATTTATTATAGCAAAATGTAAAAGATAATGCTATTTTTTTTAAATTGTCACTCTTTTTTTGTTTATAGCGCAAAAAATAAAAACTGCAGGGGTGATACCACCAAAAGAATGCTCTATTTGTGGGGAAAAAAAAGACGTCAATTTTGTTTGGGAGCCACGTCGCACAATTGCCAGTTAAAGTGATGCAGTGCCGAATCGCAAAAAGTGCTCTGGTCAGGCAGGGGGTAAAATATTCAAGGGCTGAAGCGGTTAATAAACTTGTTTCCAGGAGTAAGGCAGCGCCATCTTAATTATTGTTTTCTGAGTCCACATTAGAGTGTATTTCCGCCCTTACATTGAGCACTTCCTGTACTGTTAACCAAGCCTCCTTCTCAATCCAACATTTCCATGGCAACCCTGCTTCCCTGTTCATAGCTGACTTGTTTTATTTCATAGTATTTACTTGTGCCGATTATCTAGTCTTTGCCTATGTCAGTCTTATCAGCTTCCGCTGATAAGATTGCAGTAATGCTGTCCAATGCCCAGGTTTACACTGCATGTGAGGTGACATGGTCACATGGTGTGTAGGAGGAAGCTCTGAGTGATGAGCAGTCTCGTGGTATTTCATTGTTGTGCCGTAGGAAGTCCTGATAATAGACAGACAAGCACGCAGAGTGTGCCGTAAATCAGGGGAGATCTGGGCATGCTCAGTGACGTCATTCTAAAGAACAAAAAGGATTACAACAATACTAAGCAAGTAAGGAGATATCTACAAGCAGTGTTTAATTATGTTTTTTTTTATGCCGATTTACATGGGACAAAGTTGTGGGGCAGAGTTTACAACCACTTTAAATAACGGCTAATAATATGCAGCAAGATACCACATTTGGTAACAATTGTGCAAGTGTTCAATTCACTAAGAATTTGTAGTTAAATATTGAATGCGATACTTATTCGATTTAGTGATAAGTGCTAAGGAGCGGGCTTGGAAGCCGACCGTCACATCTTTAGCAACCGATGACTTATCAGCTGCCAGTGGGCTTCTCCGCTCACAGCTGATTGTAAAAAAAAAAATGCAGACAATTAAAAAGTATGAAAAAAAAAGTTGTGCGTGCCCTCCCCAGTCCATACTAGGCCCTTCTCGTCTGGCATGGGTTTTAAGGGGAACCCCACTCCAAAATTAACAGAAAAATGGCTTGGGTCCCCCCCAGAATCCGTATCAGACCCTTATCCAGTCATGCAGCCTGGCAGGTCAGGAAAGGGGGAGGGCAAGCGAGCGCCCCCTCCTGAACCATGCCAGGCCCCATACCCTCAACATGGGGGCATGGGCCAATTCCCTACAACTGTGGCCGGTGGGTGTGGGGGGTCTGCAGGCAGGGGGCTAATCGCAATCTGGAAGCCCCCTTTAAGCCCCCAGATCCTGCCACCCCACCCCCCATATGAATGAGTATTAAAAAAAATAATAATAATATTATCCCCTGATGTAAATTCATCAACGACGATGCCGTGCACTGCCAGAACCCGAAAAAAAAAAGAAAGAAAAAGAGCTCCACTCCCGAGGACGGCTGACCGCCAAATGCCTCCTTTACCGTTTGACAGTTCTTATATAGGTAAGGAGCGGGGTCTGCAGCTATGTCATCTGGTGGCCCCCTGCTAAAAATCACCGACCTAGCATGCATCGGTCCATGATGAAGTGAGGGGGTCGGGCCACCAAGTGACGTCACCAGGTGGCCCCACCCCTTGCCTATATAAAAACTGTCAAACAGTGAACAGCTGAGCACTTTTTTTTTCAGGTTCCTTTCCTGGGGTGCACGGGCATTGTGATTGATGATGGATTTACATCGGGGATACCATTTTTTAATTCTTTAATAAAGGAATTGTCAAAACCTGTCTGTGTTTTTTTTACTTTGTGACACTTTTTTGTGAATGGGTACCCGATACTCATTCACATGGGGGGTGGTGGGATCTGGGGGCCCCCTTCTTAAAGGGAGCTTCCAGCCTTCTGCCCGCAGATCCCCACAACCACTGGCCACAGGTTGTGGGGATGAGGCCTTTGTCCCCATCAACACGGGGACAAGATGCTTTGGTGCTTTGGGGTGGAGCGTGGAGCCCCCCCCAAACTACCCAACCCCAACGTTGCAGGTTGTGTCACCTCCTCACCACCTGTTTTAACCTTTGAAAGTCTGTAGCAGCACGTCACAACCATGTGCATTACACACAGTTGAAGGATAGCTACAGTGTGACCCCCTGCACTTGAAGAAATCATGTTTGATGATGGTAGTGCCTGCAAAATGACCTGTGGTATCATTTTGGCCACCCCATGTTTGTTGAGACAGTGTGAACTAACATGATCATGCTAACTTGTGGCTGGGCGGTCAGGAGGTGGTAAAACTGCAATTTAATCACCTATTTTTATCAACCCCCCCCCCCCCCCCCCACACACACACCTTCCCTGGCTTCCCTGGAGTAAATGAGGCCTTAATGAAAGTTGTCATCCTAAATGTCTTAAAGAAATATAATTCCCCTCCTTTTTAATAGTAAGGTAACTGGAATTCTTATGCACCCTCTCAAACAGTGTCGGAGGGGGTGGATGTTGGTAAGAAGGTCTTTTACATCCTTTCATGAAGATATATGTGCCTGAAAAATGTAATGTCAATCTAAAGGGCTGTGGGCAGAACAAGAAAAGTCTATTCACTCACTCATTTTATAGGGCTATCAACCTTGACAACATCTAAGCAGCTACTGCAGCAACAAGGGTGATAACACCAGCAATTTCATTGCATAAAAAAGAGCACTGCTATCCTTTCAAAGGAAGCACCTATTGAATGGCTATACTGCTAGGATCAAAGGGTATTTACAAAATGCTCCAGGGGGTACTTTGAAGAACAGAAAGCCCCATCATTGGTGTCAGTGGGAGGAATAACGCCCCATTATTGGTGTCAGTGAGAGGACTAGCACCCCATCATTGGTGTCAGTGGGAGGAAAGTAGGCTGCCAATACCAGTAGATAAGTAAAAATATCTCTGTGCTAGTCTGGTATGAAACTGCTGCAACTCAAATCTTGGAAGGGATAAAGTAATAGAAATGGCTAATTGTGCGCTGTTTCTTTAAATAGTGAACTATTGTGATAATGAACAAAATAAAGTGAATAAACAAGATATCTACCAAAGTGATGAAACAAAGTGTATGTGTGAACAATATGATCGCATCTTAGGCAAATAACAGATGTCGTAACAAATTCTGTTTTCACAATGTCAATGTGTAAACATTAGCAAAAAATTCCAGTGTGTAAAAAAAATTGGTTAAATTGAAATAGCTCAAGTCCATAAGTAAATCTATACACTTAACAAAGGGTTTGACAAGTGAAAATGGTATTCAACTCCGTCTCTACCAGTGTTAAAAAAAAAACTGGCAAAGTGTTCCATCCACAAGAAAAGAGAGTGGCCTCTTACCAGATCTGATGGATCCCTATTACAGAGATCAAGGAAGCTTATGCAGAGATGATCACAGGTGTGGAGATTTCAAACAGCGTGTCTTGATACATTTGCAGTGATGAATTCCATATGTTCAAAGATCATATATGAAAATGGAGTAGCCTCATAGGGTAAATCAGCCAATTTTATTTTAAAAATATATAGATGAACTTACATAAAAGGTTAAAAAATTCCAGCATTAAAGCCACTCTGATAGCATGCAAACACATCTTATCCAAAACTAAAAATTAGGTCAATAATGACACATTACAAATGCCAGTAAAAATAATAGACTATTGTAAAATCCGCATTTCATCAAAAGCGTGGGTTACAGAGGGATACACCATCTATAATGACTTGCCTTTGCGATATAAAAAATTAGTATCAGGTAAAATAGAAAATTGTTCTAGACTAAAGAACTTCATTCCCCATAACAGTATAATGATCCCTACTGCTATTTGGCAATATCTAACAAAAAGATCAGAGGGAAAGAGGTATCTCATTATTCTACGACCTCCTTTCACCTATCCCATATAGTTCGAAAACCCCCATATGCTTAAGTGGGAAAAAGATTTATCGCAGACTTTCACAGGAGACAAATGGAGGAAAGCAATATCAATATTCAGGAAAGCCCCCTCTTGCACAGATCACTAGGTCAACTCACCAAAAATTCTAAATAGATGGTATTTGACGCCTTATAGGTTATCAAAGATTTATCCCTCAGCTTCACCTGTATGTTGGAGATGCAATGACCAAATAGGAAACCTAAACCATTACCTATGGAGCTGTAAAAATGTACATAGTTTCTGGAAAACTGTCTCAACATTTTTAGCAGATCTCACTGGCAACTTGATTGAGCTCACTCCTGCCATGGTGCTTTTAGGAATAAACCTTGATATATACCCTATAACAGTGGTCATCATCAACAATGTCCTCAGGGCCCACTAACAGGCCAGGTTTGCAAGGTAACTGAAATACATCACAGGTGATATCATTTGCTGCTCAGTGATGGCAGTATTCTAGTCTGCATCTCCCCAAGGTAATACATAAAACCCGGCCTGTTAGTGGGCCCTGAGGACAGGCTTGATGACCACTGCCCTATAATATTTAGAACAATAGTAGCCCATAAACTCATAGCAGCTAGAATTACAATATCCAGTTTATGGAAATCCTCTGAGGTTCCAAACTTATCCAATGTTATTGTAAGATTGAATATGCAAGCACAATATGAGCTGATGTTGGCATACATAAATTACACTACGGCTAACTGTAAAAAAAAAAAAAAATGCCAAGTTTGGATGGACCACCCTAGAGCTTCTAACTACCGTATTTATCGGCGTATAACACGCGCTGGTGTATAACACGCACCCCAAGTTTAGGAGGGAATTTAAAAGAATCCCTTTTTTAGGAGGGAAGTTTAAGGGAAAAAAACGTCTCCCTGATTTTAGGGGGAAAAAAGTGCGTGTTATATGCCGATAAATACGGTATCTAAAAAAAACTGTAACTTGTAGTTCTATAGTTAATTACCTCAAAATATAGTTTAAGGAAAAATTACATCTTCTATAATGAATATAACAGCGAGATAACCGGTCTACGCCTGCAGCTTGAACCCAACTGGGGTAGGCGAGACCTTCTAACTTGCACTTGATATCATTTTGTTAATTGGTTACCTTTATACTTTTGTTAATTACCTTAGGATTTACGTATTCTTATAACATACGATAATAAGGAACTATGTGATATGTTGATGACTGTCATGAGCGGATGCTCTTGTTGTTAAAGAAATCTAAAAATAAAAAAAAGTAAAAAAAAAAAGAAAGTTTGGAGACCCCTTTTCTAGAACATAGTATACATTGGAGGAGGGGTTTTGCTGGTGCATTGGCTCCAGTGGTAACAATTGTGTAACTGCTCACCAGTGCCTGTTGATGAAAATTGCACATAAAGCCTTAAAACCATAAAACCTGCCTCAATATGATGTTTAGTCCTTAGTGTATAGTCAAGCAAAAGCAGTTTGAATGTGAAATTGCTGTTTTAACACATCATTACTACACTAGTATTTAGAGTCACTCCATTCAGGCAACAGTCTGCAATTTCTGCATGTCACCGAGCAATGCTAGTAATAAAACCATCATGTTTTAAAAAGAATTGTTCACTTTTCTAGCAAAACCCCTGATAGGCAATGTGGCTGGATGGCAGTTGAAGGTGCTTTGCGCATTTCAGAATGCAGAAGTACAATGAAATTTTAGTCTTAAGGACACTGATGTCCTCAAGCAAAAACTTTGTCAGGTTGTCAGAAGATGTAAACTTGCAGCAAAGAGATGGACTAAGCACACTTGAAAGAACACGTGTGTTCAAAAATGATGTGCTAGCAGAAAACCAAGGAGACTTTGGCTTTTGAAATGTTGAATTTCTGTGTCAACACTGGTTAGATATAGGCCTCCTTCACATGGCCATTGAGGCCTGCACACCGCGAACAGGCCATTTGTTTATGCATCCCTAGCCAGTAGGTGCTGCGTACAGGCAATCCATTCACGTCTATGAGGATGCAGTGGTTGCACGGACAGACAATGTGCATTCAGGGCCACTTACCCACCCCCTGTCACATTAGAACAAACAGCTGAAGCTGTGCAGCTGCTGTGTCCATGCAGAGCCTGCCGACTAGGGACTTATAAACAAATGGCCTGTTCATGGTGTTTGGCCCTCTGTGCTGTGTGAACAAGGCCTTACAGTGCATGAGTAGGAAGGAGTCAGCTATGTTTTGTTTAACCAATATCCAATCACCCATGGTAGTTTTATTCGGGCTGGCGGCAGCTGCAAGTCACGCACGATCTGTCAACGCAACTGTTATGAATGGGTTTCATTCATAAAAGTTGTGCTTAGTATTGTGATGCTGTGATTGGCCCACCGCTATCACATGGTACCTGAGCCAAACACAGCACCCTGTACCATGTGATTAGCTGTGCCAAACACAAATCACTAGTAATCACAGCTGTTATGAATGAAACCCATTCATGACAGATCAAAACATTACTGTTAAGCCCCATACACACGGTCGGACTTTGCAACGACAAAATCCGTCTGATTTTTTCCAGTGGATTTTGGCCCAAACTTGTCTTGCACACACACGGTCGCACAAAGTTGTCGGAAAATCCGATCGTTCCAAACGCAGTGATGTACAACGCGTACGACAGAGCTATAAACGGGCCAGTAGCCAATAGCTTTCGTCTCGTAATATATTCTGAGCATGCGTGGCACTTTGTCCGATCGATTTTTTATTTTTTTTAAAGAAACAATATTTTTTACTTCCTGCTATAAAGCATACCCAATAGAAAAATGTAAAAAATCAAAGGTGTTCATCAATTGGCCAATATGTATTCTGGTATATATTATTGGTAAAAAAAGTCCCAATAAGCGTATATATTGATTGTTTTGCACAAAAGTTATAGTGTCTACAAACTATCGGATATATTTATGCAATTTTTATATTTTTTTACATTTTTTTTGTACAAGTAATGGTAGCGATCAGCGATTTTTAGAGGGACTGCGACATTGTGGCAGACAAATCTGACACTTAATGACACTTTTGGGCGACCAGTGACACTAATACACTGATCAGTGCTAAACAATATGCACTGCCACTGTACTAATGACACTGGCAGGCAGAGGCGTAGCTTGAAGCCTGTGGGCCCCCGATGCAAAAGTTGACCTGCCCCCCCCCCCCACTACTTCCGATGTGCATGCAGATACATCCACCGCACACCAAGATACTCAAAGTGGCTTAAGCCCACGTACACACGGTCGGAGATTTTGCCAACCAAATCCGTCTGATTTTGCCCGTCGGATTTAGTCTGACGGATTGTGTCCGAAACTGTTGCATACACACGGTCAGGCCAAGTTGGCGAAAAATCCGATCTTTCAGAACGTGATGACATAATTTCGTTACGATGGGACTACATTCAGGCTAGTAGTCAATAGCTTTGATGTAGGAATTTGATGTGAGCATGCGTGGCACTTGGTCCGATCAAAATCCTCTACACATGATCGGATTAGGTCCGTCCGGCCCAGTTGGTCGGGAAATATTTCCAACATGTTGGAAAATTGGGTCGGACGGAGATTCGGACGGAATCAGTCCGATGCATACCACACACAGTCGGATTATCTGACGACACGGTCCGATAAGACTCATTCCGACAGATTCTCCGACCGTGTGTACAAGGGCTTAGAGTTTTGAGTTCCCAGAGTTCCTCTTTACATCAAAGATCACTGCTGCTGGAGAATCAGAGGACAGGGATCACTGCTGGAGAATCAGAGGACAGGGATCACCGCTGGAGAATCAGAGGACAGGGATCACCGCTGGACAATCAGAGGACAGGGATCACCGCTGGACAATCAGAGGACAGGGATCACCGCTGGACAATCAGAGGACAGGGACCCCTGGCAGGTCACCTGGCAGAGCTCCTTTCCCATCCCAGCACTGTATACAGCTCCTACCCCCCCACACACACACACACACTACACAAGACTGGAATTCCTTTACACACAGTCTATCAGCCTTCACAGAGTGTACCTGGCTTTTATGTTGCCCTTTTGACCTGTGAAATTCTCTGGTCAGAACGGCAGATACACCCTGTGCAGATGGTGGCTGACTGGCTGTGTTGTAAAGGAATGTGATTTAAGCCCTGCGGAGGAAGAACAGTATAGAGTGCTGTAATGGGAAAGGAGCTCAGCAGCCGGGCATAGCATCCAGGATGATGGAGGTGGTCAGGGGGCTTAGGGGGGGCGCGCAACTTAAATGGGGAGGGCAAAGCCATGTGACAAAATCTGGAGCCTGCAACCCCTCAGGGGCCCCCCCGAGGAGGTGTTGAGGGATTTGTTTTAGCAATTTCTGAAGATTTCTCTGTTAGTGTTGGCAGGTGTTGGGGGAAGGTCACCTCCCAGAGGTGTGTGTCTTTTCCCTAGTTGTCAGGGAAGTGGGGTAAGTAGACATCTCTGGGTGGGGGGTACAGAGAATCCCAGCTGGTGACCAGGAGACACTGAGCAGTGTCATACCTCACCAGTGACATCGGTCTCCTCTTGCCTCGCTGAGCTTGGTTACCATTCCATGTTGCCAGCACACAGCACAGACACTTCCCCATCCTGGGCTGTTCTCACCTGTGCTCCTCTACATTTAGGAAATGGCTCACAGCTTCTCCCCAGCCAAGGGGAACAGAGGGGTGTGGACTGTGGAAGGCAAAGTAGAAGCCCAGTACTGGAGCGTGGAGGTGGGGCCCTAGGGAAGATCGGAGCTGGATTTTGTGGAGGAGATGATAATATGACTGGAAGGCTGCAGGGGCCCCCTGCAAACCCTTATGCTACGCCCCCACTGGCAGGGAAGGAGTTAACATCAGGGACTTTATGTTTAAAGCGGAGGTCCACCCTAAAATGGACCTCCGCTCATCGGAATCCCCCCCCCCCTCCGGCGCCACAATTGGCACCTTTCAGGAGGGAGGGGGGTGCAGTTACCTGGATAATCCAGGTAACTGCACCCACTTCCGGGATAGCTGTCTGCGGAAAGGGGCGTAGATTACGCCCCTTTCCACAACTGCCCGCCCCTTTGCGCAAGTGCCCCGCTGCCTGCTGGGAAACACACAGTTCCCAGAGGCAGCGGGGACCGTCCGGATTGCGCCGCGCGGCTCGTGCATGCGCAGTAGGGAACTGGGAAATGAAGCCGAAAGGCTCCATTTCCTGATTCTCATACCCAAGATGGCGGCGGCAGGACCCGACAGACGACCTAGCGATCGGCTTCGGGTGCCGACATCGCGGGCGCGCTGGACAGGTAAGTGTCACTATTTTAAAAGTCAGCAGCTGCAGTATTTGTAGCTGCTGGCTTTTAAAAAAAAAAAAAACGCGGAGTCCCGGTGGACTCCCGCTTTAAGCTTGTTTTATTAAGTTTTCAACAAGAGTACAAAAAGAACATTGTACATGATAGACCATAGAAACATACTGTAATTAGACATATGTAAAGTTAACAGAGACATACTAAGGCATGTGAATAGTGTATGTAGCGGTGATACTTTGGACAAAGTGTCATTTATGTACAAATTTAGTTTCCTCAGAACAGTAGAGGGGTTCTGAGGGTTAATTATGTAGGTTTAACTTTGACATCAGTTTGGCTGGGCTGTGTTAGGGTTCTGCCTGGTCATGTGTACAGTGAGGTGCACATGACAGGCCCAGAACCAGGCCTGGTTGGACGTTTTGGGTATCCGCTTCCTCAGAGCCAATCAGTGGGTGTGCCGGGCCCCGCTGAGGATTCTGGGGAGGGGTACTTAAGATGTTGAAGTCATGTGTTCAGGGTTGTTCGTTTGTGAGGCCCTAGCAGTCTGTTCCTGATTCTGGACGGGGTAGCCCCGAGAGGGGTCCTGGTGAAGGGAGCGTTCGTCGCTCCTCAACATGCTTCGGTTGGCTAACCCCAATAGACCTGCCTGGTCTGGGGCAGGGATCCGTCTGTTCCTGAGTCTTGGAACCGGCTGGTCCGAGGCGCAGTAACTGAGGGAGGATTCAAGGCGTCCGGGTGTGCTCTCGGCTTGGAGGGGCACCGCAGCTCGTGCAAGTGACTGGGGGAGGACTCTTCAGAGGAGGGCCAACAAGCTGGCATCCTGAGAAGTGCCTGGTTACTGAGTTGTGAAGGACACTGACGAATACACGCTTTTTCCAGTACTGTCAAGGAGGCAGAGAACATTCCAGATACTGAGAAAAAAGGTTCCTGTTCACTTTCAGTTACAACTTGTTCAAGGTCAGAGATTTCACAAGTTCTGAGTCAAAGTGCTGACTGCCATAATCTCTGGCTAGAGATTTGTTCAGCCTTGAAGCGCCCAGCTGCGAATGGCTACTCTCTGGGTGGTACTAGAGACTTTGTTATATTTGCAGTTCAAGGTGCCTGAGTGCTTTCACCCTTGCCCTCTGTTCCCAATACGAGACTGTGTTGTTGGATGTTGTCCCTGCAAATAAAAAAAACTTTCAAAAGGACTTTATTGGTATCGGCGTCCAAAGTTGTTGGGTACCAACCCTGGGAACCCCTAGACTTGAAAAAACAAGCCAAGGGGAGGTAACCGGTAAGCCCAAAAGTTAAGGCCGCCCTGTAAAAGGTTATAGCCGCTACATGTACAACTAGGAAAATGACAACAGCGTAGGTAGGATACATGTTGAAAAAAAGGAGGCACAACATCCCATAATACATGGCATATATAAAGTCACACTAGGGAAGTAAATGCATAGAAACCAGGTGGACAATACCAGTGTTCCCAAAAATATCTTGTAAGGAGCCAAAATGTTCCCATGATGTAGTAAAAAAATGGGGTGGGGGGGTGGGGGGTAAGGCCCGGATCACACTAGTGTGATGCCAGACATTGCATGTGATTCACACCCCATTGCTGTGCAGATCACATGCGATGTCTGTGCGATCCAATTTCAGCCATAAAAACTGTATGGCTGAAATTGCATTTGCACCAAAATGGGGCAGGACCCTTTTTTTGGTCCGCACTGGAACATCCATGTGGTCCGATTCCTGCACCCCCGATCTGGGTCTGTCATTAACTTTACATTGACACCTGCAGCGGTTTGCAGAGCTCAGTGTGAACCAATGTGCGATTCAGGTACGATGTGGGAACCCGCCCTGGATTCGCAGGGTCCTTACATCGCACTAGTGTGAACCGGGCCTTGTGTGTGTGCGTGCCCAGATCCCGGAAGCATTTTTACTCTCAAAACATAGTGTAGATAAAGGATAAAAAATTGGAAGAGTGACGTAAATGGTTGCAAACAGATCAGGTAAGGCTGTGGGCATGAGATTCATCCTGCTCACAAGAAAAGGATACTTTCCATATATTCAATATTGTTCATTTCACAAGCCCAGGCAGTGCGTGGCAGGGGGCTCAGGCTGGCAATAACAGAGCGGCCGTCAAAAAGTGTCTGATCAAACTTTTCTTGATTTGTTTGTAACTACTGAGACTTTAGATGTGATTTCAGTAGCACAGAATCACATGACAATGGAAATCACATTGGGTTGATTTATTAAAATCGGAGAGTGCCATATCTGGTGCAGCTCTGCATAGAAACCAATCAGCTTCCAGTTTTTTATTTTTTTTTAACAAAGCTTAATTGAACAAGCTGAAGTTAGAAGCTGATTGGCAACCATGTACGGCTGCACCAGATTTTCAGTGGTGCCCATTCACATCAATGCAGTAAACATGGCACAGTTTTGGAAGATTCCTGTACATGGGTGTAATTCCAGTAATTCCAGCATGATTTTGGCTCCATAGAATATGCAAACCACATCCAAAATGCAACCAAGTTGCCCTACATAATTGTACTGGTAATCAGATCAAAATCAGAACCTAGCCTAAAGGAAATCTGCAGCTATAGCAAACTTGATAAACCACCACTTGCATACAGTGGCAGGCGGCCCCAGGAGATTTGCATATTATTGCACCCCATAAAGCTAATTCTGCAAACAAGCAGCTGCAGGTGCTGATTGGCTATGAAAGTGACAGTTGAATAAGTTTGCTATGACCACATTCACTTTAGGGCCTCATTGATGATTTTCAAGTTATTTTTATTCAGACAGAAAATGACAGTATGCAAAGTAAACAGCAGAAACCCAAAGACAGTACAGACTCCTACTAAGAAATTGATAAGGGATACCACTAGAAGTACATGAGAAACTTTACTTTCCAATATCTCTGTTGATGGCCTTGTGCTTTCTTCATTTTTGTAATGTACTTTTAACAAATCACCAGCCAATGGCTAATGAGCCACATGTGTTTCCTAGTTAGACTGATGTTGCTCTGGGCAGCCTTTTAGCACTCACTTAGTAGTCATTATCTACCTGAACACCCGCTGCAGTAAGAATCTCTGAGAACTGGTAAACTAAGCTGAGGCTGAATCATTTATAAGATTGAATTGAAATTATTCATATTATGTTTAGAAAAAGTTTATCATTCACATTTCTGCTAATTCTTTAAGTGGGTCACTTCCATCTGTTATATGGATGCTGAAAACTGGTGCCAGGAGAAGGTCTTCTAGCTCTATGCTTACATTTTGCCCTCCTCCAAAATTAGGCTCATTGGATAGAAAATGGTATGAGACAAGTTGGAAAACTCTGTGCAGTCACTATTTTCTCTGTTGTAACCCCTCACCTGTCCTACTGCCCCCCTCCTGTGACACTGCCCCCCACCTGTGAAGCTGCCCCCCCACCTGTTGTGTTGCCCTCCTATGACACTACCCCCTCATGTCCTGCTACCCCCCACCTGACCTCCTCCTGTGACACTTCCCCTCCTGTCCCACTGCCCCCTCTTGTCCTGCTGTCCTCCACCTGTCCTGCTGCCCCCTGCCCGTCCCACTGCCCCACTCTTGTCCTGTTGCCTCCCTCCTATCCCGCTGCCCCCCTTTCGTCACGTTGCCCCCTACTGTGATGGTGACCCCAACCTGTCCTGCTCCCCCTCCTGTGACACTTTCCCTTCCTGTCTCTCTGCCTCCTGCCTGTCCCACTGCCCCCTCTTGTCCTGCTGCCCCCTCCTGTGATGCTGCCCTACAACCTGTCCTGCTGCCCCCTCCTTTGACACTTTCCCCTCCTGTCCCGCTGCCCCCTGCCTGTCCTGCTGCCTCCCTCCTGACCCACTGCCCCCCTTTCATCATGCTGCCCCCCAACCGGTCCCGCTGCCCCCTCCTGTGACACTTCCCCCTGTTCTGTTGCCCCCTCTTGTACTGCTGCCCCCTCCTGTCCCATTACCCCCTTCCTGTCCTGCTGCCCCCATCCTGTTATGCTGCCCCCCATCCTGCTCTTCTCCTGTGACACCCCTCCTCTCCCACTGCCCCCCTCCTGTCACACTGCCCCACTGCCCCCACCTGTCCCCCTCCTGTTACACTGCCCCCAACCTGTCCCACTGCTCCCTTCCTGTCACACTTCCCCCCTCCTGTACCGCACCTGCCCCCCTCCTGCTCCACTGCCCCCCACCTGTCCCACTGCCCCCCTCCTGTGGTGGGTGGAGATGGGACGAGACAAGATGGAAGAAAGAAGGGTTTGAGGCAGCCTACATCAACAGAAGATCTGTAGTTAATTTTCCAAGATGTTTTGTAACAACCTATCTGCCCAGTTCCTTCAAAAACTGTGTACAAGTGTACCTAGAAGAGTTGGAAGAACTGATGCTGTTTTGAAGGCAAAGAGTGGTCACCCCAAATATGTATTTCATTTGGATTTCTCTTCTGTTCATTTACTTTCCATTTTGTTACTTAATAACAATAAACTATTAACACTTCTATTTTTGAAGGCATTCTTCATTTACAGCATTTTTTTCACACGTGCCTAAAACTTTTGCACAGTACTGTAGGAGATTTGCATATTATTGCACCCCAGAAAGCTAATTCTGAAAGCAATCAGCTGCAGATGCTGATTGGCTATAAAAGTGACAGTTGAATAAGTTTGCTATGACCACATTCACTTTAGGGCCTCATTGATGATTTTCAATTTATTTTTATTCAGACAGAAATTGACAGTATGCAAAGTAAAGCGCAAAAAAACAAAAAGTACAGACTCCTACTAAGAAATTGATAAGGGATACCACTAGAAGTACATGAGAAACTTTACTTTCCAATATCTCTGTTGATGGCCTTGTGCTTTCTTCATTTTTGTAATGTACTTTTAACAAATCACCAGCCAATGGCTAACGAGCCACATGTGTTTCCTAGTTAGACTGATGTTGCTCTGGGCAGCTTTTTAGCACTCACTTAGTAGTCATTATCTACCTGAACACCCGCTGTAGTAAGAATCTTTGAGAACTGGTAAACTAAGCTGAGGTTGAATAATTTATAAGATTTGATTGAAATTATTCATATTATGTTTAGAAAAAGTTTATCATTCACATTTCTGCTCAAGCTTTAAGTGGGTCACTTTCATCTGTTATATGGATGCTGAAAACTAGTGCCAGGAGAAGGTCCTATAGCTCTATGCTTACATTTTACCCCCCCCCCCCCCTCCCCCCTCCAAAATGAGGTTCATTGGAGAGAAAATGTGATCAGACAATTTGGAAAACTCTGTGCAGTCACTATTTTCTCTGTTGTAACCCCTCACCTGTCCTACTGCCCCCCACCTGTCATGCTGCCCTCCTTCTATGACACTTCCCCCTCATGTCCTGCTACACCCCACCTGTCCGGCTGACCTCCTCCTTTGTCACTTTCCACTCCTGTCCCACTGCCCCCCTCTTGTCCTGCTGCCCCTTCTTGTCCCACTGCCCTCCACCTGTCCCACTGCCTCTGTCCTGTCCCACTGCCCCCCTTTCGTCGAGCTGCCCCCTACTGTGATGGTGCCCCCCAACCTGTCCTGTTGCACCCTCCTGTGACACTTCCCCCTCCTGTCCCGCTTCTTCCCGCCTGTCACACTGCCCCCTCATGTGATGCTACCCTCCAACCTGTCCCACTGCCCCTTGCCTGTGCCGCTGCCTCTGTCCTGTCCCACTACCTCCTTTCGTCACGCTGCCCCCTACTGTCATGGTGCCTCCCCAACCTGTCCTGCTGCCCCCTTCCGTGACACTTCCCCATCCTGTACCCCATCTGTCCCCCTCCTGTTCCACTGCCCCCCTCCTGTGGTGGGTGGAGATGGGACGAGACAAGATGGAAGAAAGAAGGGTTTGAGGCAGCTTACATCCACAGAAGATCTGTGGTTAGTTTTCCAAGATGTTTTGTAACAACCTACCTGCCCAATTCCTTCAAAAACTGTGTACAAGTGTACCTAGAAGAGTTGGAAGAACTGATGCTGTTTTGAAGGCAAAGAGTGGTCACCTCAAATATGTATTTCATTTGGATTTCTCTTCTGTTCATTTACTTTCCATTTTGTTACTTAACCATAAAATATTAACTTTTTTTTTTGAAGCCATTCTTCATTTACAGCATTTTTTCACACATGCCTAAAACTTTTGCACAGTACTGAGGCTCTTGCCTAGGATGGAGAGTGGGAAGACACAACCTCAAGATGAGGAGGGTCTGGGTAATATGTCAATAGCACAGTCATAAGGACGATGAAGAGAGGGGGAGATTGCTGTCTTTTTTTCAAAAACATATCCTGGAAGGACTGATAATGCCAAGGAAGCATTAAGGTGGTGGTAGTTCTGTCCAGAGGTACAGAAGGAGGTGGTAGCACTTTGGGAAGGCAAATCGTGTGACAGTGATACCCTCAAGACAACACCTCAGCTCCAGTCAAGATGGGGCGAATGTCTTTGTATTCAGGGAAAGCAGAGAGGACTGGTGAACTTAGTAAGAACCATAAAGGAGACTTCTTCATGCTGTAGAAATCTCATGTACATAGATACAGAGGTAGTTCTGAACCAAGCAGGGCTCACAGCAAAGGTAGAGCCATCCACAGGAGAAATTGAGAGAGAAATTACCTGGGGGACGAGAAGAATGCCCAACTCGGAAGCAAGAGATCGCTTGATGAAGTTACCAGCTGCCCCAGAGTCCACATATAGAGAGAGTTGACAAGATTTCAGAGCCCAGTGGATGGAAACGGGTAAGGTGAGAGGAAATAAAGTGAAAATCAGGAAATCAATTGTTTATCACCTCCCTCTAGGTGAAATAGACCTGGGAGTTTCCACAGTGGACTGAGCAGATCTTCAATAGGTGGTCTTTGGACCTACAGTAGAGTCATAACTCAAACTTTATGCAACCGGTGGACTCTTCGGGTGTGAGGCATGGTCACACTAGTTGCATGGGTTCTTCCACTACTTGAAAGGGTGACGGGGAGAGTGATTTAAGAGCTTTTTGGAAAATGGGAGCTTTAAAGCCAGCTGAACTATGACATACCGTATTTATCGGTGTATAACACATACTTTTTTCCCCTTAAAACCAGTGGAAAATCGCGGATGTGTGTTATATGCCGATCCTCCGCCATTTTGAGCCTCTGGGTGGCTTTCGGCCTCCTTCGGCCCTTCTCGGCGGCTTTCGGCCGAGAGCGGGTGAAAGCTGCCGAGAACTACTGAGTGCCACTGAGATGCACAGGACATCCGGCTCTGCATCTCGGCGGCGCCATTTTTAAAAAAAAGCTGCAAATAAAACTGACAAGGGTGCAAATGATGGACAAGGCTGCAATTGACACTGACAAGGGTACAATGATGGACAAGGCTGCATGACAAAGCTGCATATGACACTGGCAAGGCTGCAAATGATGGACAAGGCTGCATGACAAGGCTGCAAACTACACTGACAAGGGTGCAATGATGGACAAGGCTGCAGATAGACACTGATAAGGCTGCATTGATGGCCATTTAAATGTATGTTTTTTTCCTTAAACTTCCCTCCCAAACTTGGGGTGCGTGTTATATGCCGATAAATACGGTAATCTAGCTTTTCCTTGAGATCGCTCCTGGAAGCAGACGTTAATTTGGGTCAGGTCACCCAGGGCAGGAAGAATAAACATTCCCTGCTAATTCATCCTTTATACACTCAGATAAGCCTCACCAAAAAAGTGCCCCCGTTATTCCAAGCAGGCCAGAGAATTGGCCTATCTATGGTCATGTCTTTTTGAGAGCTCCAGCAGCAGATGAGGCCCTACTCGATTCATTGAAAGTTTTTAGGAAAGCGTGTAAAAGGTAGCAATGTTGGAGGTCTCTGTGTCTTGACATTCGCAGAGTGGGGAGGTCAAGGATAAAACATCAAATCAATAAAATCAAAGGAGACAACAGGCAGGACGAGGAGTCACAAGAGGGAGCTCAGAGACATACGGGAACATTGATCAGCTGCCGGTATAGCATACTTGAGATGACGAAATTGCTGCCAGTAACAAGAGGGTACAAATATGTGCACCTGTTTGCAATAAGATTGTTTTTGCCAGTACAAAAACCTGTATGTATGTTGCTAATTTCATAATTGCAAAATGCCACATTCTACTTAGTACTGGATCTTCTTCACTAACAGCAGTAAAAATCCTAAAGGCATCGGCACTTTGCCAAAAGACTCGGAGCTGTAATTAAAAGATTTAGACGTAATCCTGGTTTATTTCAGGCAGTCAAGCCAACAACTACTTTAAAACTCTTTTATCATTAATTCATTTTTTATACATAATTTTCTTTTAAAGACAATGAAGAAGTTTACCATTTCAGTCAGTAAATCAATAAAAATGATAGACCGAAGCACCGCAGGTTTACCAGTTTCAGTTATTGCTCTTCCCATCACAAAGAGCCCATTCACACCAGATGAAGTGGGATGCATGACTAGAGCATAACAGATGTCCTCAATCCACTCACCAACATATACCACTATGCCCCCCATCCCCTCTTACTCCATATGTCTGATGATCAGACTGACACCCTTTGTAGAGAAAATTAGCCATAGTGGCCATTTATTAACAAATAACCAACATATAAAAAAAATCCTTTGAACACATGTGGTGGAACCCTCATAAGGGCTGCTGAGTGTTGTGGTCCATCTTTCACTCTACCCAGCCAGGCACACAATTTCAAGCATCCAGAGACATGAAACAGTCCTTGCACTTGTTTTTGTATTTTTATTGAGGGGAATTAATAGGAATAGGGAAATCATGAAATGCCCAGATGATTGAAGGTCAATGTTGGGACTGAACTATATACACTCACAGTATATACCATTTCCTCTCTTCCTCCAGCACATCACTTGCTTGCAGACTATCTCTCCTCAACACCTCCAGCACATCACTTGCTTGCACCAGCAACCACTGATTTGTAGCCTGACACTAGCTCAGCCAGGCCTAAAGCAGATGCCCATTGTAGGCAGGGACCATGGGCCCCTTTAGTGTAGCAAAATTGTAGGTAGTCCCACTGCTAGCTGTCCACGGGGCTACTGTTCCCAGCACCACCTCTTTAGGCACTGCCAGCCTCCCTGGCTGCAGCTGCCCCTCTCCACTGCCTGTGCCACCACAATCCTTCTGACTGGCTCTGCACCCATCCCGGACTGCTCATCCCAGTCCTCTCTGGCATGCCTCCCCAGTCCTTCTGACTGTGTGTCACTCACCAGCCCTTTGGCTGCCTTTGTGGAACTCCTGGAGACTTGCCTGACAGTGTTCTCCTGCTGTCCACTCTTGCTCCTCCTGTGCCTCCTGATCAGGGCACCTCTGTGGGCTGTAAGAGGGCCCCATCCACATCCGAGCAGAGGCCCAAGGTCACCGCCCCCCACAGACTGGGCAGATCCCTCAAAGGACCCAACAGCCTAACACTCCATCTCCATCTTCCACCCGATTACTAACTCCTCCCCAGTTGGGCTGACCCTGGGTATCTGAGGAGGCCTGTCCCATGCCAATCCAGGTTGGGGATTGGTCAGGGCACCTAGAACACCCCAGACAGCTCTACCCCACCTCTCCTCCTTCCCCTCCAGAAAACACTAGAACATTCTGGAAAGAAGTGGGAGATCTTGGTGATGCTGCTTGTGAGTCACCCAGCTCTGCCCCGAGTTACTCCCAACCCAGATCCAAACACACCCAGGCTTGGCTGCCAGCCAAGCCTGTAAATTTACCTACTCTCAAAAAAACATAGCACTATACTTCAAGCACACTAGAGGGTGCTACTCACAAATATAATAATAACAATAATAACCAAGGTTGCATAAATATAAAACAAATACATTTTATTTTTCATAATAAAATGGTGATTACAATCATATGATACAGAATTAGGATTAAAAGCAAAGCAGATAACCACATACATATAAATTCAGTATCATATGCTCATAATTTGGAATTCTGGGTAGGTCTCATGGAGTTGAAGACCAGATCAAGTATTGGAGTTTACAGGAAAATTTCCAACATGTTTAGGGAATATAAGAAAATTCCTCCTTCAGGGGAGGATGAGCGCAAGGTACACTGGTAGTATGTGTCTATATCAGATAATTAGACGGTTGTTTCTCAGACATGCCCCACCACATTGCACCCCCCGATCAGAGTAGGAAAGGGGGGGGGAGGGAATAGCTCAAAACTCCAGGAGGGTAAACAAAAATCAACGCCAGGTGAAAGGTGATAAACACTGCACTGGCAAGAGCCCACAAGGATTGCATAAAAAAGACCGGATCAATATGGAAAAGCAACCATGCTGGGTAGCATCATGTCAGTTGTCTGGGACGAGTAAACAAACTAACAACAGGTTTGTATCTGCAGAACCACTTAAAAGTCCCCAGCCGCAGAACACCAGCTCAAGGCCCATTGTAACTCTATGCTGACACCTCCATTTTCCCCAATGGTAAACCCAGCGTTATCTGGTATTCAAAAGAGGACACCACACAATAGATGGGTCCTTACTCTGATGTAACACAGTAATTATGAATGCCTCCAAAGACCCTAACCACCAGGCTACTATGAACACCGAACAAGTCCAAACCATAAAGCAGATCTTCAAAATCCCTCCTTTACATTGTTGCAGTTCCTGCCTGAACATTCAATCCCACCAGTCCAGGTACGTTACATCATATCTCCTGGTCTTGACCTATGCAACCAGTATTACACCCCTTCCCATAAAAACATCCAACTTTCTACCCATTCCCTTTTACCTTTCCCTTTCTTTCACCCCCCAATAAATAGACCACACTAGAGGTTGGAGTATAAAAATGGCCACAGCAGCCTTTATTTTAACCAATCTTCAACCAAAATAAAATAAATAGAATAAATAACTTTTATTAACTTTTATTACTCTAATAAAACAATACTATATTGCAACAGCAATTACAACTCCCAGCCATTTGGTCTTTGACGGTACCTCAGTTCTCCTTTTAACTTTTCATTTTACCAATACACTGCGGGACCAAATTTTACCATACCAGGCCTGGTAGAAAAATTGAAAACATGTTCTATTTCTAAAGTCCGCCGGATTTTTGGCAAGCAAAGGTCCGATGGAACCCACACACAATCGAATTGTCCGACGGACTCATTCCGTCGGACCTTTGCTGTCAAAAAGTCCGGTCGTGTGTACGTGGCATAACAGTGGTTGTATTTAACTATTGGTAACACAAATAGTTCTTCTCGCACTCTACAGCCTCACACTGTAGGTCTTCACTCCCTGAGCTCCCAGTCTCTCACTAGACTCAGGCTTCTGGCCTAGCAGCCCATGGCAGCATAACACATGTCCACCTAGACAGCCATCCAGATGGCACAGAACACCAATCACCTGACTCCACCCATATAAATAGGCTATCCCAGCAGGCCAAGGGGCTAAAGAAACCCCTGCCAATTGGCTGAGGCACCCCATCCATTCATAACCTGACCTTGCTAAGTCATTTTCTATCCAATGTCACCAGCATAACGCCACCGAGCGACAAAAGAGAGAAGGTGCAGCAAGTCCAGAATTTGAGAGGAATCGTGGATCTACTAACAATTAATAAGGGCAACTACTGCCTGGCAAATTTAATTTAATAGCAACTCTGCCTAAACACCAGGGTGCTACACGTGATTGCTACAAAATTGAGGTCTCTTGGAGTTGGATAGGTTATACAGGAGGTGCCCTGGGGTGCCGTGTCCTCAAAAGCTTGCCAGTGTCCAATCACCTTAAAATGGTTCTAAAGCCTTAATTCTATGCATTAAGGTGGAAAACCTTCTGTGATACAGCTGCCCCCCAGAGCCCCCTTTTTCTTACCTGAGCCCGATCTGATCCAGAGGACAGACCGCTTCTGGCTTGTCCTTGTTTCCGAGCATGCGTGTTTGTACTTTGGACTTTTGTCAGATGGACTTGTGTACACATGCTCAGAAAATCCGACAATAGACATTTGTACGACGATAATTGCCCGATGGAGTGTACAACAGCCTGTCATCATACATTTCCTGTCGGAAAATCCGATCATGTGTACTGAGCCATGTCTGCTGCCCTTCTCTGCCAATCTCTCCACTGGCTTCCCCTACCCCACCATATAAAAATTCAAAATGCTAGCCACAACATACAAGGCCATCCACAATATCGGGTTGTGGGGATGAGGCCCTTGTCCTCATCAACATGGGGACATGGTGCTTTGGGGGGGACCCCAAAGCATCCTCCCGATGTTGAGGGCATGTGGCCTGGTACGGTTCAGGAGGGGGGGGCGCTCTCTTGCCCCCCCTCTTTTCCTGCAGCCTGCCAGGTTGCGTGCTCGGATAAAGGGTCTGGTATGGATTTTTAGGGGGAACCCCACGTAATTTTTTTTTAAATTTTACGCGGGGTTCCCCTTAATATCCATACCAGACCTGAAGGGCCTGGTAATTGACGCTTTTTTTTTTTTTTTTATCAATGACTTTCAATGAGTGTTCCCTGTATTATGGGAGCCGACAATTCATTATAGCCGCGAGTAATTTTAAATTATTTTTTTTCCTGCAGAAATGACACTTTGTGCAGGGACAGTTCTAAGCACGGGAAACATGCGCCCCTTCACAGGCTTACTATACACACCCCCGGTACAAAATTTAAAGGAATATTACACTTTTATTGTTTCACTTTAAGCATTATTAAAATCACTGCTCCCGAAAAAACTGCAGTTTTTAAAACTTTTTTTTTTGCATTGATACATGTTCCCTGGGGCAGGACCCAGGTCCCCAAACACTTTTTAGGACAATAACTTGCATATTAGCCTTTAAAATTAGCACTTTAGATTTTGAATGTTCGAGTCCCATAGACTTTAACCACTTCCCGACCAGCGCACGACGATGTACGTCGACAGAATGGCACGGGCAGGCATATTGGCGTACAGGTACGTCCAATATTCAATGCCACCCTGCCATCGGGAGCGCGCCGCCGGCGGCGCGCTCCCGCGCTGGTCGGGACCCCCGTGAGTCCGGTCGCGGGACCCGCGGACTCGATCGCCGCGGGCATCCCCGCAATCGTCTCACGGAGCGGCCGAATGGAGGAGATGCCGAGTAAACAGCATTTCTCCATTCTGCCTAGCAACTAGTGACGCTGATCTCTGCTCCATGTGATTGGAGCAGAGATCAGTGTTCACTAAATGAAAGCCCAACCCCCCCACAGTTAGTAACACACCCCTAGGAACACTTAACCCCTACACTGCCACCCACTGGTTAACCCCTTCACTGCCAGTGTCATTTACACAGGAATCACTGCATTTATATAGCAGTGATTACTGTATAAATGACAATGGTCCCAAAAATTTGTCAAAAATGTCCGATGGGTCCCCCACAATGTCGCAGTCACAATAAAAATCGCCGCCGCCATTACTAGTAAAAAAAAAAATAATAAAAAATTATTAATAAAAATGCTATAAAACTATCCCTATTTTGTAAACGCTATAACTTTTGCGCAAACCAATCAATAATCGCTTATTGAGATTTTTTTTTACCAAAAATATGTAGAAGAATATGTATTGGCCTAAACTGAGGGAAAAAATGTTTTTTTGAATATATTTTTGGGGGATATTTATTATAACAAAAAAGTAAAAAATAATGAGTTTTTTTCAAAATTGTCGCTCTATTTTTGTTTATAGCGCAAAAAAAAAAAACCGTAGGGGTGATCAAATACCACCAAAAGAAAGCTCTATTTGTGGGAAAAAAAGGACGTCAATTTTGTTTGGGAGCCACGTCGCACGACCGCGCAATTGTCAGTTAAAGCGACGCAGTGCCGAATCGCAAAAAGTGGTCTGGTCTTTGACCAGCAAATTGGTCCGGTCTGAAAGTGGCTAAAAGGGTTCTAAAGTTCACACAAAGTTTAGGTTTGTTCACAGGTTCTGGTGCGAATCGAACCGGGGGTTTTCAGCTCATCCTTACTCTCCTCTCCTCCCAGGACCTCCTGCTCTCTAGCTCCCTTGTTACCTCCTCTCATGCTCACCTACAGTACTTCTCCACAGCCTCTCCCATCCTCTGGAACTCCCTGCCCCAGTATGTCCGGTCAGCCCTTACCCTGTCCATTTTTAGGCGAACCTTGAAAACTCACTTATTCAGGGAAGTCTACCCCATCTCCACGTCCACCTAATAACTGTACTTGAGTCCCCTCCATCAGATCATCCCCTGTAGCTATTACCTTTTGTACCACCTCCCCCTCCCTTTAGATTGTAAGCTCCACTAGCAGAGTCCTGCTATTCCTTCTGTATCGAGCTGTATTGTATTTGTAATGTCCCCCTTTTTATTGTACAGCACTGTGTAAAGTGTTGGTGCTATATAAATCCTGTATTATAATAAAAATAATAACAATAATAGTTCTGCTAGCTACTAGTGCATTCATTCCCATTAATTTTGCATCAGCTTGCAAAAGCTTATCTCACTTCTGCTAACTTGGCAGGTTCACTTTTTATATAAACACATCTCTATTAAAAAAGAAAGAAAGAAAGGGTGCTGTTTATAGACAGTACAAAGATCCGGCACTATGTATGTGTTCAAATCTAGACATTACGGAAATACTTTCAAACCTCCAAATGGCAACATCAATATACATCCCTACAAAAAAAAAAAAAAAAAAGCTGTTTGTTGTCCGGTTTATGTATGCAAATAGCTCTTTTGCATCGTTCTGGAAGAAAAGTAAACAGACGTGCGTCTCCGTGCCGCGTTCTCCCAGTTCGCATTCTCAGTTGAAAGCGGAAGAAACCGATTTCTTAAATACGTTTTCTCAGACGCTGTGAATTCGAGCAGCTACTCTACAAAGGCAAAGCTGCAGGCTGCATGCTAGAGATAAGACTTTTACCGTGCTTCTAGATGGCGGCAGTTAGAAAATATAATCACAAAGAGCTATTTGATTAAGTCTTTCATTTTCCTGTTGTTGAAATTCACGAGGAGCACTGCTCCAGGCCACCAAAGCTGCTTTGTGAGAGATAATCAATGTATATGGTACGTTAAAAAATATAAACTAGAGGAGTCATCAGAACCATGGCGTATTATAGACAACGTGGCCGTTACTTGAGAGTAAAGGAATTACATAGCTTCAAGGACAAGTGCCCAAAGAGGACCATGGGACTGAGCTGCTTTCCTGTATTTTATAACATAACAATACACCGGCTCATTTGTAAATAGCGACCCTAAAGGTAATGAAAAGTAATGGCTAACTGACCCCTATAGTCAATACCTACAAGTAACCTGACTGGCTGGATTTTTATTCAGGATCTGATTTGCTTGGGTTCTGTTAACCCCCCTGGCGGTATTCCCGAGTTTGGCTCGGGGTGGAGATTTTGTACCAAACGTGGTAACCCCGAGCTAGATTCGGGACCGCATCGCTGAATCCAGGGAGAGTTTACTTACCTTGTCCCCTGGATCCAGCGATGTCCCTGCGCTGTACAAGCGAGCCATGCTCCACTCGATGTATCATGGAGCCGAGCTCCGTTCCCTGCAAGCATTACATAGTTACATAGTTAGTAAGGTTGAATCCCTGTACATTGTACACTCACATCAGTCCCTACCCTCAAGGAGCCCACAATCCAAGGTCCCCATTCATATACTAGGGCCGATTTTGGACAGAAGCCAATTAACCTACCCACATGTCTTTGGAGTGTGGGAGGAAACCGGAGTACCTGGAGGAAACCCACACAGGCACAGGGAGAACATGCAAACTCCAGAGAGGTAGTGTCAAGGTTGGGATACGAACCAGCGACCCTTTTTACTGCTAGGTGAGAGTGTTACCCACTACACAACTTGCGACGCAAGGGGGCGGAGAACGGCGCCAAATTCAAAAAGTTAAACACACACATTACATACAGTATAATGTAATCTTACAGATTACATTGCTGTATGTAATTATTTCACATCCCCTTTGTCCCTAGTAGGGATGAGCCGTACACCCCCCGGTTCGGTTCGCACCAGAACTTTCGAACGGACCCCAAATTCGAACGAACTTTAGAACCCCATTGAAGTCTATGGGACTCGAACATTCGAAATGAAAAGTGCTAATTTTAACGGCTAATATGCAAGATACTGTCCTAAAAAGGGTTTGGGGACCTGGCTCCTGCCCCAGGGGACATGGATCAATGCCTAAAATGTTTTTAAAAATGGCTGTTTTGGCGGGAGCACTGATTTTAATGACGATTAAAGTGAAAAAAAAAAGTGAAATATTCCTTTAAATATGGTGCCTGGGGGGTGTCTGTAGTATGCCTGTGAAGTGCCACGTGTTTCCCGTGTTTAGAACAGTCCCTGCACAAAATGACATTAAACGGAAATAACACCATTTAAAACTGCTTGCGGTTTTAATGTTATATCTGGTTCCTGCAATATGGTTGAAAATCATTGAGAAAAATGGCATGGGTAGCCCTCCCTGCCCATTACCAGCCTATTTGGGTCTTGTACGCATATTAAGGGGAATCCTGTACCCATATTAAAAAAAGGAAATGCGTGTGGCCCCCAGGCCCTATATACTCAGAACAGCAGTATACAGGCGGTGCAAACAAGACAGGGACTGTGTAGGTTTGTTGTGTTAAGTTGAATCTGTTTGTAATTTTCAACTGGTACATTTTTAAAGTGTAGCTCCAGTCAAAAAAACTATTTTTAAGCTTTTTGGAAAACATAGGGAAGGGTTATCACCCCTGTATAATTTGTTTTGTCGTCCATCTTTTTTCATCTCACTTGCTGTTGTCTCCTTCCGTTTGCAAGTAGGAGATGTTTGTAAATTGGATGTTTGAAAGTAGGGGCTTGCCCTATATGCTCTGCAGAAATGGCGGAACAAGGTGTTGGTTTTGCCACAACATTGTAAGCCCTCAAAGTGACTCTTGGTGGGCGCTGGAGCGCCCTGCTGTGAACGATTATATCAAGAATTGTAATTACATGCCATTGTTGAACAGTGGTAGAAAAATTGACCTTTGGTGGTTGTGGTGCTGGTGCCACAACACTATAAGTCCTCACCGTTACTCTGGGTGGGCAAAGGAAGGGGCCCTCCTGTGAAATATTATATCAAGAATTGTAATTACATGTCCCTGTTAAACAGGGGCAGAAAAATTGGGCCTTAGGCACTGGTGCTGGTGCCACCACACTGCAACCTCTTCCATATACTCTAGTTTTATTGCAGGAATTAGCCCTGCTGCAAAGCATTGCATCAAAAATTGTACTTAAACGCCCCTGTTAAACAGGGGCAGAAAAATTGGGCCTTAGGCACTGGTGCTGGTGCCACCACACTGCAACCTCTGCCATATACTCTAGTTTTATTGCAGGAATTATCCCTGCTGCAAAGCATTGCATCAAAAATTGTAATTAAACTCCCCTGTTAAACAGGGGCAGAAAAATTGGGCCTTAGGCACTGGTGCTGGTGCCACCACACTGCAACCTCTCCCATATACTCTTGTTTGATTGCAGGAATTAGCCATGCTGCAAAGCATTGCATCAAAAATTGTAATTAAACGCCCCTGTTAAACAGGGGCAGAAAAATTGGGCTGATGGCATCAACCAGAACCAGAAATGTTCTTCCAACATATCAGCGGAGGAGGAAGAGGATAGACAATCAACATAACAGGACAGTCACTCAGCATCAGCATAGGCAGTCTTGAAGGGAAGTGATATTTAAAAAAAAATTATTCTGTTACATCAGCTTCAGGTGCTTGGTAGCTGTGGGTGATCCAAGACTGATTCATCTTGATGAAGGTCAGTCGATCAACTGATTCGGTGGACAGGCGCACCCTGTGATCGGTAACAAAGCCACCAGCAGCACTGAAGGTGCGTTCCGAAAGAACGCTGGATGCAGGACAGGCCAGTAGCTCAATTGCATACTGTGCAAGCTCTGGCCAGTGATCCATCCTCAAGACCCAGTAAGCCAGAGGATTTTCGTTGGGAAAGGTGTCCAAGTCTGACCTTGCCCCTAGGTATTCCTGCACCATGTAAATCAGACGCTGGCGATGGGTGCTGGAACCGATCATACCTTGGGGCTGCGGACTAAAAAATTGTCTGAAAGCATCAGTCAGACGGCCACCTTCTCCACCGCTCCTTCTGACCGATGCCTCAGCAACACGTTGTCCAGGACCAGGAGTTTGTAACCTCCCAGTCTCTGGGAACGCGTTGCACAGACCTTTCTGCAAGGCCTCCCGGAGATGTCTCATCCTCTGCTCCCTCTGCGATGGCAAGATAAGGTCGGCAACCTTACCCTTGTACCGTGGATCAAGGAGAGTGGCCAGCCAGTAATGGTCCCTCTCCTTGATCCGAAGAATACGAGGATCCTTCCGCAGGCTTTGCAGGATCAGGGAGGCCATGCAGCGTAGGTTAGCTGAGGCATTCGGTCCGGAGTCCTCTGGGTCACTAAGGACAACATGATCTGCAGCTACCTCCTCCCAGCCACGTACAAGTCCACGTGTTTCTTGGGACTGTAAATCATCCCTACAAGACTGCTGCTGCTGCTGCTGATGCTGATGCTGAGTGCCAGCCTCCACCTCCATGCTGACACAATCATCCTCCTCCTCCTCTTCCTCCTCCTCATCCTCTTCCTGTGTGATGGGTGGCACAGCAGGAACACTGTCTGGATAAAGGGGGCCTTGAGAGGCAAGGAAGTCCTCCTCTTCCTGCCTCTGTTCTGCCTCAAGTGCCCTGTCCATTATTCCACGCAGCGTATGCTCCAAGAGGTGGACAAGAGGTACAGTGTCACTGATGCATGCACTGTCACTGCTCACCATCCTTGTGGCCTCCTCAAACGGTGACAGGACAGTGCATGCATCCCTGATCATGCCCCACTGGCGTGGTGAGAAAAAACCGAGCTCCCCTGACCCTGTCCTGGTGCCGTAGTCGCACAGGTACTCATTGATGGCCCTCTGCTGCGTGTGCAGCCGCTGCAGCATGGCCAATGTTGAGTTCCATCTGGTGGGCATGTCACATATAAGGCGGTTCTTGGGCAGGTTCAACTCCTTTTGGAGCTCAGCCAGCCGAGCACAGGCATTAAATGATCGGCGGAAATGCACACAGACTTTCCTGGCCTGCTTCAGGACATCCTGTAAGCCGGGGTACCTGCCCAAGAACCGCTGCACCACCAGGTTAAGGACGTGAGCTACACAGGGCACATGGGTCAGTTGTCCCTGTCGGAGGGCAGAGAGGAGGTTGGTGCCATTGTCGCAAACCACCATTCCTGGCTTAAGCTGGCGTGGCGTCAACCACCTCTCGGCCTGCCCCTGCAGAGCTGACAAAACATCCGCCCCAGTGTGGCTCCTGTCCCCCAAACAAACCAGCGCAAGCTCGGCATGGCATACTTTTGCCTGCGTACTTGCGTAGCCCCTGGAACGCCTACGGAGCACCGCTGGTTCTGAGGACAGAGCGCTGGAAGAGGCCATGGAGGAAGAAGAAGAGGAGGGGGTGGAGGAGAGAGGTGTGTCACAACCAATAGTAGCATTTTGGAGGCGTGGTGGCGGAACAACCTCCAACACTACTGCACCTTGTCCTGCATCCTTCCCAGCTGCCAGAAGAGTGACCCAATGGGCCGTGAAAGACAGGTAACGTCCCTGTCCATGCCTGCTGGACCATGAGTCAGCGGTAATATGCACCTTACCGCTGACCGCCCTGTCCAGCGAGGCAAGGACATTGCCTTCCACATGCCGGTAGAGAGCCGGAATCGCCTTCCGTGAGAAAAAGTGGCGTTTGGGGACCTGTCACTGAGGAACCGCACATTGTACAAACTCACGGAAGGGGGCCGAGTCTACCAACTGAAAAGGCAGCAGTTGAAGTGCTAGCAATTTAGCCAAGCTAGCATTCAACCGCTGGGCATGTGGATGGCTGGGAGTGAACTTCTTTCGCCGGTCCAGCAGCTGGGGCAGGGACATTTGCCTGCTATAATCGGACGTGGGTGTACCGCTAGCAGAGTTCCCGGAAGCACTTGGCTGTGACACACCTAATTCTACACCTTCATTCCTCTCAGAGCAGGTTTCAGAGAGGACTGAAGGTCTAGTGGGGTTGGAGATGACAGCTGATGAGGAGCAAGGAGAGGTCCGCTTTGTTCTTTGGTATGGGTCTTTGAGGTAGGCTTGCCAACGAGCTGCATGGCAGGTCAACATATGTCTGGTCAAGCATGTGGTGCCCAAGCGGCTGATGTTTTGGCCACGTGAGATACGCTTGAGACATATGTTGCAAATCGCAGCGGTGCGATCTGATGCACTCGTCTCAAAAAAGGCCCACACCAAAGAACTTTTAGAATAACGCGCAGAGGCAGCGCTCTGCACAGGCGGAGCTCTGCGGTGTGATTCAGTCGGTGTGCTGCCCCTTAGCTGGCCCCCGGAGGGCATCCTGCCTCGTTGGACATGTGCCTCCTCCTCCTCCTCCTCCTCTCTCCTTCCAGGCACCCACGTGGAGTCAGTGCCCTCATCATCCCCTCCCTCTTCATCGCTGTAGCAAACCTGGCAGTATGCTGCAGCTTGTGGAACATGACTGCCAGATTGCTGTCCTTCTTGAGCATCCCCTCTCTCTGCGCTCACGCTACTGCCTTCCTCTAGCTGAGTGTCATCATCAGAGCCCACAAAACACTGGGCATCCTCCTGGAGCATGTACCCAACACTGTGCTCAAAGAGTTCAGGAGACTCCTCAGGAGGACGTGGTGGGTCTAGGGAAGGAGTCACTGATGATGACATTGAGAGGAGGGAAGACGATGCGTTGGCAGCTGCTTTGCTAGTACCCTGAGCCTGGGTGAGAGAGGATGAGGAGGATGAAGAGGGCTTGGTCATCCACTCTACCAAATCGTTGGCATGTTGCGGCTCAACATGTCCAGCTGCCGAAAAGAAGGACAAGCGTGTCCCATGGCCACGTGCTGATGACAATGCACCACATCCACGACCAGCACTGTTGTCTCTAGACACAGAGCCTGCTTTCCCTCTTTTATCGGCTCGCGCCTGTCTGCCTCTCCTTGCTGGCCTTCCAGACATGGTAATGGCCTGAAGGGAGTTGGGTAAAAAAGCAGTTGGGTAGTGTATATTGTGCTAGAGGCACACAACACCCACTAACTCCTGCAGATGCCTTTATTATAGAACACCAGAGATAAAGGGGTATATACAGATGTATACTGTGCTGTGCTGGAGGCACACACAACTTCCAATAACTCCTGCAGATGGCAGGTGGTCTCAAATAGAGAAGAGCTATGTAGGTGGATATAGCGGTATGTACTGGGTACAGAGCACGCAGACAGCACGCACTAGCTCCTAACACTACTGACTGCAAGCTCTATTATAAAAGATAGATCACTAGCTATATAGGTGAGGTGAATATAGCGGTGTATACTGCGGTCAGGGCACGCAGACAACAACAACTACACAACAGCAAGATCGAAAATCGTCCGAAAACGATCGGTGTGTACTGTGTTGAAGGTACACAGAACACGCACTAACTCCTGCAGATGCCTTTATTATAGAACACCAGAGATAAAGGGGTATATACAGATGTATACTGTGCTGTGCTGGAGGCACACACAACTTCCAATAACTCCTGCAGATGGCAAGTGGGCTCAAATAGAGAACAGCTATGTAGGTGGATATAGCGGTATGTACTGGGTACAGAGCACGCAGACAGCACGCACTATCTCCTAACACTACTGACTGCAAGCTCTATTATAAAAGATAGATCACTAGCTATATAGGTGAGGTGAATATAGCGGTGTATACTGCGGTCAGGGTACGCAGACAATAACCACTACACAACAGCAAGATCGAAAATCGGCCGAAAACGATCGGTGTGTACTGTGTTGAAGGTACACAGAACACCCACTGCTTCAGACGCCAACACACTACACAAGGCCGCTGCGCTGGCGGCCTTATATAGTGTGGGGCGTGCACTACACAGCCTGAGCTATGATTGGCCACAGGCATCCTGCCTGTGGCCAATCATGGCTCTCCTCGCTGCTGGCGCTGCGATTGGCAAGCATGCGGGGTCACAGTGCATGCTTGGCCAATCATGAGCCAGCAATGCACTGCGCCATCGCAGTGCATTGTGGGCCGTGAGCGCCACACGAATTTGGCGCGAACGGACCAAAATGTTCGGACTTTGCCGAACGGACGAACAGCCAATGTTCAAGTCGAACGTATGTTCGACTCGAACACGAAGCTCATCCATATTCCCTAGTGTTCTGCCCAGTGTCCTGCATGCAGTTTTGTATTATAAAAACTGTTCTTTATGCCTAGAAACTGGAGATTGTCCATAGCAACCAAAACTGTCCCTTTACATCAAAAATGGTTTTAGACCAGCTAGAAAAAAGCGATAATAAATTAGAATCACTCGCAGAATTGAGCGATATCGATTTGTGGGGAGATCTGTCATCAAATACTGAAAGGTAATGACAGCGACAATTCTGCAACTGAGCAAATTTCAGTGTTTTTGATTTGATTACATTATTGAATAATTTTTATTATTGTTATATTATTATTTGGTATAATTATTTATAGTTATTTATTATATTATAATTTATGATTTCATTTTTCAAACTTTATCATACCCAGGATGTCTGCTAGACTCTGGTTTGGACAGATTGAAGAGAGTTATTCCTAAGAATTACAGGCCTACAATATAAAGCGCAAAATTTCCATGCAAAATAATTGTACCGCTTTCAGCACCTAAAATCTGAAATAATCATACCACCAGGGAGGTTAAAGTGGTTGTAAACCACTGAAATGTAAAAATGAACAAAGCATATCCTTCTATAGTGTGTACTTGCCTCAATCCAAAGCACCTAGTGTTATTTTTGTCTGCTGTCTCTTTTCTCTACTAGTAACAGAGAAAAGAGAGCTGCGCAAATACATAAAAGTAACTGTCATTGTCCATAGTAGAAAAGTTCATAGTAAAAAAGATTCTTTAAGTTGGAAATAAATCGCTCAGCTTCAAATGGACGCACCACAGTGATTCCACACAGATATCAAAAATGTGCCCAGCCACCGACAAAAGATTGCGCTTACCAGATGGTAAAAGCGTAAGGAGCGTTATGGTAAGATCCAATCGCAACCTCTCACCTGTATCAGATGTCTTGCTATCCCAGGGGCAACACTTCATGTGCTGTAGATCATTACGGTGCTCCACACTCCCATTCCCAAACAATGGATATACTCATAAAAGAAAGAGAAGCTTCCCATAGTGTAAAACCATTGATAATCCTTTAATTATAAAACGAAATGCACTTACATAAAAAAAATATGTTCAATCGTATGAATACAAGCCAGCCGGCAAACTCAGGAGCCCGTCCTTGTATTCATACGATTGAACATATTGGACGGCCTGTCACTGACTGGTAGTCTGGCACAGTGCTGTTTGATCATGTTGTACCACCTTATTCCTCTTTTGAACAGGTTGGGAGGCAAGTGTGGTCATATACAGTAAGGCAGAATCAGTAGGCCAGCGTAATCTTGAACAAGCTAAAGACCACTCAGCAACTTCCTTCTGCAGTTTCTCAGTTGATTTAGGCCACTGGGTGCCAATCCTAGTGTGGAGTGTGCATAGTAATGTACATCCAGCTTGGGAAGAGTAATGCGCATGCACATACACCCACACTAGTTTCCTTCTAACGATGTAAATTCATGCTTCAGAAGATGATACTGCCATCCATGGCAATGAGACCTAACAGCGGCTCGACAGACCCCCAAAAATTAGAGAAAATACATTTTAGGCATGCCAGCTCTTGGATGGCACAACAACAAAATACACTTTTAGTAAAGTCACTACTGTATATGTACAACGTGACTTGTGTGTGTGTGTGTGTGTGTGTGTGTAAATTTGCAAATCCTGGGTGCATAATAACTACAGGCATACCCCACTTTTAAGTACACAATGAGGTTTATTTACTAAAGCTGGAAAGTGCAAAATCAGGCTCACTTCTGCATAGAAACCAATGAGCTTCTAACCCCAGCTTGTTCAATTAAGCTTTGGTAATAAAACCTGGAAGCTGATTGGTTTCTATGCAGAAGTGAGCATGAATTTGCACTTTCCAGCTTTAGTAAATTGCATAATTAAAAGTGGAATATGCCTGTATTATGAGGATACAATTTGGGTTTTCATATGTGGCCGATGCTCTTTGATACACTGATAAGCTTTAGTAAATCAGGCCCAGTAAGCGAGGATCTGTTTATTTGTTACAAGAGTTATTTTGCTACTAAGTGACATGTTTTTCAGTAAAGAACCGCTATCGTGTTTTTTTTTTTTTTATATACATTTAATTGACTGACTAGTAAAACAAATGGACTGTTTCTGTGTGGAAGCCAGCTGAAATGGCTCAGTAAGCCTTCTACATTGTTCCAAATTTTGAGCAGCACAGATGGTACCAAAGCTTGGCAGAAGTTAGCTTTGTTGACCAATAAATTGTTGAACAGTAGTCCAAGCTAGAAGTGTTTCTTCTTCCACTACTTAACTGCGAAAACAGCCTCATGTGTTATTTTGTTAGGTTGACAGCATGACCAAGTATTTGTGTTATTTGTAAAGCATCTATTGTACTTCATATGAAAATAAAAAGGAAAAAATATGTAGTTGACAAATGCTAATCGGTGGAATGTTTTATTTACTCCATCTGTTTATCTTCTAATTGGAAAATCAGTTACTGTAACATTGCATTTAGCTTGAATTCTTTTCTTTTTTTTTTTTTTTGTTGTGGTGCCCTGAGCAACCGCAATCTCCATGGGCCAGATATTGACACATCATATAAGCATTAGGGTACATTGAATGCTAGTAAAGGGAAAGTGTTACTAACAAAATACCAGATAAAGGAAATTAGTTAACTACTTGACCACCGGAAGGTATTACCCCCTTTATGACTAGGGCATTTTTTGCTAATCGGCACTGTGCTATTTTAATTGGCTGTTGTGTGGTCATGCAACACTGTACGCAAATTAAATTTATATATATATATATATGTATAATTTATATATAATTATTATTATTATTTATTTATTATTATATATATATATATATATATATATATATATATATATATATATATATATATTTTTTTTTTTATATAAGCGAAAAAAGACTGACATTTAGTGTCGGTTCACACTGGGACAACTTGTCAGGCGACTTAGCCGCCTGACAAGTTGTGTCCCGTTCTGTACAATGGAACCGTTCTAATTGGAGCGACACAAGTCGATCCGACTTAGAAAAAGGTTCCTGTACGACTTTGGAGGCAACTTGAGGCGACTTGCATTGACTTCTATAGAGAAGTCTTTTTGCAAGTCGCCGCAGCGGCCGTGTCCAGGTCGCCTGAGGCAGTTGCGCTGCAATTCGTGCTTCCTCAGTGTGAACCGACACTTAAAAAAAAAAAAAAGTTTCTACTTTCTGTTATGAAACAAATCCAACAAAAAAATTAAATCTTGAATTTCTTCATTAATTAAGGATAACATGTATTCTGCTACATGTCTTTGGTAAAAAAAGAAAAAAAATCCAATAAGTCTTAATTAAATCGTTTGTGCGTAAGTTATAGCGTCTACAAACGATGGTAATGGCAATGATCAGCAACTTATAGTGGGACTGTGATAGGGTGGTGACCAATTTGGTGCTAACAGACACTGGCTGGGAGGGTCAAAAAGTGACTCTGATGTGGCTAGTGACACTAATACAGTAATCAGTGATGACACTGTAATAATGATACTAGCTGGGAAGGGGTTAACATCTAGATGCAATCAACGGGTTAACTGTGTGCCTAACAATGTGTAATATGTGTAATGTGTGCTGCATTTACTTTACTATCTGGCTGTTTCTTCTCCCTGCTTTTCAGGGAGAAGAAACAGTCAGATCGCTGTTCCCTGTAGACATAGGGGTTATTTACTAAAGGAAAATCCACTTTGCACTGCAAGTGCACATGGAAGTAAAGTTGCTGTAGATCCGAGGGGGACATGCAAGGAAAAGAAAAAACAGCATTTTAGCTTGCACGTGATTGAATGACAAAATCAGCAGAGCTTCCCCTCATTTCAGATCTACCCCTTAGATTTGGAGCGATTGCACTTCCAAGTGCACTTGCAGTGTAAAGTGCATTTGCCTTTCGTAAATAACCCCCAGTTTGTGATGGACACAGCTGATCACTAGGTTTTAGCTGAAATCATTGGCTGAAATCTGCTGCCAAACTCATGCTGTGTCCAATCACAGCACAGGTCGGCAAGGGGCGCTCGCACGTGCGCCCCAAACCTGAAGGAAGGACAGTCCCATACATGTAGGTGACTGTGCCTGTACCTGCCACTCGCTCACAGTATATTTACAGCAGGTGGATAAAATATAGATAAAACCTCCTCTAAACAATTTAACTTGGCAGATAGTAAACGTCATTTAAAAACATCCGTTTTGCCACGTCTACATGTTGTGTTTAGCCGTGTTTGCGTTTAGGAGTGTTTACAATATGTGTGTGTGTGTGTCTATATATATATTTTTTTTAATAGCAAAAAATGTATATCCATCAAAAACGCCTGTAAGCGAAGCGCAGCTAAACGAGAGTTACTGCGTTTACAAGCTGTTGCAGGCATTTGGCATTTCAAATGCCTCTAAACATCCGTCCTGAACGAATTTTTTTTGCTTTACAAAAAATGCTTCTAAACTGAACTGCCTAGAAATGACTAAATGACCCTGTGTACATGTATTGATAAGATAACATAGAGGAGAGTTCAGGGGCAGCAGAAAAAAAATGCCCAACTGCTCCTATACATCCGTTTACCAACAGCAGTGTACGTGAAGCCTTAACCTCCCTGGCGGTATGATTCATTCTGGTTTTAGGTGCTGAACGCGGTACAATTATTTTGCATGGAAATTTGGCGTTTTATATTGTAGTCCTGTAATTCTTAGGAATAACTCTCTTAAATCTGTTCAAATCAGAGTCTAGCAGACATCCCGGGTATGATAAAGTTTATAATATAATAAATAATAATAAAAATTATTCAATAATGTAATGGAGACGTGATAGGCTTCCCCGAAGAGATGGGTTTTCAGGGATCGTCTGAAGGCAGCTAGAGTAGGAGATATCCAGACAGATTGAGGGAGAGAGTTCCAGAGGATGGGAGAGGCTCTGGAGAAGTTCTGGAGACAAGCATGGGAGGAGGAGACAAGGGAGCTTAAGAGTAGGAGGTCTTAAACGGAGCGGAGAGGACGATTTGGGTGATATTTGGAGACAAGAGACAGAGTTGTAAGTAACACTGAAGGAGTGCTGTTGTTTTAAACTTTAAATAGTAAAATATTTTTTTTTCTGGCAGTAAATACCTTATACAGCCCACTTCCTGTTTCTTGTCTGGTCATTAACCTAGGCTTATGACATCATGCACAGCTGTCTCTCTCACTCTCCTGAGAGCTTGTCAGGAAGGGAGGGGGGATGAGTCATAAGAGGGCCAACGAAAGCTGCAGGAGTGAGGGGGGCAGGTTTGTGGTATCTCTAACTGTGGCCTTCTTGAGAAAGGGCAGATGATTCATGTAGCATTTACTTCCTGGAATCCATTTTCCCTTAGCTCAGGCATGCAGGTAGAAGGGTTTGTGTGGCTGAGAAAGTCCCTCCTTCAGATGAAAGAAAAAAAATGCCTTGAAGACTCCTGAGGTGTGGATGGAGAAATCCATAGAAAAATATTTTTTCTTCAACCTGCTGGCTCGTCTATACCCGGCTTCAAAAAAGAAACTGCCTAACTTATAATATGAATAGATTCTACTAATGTTTTATGGTATTCATCCACAATCTTAAGTAGGAAGGGATGCTACTAGATTTATTTATCCCTATCGAAAGCAACGGCAAATGCCTGAACAATTGGCTTAAGTGTTTGAGTTTTAAAGTGAAACTTTTCAGAGGGAGAAAATGTGACATTTCCATTGTGCTTCTCAGCAAAGACATTTTATTTTATGGCTCAGCAACCAGCGTAAGAACCACCTATAGATTTTTCTATTAAGTTCCTAAGATCACAGAACAGCTGATTCGTTTTACCTGTAATCCCCGTGGAGGATTCTTTTCAAGCTGCATCAAGCGGCACTGAATAATCCAAAGACATACTAAGTAAATAAGTATATATTTGAAGTGGCTGCCCTTTTTATTTGTATATATTAAAATATTTCTAAACCTTTAACTAAATGCCATTTTCCTTTAAAGGTCATTGAACCAGTCCCTGGGGGTAATTAGCACATGTTGAAGCGTGCACTAAGACACGTGCTGCATCTTACTGAATAATACACGTAGTAGGACAGCCGGTCAGTGAGAGGTGACTGAGTTGGGTGATAGGGGTTGATTTACCAAAATTACCGTTTGCCGGGGAAGTTAAACCTATGCAAACACATTTACCCCAGAGCAAAGTGAAAGTTCACTTTGCAAAGCATACCTAAGCCCAAGCAAGGAAAATTTTTAAAAAAGACAGCATTTTTGGTTGCATATCTGTAGCATCCTCCTGGTGTATAGTAGATTGCTAAGTAAATTTAAATTGACTTTCCTGTAATCAGTGGAGCAGGGGTTGATTATTTAGGGCTGCTCCGTGTTTCACAGGCTGCTGCTCTGTTACTTCCCGCTGTTTCCCAGAGCAGTGGTCTATAAAACTGCGGCCTGTGGTCCTTTGATTGCTCCTATTTGGCCCTTGGACACTATTTTATTCGCTAACACCTACGAAAGGTCCAAAATTCCTGCTAATGACACCAATAATGGGGCACAATTTCTATCAATGACAGCAATGATGTAGCACAATTCCTCACAATGATTCCAGTCATGGGGCACAATTCCTCCCAATGACATAAACTATGGGGCATGCCAGTTAAACCAAAGATAGGGCACAATTCCCACAATTTCCATTCCCAATGACACAAATGATTGGGCACAATTCCCACTAATGACACCAAGGATGGGGCAAAGTTCCTCTCAATGACACCAACAACGGGACCCAAGGGCACCAATGATAGGGCACAATTCATACCAATGACAGCAATGTTTGTGCACAATTTCTCTCACCAACATCAAAGATGGGGCATTGTTTACTCCAACTGATGCTGGGACATTTTCTACTCCAGACGGCCACAGTCTGGCCCCCCTAAAGTCTGAAGGACAATAATCTGGCCCTTTGTTTAAAAAGGTTAAAGACCCAGTTCTAGAAGATTCTAGAATCAGAGTGAGGAAGAACAGGGCATGCTGCATGAATATTTATGGAAATCTAGTCAATCCTTGGTGGGGGGAGGGGGGCCTAGTGGGCACAGAGAGAGTCTATAAATAGTCTGAGGCCTGGGCAGCAGGGTGCAGTGTTCCTTGGTCCAGTCCTGCTGGAGGAGACCCCAGGGCAGGGGCTGTGCCCCTGGTGCAGGTTTCAAGAGGAAGCCATCAGGAAGACACAGAGGTCCCAGTTAGGCTTAGCTGGGGGATCTGTTTGGAAGTCTACAGTGCCTTGCAAAAGTATTCACCCCCTTGGCTTTTTACATGTTTTGTTGCCTCACAACCTGGAATTAACATGGATTGTTTGAGGATTCACATCATTTAATTCACAGAGCATGCCCACAACTTGGAAGATGTTTTATTTTATTTTATTGTGAAGCAAACAACAAATAGGACAAAATAACAGAAAGAGTCAATGTGCGTAACTATTCACCCCCTAAAGTCAATACTTTGTAGAGCCACCTTTTGCAGCTATCACAGTTCCACAGTTGTGGATAAGTCTCTATGAGCTTGCCACATCTTTCCACTGGGGATTTTGCCCATTTCTCCTTGCAAAACTGCTCCAGCTCCTTCAAGTTGGATGGTTTGTGCTTGTGAACAGCAATCTTTAAGTCTCACCACAGATTTTCTATCGGATTTAGGTCTGGGCTTTGACTAGGCCAATCCAACATATTTACATGTTTCCCCTTAAACCACTCAAGTGTTGCTTTAGCAGTGTGTTTGGGTTCATTGTCCTGCTGGAAGATGAAACCTCTGCCCTAGCCTCAAATCACACACAGAGTGGCACAGGTTTTGCTCAAGAGTATCCCTGTATTTATCACCATCCATCATTCCCTCAACTCTCACCAGTTTCCCAGTCCAGACTGCTAAAAAACATCCCCACAACATGATGCTGCCACCACCATGTTTCACAGTGGGGATGGTGTTCTTTGGGTGATGTGATGTGTTGGGTTTGCACCAGACATAGCATTTTCTTTGGTCAAAAAGTAAAATTTTAGTCTCATCAGACCGGAGCACCTTCCTCCATACATTTTGGGAGTCTCCCACATGCCTTTTCGCAAACTCAAAGTGTGCCATTTTGTTTTTTTTGCTGAAAGTAATGGCTTTCTTCTGGCCACTCTGCCATAAAGTCCAACTCTATGGAGCGTATGGCTTATTGTCCTCCTATGTACAGATACTCTAGTCTCTGCTGTGGAACTCTGCAGCTCCTTCAGGGTTACCTTAGGTCTCTGTGCTGCCTCTCTGATTAATGCTCTCCTTGCCCGGTCTGTGAGTTTTGGTGTGCAGTCGTCTCTTGGCAGGTTTGCTGTTGAACAATGTTCTTTCCATTTGGTTATGATAGATTTGATGGTGCTCCTAGGGATCATAAAAGATTTGGATTTTTTTTTTATAACCTAACCCTGACTTGTACTTCTCAAAAACATTGTCCCTTACTTGTTTGGAGAGTTCCTTGGTCTTCATGGCAGTGTTTGGTTAGTGGTGCCTCTTGCCTAGGTGTTGCAGCCTCTGGGGCCTTTCAAAAAGGTGTGTATATGTAATGACAGATCATGTGACACTTAGATTGCACACAGGTGGACATCATTTCACTAATTCTGTCACTTCTGAAAGTAATTGGTTGCACCAGAGCTTTTTACGGGCTTCATAACAAAAGGGGTGAATACATACGCACATGCCAATTATCAGTTTTTTATTTCTGAAAAATTGTTTATGTATATATTTTTCTAATTTTATTTCACCAATTTAGACTATTGTGTTCTGATCCATCACATATAATTCAGATTAAAAAAAATATTGATAAAAAAAATAAAAAAATAAAAAATAAAACATTGAACTAAAGGCTATAATGTAACAAAATAGGTAAAAATCCAAGGGGATGAATATTTGTGCAATATTTGTGTTACTGCATTCTCTAACCAATACTATGATATCCATAAAATCATACAGAGACACTGGAAGGTTTTGAGAGGGGATAGAATTTTAGATCCCCCCCACTGGGTTTGCAGATTGCCCCAAATGTATTGAACCCACCCAAACACCCAAACAGGTGTCCTTTTTTCAGAATATGGGGAGCTTTTACCCTTGTTTGGAGGTGCCCTATTTGCAAGTTAAATGCCATTAAAAATAGGAGGTTAGAATTATTTCAAGCAACCACTACACAGGAAAGCTTTCCAATAAAAACGTTCATTACGTGCACTACTAAAAACGTGGTTTACATTATCAAGTTCCCTTGCGGGTTACAATACATAGGGTGCACGATACGCATGTTGCACATTAGGCGTAGTGAACATGTGGGGAACATTAAGAGGGGTTTTCCAAAACACAGTTTATCTAAGCATTATGCTTTAAAACATGATTGCAACCCAGAATGCACTTCCTTTTTGGGCATTGATACATTTTCGGGGCATTGGAGGGGAAGTAATATAGTCAGAGGGGTCTCTCAATTAGAGACTAAATGGATTTATCAGGCCCAGACTTACCATCCCAATGGAATGAACATTGAATGGGACCTGGATGCTTTTATAAACAACAGTTAGAGTTCATTGGATCCTTACTCATTTTTTTTTTTTTTTATCATGATATACCACATTACTATTTAGTATAAATTTTTTGGCTACCATATGTATATTTGGTATGTAACCGACATAAGATGATATGTGTATGCATCCTCAATTATGCATAAGGTATTATTCCTATTCGTTATTATTTTTAGACTATGGTATAATATTCCAACCTTTTTTTGGTTATTTTATAAATATTTAAATTTGGGGCGCTTTAAAACAAAAAAAAAAAACAACAAATCTTATTCATTTTACATTTTTATTTTTACATTGCCCCTTTATTTTATTTTATTTTATTTATTTTTTTGATCACTTTTATTCCTATTACATGGAATGTAAACATCTCTTGTAATAGAAATAAGCATGAGAGGTCCTTTTTATTGAGAGATCTGGGGTCAAAAAGACCTCAGATCTCCCATTTACCCTTAAAAGCAAAATAACAAAAAACATGTGTTTTGACACTTTGACTTTAAAAAGAAAAAAAAATCATGCCTTTAAGCCTGAGAACCATAACTGAAATCGAAGGTTGCTCCGGTCCTCCAAGGGCATAGAACCAAGTGGGGTATCTTGCCCTCAATCGACTTCCTGCTTAGCCAGCAGCTACATTGGATCAGTTCTGGGTTTACAGACAGCTCCGGTAAGCTTGGAAACAACCAGGAAGCGGCGGGGGTGGGGGGTGGTCACCTCTCCTGCTGCCTCCAAATTTGGCCCTGTGGCAAATCCGCCACCAGGATCACTTTTAACCAATGCCAAATCGAAACCGGGATTCGTTTTTTTTTTCAATAAAAATAACAAACATGTTATACTTACCTCCTCTGTGCAGTGGATTTGCACAGATCAGCCCAGATCCTCCTCTTCTCAGGTCCCACTTTTGTGCTCCTGGCCCCTCCCTCCCGTCGAGTGTCCCCACAGCAAGCAGCTTGTTATAGGGGCACCTGAGCCAAGTCACCGCTCCCTGTGTCCATTCAGACACAGAGCTGGGGCCTGACTCTGCCCCCACTCTCTCTCCTGATTGGCTGACTGACTTTTATTGACAACAGTGGGAGCCAATGGCGCTGCTGCTGTGCCTCAGCCAATCAGGAGGGAGAATCTTGGGTGGCCGATACAATCGTGGACATCACTGGACAGAGATGGGACTCAGCTAAGTATTGGGGGGGGGGGGTGAGGGCGGCTCCTACACACAGAAGGCTTTTTATCTTAATGCATAGAATGCATAAGATAAAAAAACCTTCTGACTTTACAACCCCTTTAACATCAAAGTAATGTCGTATACATACTGTGGGTGGTCAGCAAGTGGTTTTAATGAATACAATGTTTCCTCTGATTGGCTGAGGCAGAGATTGTGACATCAACCACCTGCCTCTCTGTCTCAGCAAATTAGAGGGAGCTTTGTATGCATTTATGCTGCAGAATACAAAGCTTCCTGTGAATGGCTGAGAAGCACTTAGCCCAACTCTATTTTGTTTTAGGAGTAGAGTGGGAAGTTTTCATCCCACTGTCGGAACTCAGCGCTGTATACTGTAATATAACATGTATATTACAGAATTAAAAAAATATAAGTAACACAGCATACCCAGCAAGCAAACCAGCTTGGGCCAAACACACTATTTAAAGGATAATTTATCATGGGCTAAGGCTTTAAAGTGATTAAAAAGAAAAAATAATAAACATGTTATAATTACCTACTCTATGCAATGGTTTTGCAGAGAGTGGCCCGATCCTTCTCTTCTGGGGCTCCCCCGCTGGCACTCTAGGCTCCTCCTCTTCTCTGTGTGCCACCATAGGAAGTGGCTTCCTATAGTGGCACATGTGTGAGGTTCTATTGCTGCTCTTTTGCACAATGCTGGATCGAGATTGTGCTCAGGTAAGTATTTAGGGGGACTGGGGAGGGGAGGCGAGCTGTACATAAATGTTTTTTTTTACCTTGAAGAGAATACATTAGGGGCAAAAAACCTGACTTTAGAACCACTTTAAAGCTGAACTCCAAAAAAAAGTTTTACCTACTTACAGTACATTGGACCAGCTTGGCTGGAAATCACTGTAGTAGCCCACACTACTTACATACAGAGCTGCAATCTTCCTGGTTCTGTGCAAGCAGCTTCCCCTCTGCATGTAGACTATTGGGAAAGAAGGGAGTTGCTCACTCAGCATCATATGTAGTTCCTATATTGTCATCGCCACCTAGTGGCCATAATGCATTGAGGCATTTATGGGGGAAAAAACAAAACACATTATGGCCACTAGGCAATGCTGATGATATAGGAACTACATATATTAGAGAAAATACAGCAATTTTTGCTCTAAATGTGCAGACATTTTTCATATCCACCCATTGAACCCCTTGCATTTTTTTCAATGAATACAGGGTATCCTCCGATTGGACAAGGTGGACACATCATACCTCCCCACACTCACTTTTAGGCAGGTGCAGTCTACTTTCTCCACTACAGGTGGGGCTCTTCTGCAGCGGCACTGTTGTTGGAGAGGAAGTCAAGAGATGCAGAGTTCCTCTATGGTTCCCTAAATTACTGGGGAAGCATCCAATCAGATGCTGCCTCCCCATGTGACTATGGCAACCATCTTGGGTCAGGCAGAGCCTTTTCAATGCCCTGGCTAACAGGTTTGGCAGGCATTTGTGAGTTGGTAGAGTATGAACAGGTACCCCACCTGTTAGGGACAGTGGTAGCAGTAAGGAAATGGCTCCTGACAAGGAGAGAAAGCATAGGGAAGCATCTCCTTTGAACTTCATCCGTTTGGGCACAAGACGGCCAGGCCGCATTCTGCTTTCTCAACAGTTGCTCTCAGTCCGGCTGATATCTGCTATTTTCACATTACTGGCAACCGTGCATGCACCCGATTTGGCAGCCTTCCCACTTGGCTTTTTGTGAACTGTTTCTGTAGTATTTCAATGCATGCTTTTCACTGCACCTGACTGTGTGAATTATTATTGCTGCACCATGCAGCACCCCACCTACACTCTCAGATAACGCCTTCTGTTCATTAAAAAAAACTGTGTTCTATGGGTGGTAGAGGTGCAGTTTGAATGACTCTCTGTGTACAGTGTGCAGAGGCGGAGCCACTCACACAGAACCTGGAAGATCACGGCTCTCAATGTTTGTAGGGCAGACCACTACAGTAATTTACAGCACGCCCAGTGACCTTCCAGATATCAGATATTGATACTTACAACCAAGCTGGCTCGATGTAAGCAGGCAAAAAATATCATTCCTAGAATTCAGCTTTAAGAATCCTTTTACATGCTCGCCTACATATCCTTATCATACTCTCATACCTCCCAACTTTTTGAAATGGGAATGAGGGACACCTATCGGTAAAAGCATGCAGGCATAGGACACACCCCTTGTCACGCCCCCTTTAGGGAGAACTGTATAAAAAAACAAGATTGATTAAACCCACAAGTGCTTTTTTTACCACTACTATTCCTTTATATTGGCGTTTGGAATTTACAAATGCAGCAATTTAGAAATCAGATGAAAGGTTTAGCGCTGGAAAACACTTTTTGATAGCTAAAAAGTGCATTTTATATACAGATCTATATAGATAAGACCAAAATGAGGGACAGATGAGGAGGAATGAGGGACAGAGGGATATTGCTTCAAATCAGGGAGAGTCCCTCAAAATCAGGGACAGTTGGGAGCTATGTACTCTTTGTGGTAGAGATAGGAAAAAGGACGTTTACATCTAGGGTAACAATGTATATACAGTGCCTTGCAAAAGTATTCACCTCCCTTGGCTTTTTACCTTTTGTTACATTACAGCCGTTAGTTTGATTTTTTTGTAATCTGAATTATATGTAATGGATCAGAACACAATAGTCTAAGTTGGTGACGTCAAATTAGAAAAATATATACATAAAACTATTTTTCAGAAATAAAAAAGTGATAATTGGCATGTGCGTATGCATTCACCTCCTTTGTTATGAAGCCCATAAAAAGCTCTGGTGCAACCAATTACCTTCAGAAGTCACATAATTAGTGAAATGATGTCCACCTGTGTGCAATCTAAGTGTCATATGATCTGTCATTACATATACACACCTTTTTGAAAGGCCCCAGAGGCTGCAACACCTAAGCAAGAGGCACCACTAACCAAACACTGCCATGAAGACCAAGGAACTCTCCAAACAAGTAAGGGACAATGTTGTTGAGAAGTACAAGTCAGGGTTAGATTATAAAAAAAAATATCCAAATCTTTGATGATCCCTAGGAGCACCATCAAATCTATCATAACCAAATTGGAAGAGCATGGCACAACAGCAAACCTGCCAAGAGACGGGCGCACGCCAAAACTCACAGACCGGGCAAGGAGGCCATTAATCAGAGAGGCAGCACAGAGACCTAAGGTAACCCTGGAGGAGCTGCAGAGTTCCACAGCAGAGACTGGAGTATCTATACATAGGACGACAATAAGCCGTACGCTCCATAGAGTTGGGCTTTATGGCAGAGTGGCCAGAAGAAACCCATTACTTTCAGCAAAAAACAAAATGGCACGTTTTGAGTTTGCGAAATGGCCCGTGGGAGACTCCCAAAATTTATGGAGGAAGGTGCTCCGGTCTGATGAGACTAAAATTAAACTTTTTGGCCATCAAAGAAAACGCTATGTCTGGCACAAAGATCCAACACATCACATCACCAAAAAGAACACCATCTCCACAGTGAAACATGGTGGTGGCAGCATCATGCTGTGGTCATGTTTTTCAGCAGTCGGGACTGGGAAACTGGTCAAAGTTGGGGGAAAGATGGTTGGTGATAAATACAGGGATATTCTTGAGCAAAACCTGTACCACTGTGTGTGTGATTTGGGGCTAGGACGGAGGTTCAACTTCCAGGAGGACTATGACCCCAAACATACTGCTAAAGCAACACTTGAGTGGTTTTAGGAGAAACATGTAAAAGTCAAAGCCCAGACCTCAATCCAATAAAAAATCTGTGGCAAGACTTAAAGATTGCTGTTCCCAAGCACAAACCATCCAACCTGAAGGAGCTGGAGCAGTTTTGCAAGGAGGAATGGGCAAAAATCCCAGTGGTAAAATGTGGCAAGCTCATAGAGTTTTATCCAAAGCGACTTGGAGCTGTGATAACCGCAAAAGGTGGCTCTACAAATATTGACTTTAGCGGGGGTGAATAGTTATGCACATGGACTTTTTCTGTTATTTTGTCCTATTTGTTGTTTGCTTCACAATAAAAGAAAAAACACCTCTTCAAAGTTGTGGGCATGTTCTGTAAATTTAATGATGCAAATCCTCAAAAAATCCATGCTAATTCCAGATTGTGAGGCAACAAAACACTAAAAATGCCAAGGGGGGGGGGGGGAATACTTTTGCAAGGCACTGTAGTGTAGCATTGTGTTATAGTATATTTGCAGTGACATATTTAGATATTTTATACCGCTTACCAAAGAGGACTTTTTTTTATAGCTTATTCGTTTTTAATGACTTTCTATTTCACATGTTAATGATTGTATTTTATATATAGATATGGAGATTCTCTCTTTGTAGTAGCTGTTTGTACATCAGGGAGTTTAATTAGCATCACTGTAGAACAGCTGATGAGATAAAATGAATAAGAAATATACGCAGATCAATTGACTCACATTGAGATTAGAAGCAATAAAGAACTACTACAGAGGAAACACAGCTTGCATATATAATAAGTTAGGATGATTGCCTGCATTTTCATATCTGCATACAAGCTATTCTTAAATATTACAGGCTCATTCACGTGGCGTATTTTCTGCATCAAATGCACGTTCTTGCTGACAGAGGCATCAGAAGATCATGGGCAAAATATGCACCTAAAGTACTCGAGTTTAGATGCTTTTAGACGCATAGAGTGTTTAGAAATGTAAAAAAAAATTGTGACTTTACGCTAATATATGTACAGTATATAAAAAAAAATTCCTTATAAAACCTGCACTGGAGTGCTTGAACTTGTATAAGATAAAGCAGCCACTTGTACAATTGTGACACTAATAGCAAAAACCAAAATTACAGAAAATAATGGTGCTGAATCAAAAAATAATATATGTGAATATTAAACCACAAACAAATGGATTCTTATAGTAGTAAAAAGTCCATAAATGCAGATTTAAATTGTGAAAAAAAGAAGATGTTCAATACACCGTGACCTGTTTACAAAATCCCCAAAAAATTGAAAAATCATATACTGTATATAAATGAAGTATAATCTTTCCACAGTCCATATAATTCACATTGCAATTTCCTGTGCATCCACCACCAAGTAACACAGAGCCTCTTACCAGATGATGTGGACAATTGGAATAAATGGTCAAAAACGCTTGTTAAATTCCTTTGTAAAAAGGTCTCTGTGTATTGAACTTCTATTTTTCACATTTGGTCACTTTTGTTTGGACTTTTTTCCTATTATAAGAATTTATGTCTGCATTAATGGACTTTTTACTACTATAGAAATCCATTTGTTTGTGTTTTAATATTTAATATTTACATATATAATGTTTTGATTTAGCACCATTTTTTCTGTATTTTTATATGTACAGTATACCTGTTTACACCTGTTTGCACATGTTATCACATGATCTGCAAATATGTATGGCCCTGGATGCAGTGTAGTGATATATTAGCATTTGCATGTTTATATATGTGTAGCACTCAGGTGTGAATGAATCTGAGTGAGTGTCTTCTACGTCACAATATGAATAGCATAGTACATCCAATAGTAAACAAAATAAATAGTGATTCTTAATGCGATTAACACAAAATCGCACAAGAAGTGCCAGTGCTAAATAGTGAATAAATCTATAGAAATATCAGCTACACCATAAATAAAAACCAATGTACATAAAAAAGTCACTAAAAAACAAGAATTATGTGAAACGAATTTGATAGTGACTAAAAAAATCGCATAAAGTGCCAGTGCCAAGAATTGTTGTAAATAGATACGTATAAATATCTTTATACCATATGCTAAATTATGTGAATACGGTGAACACATATAATCGTGTAACATAAACAAAAAACAAAATTTGAAAACGTGTCAAAAAAACACACAAGAATGAGATCTCTGTAAAAGTATTCGCAGTAAATGTGCACAGTGATTTAAAAAGCTGTATCAACCAATAAATATAGTTAAAAACATTGCACAATCACATATATCAGGTTTGTGCCCATTCAAGATGTGCAATAACTGGTGGCGATTATATTCGAAATCGCATGCAACAGAAAACGCATAAAGTGCTGGTATCAGATTTTTGTGTGCACTATAAGGTAACGTTGCAAACAGTGATGGTATTGGTGATGGTGACTATATCCCACGTGGTCCTGTGTGCTCAGGGTATAGATGTCCCCTTACCTTACAGCTGTAAGGTAACAGCGTTTGACATATGTATCCTCAGGGTTCCTAGTGGTCTTTATCCCTCGAGGTCCTATCCTTATGGCCCCAGAACTTGGCGTCTCCTGCCTATTACGCCGTGTTGGTCTCCTCAAGTGGACGTTCAGCGGTACTCAGCAATGGGGAGGGGGGGGGGGTTGTTAGGTTGCCTCAGCGGTGGTTGTTATGTGAGGGTTAGGCAGATAAGGAAAAGAGGGAGCCCCATAGTGTAGTAATTTTGAACAAGATTTAGATTTTATTTAAATATAGTGGATAAAATACTCACAAACATATAGAGATTTATTTACAAGGTATAAACGAGCCTCGAGCTCGATTGCGTCACTTCCGGTAGCGTCCCGACGCGTGTTCGTCAAAGTCACGTGACCGTGACGAACACGCGTCGGGACGCTACTGGAAGTGACGCAATCGAGCTCGAGGCTCGTTTATACCTTGTAAATAAATCTCTATATGTTTGTGAGTATTTTATCCACTATATTTAAATAAAATCTAAATCTTGTTCAAAATTACTACACTATGGGGCTCCCTCTTTTCCTTATCTGCTTAACCCTCACATAACAACCACCGCTGAGGCAACCTAACAACCCCCCCCTCCCCATTGCTGAGTACCGCTGAACGTCCACTTGAGGAGACCAACACGGCGTAATAGGCAGGAGACGCCAAGTTCTGGGGCCATAAGGATAGGACCTCGAGGGATAAAGACCACTAGGAACCCTGAGGATACATATGTCAAACGCTGTTACCTTACAGCTGTAAGGTAAGGGGACATCTATACCCTGAGCACACAGGACCACGTGGGATATAGTCACCATCACCAATACCATCACTGTTTGCAACGTTACCTTATAGTGCACACAAAAATCTGATACCAGCACTTTATGCGTTTTCTGTTGCATGCGATTTCGAATATAATCGCCACCAGTTATTGCACATCTTGAATGGACACAAACCTGATATATGTGATTGTGCAATCTTTTTAACTATATTTATTGGTTGATACAGCTTTTTAAATCACTGTGCACATTTACTGCGAATACTTTTACAGAGATCTCATTCTTGTGTGTTTTTTTGACACGTTTTCAAATTTTGTTTTTTGTTTATGTTACACGATTATATGTGTTCACCGTATTCACATAATTTAGCATATGGTATAAAGATATTTATACGTATCTATTTACAACAATTCTTGGCACTGGCACTTTATGCGATTTTTTTAGTCACTATCAAATTCGTTTCACATAATTCTTGTTTTTTAGTGACTTTTTTATGTACATTGGTTTTTATTTATGGTGTAGCTGATATTTCTATAGATTTATTCACTATTTAGCACTGGCACTTCTTGTGCGATTTTGTGTTAATCGCATTAAGAATCACTATTTATTTTGTTTACTATTGGATGTACTATGCTATTCATATTGTGACGTAGAAGACACTCACTCAGATTCATTCACACCTGAGCATCATTTTTTTACTAAGCCTCTTATATATCTCCTTTTAGTCTGGGCGATAGCACATCTAATCTTAATTATTGTGATGTGGACAGAATATACTGATTTCTCAGGATAATATCGCCCAACCCAGTACTGCGCAACACTACTTCTTATATTTTTTTCCTGTAAAAAGGGTTCAAGTACCCCATTCCCAGTGTATGCAGCGGTACAAAAACTAGATCCTTGTTCTCTTCCCTGATTAGGCGCAGGAATAACCCCTTAATACATATGTGTAGCACTGACCCCCGAAGAAGCGGTTGATTTGATTTGGGCCTGCACTCTAATAAGAACACCTCACTAACTTGGCTAAGTCCCCTTGACACAGCTGTGGTGCAATACAATACAGTACAATATAATACAATGCAAGGGACCTGTATTGTAACCTCAGGATCCACTGGCTCCACCTGCTGGGCGGGCTTGTTTTCAGAGTGACAGGATCCTGGCCGAGCCCCCACGTGTAGCACTGACTCCCAAAGGAGCGGCTGATTTGATTTGGGCCTGCACTCTAGTAACAACACCCCACTAACTTGGCTCAGTCCCCTTGGCACAGCTGTGGTGCAATACAATACAATACAATATAATACAATGCAAGGTACCTGTATTGTAACCTCAGGATCCACTGGCACCACCTGCTGGGAGAGAACAGTATGTCACACAACTGGATACTTAAACAACAGTGTATGTTATCGTGAAAATATTCAAGGAGGTGATTACAGTAATTGCACGGTCATCCCAACACAGGACGACAGCACAATGGATATCAATATAAACAATTTGAAACAGTATATATATATATATATATATATATATATATATATATATATATAATATATTTTTATATATATATATATATATATATATATATATATATATATATTTAAATACCCGGGAGCTCCCCTTACTTTTTAAGCTATGCGTGAGATCTCACTTAAAGTACTTGGTCTTAGGTCTTCTTGTCTTCGCTAGCTAAAGTAATTCCTTTGTGATTTGTAATCCACAGGTTAAAGTAAGTTAAGTTGAAGTAAAGGTGCTCCTGGTATAACTTCAGTATTTATACTACAAGGCTTCGGATGTCAGAGTAGGTAGGCCTCAAACCTGCTCAGTGTCAGTTGCTGTGCTCCTCCTCCGTGGAACTATAAATCCCAGTGGGGCCTGTGTATGAGTCTAACTGCCTGTGAAAGTTAACAAACTGTGGGCCATAACCTGCTCACCAACTGGATCGGAGCTCTGTGTAGTAACTTTGGTCCAGTGACTGCAGCTTGCTTCTCTGTCAGCTGGCCCCCGTCGCTCCATTCCATTCCGACAGGTGGACCTGGTCTTCCGATGCTCAAACGAGTGTCTCTGGATCCTCTCAATCCGATCTCTGAGTTGCTGGCACTTCACACCACAACCGGCAGGCACAGGCAATAGGTCCTTTCCTCTGGGAGGCCTCTGTGCAAGTCCTCACAGGCTGGTCACAGGCTGGTCATGCATTCCCAAGAGACCTAAAATGGCTGCTCAGGGTCCTTTTATGTCCTACCCAGCATGCACTGCTAAAGAAAGTGTTCATGGGTAGGTCATCAAGCCTCCTGGATAAAAGGGTCAACCTTCTGATCAAAACAACTGTCACTTCCTGTATATCTCTTTTGTGCTGTCTTCAAAGCAATAAACATTCAAGTTTAGCACCAGTATTTGGCCGCTAGATGTCGCCAAATACTAAACCAAAGAAATGTCCATAGACTTGTGATTATAGCATGAAACCATGCATTAATAAGCAAGCATGTCAGCGCTGCATATGCTTATATATTCTGTACAGTAAGGACGTTTTTTGTTTTTCCTCTGCTTTCTCCTGTAATGCTGTTCTCACACATGTATGTTGTTCTCTTATGCAAGTAAAGCTGAATTCTACATTCTTCGAGATCTCAGTACCAACAGCAGCTGTGTTCTATTTTTTGTACACTGCACTTTTTTCATTTGTAGATACAGCTGTGTGTATGGCTCATTGATTTCTATAGTGCTACATTCAAATACGTACAAAACTATACTCCGTGCACATCTAAATGCAGCCTTTAGCTGTCTCTGTGACTGAGTCCTAATATACACTAATATGAGCATACCACTGTAGTAGAATGCTGACATGAGGACAGACCAGGAATTGAAATTTATGGTCATTACAGGAGAACAATTTTCCATTTTTGTTACATAATTTACTGCATTTGTAAAAAAAAAAAAAACACTCGTTACTTTTAAGGGGCTCATTTTCATTGGCTAAAGACAAATAGACTGTGGACTTTGCAAAGTGCAGTTGTTCCAGAGCTTAGCAAATGAGCAGAAGGTCTGCTGGCTTCCATAATCCAATCATGTACAAGCAAAAATGCTGTTTCTTTTATTTTCCTTACACAAGGTTGGGTACAGCAAAGTGAAGCTTTACCTCATTTACTAAGCTCCAGAGCATCTGCAAAGTGCACAGTCTATTTGCCTTTAGTAAATTAACACCTATACATAGGAACGAGGCTGCTGTTAGAAATCATGGGGCCTCGTACAGCCCATCTCCCCCCCGAAAGTATCAAAGCAATATTTTCACAAAAAATGCACTAAAATAACAATTAGCGGACAGCATAACTTACAAAATTCCTGCCGAATCAGTCAAACAGTTCAACAAATCCAGCTTCAAAAGCTGGGTGGAAAATTATCAACCAAAACAGTGACTGCGTCCAATCAGATGTAGCATCCAATCAGACGTATCATCCAATCAGATGCAGTCATTGTCTGGGTATTCAGACAGCCTGGCTTCTGTCGAACATGCATGTTGGAAAACCAACAGCCGACCAACTCCTGATCAGCGCACTCAGCCAATGGCAGAGAGCACTGATCGGAGTGTTCTGTTCTGGCGGGGGGCCCCCTGTCAAAACACAACAGCTTAGTGGGAGATCGCTGAACTAACCTTGCCTGGTTACAGCGGCTCCTGACCGGAGCTGTCAGTTTTCTTTGTGCAACCCGTCTGTTTTCAGTGGACAGGATTGGATCGGATGCCGGCGGGTGTCAGCAGCCACATGCCCGCTAACATCCGCCACTCCATAGAGAGCTATGGATGGTCCGATCGGGTCTGCCTGAAATACTGACAGGTCGACCAGATTGGTCCATCAGTGTGAAAGGGCCTAAATGGTGATCCTTTCACTGTGTACTTCTGCACCCTACCTGTTCACCTTTGTTTCCCAAACAATAACCAATTTCACCCCACTCACCTCTGCTGCAGGACTAAACACCTCTGCAGTATCTGGGGGCAGGCTGAATGGATGTAGAAGTGACTGTTTACATCCTCCAGGGGGGTGGCATTCAGAGGAGGGGGCGTGATTTGCATATAAATGCCTGCGAGTCATCGGCCTAATTTTATTTAATTTAAATAGTGGGATGATTTACATGTGACTGCTGACCCTGGGAGGTAATTACATAAAACAATGCCCTGTGTGTCTTTGGTTCTACCAGCTGGAGGCTCATGGGAGGCTTCAGCTGCTGTGGAGAGCTGCACATGTCATCGTTCTGCCTCCGCACCGATCCCTTCCCTGTCTGGGCCCCCCTTTGTGCCGGGCCCCCTACAGGAGGACCAGTGGTCCCACCCTATCAGCGGCCCTGTGTAGGAACCTAGCTACCACTGCTTGTCCCAAACAAATGAAAATTACTTTTAAAAACACCTAGCATTTCTACCCATGACCATCTTGAGTAAGGGCAGATGATTCATGTAGCATTTACTTCCTGGAATCCATCTGCCCTTAGCTTAGGCATGCTGACAGGGTTGGAAAAGTACAGAAAACAGCAAAGTTGCTTATAAACTGACTATATATACACACATATGCATTATACCTATCTATGCAGCAGGTGGGGCTGTGGTATTATATAGTTCTTGTATTCTTTGATATGAGAGGAAGTACTGTATTTATCTAAGTGTGCACTCATTTGTTCTCTTCATCTCATTCAGCTCTGGTGGACACTGACAGGTTTGCTTTTATAAGGCTGTAATCTATCATACCTGGTGTTATGTATGGCTTGCTGGCTGCAGAATGAGGGGTGTGATTTATGTTACATAGTTACATAGTTAGTCAGGTTGAAAAAAGTCCATCCAGTTCAACCACAAAAATTTTTTTTTTTATAAAATATAATAATAATATCATACAATCCCATATACCCAATTCTATACCCACAGTTGATCCAGAAGAAGGCAAAAAACCCCAGCAGAGCATGATCCAATCTGCTAAAGCAGGGGAAAAAATTCCTTCCTGATCCCCCGAGAGGCAATCAGATTTTCCCCGGATCAACTTAACTATTAATCTTAGTACCCAGTTATATTATGTACACTTAGGAAATAATCCAAGCCCTTCTTAAAGCAATCCACTGAGCTGGCCAGAACCCCCTCTGCAGGGAGTCTATTCCACATTTTCACAGCTCTTACTGTGAAGAAGCCTTTCCGTATTTGGAGATGAAATCTCTTTTCCTCTAGACATAAAGAGTGCCCCCTTGTCCTCTTTGTTGACTGTAAAGTGAATAACTCGACACCAAGTTCACTATATGGACCCCTTATATATTTGTACATGTTGATCATATCCCCCCTTAATCTCCTCTTATCAAGAGTGAATAAATTCAGTTCCTCTAATCTTTCCTCATAGCTGAGTTCCTCCATGACTCTTATCAGTTTGGTTGCCCTTCTCTGCACTTTCACCAGTTCCCCGATATCCTTTTTGAGAACTGGTGCCCAAAACTGAACTGCATATTCCAGATGAGGTCTTACTAATGATTTGTACAGGGGGGGAAAATGATATCTCTCTCTCTGGAGTACATACCTCTCTTAATACAAGAAAGGACTTTGCTCGCTTTGGAAACCGCAGCTTGGCATTGCATGCTATTATTGAGCTTATGATCTACCAAAACCCCCAGATCCTTCTCCACTATGGATTCCCCCAGTTGTACTCCCCCTAGTATGTATGATCCATGTATATTCTTAGCCCCCAAGTGCATAACTTTACATTTCTCAACATTAAACCTCATCTGCCCCATAGTCGCCCAATTAGACAGAGCATTGAGGTTGGCTTGTAAATTGGAGACATCCTGTAAGGAAGTTATTCCACTGCATAGCTTGGTGTCATCTGCAAAGACAGAAATGTTACTTTTGATCCCAGGCCCAATATCATTTATAAAGATATTAAAAAGTAAGGGTCCTAGCACTGAACCTTGGGGTACACCACTGATAACCTTAGACCATTCAGAGTAAGAATCATTAACCACTACTCTCTGAATTCTGTCTTTTAGCCGGTTTTCTATCCATTTACAAACTGATATTTCCAAACCTGTAGACTTTACCTTACACTTGAGCCGTGTGTGGGGAACTGTATCGAACGCTTTTGCAAAATCCAAGTAAACCACGTCCACCGCCACCCCTCTGTCCAAGGTTTTACTTACCACCTCATAAAATGAAATCAGGTTTGTCTGACAACTTCTGTCTTTCATTAATCCATGCTGTCTGTTGCTTAAAATATTTTTTTCCTGCAAGAACTCGTCTATGTGGTCTTTTATTAATCCCTCCAGTATCTTCCCAACTATAGAAGTTAAACTATCAGGTCTATAGTTACTTGGTAAAGACTTTGTTCCCTTTTTAAATATAGGCACCACATTGGCCCTGCGCCAATCCAGTGGTACTATTCCTGTCATTAATGAGTCCCTAAAAATTAGATACAAGGGCTTTGAAATTACAGAGCTCAATTCTTTTAGGATCCGTGAGCGGATGCCATCAGGTCCAGGTGCTTTATCCACCTTTATTCTGTCCAAATATTTCTGGACTATATCACCTTTGAGCCATTGTGGATTTGGGGCTGCGTCAGTACCACCCCCATTATGGACATGAGCTCCCCATGCTCCTTTGTATACACAGAGCTGAAGAAAGTATTTAATAAGTTAGCCTTCTCTTTGTCCCCAGTCACCCACTCCAGATTATTTTGTAAAGGGCCTACATGCTCAGACTTGACCTTTTTACTATTAATATATTTGAAGAATCTTTTGGGGTTTGTCCTACTATCTTTTGCAATCTGTCTTTCATTTTGAATTTTTGCATCCTTGATTTCCTTTTTACATATTCTGTTATATTCTTTGTAACATTTAAATGACACTCATTTTTATATTTTTTTAAAAGCTCTTTTTTATAGTTTATAGCTTTTTTAACTTTGGCCGTGAGCCACATCGGTTTTATTTTTAGCCTTTTAAACGTATTGCCCATGGGAATATACTTTGCCGTGACATCAGAAACAGTCTTTTTGAAGAATTCCCATTTCTGTTCTGTGCCCATTGATGCCAATATTCTCTCCCAGTCTAGGTCCTGGAGAGAGATGTTGAAGTGGGAGAGTTCACATTTACATGTACAATCCTAGTGTACCTCCCACATTCACTCCCATCCCAAGGATTCATGGGAAATGTAGTCTGATTACAGTTAGAGAGAGGAGAGAAGAGGATATGATGCAATGACTGTTCTAAGAGATCCTCCCTGTCAGAAATGATGATGCATTTTTTGAATCACAAAACTGACTTCCTAAAAATTCAATCAGACATCTTTCTTAACCACTAGGCGTGCGCGCTATAGCCAAGAGACAGCTACAGCGCAGACTCCAATTGCCAGGAGGGCGTCCCTTGATGTCCTCCTGTTTACTTTCCACATGTGCGCCGCTGCAGGTGTGCATTGGGGAAATTCTGTGTTGGCCGTGTCCCTTGGACATAGCCAATCACTGTTCGCGCTAAATGGCCAATCACAGCGGTCATTTAGCACTCAATCTGAGTGTCCAATGAGAGATTATTTCATAGGTAAACATATGAGATCATCTCTCATTGCTGGCTCTCCCTCCTCACACAGAGACAGCGTGTGAGGAGGGAGAGCGAATGGCTTCAGCTTGTGAGTGTGGGAAAAAAAAGGGAATATAGAGTGCCCACAGTACCTGTCAGTGTCATCTGTCCCCAGTGCCACCTGTCCCCAGTGCTACCTGTCACAAACATGAATAATCAAAAGTGCTCATTTTAAAGGCTTATTATTGTCGTAAAAGGTGTTTGGGGACCTGGGTCCTGCCGCAGGGGACATGTACTAAGGCTAATTTTATTTTTATTTTAAACTGCCGTTTTTTCAGGATCAGTGATTTTTTTAATGCTTTAAGTGAAACAATAAAAATTAAATATTATTTTAAATATCGTGCCTAGAGGTTGTCTATAGTAACAGTACCACAGTAAAATGACATTTCTAAAGGAAAAATTGTCATGTAAAACTGATCGTGGCCATAATGAATTATCGGGTCTCAGCAATATAGATAAAATCCATTGAAAAAAAAGGAACGGGCCCCCCCCAGGCCATTACCAGGCCCTTTGGGTCTCATCCCCATAACCCTTTCCCAGTGGTTGTGGGGGGTATGTGGGCGGGGGTTTTATCGGAATCTGGAAGCCCCCTTTAACAAGGGTACCTTAAATCCCGGCCCCCCCCTATGTGAACTGGTAATGGGGTACATTGTACCCCTACCATTTCACAAAAAAAGTGTCAAAGATGGTAAAAAAGACAAGAGACCACAGAGACCACTTGAGACAAGTCCTTTATTAAAAAATAAAAATGTCCAGAGATGTAAATTCATGCCACTCGACAGACCGAAAACGCCCCCTATGCCATTTAAAAAAAAATTGGCGCAGGGTTCCCCTTAATTTCCACACTAGACCTGAAAGGCCTGGTATGGATTTTGGGGGGACCCCTACGCAATCTTTTTTTTAAAATTGGTTTGGGGCTCCCCTTAATATTCATACCAGACCCAAAGGGCCTGGTAATGGACTGGGGGGGGGACCCATGCCCTTTTTTTCAAGGGCATTGCTGTATTGCCGAGACTCAACAATTCATTACAGCCATGATCAGTTTTAAATGACTTTTTTCCTTTAGAGATGTCATTTTGCTGCGGTACTGTTCTAAACAGGGGAAAAATGCACCACTTTACAGGCATACTATAGACACCCCCCAGGCGTGATATTTAAAGGAATATTTCATTTTTATTGTTTCACTTTAAGCATTAAAAAAAATCACTGCTCCCGAAAAAACTGCCTTTTTAAAAAAAATATTTGCATTGATACATGTCCCCTGGGGCAGGACCCTGGTCCCCAAACACTTTTTATGACAATAACTTGCATATAAGCTTTTAAAATTAGCACTTTTGATTTTTCATGTTAGTGTCCCATATACTTTAATGGTGTACCGGCGGCTTTCAAATTTGCCCCGAACACCGCATATTGTTCGGTGTTCGCAGAACATCCAAACAACCAAAGTTCGGCCTGAACTGAACCGTTCGCTCATCCCTATTTATAATATTTGTAGCATGTTTTTTTCTGGATTTTTGGTTGATATTCTGTCTCAATCAGTTAAAATATACCTGTGATAAAAAATATAGTCCCTTCATTTCTTTGTAAGGATGCAAACTTACAAAATATGCAGGTGATCAAATAACTATATTCACCACTATATTTACTAATGCTAGCAACATAAGGATTAAAAATAGTTAATGTTGATTGAGAACGTTTAGTTCCACTTTAAAAGAAAAAAAAAACCTAATAATTAGCTGAGGAGCGTTTAATTTGAAAGCTATAGACATGAGGACCAAAGTGTTTGTATCTGCTGGAGGGGGTCATGTTAAAGGGTATGGATATAATGAGCATTTTTGTCACTTGAGTAAGTACATTATTTCACACTTGTTAAGTCTACTCACCGCAAAAGCTGATTACCACTAATAATAGTGGATGGATTAAACTGATAGCAGGACAAAGGCTGTATAGACCAGCCTATGCCTATGTACCATCCCTTGTGTAGTATAAATAAATATATATATATATATATATATATATATATATATATATATATATATATATATATATATTGTAAGGGGGGATAGGCTAATCTGGTAGTGGCAGAAGTAAACCATGCCCTAGTGAGGGACAACCAGGATCAGCAGACTAAGGGGGGAAGGGGGCTTGGTACAGCAAGTCTATAGCACGGGAGTCTTTAAATCAGTGTTAACTTTTAAGTCAAATTTCGATTAAGTTTTAGTCATAGTCTTTTGACTAAAATGCTATTTTAGTTTTAGTCGTATTTTAGACACCTGCATTTAGTTGACTAAAATCTCCAGTAAATTTAGTCGACTAAGATCTAATGGGTTTAGTTAAATTGTAATGCATTATTTAAGCATTTCTCTAGAATTTCCAAACTCATTAAATACTCCTGGAGTAAAAATGTAATAGCATGTTATTATTTATGGTATTAAGGTTAGAACATGCACTACAGACACAGATTTAGCAATCGTGATATATAACATCTTTATAAATAACACCAAGTTTCATAAACAAACAAAATGATTGCTTTTTGACAAGCAGAAGTGCAGCTTTCAGGCTCGGTTCACACTACTACGACCTGAAAGTTGCGCAACTTATGGTGCGACTTTGCCAGGCTACTTCCTGCCAATTTGCTGGCGACTTGAGTACTACTTTGCTGCGACTTGATGTGACTTTGAAGTGACTTTGTCCTGTGCAGGTATGCAGAGATAACAGCATACAGGAAGATGCCATACACTGCCTGGGTAATCTTCCTGTAATGTCGGATTCAAATCACATCAATATAGATGAGGATCGGACTTGACGTTTTTGGGCACGTCGGATAGAAGTCACCTTGAAGTAGTACAGGAACCTTTTCTAAAGTCGTAGTGACTTCAGTAGCACTAATTAAGACAGGTCTAATTGACTAACATGGGATTTCACATGTTATGCGACTTGGGGTCTCACAAGTCGGATCCCAAGTCGCGGCAGTGTAAACCCAGCCTAAAGTATAAAAAAAAAAACTGGAAAATTGATTGGCTGTAATGCCATTACACATATTACTTGAATATATTACCAACACTAAATATTAAAGTGACTGTAAAGGCAGAAGGTTTTTTATCTTAATGCATTCTATACCATGCTCAATAACATAATTTCCTTCTCCCTCCAGTGCGTTTCGTCATCCTGGCGTTCTCAAAAGGCGTCAAAACACACCGGCCGGAGCAGAAAGTGACACCATCCCACATGGTACGCCCAGAAGTGATATAATCATACACTCGGAAGGAAGGCTAATGCCGCGTACACACAAGCGGAATGTCCGACAGAAAAAGTCAGACGGAAGCTTTTCATCGTATATTCTGATCGTGAGTATGCCTCATTGGACTTTTTTTACAGAAATTCTGAGGGACCTAGAAATAGAACATGTTTTAAATATTTCCGACGGAACCAATTCCTATCGGGAAAACCGCTTGTTTGTATGCTGTTCCGACGGACCAAAAACGACGCATGCTCTGAAGCAAGTACGAGACTATTGAACTTCTTTTTTCTAGTCCTGTCGTACGCGCTGTACGTCACCGCGTTCTTAGCGATTGGACTTTGGTGTGATCATGTGTATGCACGACAGTTTCAACGGAACTCCATCGGAACTCAGTCATAAAAACTTTGGAGTTTATCCCCTTCCCGCCCGAGCGTACGCAGATGTGCGTACTCGGCTTCCAGGTGGTATACTGGGATGATGCCCGCACCTGCAGGCATCATATCAGTACCGTTTTTTACAGCGGGCGATTGGCTATCCAGCCATAACAACCGAAGTGGCTAAAAGCCGCTCGGCTGTTATGCCGGAGGAGCGGGAGGGGCCACCCCCCTCCCGCCGCTGTTACCGGTGATCCCGTTCAATCGGGAGCACCGATTCACGATCGGGTGCCTCCGGCTGCTGGGGAGGAACTGGAACGAAGCCATAATCGGCTTCGTTCCAGTCTCCTAATAGTAAACACGAAAGCGAAGTCATGATGTCACTTCCCGTTTACTCGGCTGCCAATGGCGCCGGTTTAAAAAAAAATATATAGTATTCAGAATCGCCGTTTTTGGCGATCTGAATACTTTGAAGTGTAAAGGAGGGATCGGGGGTCTTTTAGACCCCCGATCCCTCCATAAAGAGTACCTGTCACCACCTATTACTGTCACAAGGGATGTTTACATTTCTTGTGACAGCAATAAAAGTGATCAATTTTTTTATTTTTATTTTTTAAACAATTTATTCATTTAAAAAAAAAAAAAAAAAAACATATATTTTTTTAAAGCGCCCGCCGTCCCTGCGAGCTCGCGAAGCAAAGAAAACGCATACGGAAGTCGCGCCCGCATATGTAAACGGTGTTCAAATCACACATGTGAGGTATCCCCGTGATCGTCAGAGTGAGAGCAATAATTCTAGCACTAGACCTCCTCTGTAACGCTAACCTGGTAACCGTAAAAAAAAATTAAAGCGTCGCCTATTGAGATGTTTAGGTACCGTACTTTGTCGTCATTCCACGAGTGCGTGCAATTATAAAGTGTGACATGTTTGGTATCTATTTACTCGGCGTAACATTATCTTTCACATTATGCAAAAAAATTGGGCTAAATTTACTGTTTCGTTTTTTTTTATTCATGAAAGTGTCCCTTTTCCCAAAAAGTTGCGTTTAAAACACCACTGCGCAAATACTGTGTGACATAAAATATTGCAACAATCGGCGTTTTATTCTCTAGAGTCTCTGCTAATAAATATATATATATATATATATATATATATATATATATATATATATATATATATATAATGTTTGGGGGTTCCAAGTAATTTTCTAGCAAAAAATATGGATTTTAACTTGTAAACACCAAATGCCAAAAATAGGCTTAGTCATGAAAGGGTTATTCTGAGGGGAAAAACGGTCATGTGTACGCGGCATAAGGCTAAGTAGCTGATTGCATAGAATACACGTGGAGCAGTTTATGATACAGCTATTATAGCTGCAAAGGGTAGGCCAACTAAATATTGAACCCTACAGACTAAAACTGAGATGCCATTAAAGTTCGTGTGTGTGTAAAGGCAGGTGTCCCAATACTTTTAATAATATAGTGTATATTCTCTGTGGTTATGGAGGATTATATATTTAAATGAAAGTTATGTGTCCAGAGTTCAGCTTTAAAGGACTCTACCCTTTGCCTCAGTTAATAAGCTAAGATTAGCTTCGAGTTATGAAATGATAGCCTTCAGTAAATTGTTGCACAGGTCAATGTCATTTAAACAAAGGGATTTGTTTATACAATTCTCTTTATAACATGATCTATACACATATCTGCCGATTTAATTACTCAGACGCTATTAAATCAGAATATTGGACATGGAAGAGGAATTAATCCAATAGCATCCAACTCATCAATTTTAGGTTTGCCTTTATCGTGGGCCGCAATGTTTCTGCTTTTGTTTGATTGTGACGGAAAACAAGCGACTTCAGCATTTCTGCAAAGCTAATCCCCGGAGACATCAAAACGCAGGAAGAACAAAGTGTCTTCTGCCTGTCACACTGCCAGCGTAGTGCTGGGCAGCCATGAAATCATCTTACTCCATAAAGAGTCCTCGGCATGGCAGTATAATGCAAGCTCTTATATCTTGACCTGCATTGTTAATGAGCTTCAATGGGGCCTGAGAGATAAATCAATTATGAATCATAAACACAATTACACAGAGTAATTGTCATGAAACTGAGACACTGAATCATTGATGGGGATGGCAAATGGTTTGCTGTATGTTTGTATTGACATGAGAGGACAAAGCATGCTGTCCAAACCTCTTAGGGACTGAGGCCAAAAGATATTCTGCAGATCACCCCTAGTACTGCAATATATGCTGCTAAAAACTGGATCAACTTAACCACTTGTCTACCAAGCTACATGGCATCAGCACCAGCAAACATCAGCTGTAAGCTTTAGAAACCAGAGAAGGGATTTCTAATAAAAGGGTCTAAAGCCACCCACTCTTTTTTATGGATCTTTTAAAGTGTGCCTCCACCCCCCCAGCTAGTGTCGTCCGTGGTGGTTCTTGAGTTCTCTAGTTCTTCCAGGTAAAACAGCCTGTACAGTGAGAGTGGGAGGAATTCAGGGAACAAACCCGCCTGCTACTAATGATCTCAGAAAACATCCTCCTACTGTAATCGGGGATGCAGCTATTAAAGCATGATCTGCATTTGATTAGCTGCAATGAAGGGCAGGAGAGGACATTGTCATGGAACTAAGGTACTGAATCATTGTTGAGGATGGTAAAGGGTTTGCAGTATGTTTGTATGGAAAGACAAAGTATGCTGTCTATGTACAGTCAGACTTGGCACAATGCTGGAGGGATGTGACGGTACAGCTCCCAGATAGGCGGTATGTCACCTGTATGAATCGAGTGGTCAATGGCTTTCATCAAACCATAATCCTCAGGACTGGTAAGGAACACCAACAAGTGCTTTTCCAGTAGTCGATGAAGTAGTCTCTTCTAAGGTAAAGAAAAGTCTTTAATGGTCATATCCAGGTGCTCCAATAGGGGACTTGTATTGTGTCTCATCAAATAAAGACATAACTGTCTGTAGGGGGGCACATACCACTTTCACCCCTGGCTGGGCCTCTGAGATGCAGTGATGAAATGCAGTGTATAGGTCAGCCAGAGAGGCTTGCATAGGCAGTGAGATGGGGGATGTCCCTAGGTTGAGGAGCTATGCCAACACTCTTCCACAGTAGACCTTAGATAACCTGCAGCCCACCAATCATTCCCCTGGTGTCACAGGGTCCTTGCAGGGTTATACCATAATGGTGGCCCCCACTGGGAGGGACCAGACCACCTCTTGTATGTGTGCCAAGATTAACTTTTGTTTTGGGGGAGTGCAGACCACCCTTACTTGCTCTGGTTTCTTCTTTGTCGCTCTGTTTTGGGCTCCATAAACTTGAAGTACTCTGAGCCATTCAGGCCTGTAAGCAGGTGGAAAAGTGCTAGTTAGCTGCTGCCTGGCAGGGAGTGAAAAGGTTAATTTATTTCCCGGGTCTCTGTTTTTGGTGGTCTGCTACTGGTGAACCCTGTTCCTCATGACTTCCTCTCCTGCCGCAGAGCATCATTTGCAGTGGAGAAAACAGACTGCAACTGCCTACAAGTTTACAGCGCTGTGCTCTGGCAGTGGGATGGGCCATTCACAGGGAGCTTTGTATTCTATGGATGACTACAAAGCTTCTTCTGATTGGCTGAGGTAGATGTCATCCACCCACCTCTTCATTCAAAGAATAAAAAGCTCCCTGTGAATGGCTGAGCAGAATTCGGCACAATTCAATTTTGTTCTGGGAGCAGAACAGGAAGTTCTCGTCTCACTGCCAGAACACAGCACTGTATAATGTTTGTAGCTGTTTAAAAAGCCCAGTTTACACTACCAGCTGTGTCAGTAAGTTTGGGTTCTGCCAAGACGGGTTATCACTGAGGAAAGACCAGAGGACCCACCTATCCAGGGGCTTCATAGGGGGTAGAGCTACACATTTAATCTTCCTAACCACTTGCCGACCACCGTGCACCGATTTACATTGGCAGAATGACACGGGCAGGCAAAAGGGTGTACCTGTACGTCCCTTTGAATTTGCCGCCTAGCAGGTGGCCCGCCGACTGCCGCAGGAGCGTGCCTGCGGTACCTGTGAACTTTATGTTCGGCCCTTGATTGTGGTGAGGAGAGGCAGAACAGGGAGATGTAAACAAGCCATTTCCATGTTCTGCCTAGCAACATAACAGGGATCTACTGCCATGTTGTAGTGAGCCCCCCCCCCCACCCACAGTTAGAACACATCCAGGGAATACACTTAACCCCCTGATTGCCCTCTAGTGTTTAATCCCTTTCCTGTGTCATTTATACAGTAAGCAGTGGCTATTTGTAGCTCTAATTGCTGTATAAATGTCAATGGTCCCAAAATAGTGTCAAAAGTGTCCAATCTGTCCACCATAATGTTGTAGTCCCAATAAAAATCGCAGATCACCGCCATTACTATTAACAAAAAAAAAAGAATAATAAAAATGCCATATATCTTTCCCCTATTTTGTAAATGCTATAACTTTTACACTCATTTTTATTTTTATTTTTTATCAAAAATATGTAGAAGAATACATATCGACCTAAACTGTGGAAGAATTTTTTTTTATATATATATATTTTTTAGGGATATTTATTATAGCAAAAAGTAAAAAAATATTGCTTTTTTTATTTTTTTCAAAAAATTGTTGGTGTTTTTCTGTTTATATCTATCAAAGTCTATCAGAGGTTTTTTTTTTGTTAAAAACCTCTTAGCGCCGACCGTACGCACATATGCGGCCTTGGCTTGAAGGGCTTATCCCAGGGTGATGCCACAATTCTGCACTTCCGCCTGCTAGGCTAAGACGGGAAGGACAGAAATGGCTTCATTCCAGTCTCCTTTCAGTTTACTTGACTGCCAATGGCGCGATTTTAAAAAAAATGACAGTATTCAGAATCTTCGTTTTTGGCGATCTGAATACTTTGAAGTGCGAAGGAGGGGCTTGGCGTGACAGCAATAAAAGTGATCATATATTTTTTTTTAAGTGAAAATATAAAATAAACTAAATAAATAAAATAAATAAAAAAATAATTTGTTAGCCCTGCGAGCTCATACAGCAAAGAAAACGCATGCATAAGTCGCACCCGCATATGTAAACAGTGTTTAAATCACACATGTGAGGTATCACCAAAATCATGAGAGCAATAATTATATTAAAAGACCTTCTCTGTAACTCTAACCTGGTAACCATTAAATTTGTTCGCCTATGGAGACTTTTAGGTACCGTAGTTTGTCGCCATTTCACGAGGGTGTGCAATTTCAAAGCATGACATGTTAGGTAGCTATTTACTCAGTATAACATCATCTTTCATTATACAAAAAAATTGGGCTAACTTTATTGTTTTTTTTTTTTTTTTTAGATCATGAAAGTGTCTTTTTTCCCCAAAAATGTACTGCTGCCCAAATACCATGTGACATAGAATATTGCAACAATCGCCATTTTATTCTCTACGGTCTCTGCTAAAAATATTATATAATGTGTGGGGGTTCTAAGTAATTTTCCAGCAAAAAATACAGATTTTAACTTGTAAGCAAGAAATGTCAGTAAATAGGCTTAGGCATGAAAGGGTTCATCAAGTAGTGTGCAAACTCCACAGATACAAACCTATCTGTCTAAAACATCAGGAAACAAATTACATCAGTGATCACCTAGGGTGGGAGAGGGTATGTTTATGGAGATATCAAAGATTGCGTAGATAGGATCTCTGTGCCCTATATTCTCGCATCCTATAAATTGTACATAAAATACCAAAATCATTATAGCCATGGATTTTAAAGGGCATACAGATATTGGCACCACATGAAAAAGTTTATAAAAACATCAGGTTTATTGTACGAATGTTAAAATACATATAACATTATATCTGATGCAAGGTTCACAAATCTTTTCCATTTAACAATCCACACAGGGCAAAAGGGGCAGCTGCCTTGGGTCCAGTCATTGTTGTGGGGCCCAATATAGCTTCCCCTTGAGCCCTCAAATAGTTAAGTGGATTCAAAAGGGCCCAACAAAATGTTTGCCCAGGGTCCAATCAGTATTAAAGACACCCCTGACATGTGGGCTCATCGCATTTCAAATGATAGAACATATTCCTCAGGAACACATGTGAACAAAATCAGTACAATGGAATCCCATCTCTTGAAACCCAAGATTTTTAAGAGACCAGATTCCAAAATTGAAGTGAACCATTTTCAAAGAGGGCACAAAGAAGAGATAAAAAGATGAAGATCCTCACACAAGGGGTGACATAACAACAATGCCCAGCCCAATATCAGTCCAGTCTCCAAAGAGACCCAAGGAAACTCCAGTATCCCCATATAGGATTTGGGGTAGTCTGGAAACAAAATCATTCATATGTCATGTACTTTAATTTTGGGTAGGATATCTATGGTATTTTTCTGTTAGTGTAGTATATAGAGACAGACAAATTTTGCCAGGGCCGTGTTCTTTACTAGGCCTGACTAGTGTCAGAATAAAAGGGGATGTGGCCGGCTACACTTGGGCTCAGGGATACCTTCTCTGTTTGAGTGGATTGTGCTGGAAAGAGAGGATGGGCTGAGACCTGAGTGTCAGGAGTGAGAGGATTGGCCAATGGTTAATTTACTTGGTCAATGGGAAGTCTCTCATAAAATGGGGAGTCACATATGCTCTAAGGGAGTTTGGGAGTTCGGAGTTGGAGGTCTGGAGGCCCGGGAGTTCAGAGATCACGGAGCCTCTGGGAAGGAGGCTGAGCGTCTGGGCCCTGGAAATGAAGCTAACGTAGCGCAGGGGAAATACTGGTCGTCCCCCACGCAGGGGATGTGCCTGGCAGAATCGGAGGAGGAGGAAGTAGGAGCAAAATGGTGGAAGAGCACTGGGTGATCGACTTTCTGTGAGTAGAACATGGACTGTTGATTGGGAGAGAGCAAAGGGAGTGCAACCCCAGAGGAGCTACTCAGTAACTTCATACTGTACATCCAAGGAATACAGTATCAAGTGCTTTCAAGGACTGAGGGAAGTTTGACATACAAGTCATGGAAATAGGCAGCGATGGCCTGTGACTTTGAGTTCAACACTCACAGGGTATCTATCAGTATGACAGAAGGGATTATTCAGAGTAATGCTTGTCTGTCTAACTTGAGAGTGCTGTATCACAAAGAGAAATGGAACCAAGAAAGGATCGCTATAAGGGGTTTAAGTAACAAAGCTGCGGCTATAGATTAACACCCTTTAAAGAAAATGGGACCAGAAGGGGCATCTCATATACCTCACTGAATAGCCCCACAGATTTATTCTCAAATAAAGCAATATAAATCTGGAATTCTGACCGTTTAGTGTCATGTGATTGCATGGGGAATCAGAAGCGGAGCGATCAGCAGAAAGGTAATGAACAAAATCAGCAGCCCCCATGGGGGTACCGCTACAGTCATATAGTGTGTGCATCCACCATCTTGCATAAAACAAAAAAAAAAAGAGTTTATGAAAATCATTCTTGGATTTTTAGTAAGCAAACTAAGCCAACAATTGCATTTTTTGTTGCAACGTTTTGCTGAAATATTTCACAGTGTTATTAAAGAGGTAATGTGACCAACTGGGTTAAGAAAAAAGAATAAGAGTCTCCCAGCAAAACAATTATTAGGCTACAGCTACAATCTTAAGTCTGAGCTCTACAAAGGATTCTAAAGCTAAGCACCAGGCAGATATAGAAGTTCTTAATTTACACCAATGATTTATTACTTAAAGTGTTACTAAACCCGGGACTCTGCATTCACTATATCTGGTCTCCTACAGTACACAGCACATGGACATGCAATTATTTTAGTAAATATAAACTGCTAAATACCTTTTCTCATCAGCAGTATATAGCAGTCTTGTGACTTCTGTCAGTGCCTGGTTAGAACTTGTAGGAGGAGTTTTCATACTGCAATGGCTGTGCTATCAGGATACAGGACCCGTGACTTTTTCTCTGGACAGTGCTGATTTGGCCTGTGCTGATCACAGGCATCCTCCCAAGAAAAGAAAAAACTCTCTAGCAATACTCACCAAACTGAGCATGTGCAACCTGACTCCATTTACTCTGTCTTATCCGGACATGTTAAGGGGGCAATGCAAGAAGGGGAGGATCAGTGCATACAGGCAGGATCAAACAGTCTTTTTACACAAGGTAGATTAACCCCTTAGGTTTCACTGCGAGTATAACAAGCATGCTTAACTTCATATACAGACTGATTTTACTGTTATGGGTTTAGTAACACTTTAAAGCCCAACTGAACCTTTGCTTAAAACCATTGAAATAAATTCTGGGAAAAAACGAAAGGCTTGCAACAGTGAGAATAAATCAGGCTGTCCTCTGCCAGTATGCTGCTATTTGTATGTAAGCAGAAGCCTCTCTGCAGCAGTCCAACATGCCCCCCCCCCCCAGTGTGTATGAGCTAAAGCTGTATAATCGGCTCTGAGGGGTGTGTCAGATCATTACACAGGCCACTTCTTACACACAGGTAGCAGCAGTTCTCACTGCAGCATGCTGGCAGAGGACAGGCAGATTTATGCTCACTGTGGTTGCTTTACACAGAAAAAACAAATTGTAAGTCTTTAAAAACTTTTTGTTCTCATTCACATTGAATGTGTTTTTTGTGAACATTTAATTAGGCTTTAACAGATAAAATGAATGTATATTTAAACGTTGCTACTGTAAGTACCTTAACATACTTTCATTTTAACCACTGGTAATCCTCTCCGCAGCAGATCTCAAGAGCGAATGGCAACACCATGAGCTAAGTTTTGAACAGCAATGTCAATATAAAACTGGGAGATTGATGACAAGGTGCTGGCAGAGTGAGGGCCTCATCATTGTGCTGCTGCTAGTTTGGTTCTTGGCCAAGCAACGAAACCGTTTTACTGTATTGGAAAAAAACTGCATATGCAGTGTGTCCGAGTTGCCTGGATCAGAAAATGGTTCATATATCTGTACCCTAAATGCATATTTAGCTGTTTGCACAGAGTTCAGATTTGGTCTCTTGCTACTAAAAGATTTAACTAACTGTTGGCAATCACCTTCGTAGCAGCACATTGATTTTATGTGTTGTAAACATGATTACTGCCAACAATATGTGGAATCACTTAGTAGCAAAGAATAAAACTGGCTAAGCAGCTTTGGCCTCAATTATAGCCTTGCTAAGGCTATCATTTTACTATGCCATAACTAAGTATTCAGTGTTATTTTAAAAGAAGGAATTACCATGTAACACTCCGGTGCTAAAACAAATTCTGTAAGTCTAATTCTAGGATAAAATAACCTCCCACCAACTTTCTAAGTTCCCTTCTTCGTTTACCCAAAACTACCATCACGTGATCATTCAGAGCCTGGTCTTTCTTCTCTCTATTTATTTCCTGCAGGGGTCGTTCATCATAGACTTCTTCATGGACAAGTGTCTCTCCACCAGTGGGGTGCTCTCAGGATCCAGAAGACTACTAAGGTCGGTCTGAGGTGAGTCAAAGGACCCAGACAGCAAGGGTTAATCTGCAGTGTTGGATTAGCAGTCCCCGTAGGTGGGAACCGTGTCAGCGAGGCACTTTGATGGGAGACTCTTGAGAATATAATTGGCTTCATCTTATAAGAAAATCTTAACACCTGGCAGGATGGGTTAGAGTAAAGCAGGACGGAGAGATGCCAGGGAGTAGGTTATATGTTAGCATAGAACTAATGCAATTCAAAGACATCATATTAAAGTAAATCTAAACCCAATCGTTGAGCTATTATAAGCTTTAACAGGGTAACGTAGCTTAAAATGTTGTTTTCAAAATTTTGATATATGCAGCTTTTATTAAAATATAATATTTGGTGATCTTGCCAAGAGGTTCCTGTTAAGGCACTTCCTGTTATAGAATGATAACCGAGGGACCTGGATGGGGGACTCAGGATGGTATAATTAGCTTCACCAGCTAAGAAAATCTAAAGACTTGGCCGAATGGGTTGGAGGTGAGCAAAAAGGAATGATAGCAGGGAGAATTTGCCTGAAGTTGGACAGAGATGCTATTGAGTCTTTACCTGAAGTTGGCCAGGAATGGTAGGGAGTCTTTGTCTAAAGTTGGCCAGAGATGGTAGGGAGCCTTTGCCAGAAGTTGGTCAGAGATGATAGGAAGTCTTTGCTTGAAGTTGGACAGATATAGTTTGGAGCCCTTGTCTGAAGTTGGCCAGAGTTGGTTGGGAGTCTTTGCCTGAAACTGGGCAGAGATTGTTGGGAATAATTTCTGAAGTTGGCCAGAGATGATTATGAGCCTTGCCTGAAGTTGGCCAGAGATGGTAGGGAGATTTTGCCCAAAGTTGGCTTCTAAGCTCAAATCAGAATTCGCTTTTCTAAAGTCAGACCAATATAACAGGATTGCAATTGGTTGCTATAGGTTGGTTCCTTCAATGTGTATGTATAGCCAAGTTTTTTTTTTGTTTTGTTTTTTTGCGGTCTGTGTACCATTAAAGAAAATGTCTTTTTCTTCCTGTCCTAGAGATGCAGAGGGGAGTTCCAAAGTGAGTCTCATTACTCTCTAGGACAGTCTCCACAACAGGTGTCCCTATTGGAAGATTTACCTTTACATCTTGTTTTGGAGACAACTTTAAAATGTTGGCTTTTCCTTTACTTACTTTCTTTGTGACAATGGTCATGAGTACAAATAGCACTGTGGTGAATGCCTCTATTGGGAGAGAAACAGCGTGGGACCAAATTTTGCCCAGAGATACACTTTAAGACTTAAGCCGCGTACACACGGGCGGACTGTATGGCCTACTTAGTCCGTCGAAACACATTTCAGCGGACAGTCCGCTCGTGTGTGGGCTTCAGCAGACTTTTTCAGCGTGCAGTCTGGCGTACTAAGTATTTCGGATTTTTCGAAATACTGTCCGTCATACTTTGGTTTCAGCGGACAATCCGCTCGTCAGTAGGCTAGTTCGACGGACTAAGAATGGCGCATGCTCAGAAAGGATTTACACGGCGAAAGGTTGCATTGCTGTGTATTGGACTTCCTATTTCTAGTCCCGTCGTACGTGCTGTACACGTCATCGCGCAAGCTTTCGACGGACTGTTTGTGCATCCCTGTGTGGTCAAGTCCGTTCATTCGAAAGTAGGACGGACTGTCCGTCGGATTGTATGACGGACTAAGTAGGCCATACAGTCCGCCCGTGTGTACGCGGCTTAAGACTAACCATAAATGGATCACTTTTTTTTTTTTCATTCAGCAAACACACGAATGAGGAATCCTCCCCACTGAGAACAATATATAGTCCAGTCTGGTTATATCCAGTGTCACGTTCCAACAATAGAATATGGGGAAGATAATAGAAAACAATAAGATATGCTTTATGTCATTCCTCTCTATAGTATTGTCTTAACTCTAGTTTATCCACTTAGCAGCCGCCTTCTGTAGATTTACTGCTACAGGGTGCACTGTGTGCAGAATACTGTATATATACAGTGAGGTAAAAAAAGTATTTGATCCTCTCTTGATTTTTTATGTTTGCCCACTGACAAAGAAATTATCTATAATTTTAATAGTAGGTTTATTTTTACAGTGAGAGACAGAATAACAAAAACATCCAGAAAAACGCATTTCAAAAAAAGTTATTAATTGATGAGCATTTTAATGAGTGACATAAGTATTTGATACCCTATCAATCAGCAAGATTTCTGGCTCCCAGGAGTCTTCTATACAGGTAATGAGCTGAGATTAGGAGCACTCTCCTAAAGGGAGTGCTCCTAATCTCAGCTTGTTACCTGTATAAAAGACACTTGTCCACAGAAGCAATCAATTAATCAGATTCCAATCTCTCCACCATGGACAAGACCAAACAGCTGTCCAAGGATGTCGGGGACAAGATTGTAGACCTACACAAGGCTGGAATTGGCTACAAGTCTATCGCCAAGCAGCTTGGTGAGAGAGTGACAACAGTTGGTGTAATTATTCACAAATGGAAGAAATACAAAATAACTGTCAATCTTCCTCGGTCTGAGGCTCCATGCAAGATCTCACCTTATGGAGTTTCAGTGATCACAAGAACGGTGAGGAATCAGCCCAGAACTACTCGGAAAATCTTGTCTATGGCCGCGTACACACGGGCGGACTGTTCGCCCAACCTTGTCCGCTGAACAGTGTTTGGGCGGACAGTCCGCTCGTGTGTGGGCTTTCAGCGGACAGTTTCAGCGGACAGTTGGACGGACAAAGTCTTTCGGAAATTCCGAAAAACTGTCCGCTGAAACTGTGTTTGAGCGAACAGTCCGCCCGTGTGTGGGCTTGTCCGCTGTACTTTCGAAATGAGCGGACTGTTCCCGCTCGGAAAGTCCGCCCATTTCGAGCGCGTGTACAGGTAGGCGGGGCCCGCGAAGGAGACGTCGCGGGCTCCGCCGCCTGGAATGGGCTTAAAGGGGAACCCCAACGCCGAAAAAAATCGGCGTGGGGGTTCCCCCCAAGTCCACACCAGACCCTTGTCCGAGCACGCTACCCGGCCGGCCAGGAAAGGGGGGCGAGCGAGCGCGCCCCCCCTCCTGAGCCGTACCAGGCCGCGTGCCCTCAACATGGGGGGTGCCTTGGGGAAGGGGGGGCCGCGCGGCCCCCCCACCCCAAAGCACCTTGTCCCCATGTTGATGAGGACAAGGGCCTCTTCCCGACAACCCTGGCCGTTGGTTGTCGGGGTCTGCGGGCGGGGGGCTTATCGGAATCCGGGAGCCCCCTTTAAGAAGGGGGCCCCCGGATACCGGCCCCCCACCCTATGTGAATGAGTATGGGGTACAATGTACCCCTACCCATTCACCTGTGAACTAAAGTACAATAAAAAACACAACACAGAGAAAAAATATTTTATTGCACAGCTCCGGGGGTCTTCCGTCTTCGGGGGTCTTCTCGCCGGACTCCTCCGCTATGTGTGTGTAGCTCTTTTGCTAGCGGAGGAGTCCGGCTTTCTTCCTCCCCGCCGCCGGCCTCTTCTCCCGACTTCGGGGGTCTTGTCCCCCTCTTCGGTTCTTCTGCCGGGCCACCGCGCCTGGTCCGGTGGCCCGGTCTTCTGTCGCCGTCTTCCGTTCTTCTGTCGCCGCCTTCGGTTCTTCTGCCGGGCCACCGCGCCTTCTTGTAGCTCTTTTACAGGCGGTGGCCCGGTCTTCTGTCGCCGCCGCCGCCTTCCGTTCTTGTTCTTCTACTTGTTCTTCTTCTTCTCCTGGAGATGTTGACTCGACGAGCTCTCCGGCCGGAATGCCAGGGACACGCTCCGCTGCCACTTATATAGTGACAATGGGGCGGTGTCACATGGTATATGTCACATGGGTTGGTCACATGGGTTGATGTCACATGGGGACTATGACATCGTAAGGGGGCGGGGTCACCATGTGACCAACCCATGTGACATATACCATGTGACACCGCCCCATTGTCACTATATAAGTGACCGCACAGCGCGGCTCTGGCATTCCGGCCGGAGAGCTCGTCGAGTCAACATCTCCAGGAGAAGAAGAAGAACAAGAAGAAGAACAAGAACGGAAGGCGGCGGCGGCGACAGAAGACCGGGCCACCGCCTGTAAAAGAGCTACAAGAAGGCGCGGTGGCCCGGCAGAAGAACCGAAGGCGGCGACAGAAGAACGGAAGACGGCGACAGAAGACCGGGCCACCGGACCAGGCGCGGTGGCCCGGCAGAAGAACCGAAGAGGGGGACAAGACCCCCGAAGTCGGGAGAAGAGGCCGGCGGCGGGGAGGAAGAAAGCCGGACTCCTCCGCTAGCAAAAGAGCTACACACACATAGCGGAGGAGTCCGGCGAGAAGACCCCCGAAGACGGAAGACCCCCGGAGCTGTGCAATAAAATATTTTTTCTCTGTGTTGTGTTTTTTATTGTACTTTAGTTCACAGGTGAATGGGTAGGGGTACATTGTACCCCATACTCATTCACATAGGGTGGGGGGCCGGTATCCGGGGGCCCCCTTCTTAAAGGGGGCTCCCGGGTTCCGATAAGCCCCCCGCCCGCAGACCCCGACAACCAACGGCCAGGGTTGTCGGGAAGAGGCCCTTGTCCTCATCAACATGGGGACAAGGTGCTTTGGGGTGGGGGGGCCGCGCGGCCCCCCCTTCCCCAAGGCACCCCCCATGTTGAGGGCACGCGGCCTGGTACGGCTCAGGAGGGGGGGCGCGCTCGCTCGCCCCCCTTTCCTGGCCGGCCGGGTAGCGTGCTCGGACAAGGGTCTGGTGTGGACTTGGGGGGAACCCCCACGCCGATTTTTTTCGGCGTTGGGGTTCCCCTTTAAGCCCATTCCAGGCGGCGGAGCCCGCGACGTCTCCTTCGCGGGCCCCGCCTACCTGTACACGCGCTCGAAATGGGCGGATTTGCCTCCGCCTTACGTGGGCGAGTCCGTTCATTTCAAAAGTTGAGCGAACTGTTTGCCCAACCTTGTTCGTCAAACAGTCCGCTCGTGTGTGGGCAAGTCCGCTCATGCAAATTTTGAGCGGACTGTTTGATGAAACTGTTTGCCGAACAAGGTTGGGCGAACAGTCCGCCCGTGTGTACGCGGCCTATGACCATAGTCACCAAACAAACAATTGGTAACATACCACGCCGTGAAGGACTGAAATCCTGCAGCGGTCGCATGGTCCCCCTGCTCAAGAAAGCACATGTACAGGCCTGTCTGAAGTTTTCTAATGAACATCTGAATGATTCAGTGGAGAACTGGGTGAAAGTGTTGTGGTCAGAAGAGACCAAAATTGAGTTCTTTGACATCAACTCAACTTAGCCGTGTTTGGAGGTGGAGGAATGCTGCCTATGACCTAAAGAACACCATCCCCACCATCAAACATTGTGGAAACATTATGCTTTGGTGTTGTTTTTCTGCTACGGGGACAGGACAACTTCACTGCATAAAAGGGACAATGGACAGGGCCATGTACCATCAAATCTTGGATGAGAACCTCCTTCCCTCAGCCAGGGCATTCAAAATGGGTAGTGGATGGGTATTCCAGCATGACAATGACCCAAAACACACGGCCAAGGCAACAAAGGAGTGGCTCGAGAAAGAATCACATTAGGTTATTTTTGGGCTTACCGTAAGGCCCCTTTCACACTGGGGCGGTTTTAGAGGCGGTATGCGCCCGCTAGCGGGGTGGTTTTAACCCCCGCTAGCAGCCAAAAAAGGGTTAAAACCACTCACAAATCGCCGCTGCAGCGGCACTTTGCCGGCGGTATAGCTGCGCTGCCCCATTGTTTTCAATGGGCAGGAGTGGTTTAGGAGCGGTGAATACACTGCTACTTCACCACTCCAAAGATGCGGCTAGCAGGACTTTTTTCACCGTCCTGCTAGTGCACCGCTCCAGTGTGAAAGCCCTCCGGCTTTCACACTGGAGTGAAAGGGGCCGGTTTTTTCAGCCACTATTTTTAGCGCTGTATCGCATGAAAACCGCCCCAGTGTGAAAGGGGCCTTACCTTTTGTTCTCCTTGTTTCACATCTAGGGGATGTCCCATGGTAGATGGCCCAGTAACTTGAGACTGACAATAGATCCACTTGAATACATTTTATTTACAAAAACTCAAACCATTGAACAGTCTTTCAACTTAGGATCAGAGGGTTGGAAAGGAAAGTTCAGGTTCTCTCAATGTCAAAGTCCAAAAACGTTAAAGAACTTGCTTACTTTGACTGCATCCAGAGAATAGCCATTCGCAGCTGGATGAACACTCAGATTGGACAGTCCCTCTCTCACAAGGCCCAGCAGCCAACCAGGTGTTTACTCAGGAACAAAGTCTTTATCACCGACGTTGTTACAGAACATGTAGGGAAACTAAGCTGTAGAACACTTGTAGGATACCTGGATCTTTCAGCCTGCTTAGCGATATCCACAAGACCGGATTCTTTCTGTAACTTCAGCCCTTCCACGCTCTTGTTAAGAAAACCAACCCGTAAGTGGTGTTCTTCTAAAGAGTCCTCCTCTGGAATGCTCGAAGTAGAATGGGTCTCTCCTGAACCAGAGACAGCACCCATCCACCTTGGAATCCTTCCTTAGTTCCCTTGCCTTGGGCTAGCCAGGCCCGAGGCATCAAAGTCGGGTGGATCCGCACCCCAGGCCATAGCCTTCCTGGGGGCTAGACAGGAGGACCAGGACCATGTAATCAGTACAGCATACTGGACCTGAACCCCAAACCACGTGATGTCAGCATCTTAAATACCCTCTCCCAGAGGGCACAGCGAGAGGGCCACTCCCACTGATCTGACTCTGAGAGAGAGTAAATTAAATGCCCAACCAGACTATAGTTCCACGCCTGCCACCAGAGACAGTGCCCCCCTGTGGCCAGGCTGAACATCTCACAGCCCAGTCAAACTGACATAGAAGTAAAATTTAGGCAAATAGACCCAAACCAAACTGTAGTTTGGGTAAAGTTAAATTTTGAAAAACACATAGCGTGTGCTCTTCAGGAGCCCGCCGCTAAACACAGTACCAGTTTCTTTCAGCCAATCTGGCGGTACAGTGTGGTAGATGACCAGGGATGCATCCTCCAACTGAGTCTCCAGGCTCTTCCAGAGATACCAGCCTTGTTGCTCGGTCCTCTCCTGAATCGGTAGGCCCCAAGACTTTTGGGCCTACACTTTCAGTTGGCGAACCTCAGGCCAGCCGACCCCGAGACATAGAGAAAAGGCAGCACACACCCCAGAACAGGAGGGCCATGAGGTCAGGATAACGAACCCCAAAAATATGGCGCCTGTACCTTAAATACCCTTACCCAGAATGCACAGAGGTGAACCACTCCCACCGGGCTGTTTCTGAGTAAAAGGGGTACCCAATGCATTCAGCCTGTTGAATTTCCAACACTTACCGGTGGTGAGAGCGACACCCATGGCCAAGTGGAAACGAGCACAACCCAGCTAAACTGGTACAGAAACCAGGGCATAATTAGTCTAAGCCAAACTGCAGCTTCAGACAAACTTAAATTTACAAAAATAATAGCGTCTGTATTGAAAATACCAACGCTACAGTGATTATTAACGGGGGTTTCCTGAGACCAGGAATTTTTTTCAAGGGATCCTCTGTGTTGATAAGTATGAGAAAGGCTGTTTTAAAAGCACCCCTGTCAGTGTTAAATGGGTTATCTCAACCCTCTAACTTCCACTTTTGCTGGACAGCTTGATCCGATAAAGGAAGTTGAAAAATAACAGACTTACTGGCAGGATCACCAGGCCAAATGAAAAGAAAAAGCCTAAAAAAGAAAACCAATGCAGCCACCACATCTAAGAATCGGTAAGTTTCAATATATTACATTTTGTTTTCCAGTTTAATAATGTTTTACCACCTTCCCACCTGGCCTATAGCAAAATGACGGCGGTGGCTTTATCGTTCTGACTGGACGTCATATGATGTCCTGTGCATTGCGCCTGTCGTGCACACCCTGGGGCGCATCACTGATCAGGGTAAAGAGCCAATGACATAGGCTCTTTACCATGTAAGCGGTTGTGTCCAGTCACAGCCGATCACATGTAAACAAATGCCGGTTATCAGCATTTCCTGTCCTCAGCGCTGTCAGTGTCTGAGGAAAGGAAAGACGATAGTCGGCTTTCTAGTTACAGGGGATATTTACACTGATAGTCAGGGCAGCCCCATCAGTGCAGTATATCAGTGTCCATCAGTGCCCATCAGTGCAGCATATCAGTGCCCATCAGTACAGCTTATCACTGCCCTTCAGTGCTGCCTCATCAGTGCCCATCAGTGCAGCCGCAATAGTTCCATCAGTGCAGCCTCATCAGGGCCCATCAATACAGCCTCATTAGTGCCAATCAGTGGCCACCAGTGCAGCCTCATTAGTGACCATCAGTGCAGCTTCATCAGTACCCTTTAATGCAGCTTATCAGTGCCCATCAGTGCAGCTTATCAGTGCCCATCAGTGCCACCCCACCAGTGCAGCATATCAGTGCAGTATATCAGTGTCCATCAGTGCAACATATCAGTGCTTATTAGTGCCCATCAGTGCAGCATATCAGTGGCCATTAGTACCACCTCATCAGTGCCCATCAGTAAAGCCTCTTCAGTGCCCATTGGTGCAGCTTTGTCAGTACCTTTCAATGCAGCTTATCAGTGCAGCCTATCAGTGCCCATTAGTGCAGCCTCATCAGCACACATTAGTGAAGAAGAAAAATTGTATAACAGAAACAAAGAAAAAGTTTTTTGTTTTTTTTTTCCAAAATGTTCAGTCTTTTTCATTTGTTTAGCATAAATTAAAAAAAAAAAACTGTGGTGATTAAATACCACCAAAACAAAGCTATATTTGTGTAAAAAGAAATGATACAAATTTCATATGGGTACCGTGTTGCTTGACCACACAATTGTCATTTAAAATGAAAGTTGAAAATTGGCCTGGGCAGGAAGTGGGTGAAAGTGGCCAGTACTGACATGGTTAATTTTGTAAGGAAAAAAAAATGCTGATGTTTCTGCCATGATTTCCATGGCCATGTGTTACCGTTTGTTACAGCTCTTATCCCATTTCCTATCCTCTTGGTCATCATTGGTGTTTCTTCTTAACAATAAATATTTGGTTTGTCGGAACCATGGGAATAAGTGTAGAATGGCAGACAATGTAGTTGCTATTTAAATTACCTTACCTACCATGTTAAACAGGAAAAAATGACATCCGCATATCGTGTTTAAACACTCTGTCTGAGTCTCATCTATATTTAGCTTCTAGTACGCAGCCATTAGGACAACATTGGGTACAAAAACATGAAGCTGATAGAGCTGGAGTAGTTTTTAATTAAATGTTCCATTATGCAGCGTGTTAATCGACACCAACTTAGAAAAACATGACGTCAAGATTATAATATTGTCAGAACATGTAATCGCATTGTAATGACCTTTTCCGTTTAATTAGCTCCTTTTTTATGTTTGGTTATGATGGTTCTGTTTACTGGAGATTGATGTTGCACATACACTGTCATCCATGTGATGAATCACTGGTTTGGTAAATAACTAGAAGATTCGTCTTTTAGTACCCTCCTGGCATATTACTTAGAAAATTGAAAATGCATTCATTTAAATGTGTTTAACTAGTAAATGGCTTTATTTTTTGCAATCCAGAAAAATGCACTTTTGTTAAACATCAATGTAGCATCTATCATATTGCTACATGAGCCATTTGCAATTTAATGTTATTAAAATAATCTTTCCATTTCAGTTTGTTGCTGGCAATGATTTTCTGTAATTGAAAAAAAAAACTGCAAGTTTGTAGACAAGATTTTCCAGAATCTCATAATGTAGATGGGGAGTCCATTTAATTTTTAATACAGTTGAAGGCACATACCAGGTATCACAGCATCCACAGTCTGTGCCTCATATCCAAAATAAAGAGCAGCCTGGGGAATATCTCCGGTATTATTGTGTAACTGTCAGGTCACCTTGAGGCGAGGTGGCAGATGCACACCGTAGGGATCAGGAGTGCACCGCAAGGTTGTGGACCCTACGGCGGACTGCTGCGGACGGGAGACAGATCCCACTGGGGTTAGAGCGTAAGATTCCCTGGGGCGCGGAGTCTAAGGCCGCGTACACACGGGCGGACTGTCTGACGGACTTGGTCCGCTGAAACGTGTTTCAGCGGACAATCCGCTCGTGTGTGGGCTTCAGTGGACTTTTTCCGCGGACAGTCTGGCGGACTAAGTCTTTCGGAATTTCCATAATATTGTCCGTCCAAACTTGGTTTCAGCGGACAGTCCGCTCGTGAGTAGGCTACTTCGACGGACTAAGTATGGCGCATGCTCAGAAAGGATTTACACGGCGAAAGGTTGCATTGCAGTGTATTGGACGTTGTATTTCTAGTCCTGTCGTACGCGCAAGCTTTCGGCGGACTGTCTGTTCATCATGTGTGGTCAAGTCCGTTCATTCGAAAGTAGGACGCACTGTCTGTCGGATTGTCTGACGGACTTAGTTGGACGGATAGTCCGCCCGTGTGTACGCGGCCTAAGAGGCAGCAGGTGTTCACCAGTGCCTCTAGTGGTGAGGATGGACTTGGCTGCAACTGGCTCCAGGTCGCGACCCCCAGCTCACACCCACAGTAGGCAACAAGAGGATTGGGATAGTGAGGGACAAAGCCAAGGTCAGGATCACAGGCAAACAGGGATAATCAAAGACACGCCAAAGTCGGTAATGGAACAACAGAAGAGCACACAGCAGATAACAGGAAGCTAAACACACAAAGGAATACACAATGGTTGATCAGCCCTGTTGGCTTGCAGTGCACAGGTTAATATAAGGTTCCCTGATAGGGCCTGGGGTGGAGCCATGCTTAGAGGAGAGGTTATAAAAACCACCAGGTGGAAGTGGCTGGCCTCTTAGTCTGAACACATGAGGGGGGGTAAGCAAACAGGAAGATCACTGCATAACCATGACAGTACCCTCCCTCTTACGAGGCCTCCCCCTCCCCTGCCTGGGTCCAGGCTTAAAGGGAAACTCCAGATGGAACCTCCTTTGGCATCCCATTTTGAACAGGTTCAGGCCTCATTAGGACCCCCAGTTCAACAACCTCAACCGCTATCTGCTGTTGCACCTATCGCATCAGTCGCAGCCACACATTCGTTACAACTACCAGCTCTGGTCCATTTCTCTGGGGACTCCAAGGCTTGCAGGGGGTTCCTTAGCCAGTGCACAATTCATTTTGAACTGAAGGAATCGCATCATCTGGGTCTGATGCGATTCTTGGGTCTCAAGTCTGCGAACTGAGCCCTGCAACGGATCGACTGCAGGAAGCGGCACGTCAGCCGGGTCCATGGCTGATCAAACTGTCGGGTCACCTTGAGGTGAGGTGACAGATGCACACCGTAGGGATCAGGAGTGCACCGCAAGGTTGTGGACCCTACGGCGGACTGCTGCGGACGGGAGACAGATCCCACTGGGGTTAGAGCATAAGATTCCCTGGGGCGCGGAGTCTAAGAGCCAGCAAGTGTTCACCAGCTCCTCTAGTGGTGAGGATGGACTTGGCTGCAACTGGCTCCAGGTCACGACCCCCAGGGTCCACCAGCTCACACCCACAGTAGGCAACAGGAGGATAGGGATAGTGAGGGACAAAGCCAAGGTCAGGATCACAGGCAAACAGGGATAGTCAAAGACACGCCAAAGTCGGTAACGGAACAACAGAAGAGCACACAGCAGGTAACAGGAAGCTAAACACACAAAGGAATACACAATGGTTGATCAGCCCTGTTGGCTTGCAGTGCACAGGTTAATATAGGGTTCCCTGATAGGGCCTGGGGTGGAGCCATGCTTAGAGGAGAGGTTATAAAAACCACCAGGTGGAAGTGGCTGGCCTCTTAGTCTGAACACATGAGGGGAGGTAAGCAAACAGGAAGATCACTGCATAACCATGACAGTAACGGATGACATTTTGGACAAAGTGTCATTCATGTGTAAATATAGTTTTTTTTTTGCCTCAGAACGGTAATGGGGTTCTGAGGGTTAATTATGTAGGTTAACTTTGACATCAGTTTGGCTGGGCTGTGTTAGAGTTCTGCCTGGTCATGTGTACAGTGGGCTGCACATGACAGGCCAGAACCAGGCCTGGTTGGATATTTTGGGCATCAGCTTCCTCAGAGCCAATCAGTGGGTGTGCTGGGCCCCACTGAGGAGCCTGGGGAGGGGTACTTAAGATATTGAAGTCACATGTTATGGGTGGTTCGTTCGTGAGGCCCTAGTGGTCTGTTCCTGTTTCCTTGAACGGGGTAGCCCCGCGAGGGGTCTCGGAGCGTTTGACGCTCCGCAACATGCTTCTGCGTCACGATCCCTACCGTGTCTTTTAGGTGGCCTGGCGTGTTCGCACCCCAAGTGGCTCTGGGTGGTATTGAACTAATGACTGTTCCTGCTCCTGTTTCTTTACCTCTGAGCCACACCTCAGTTCTATTCAGCCTTCTTTTCAGCCATGCCTAGTTTGGCATAAAGTACTGTGGGCAATTCTGTTTGTACCTGTCCCTCTTGGATCAGCTGTGGCAGGTTACCTAATCAGCTGGGTATAAAACACTGCCTCACTCTGAGGGCTTGGTCAGTTCATTGTCTCTTGTCGCCAAAAGGTTCCTGTGTTCCTGTGTTCCAAGACTGACCCTGGCTTGTATTTAGTTTATTCTGACTTCTGGAATCCCGGACAACGGCTTTACTTCAACTATCCAACAAGGTCCATCCTTAGAAGTGCCTGGTTATTAAGTTGGGAAGGACATTGACGAATCTAAGTTTTTCCAGTACTCTCAAGGAGACAGAGAACATTCCAGGTACTGAGGAAAAAGGTTCCTGTTCACTTTCAGTTACCACTTGTTCAAGGTCAGAGATTTTACAAGTTCTAAATCAAAGTGCTGCTGCCATAATCTCTGGCTAGAGATTTGTTCAGCCTTGAAGTGCCCAGCTGCGAGTGGCTACTCCCTGGGTGGTACTAGAGTACTGCAGTTCAAGGTGCCTGAGTTTCTTCACCCTTGCGCTCTGTTCCTATATGAGACTGTGTTGTTGGATGTTACCCCTGCAAAATAAAACCTTTCAAAAGGATTTTATTGGTGTCAGCATCCAAAGTTGTTGGGTATCAACCTTGGGAACCCCTAGACGTGGAAGAACAAGCCAAGCGGAGGTAACCGGTAAGCCCAAAAAGTTAAGGCCGCCCTTATGGCCACTACAATTGCATATCACAACAAGATACAGCACCAATCTTAAAGTGTACCAAAACAAACTACAGTAGTACCTTGGATTACAAGTATAATCCGTTCCAGAAGAATGCTTGTAATCCAAAGCACTCGTATATCAAAGGGAGTTTCCTCATAGGAATCAATGGAAACTCAGATAATTCGTTCCACAGCCACTGCTTTTCTATGCAGCACCAAATGTGGCCAGAGGTGGGGGGAGGGGTGGTGCACTGGAGACACTGGGAGACACTCAGGAACGGAGTGTTTCATTTCTGAGTGTCTCCGAGCGGCTCCAAGTGTCTTCGAGAGGCTCCGCACCTCTGGCCAAATGCGGTAATGCACACCCCAGAGGCTTGAGTCATGCTTGTCTTGCGAGACAACGCTCACAAACCGAGTTAGAATTAAAAAAATAAAACCGCTCGTATTGCAAAACGCTTGTAAACCACATTACTCACAATCCAAGGTTTTACTGTATTTAAAAATCTGAAATCAAACAAATACTATATCAAAGGTAATATTATGTGTTGCTAGCTAACACACTGCATACTGCATACAGTTTAGTTATATCTCACTGCAGCCCGTTCCTGGTGTACTGTTTCAAATATATGGCAGGCAGGTGATTCAGTTAGCTGCAGTGTATTTAATATATATATATATATATATATATATATATATATATATATATATATATATATATATATATCCACTGCATACAGTTTAGCTATATCTCACTGCAGGCCGTTCCTTGTTTACTGTTTCTAATATACTTAGAGTATACTAATATACTCTAATATTCAGTATACTGTGCACCCATAGTGCAGTTGCTACTATTTTTCTGGTGGTGTACCTAATACAGTACACCCATAGTTGTTGTTACACTTCTGTTGGTGTACACAGTACCGTGCACCCCTAGTGCATTTGCTACTACTTTCCTGGTGGTGTACACAACACAATATATACAGTGCACCCATAGATGTTATTAAACTTCTGTTGGTGTGCACAGTACTGTGCACCCCTAGTGCAGTTGCTACTACACAGTACACAATACAGTGTAGTGTGCTTTTGCTAAACAAAATTTACAGCATGTCCGGAAGGCCATCATTTTTTCTGCCCCTGTTTAACAGGGGCGCTTAATTACAATTTTTGATTTAATATTTCACAGCAGGGCCTGTTCCTGCGCTCAACAAAAGTATCTGTGAGGCTTTACAGTGTTGTGCCACCACTGTCTAAGGCCCTATTTTTATCCCCCTGTTTAACAGGGGCATGTAATTACAATTCTTGATATATTATTTTACAGCAGTGCCCACCAAGAGTAACTGTGAGGGCTTACAGTGTTCTGGTACCACCAACACCTAAGAATTTTATGAAGAGTGTATAGGGCAGACCGTATAGTATATACAGGCGGTTCCCAATTTTCAAACATCCGACTTACAAACGACTCCTACTTACAAACGAAGGGACACAACAAGAAAGTGAGAGAAAATTTACCCCTAGGAAGGGAAATTCTCTCCTGTAAGGCCCCATACACACTATCAGTTTTTCTGCTGAGTTTTTCCGTCAGATTTACCAAAACAATATAATATGAGGATAACCTTACGAGTTTCAATTTGTATGCAATCAGGCAGGCCCTTGCACTACATGGTTTTGGTAAACCTGAAGGAAAAACTCAGCAGAAAAACTGATAGTGTGTATGAGGCTTAAGGCAACATTACATGACAGCCGCAATTAGTTTTAAATTACTTTTATGCCGTGTACACACGACTGGACTTTTTGACAGCAAAGGTCAGACGGAACGAATCTATCGGACAATTCGATCGTGTGTGGGCTTCATCGGACCTTTGCTGTCCAAAAATCTGCCGGACTTTAGAAATAGAACATGTTTCAAATTTTTCCCCCGGAACTCCGCCGGACCCCGTTCCTATCAAGAAATCTGTTCGCCTGTATGCTAGTCCGACGGACAAAAAGCTATGCTAGGGCAGCTATTGGCTTCTTGCTATGAACCTCCTTATTCGGGGGTGGCACTTTATGACACTGATGGGTGGCATTGCTGGGCATTACTCAATTAATTTGTTACTTAACCACTTCAGCCCCGGACCAATTATCGGCCTAAGGACCAGAGGTCTTTTTACAATTTCGCACTGCACTGCTTTAACTGGTAATTGCGCGGTCATGCAATGTTGTACCCAAACGAAATTTGCGTCCTTTTCTTCCCACAAATAGAGCTTTCTTTTGATGGTATTTGATTGCCTCTGCGATTTTTATTTTTTTGCGATATAAATGGAAAAAGACCGAAAATTTTGAGAAAAAAAGATATTTTCTACTTTTTGTTATAAGAAAAATTGAATAAACTCAATTTTAGTCATGCATTTAGGGCAAAATTTATTCAGCCACATGTCTTTAGTAAAAAAAAATGTCAATAAGCGTATATTTATTTAATTTGCGCAAAAGTTATAGCGTCTACAAACTAGAGTACATTTTCTGGAATTTACACAGCTTTTAATTTATGACTGCCTATCTCATTTCTTGAGGTGCTAAAATGGCAGGGCAGTACAAATCCCCCCCAAATGACCCCATTTTGGAAAGTAGACAAGGAAATTGCTGAGGGGCATGTTGAGCCCATTGAATATTTTTTTTTTTGTCCCAAGTGATTGAATAATGACACAAAAAAAAAAAAGTTTACAAAAAGTTGTCACTAAATGATATATTGCTCACACATGCCATAGTTATATGTTGAATTGCACCCCAAAACATATTCTGCTGCTTCTCCTGAGTACGGGGATACCACATATGTGGGACTTTTTGGGAGTCTAGCCGCGTACGGCACCCCGAAAACCAATCACTGCCTTCAGGATTTCTAAGGATGCAAATTTTTGATTTCACTCCTCACTACCTATCAGTTTCGAAGGCCATAAAATGGCAAAATAACACAAAACCTCCCCAAATGACCCCATTTTGGAAAGTAGACGCCCCAAGCTATTTACTGAGAGGCATGTTGAGTCCATTAAATATTTTATATTTTACCACAAGTTGCAGGAATATTACAATTTTTTTTTTTTTTTTTGCAGAAAGTTGTCACTAAATGATATATTGCTCACACATGCTATGGGCATAAGTGAAATTACACCCCAAAATAAATTCTGCTGCTTCTCCCGAGTACGGGGATACCACATGTGGGGGACTTTTTGGGAGCCTAGCCATGTACGGGACCCCGAAAACCAAGCACTGCTTTCCGGATTTAAATATAAAACGCTACCAAAAAAAACTGTTAGCGATCGCAGGGATCAGGCCTGACTCTGCGAACGCTGCAGTTATGTGTTTAGCGTTTTGTAAGTGACAGTGATTGATCGATACTGCACTTGGGTGGGCTGGGCGGAGGGGAAAAACGCAGGTGCTAGCAGGTATCTGGGCTGATCCCGCTAACAATGCGTTTTTTTGGAACCCTAAACTGCTGGGGACGCTAGTATAAATCTGATCAGATCAGATATTGATCTGTTTAGATTCTATACCCCTACGGGAGGTTTATGCTTTGCGCATGGGTGTTAACGGTACTGGCACTAACCTAGCGCTGCCTGGGGCGATGCAGACCCTGACCCTAAAACCTAATTGATATCACCCGACGGGTGATCAGGGGGTTAAACCTTTATTGGGTAATAAATGGCGGGTGCCCTGATGCTATAAAAAGCCAACTAACTAACCAGAGTCACCCGTAACACTTATACGGTGATCACTGGTGAAAGGGTTAACTAGGAGCAATCAGGGGGTTCAAATTTTTATTAGGTAGTATATGGGGGTCCCTGATGCTATATAAAAACCTGACGGGGAACCTAAATAACTAACTGGCTAACCAGCGTCACCAGTGACACTTATACGGTGATCGCTGGTGAAAGGGTTAACTAGGGGCAATCAGGGGGTTAAAAACATTATTGGGTAGTATATGGGGGTACCTAGCGCTATAAAAACCTGGCGGTGAACCTAAAAAAATAACTAGCTACCTAGCGACACCAGTGACACTAATGCAGCGATCAGAAAAATGATTGCTTAGTGACACGGGCAAAAGGGGGTGAAAGGGTTAACTGGGGCAATCAGGGGGTTAAAACCATTATTGGGTAGTATATTGGGGTACCTAGCACTATAAAAACCTGGCAGTGAACCTAAAAAAATAACTAGCTACTTAGCGGCACCAGTGACACTAATGCAGCGATCAGAAAAACGATCGCTGATGCCGCGTACACACGATCAAACAATCCGATGGAAAAGTCCGGCAAACTCAAGTCCGCCAAACAATCCCCCCGTGTGTAGCCTCCGGCATACTTTTTTGACCCGAAAGTACGGCGGACTTAGAATGCCGTGTTGCACACCGATCTGCCCGCCGTACTCGCATTTCGGCGGACAATCCGGCCGTGTGTGTGCCAGTCCGCCGTACTTTTGAAATGAGCAGACTTTTCCCCGCCCGGAGAAAAGTCCGCTCATTTCGAGCGGGTCTCCAGGTAGGCGGGGCCCGCAAAGGAGACGTCGCTGGCCCCGCCGCCTGGTATGGACTTAAAGGGGAACCCCCCAAGTCCACAACAGACATGTTGGACATGTTGACTCGACGCTCTCTCCGGCCACAATGCCAGGGACGCGCTGCGTGGCCACTTATATAGGGACAAGGGGCGGTGTCACATGGCTTTATGTCACATGGGTTGGTGTCACATGGTGACCCCGCCCCCTTACGATGTCACAGTCCCCATGTGACATCAACCCATGTGACCAACCCATGTGACATAAAGCCATGTGACACCGCCCCTTGTCCCTATATAAGTGGCCGCGCAGCGCGTCCCTGGCATTGTGGCCGGAGAGAGTGTCGAGTCAACATCTCCAGGAGAAGAAGGAGAAGAAGAAGAAGAAGAAGAACGGAAGGCGGCGGCAACAGAAGACCGGGCCACCGCCTGTAAAAGAGCTATAAGAAGGCGCGGTGGCCCGGCAGAAGAACCGAAGAGGGGGACAAGACCCCCGAAGTCGGGAGAAGAGGCCGGCGGCGAGGAAGAAAGCCGGACTCCTCCGCTAGCAAAAGAGCTACAAGAAGATAGCGGAGGAGTCCGGCGAGAAGACGGAAGACCCCCGGAGCTGTGCAATAAAGTATTTTATCTCGTGTGTTGTGTTTTTTTTTGTACTTTTATTTTACAGGTGAATGGGTAGGGGTACATTGTACCCCATACTCATTCACATAGGGTGGGGGGCCGGTATCCGGGGGCCCCCTTATTAAAGGGGGCTCCCGGATTCCGATAAGCCCCCCGCCCGCAGACCCCGACAACCAACGGCCAGGGTTGTCGGGAAGAGGCCCTTGTCCTCATCAACATGGGGACAAGGTGCTTTGGGGTGGGGGGCCGCTCGCTCGCCCCCCTTTCCTGGCCGGCCGGGTAGCGTGCTCGGACAAGGGTCTGTTGTGGACTTGGGGGGGACCCCCACGCCGATTTTTTTTTGCCGTTGGGGGTTCCCCTTTAAGTCCATACCAGGCGGCGGGGCCAGCGACGTCTCCTTCGCGGGCCCCGCCTACCTGGAGACGCGCTCGAAATGAGCGGACTTTCCTCCGCGTGTGTGGGCGAGTCCGTTCATTTCGAAAGTACGGCGGACTTAGTACACCGTATTAGTCCGCTGAAAAAGTGCCGTGTGTGGGCAAGTAGCCCGTTCGGAAATTCCGACGGACAGTCTGGCGGACGTCCACCAGACTAAGTACGTCGGACAGACGGCTACATGTGTACGCGGCTTGAGTGACACTGGCAAAAGGGGGTGAAAGGATTAACTCTAGGGGCAATCAGGGGGTTAAACCTCTATTGGGGGGGGGTAGGGGGCTACCCTGGACCTAACATTAACTGCCCTGACAGTTTTTACTGTCACAACTGACACTAAATGCAGTGATCAGAAATAAATGATCACTGCAATCAGTGACACTGTGACTGGGAGGGGGGGATCGGGGGGGTGATCGGGGGGGGGGGTTTGTGTGCCTGTGTGTGCCTACATGTCAGTGTAGTGTTGGTGCACACTTACTTTCACTGTTCTCCTCGTAGTCCGGTCAAAAAGACCGCCCCAAGGAGAATGACATCACTTCCTCCCTGCCTGTGTTTACTATACACAGCGGGGGAAGCTTCTCATTCGCCAGGAGCGATCGAGAGGGGATGGCCAGAAACCAACGGCCTCATCCCGGATCGTTCCTGCAGCGAAACGGACCGCCGCATCCAGCGGGAGGGGTCCGATTGGACCCCCCACCCGCTGGAAGGCGAACACATACATGTATGTGCTTGTGCCTGTCGGTGCCATTGCACCAACGTACATTACCATGCGGCGGTCCTTTAGTGGTTAATGGTGCCAGCCAGTGCCCATTTGTGGCTGGGCACCACCGATTGCCGCAATGCGCCACCCCAAGGGCGCGCGGTGGCTGTTATCCTGAAGGACGTTATATGACGCCCAGTCGGCTGACATTTTGCTATAGGCCGGACGGGCAGTGGTTAAACTAGTGGGTACAAGATGCTTTGTGTTTGGTATTGGACTGTGGCTAACATGCCCTAAAGGCAGCCAGCTATGTTGAGTGCATGTGGCCCTGTATAAGTTCAGCAGGGGGTTGGGCGGTCGCTCTTCTAGCCCCTTTCCTAGCTGGCCCTGTTTTATGCTCTGAAAAAGGATGTGGTTTGGATTGGTGAAGGCAGCTCACAGCCTTTTGAGAATAGCGTGGAGTGTGGAGTTCCCCTTTAAAAACAAAAGCTAGCCCATGGAAATCCTATGTATTAGAGGGGGAAGGTTAAATGCCCTTTTAGGAGGAGCTAGAGGAGCGAAAGTCTTTTTACATAATTTTAACAAGGTGCATGTCACATGTTGCCACATCTAACATGCTAACATGCCCTGTGTGCAAATATCCTTAAAAAAATACATAAAGGTGAACAAGCGTAAAAAAAAAAAAAAAAAAAATGTCAAGTTTAGAGGTGTACATTTACTAAAATTTTGGCTGCGCAGTGAACAAACGCGCGTAAACGAGCGCAACAGCCGCTTGTGCATGCACACTGCTTACATTGATCTCACGCAGTTCTAAACCTACTCGCGGGCACAGCAGGCTTTCTCTGGAAAAGTTACGTTCTCATTCTATTTTGGGCATATTTGTTACTTAGGCAGTTGTTACTAAACCTCATATCACCCCATAATATTGGCACCTCCATCTTCTGTATTGATTTGGAAATGTTGAGATTGCTATAGTAAATGGGGGATTTGCACTCTGTTACCGGCTCATCATTTAGTAAATATGGAAGTGTGCATTTCGCCTCGCCGTGCGCCTCTACTGATGGTGCACGGCTTTTGTAAATCACCCCCATAGTGTCTGGTACCACATTCTTAAGAAAGTGTGCTTTCCTGAAATGCACAAATGTGAACCTAGCCTTATGCCCTGTACACACGACCGGTTTTCCCTTCGAAATAAACTCTGAAGGTTTTTCCGAAGGAGTTCCACCGGAATTCCGCTGAAACTGTCCTGCGTACACACGATCACACCAAAGTCTGATTGTCAAGAGCGCGGTGACGTACAGCACGTACGACGGGACTAGAAAAAGGAAGTTCAATAGCCAGTAGCCAATAGCTTCCGCCTCGTACTTGCTTCAGAGCATACGTCGTCTTTGGTCTGTCGGAACAGCATGTAGACAAACGTTTTTTTCCGATAGGAATTGGTTCCGTCGGAAATATTTAGAACATGTTCTATTTCTAGGTTCATCAGAATTTTCGGGGAAAAAAAAAGTCAGATGAGCCATACGCACGATCAGAATATACGATGAAAAGCTTCCGTCTGACTTTTTCTGTCGGACATTCCTCTCGTGTGTACGTGGCATTAGATCTGTAGCAATTCATATGTTTTTCAAGTGGATTTTTATCTTCTTATGAATTGTGACAGAAACATTGAATTTACATGTTAACAGGTCAGAATATTGTTAATGATACTTATGACATAGCAAAATAATTATTTATGAAAGAATTGTTTTCAGAGAAAAAAATAAAGAAAATGAAGGCGTTTATATGGTCTTTACAAAGTTACTTGTAAGAATTAGATTGTGACTTGGTGCTGAAATTAAAGTTTTAAAAAAGAAATGAAAATGTCATTATATGGATCACTGTTGCCAAAAAATATGGAATTCCTATAACTTTATGCAATTAATACTTGTAATGATTTTGTTTAACATTTGTATGCACACTAAGCTGTCCCGCAAAACAAAACCAACAGACAGTATGACACACAGATGTGATGAATAGCACACAATAAAAATACCTTGACATATTGTTGGTTTTGTTCCATGACATCACGATGCATGTATATTATTGATTGTACTTGCTTTTTCCTTGGACAGCACATACTCATTTGTCTCTTCTTTTAGACATCTTTTTGCATAGTTGGCATGACAGTATTGTCAAACGCGTATATACAGTAGGAGAGCTCTCCTTGAGACAAGAGATCTGGTGGGGAATTTAGTACACCATGGTATGTAATGTATTTGCAGCGATACTCTCAAAGGGCCTTCTGGTTGGTGATGATGATAAAAGGTCTCCCCTACTAGTGCAGAGGCTGCCAGCACATACAAAGTTCAAGCACACTGACACAAGGAGCAGTCTAGAGGAATGGCTTTTTCTGTGATCTATTGCTAGAAACTTTAGCAATGCGGAGGGTGTAGGGCAGTGATGGTGAACCTTGGCACACCAGATATTTTGGAACTACGCTTTACATGATGCTCACCTACACTGCAGAGTGCATGAGCATCATGGAAAATGAAGTTCCAAAACATCTGGGGTGCCAAGATTCACCATCACTGGTGTAGGGTATAGGATAATTTAGACTATAAGGTGAAATAAGAGTACATTCTTCACTTCAGATTACATTCCCCTTTTCAAGTGAATAGAGAAAAGGCTTGATTTAGGGACCCCATGAAAGAAGAACTACTTGGCCCAGATTTCCCAATAGCACACATTCACCAGGATCTTGTGGAACAGTCAGTATTCACCAAACCAAGGAGCAGCTGTACCCATTCAACTTCCTCCAGGTGCCTTCTAGCAAGGTTCTGCAGACTGGATCCCTCAAGGGGTAACTTGGGGTGTTGAAGTCCACCTTAGTTGTAGGTCCTTTAACTCTGCCACAGCTACAAAGATACATAGTTATTCTGGTAGAAAAAAGACACTAGTTCATCCAGTTCAACAAACAAATGTACATTTAGGAAATAATCTAGGCCTTTCTTAAAACAATCTACTGAGCTGGCCAGAACCAACTCATGAGAACCAACTATTCCACATTTTCATAGCTCTCACTATGAAGAAGCCTTTCCTTTGGAGATTAAATCCCTTTTCCTACAGATGTAATGAGTGCCCCCTTGTCCTCTGCGTCGTGTTAACCAATGACATCAGAAAGCTTCTAATTCACTCCCTGGTCATCTCCCGCCTCAACTTCTCCAACTCCCTCCTCATTGGATTACCTTTCCATAGGCTAGCCTCCCTTCAGTCCATCATGAATGCTGCTGACAGACTCATCCACTTTACCAATCTCTTAATGTCTGTAATCTCTCTCTGCCAATCTCGCTACTGGCTTCTGCTCACCCAACACATAAAATTCAAAATACTAACAACTTACAAAGCCATCTACAACTCTACCCCCAGCTACATCACTAACCGGATCTCAAAATATCAAACAAAATGCTCTCTTCGGTCTTCCAAGACCTCCTGCTCTCTAGCCCCCTTGTCACCTCCACACATGCTCACCTCCAGGACTTCTCCCGAGCTTCTCCCTCCTTTGGAACTCCCTACCCCAATCTGTCCGACTATCTCCAAATGTATCCATCTTTAGACGATCCACGAAAACCCTTCTCTTTAAAGAAGCCTATCCTGCTTATAACTAATATATAGCATTTTTACTTTATCCATCAGCCAATCTCCCACATTTATTACCTTTTGTATCACTGGACCCTCCCTCTTAGATTGTTACTGTAATGTCTGCCTTAATTTTGTAAAATGCTGCGCAAACTATTGGCGCTATATAAATCCTGTATAATAATAATAATTTTAATAATATGAATTCCGTAATCCTAAATTTGATTTGTTCCAATGGGATGCTATGCTTGCCACACATTTAAAATTGATACTAAACACACACTGTTTAATTTACATTGTCCCTTCTATTTCTGTATATGGATGATGTCACCGTTTATGAACATCAGATGAGCCCTGCATCTTGTGCAATATCCTCTCCTGTACCCTGCGGTACTCCTGAGCCCCGCGCCCTGTACAATATGCTCTCCTGAGACCTGCATGATATGCACTGCTAAGCCCACCTGTGCAATATGGTTTTGGTAAATCTAAAGGAAATCTATAGAAGAAAATTGTATAATATATGGCCAGCTTAACACCATGGATGTGTGTACATTTTTTCCCCCATTGACACTGATATCAATCAGCGCTCTTTTTGCTCTTACCAAAAGCACTGGTGCAGGGGCATTTTCTTTCTTCCAGTTACACCCGAGACACAGGGCCATTTTTTCCTTCCACTCACTTCCATTTACTGACATTGCTGACACATTGGTATCAGTGATGTCACCACCAACATAGGACATTTGTTTTCTTCACCCCATATTTGTGCACCTATTTTAAACTCTTAAGTTCACTGCAGTGTACCACAAACATGGGTACTATTTATTTGCATGCCATATACATTATTCACATTCAGCGCACGGTCGCTATTGGCCCCATCCCCCTCTCCATCTATGGGAAGGGGGGAGCCCCGATCACTGGATGACCTTGTTCCATCCCTGTCCCACCCTACTCTTAAACCTCCTATTTTGAATTATTTCTAACTGTACTGTATCCTTTTACTTTGTAAGTGCTGTGCAATCCAACGGTGCTATAATAATCCTGTTGTAGAGCCACCCCGTAAGGACCGCTAGATGTTTGGATTTTCCCTTACATGCACAGCCAGGCAACAGGAATTTTTCAGCACTCGCTCAGGCTTCAAGAACCAGTCCAGGGTGTTTTGTTTCGGTTTATTAGGGGATAAACTTGGATAGGTAAGGGAAACCATGGGATGCCCAGAACTGTAACTTGAATACAAACTGAGAACTTGATAATGTCTCTGGCTGCTAAAAGTCGCTATGCTGTCCTCCCATAGGATTAACTGGTCAGCTCAACTGGTAGCAGAATAAAAAAAAGGTTTGAAACTCTAGATGCAGATGCTGATTCCGTAGAAACAACTAAAGCACCTGGCTGTTTCTTAGATAGTTACATAGTAGGTGAGGTTGAAAAAAGACACAAGCCCATCAAGTCCAATTCATGTGTGTGATTATATGTCAGTATTACATTGTATATCCCTGTATGTTGCGGTCATTCAGGTGTTTATCTAATAGTTTCTTGAAACTATCGATGCTCCCCACTGAGACCACGGCCTGTGGAAGGGGATTCCACATCCTTGCTGCTCTTACAGTAAAGAACCCTCTACATAGTTTAAGGTTAAAGTCTTTTGTTCTAATTTTAATGAGTGGCCACGAATCTTGTTAAACTCCCTTCTGCGAAAAAGTTTTATCCCTATTGTGGGGTCACCAGTATGGTATTTGTATATTGAAATCATATCCCCTCTCAAGCGTCTCTTCTCCAGAGAGAATAAGTTCAGTGCTCGCAACCTTTTCTCATAACTAATATCCTCCAGGCCCTTTATTAGCTATGTTGCCCTTCTTTGTGCCCAGAACTGGACAGCATACTCTAGGTGCAGCGGGACCGGAGTCTCGTAGAGCGGGAGAATTATCGTTTTATCTCTGGAGTTGATTCCCTTTTCAATGCATGCCAATATTCTGTTTGCTTTGTTAGCAGCAGCCTGGCATTGCATGCCATTGTTGAGCCTGTCATCAACTAGGACCTCCAGGTCCTTTTCTGTCCTAGATTCCCCCAGAGGTTCTCCCCCCAGTGTATAGATTGCATTCATATTTTTTCCCTCCAAATGCATTATTTTACATTTTTCTACATTGAACCTCATTTGCCATGTAGTTGCCCACCAAATGAATTTGTTCAGACCTTTTTGCAAGGTTTCCACATCCTGTGGAGAAGTTATTGCCCTGCTTAGCTTAGTATCATCCACAAATACAGAGATTGAACTGTTTACCCCATCCTCCAGGTCGTTTATGAACAAATTAAATAGGATTGGTCCCAGCACAGAACCCTGGGGGGCGCCACTACCCTCACCTGACCATTCAGAGTATTCTGCATTTATCACCACCCTCTGAACTCGCCCTTGTAGCCAGTTTTCAATCCATGTACTCACCCTATGGTCCATGCCAATGGACCATATTTTGTACAGTAAACGTTTATGGGGAATTGTGTGAATTGCTTTTGTAAAATCCAGATACACCACGTCCATGGGCCTTCCTTTATCTAGATGGCAAGTCACCTCCTCATAGAATATTAATAGATTGGTTTGGCAAGAACGATTATTCATGAATCCATGCTGATGACTGCTAATGATACCGTTCTCATTACTAAAATCTTGTATATAGTCCCTTATTATCCCCTCCAAACGTTGACATACTATTGATGTTAGACTAACTGGTCTGTAATTCCCAGGGGGATGTATTTTGGGCCCTTTTTAAATATTGGTGCTACATTGGCTTTTCTCCAATCAGCTGGAACCATTCCAGTCAGTAGACTTTCAGTAAAAATTAGGAACAATGGTCTGGCAATTACTTGACTGAGTTCCCTAAGTACCCTTGGGTGCAAGCCACCTTGTTCCTGTGATTTATTAATGTTAAGTTTCCCAAGTCTAATTTTAATTGTGTCCTCTGTTAACCTTGGAGGTACTCCCTGTGATTTGTCATGAGGATAAACATTGCAGTTTTGATTACTGAAGCCCCTCGATTCCCTCATGAAAAACGAGGAGAAGAATAAATTCAATACCTTCGCCATCTCCACATCCTTTGTAATCAGATGTCCTTCCTCATTCTTTTTGGGGCCAATATTTGTCTGTCCTCCCTTTTTTACTGTTTACATACTTAAAGAATTTCTTGGGATTTTTTTTACTCTCCTCCGCTATGTGTCTTTCATTTTCTATCTTAGCCGTCCTTATTGCACCCTTACATTTCTTGTTGCATTCTTTATAAAGTCTGAATGCTGATGATGATCCCTCGACCTTGTGTTTTTTTGAAGGCCTTCTTCTTTGCTTTTATATGCATTCTTACATTGTAGTTAAGCCATCCAGGACTTTTGTTCGCTCTTTTACATGTATTACCCAATGGGATGCATTGGCTAATGCCCTTATTTAATATGCTCTTAAAGCAAACCCATCTCTCCTCAGTGTTCTTTGTTCCTAAGATTTTATCCCAATTTATGCCTTCTAGCAAGGCTCGTAGTTTAGGGAAGTTGGCTCTTTTGAAATTCAGTGTCTTTGTATTCCCCTTATGTTTCCTATTTGTGTGATTTATACTGAAGCCAATTGACCGGTGATAACTGTTACCTAAATTGCCCCGCATTTCCACATCTGTGATCAGGTCTGTATTGTTGGTAATCAGTAGATCCAGTAACGCTTTATTTCTAGTTGGTGCGTCTACCATCTGACCCATAAAATTGTCATGCAAGACGTTTAGGAACTGGCGAACCTTAGATGAATGAGCGAAATGAGTCCATGAGTCCATGACCAAATGAGTCGCTACCTCATGGACAAAAACCTTCTCGACCCCCTACAGTCTGGCTTCCGCCCACAACATTCTACTGAAACTGCCCTACTTAAACTCACTAATGACCTACTAACTGCCAAAACCAACGGCCACTACTCCATACTCATACTTTTAGACCTCTCTGCTGCCTTTGACACAGTTGACCACCTGCTCCTCCTCCGCAAATTACACTCCCTTGGTCTCAGCGATTCTGCTTTATCCTGGTTTTCCTCCTACCTATCTCAGCACACTTTCAGTGTCACCTACAACTCCATCTCCTCCGCTCCCCTTCCTCTTTCTGTTGGGGTACCCCAAGGTTCTGTCCTAGGGCCCCTCCTATTCTCGCTCTATACCCCTTCCCTGGGCCAGTTGATAACCTCCCATGGTTTCCAATACCACCTCTATGCCAACGACACCCAGATATATCTCTCCACTCCTCAACTCACCCTCTCAATCTCCTCACAGATCTCAAACTTACTGAATGACATATCAGTATGGATGTCACACCACTTCCTCAAACTCAATCTTTCTAAAACTGAGCTTGTTATATTTCCTCCTTCACGACCCCCCCGTGACTTCACCATTAACATCAACAACACAACCATTGGTCCCTCCACACAAGCCAGGGTCCTGGGTGTAATCCTTGACTCTGACCTTTCCTTCAGCCCCCATATCCAATCACTGGCTAAATCCTGCCGCCTTCACCTCCGCAACATCTCCAGAATTCGACCCTTCCTGACTAATGACACCACAAAGCAACTCGTTCACTCCTTGATTATTTCCCGCCTTGATTACTGCAACTCTCTCCTTAATGGCCTACCCTTAAAGAGGAAGTAAACCCTGATGAGTTTACTTCCTCTTTCATTCCCTGCAAAGGCAAAGCATAATGGACTACTATGCATCGCATAGTAGTCCATTATGTGTCACTTACCTGACACAGGAGCCAGCGATGTCACCAATGTCCCCTGTAGTCCGGCGCATCCATCTTCTCTGTGGGGTCTCGCTGCTCCGCCGCTGTCATTCGGCAAAACCGCGATTACGTCACTCCCGCGCATGCGCACGGGAGCCGACACGCGCGGCATCTTCGCCGTTGACGATACCGCACTCAGTGCGCCTGAGCGCCGCTGCCTATGGCGCATGCGCCGTAGACAGCGGTGCCTGTCTTTCGGCAAATATCTCCTAAACCGTGTAGGTTTAGGAGATATTTCTTGGACCTACAGGTAAGCCTTAATCTAGGCTTACCTGTAGGTCAAATTGTGTTGTAAGGGTTTACAACCACTTTAAGCAGGCTATCCCCCTTCAGTCTGTTATGAATGCTGCTGCTAGACTAATACACCTCACTAATCGATCCGTGACTGCTGCCCCTCTCTGCCAATCCCTTCACTGGCTTCCCCTACCCCACCGTGTAAAATTCAAAATGCTAACCATAACATATAAAGCCATCCACAACATCGCCCCCATCTACATCACCAACCTCATCTGCAGATATCGCCCAAATCGTCCTCTCCGCTCCTCCCAGGACCTCCTGCTTTCTATCTCCCTTGTTACCTCCTCTCATGCTCGCCTTCAAGACTTCTCCAGAGTCTCTCCCATCCTCTGGAACTCCCTGCCCCAGTCTGTCCGATCGGCCCCTACCCTGTCCACCTTTAGGAGCTCCCTGGAAACTCATTTATTCAGGGAAGCCTAACCCACACCCACCTACGTGTCTCTGAGCCACCCCCATCAAATCATTCTCTGCAGCTATTACCTTTGTACCACCACCCCCTCCCTTTAGAATGTAAGCTCTACAAGCAGGGCCCTCCTGTACCTTTTGTATTGTACTGTAATTGTGTTGTCCCCCCCTATACATTGTAAAGTGCTGCGTAAACTGTTGACGCTATATAAATTGTGTATAATAATATAATAATGAGCGGTTCCCTCCGCCCAGTCTATGTCTGGATAGTTAAAATCCCCCATTATGATAACACTTCCCATCCTTGCTGCTAATCCAAATTGTGATAGGAGATCTGTTTTCCCTTACTCCCTCAGGTTAGGGGGCCTATAGCATACTTCCAGTATTATTTTCCCCTTAGCCTCATACCTTTGGAACTCCCTTTGCCAGCCAATCATGAGAGCCGTTGAATCAGGTCTCTGAAATTCCCACAAAACCCAAATCCTCCTCGTACAACATTATCTTTAGTTCACCCATCTTGTCCGCCAGGCTCCTGGCATTGGTGAACATGCCACGTAGTTTAGACTGGTTGCATATTATCCTCTTATTAGGTGTTCTGAGATTGCCAAGCAAGAGGTGTAGGATTGCTTCACAGGCTTTTTTATTGGCACTAGTGGTTGAAGTTACTCACTTAGTCCCTTTAGTGAATTCTGAAGCTCAAGTGACTGTTGCACAGACCTCCTGCTGAACAGGTCCTGGTCTTGGCTCCCAGGATGGCTTCAGCTAGGCCTAGCGGAGGGTTGGAAGGGATGTGAGTCTTCAGCTGCTTCTGACCTCTCTCCCTTTCTCTCTGGTTCTTCTGCCCAGGGGCAGAGCCCCCCAGCACAGGGGTCCCCTCCAGGCAGCTGGACAATGGACTCTGCTGCCCTGTTGCCAGACACCAGAAAATGTATGGCCTATCTCCCCACCTTCTAGGCTGCCCCCACCCAGGGATTGGAAGAGACTGCATAAATATTTAGGCCTAACCTCTGCTCTTCTGCCCTCCAATATCTAAAACTCTCCAGCAGTTCCAGAATCCAGTGCGGGGTAACAGAGACTCAGCCCTTGGAACTCTGAACAGCATAATAACAATAACCTCCAGCTCCTCTACCCACAGAGGAGCTAAAACTACACCCTTTAGAATGTAAGCTCTATGATCAGGGCCCTCCTGTCCCTTCTGTATTGAACTGTACTGTAATTGTGCTGTCCCCCCTCTACATTGTAAAGCATTGCGTAAACTGTTGGTGCTATATAAATCATGTATAATAATACTAAAACAATTTCCTACTCACTGTAAAATAAAAATATAATAATAATAATAATAAATAATAATAAAAGGTCAGTAGCTTTGGTCAATTTCCAGTACACTCTGATGTGACTCTTCCTACTCAGAGCAACGGCCTACTGGATAACAGACTAAAAATGACATAAATATAAGTGGTATCCCGTGTCTGAGCAATTATTATCAGTAAATGGATATATTTAAAAGCTTAAACTGCCACAGATGTGTCTCATTTCAGTTTTATTGTTAACATTTCTAAGTTGCTGATTTTAATTTCTACTTGGGCATATTTTTTCAAATCAATAGCAATTCATGCTTACACATGTGACATTGATTGACACATTTTGGCAATCAGTTATGTTATTGACTTTGGCTGTTATTCTTCTGCTAAGATGATTCTCTCTTCTCCGTTTTTTATTGCCTAACATATAACAACTTTGGCTATGTTTTGTAAAACTATCAATAATGTTATTGCTGTTTCCTATAATATAGATTGGATTCATTAGGATTGGCCACATCTTGGTTTCATCTCATGTCCAAGTGTAGCGCAAACTCTCTTAATAGTCATGGTAAATTCTTAATATTTATGGAAAAGAGAAAATTGGTCTGAAATGGTTTTCTCCATTTTAGTTGATGTGGGTCAGGGATCAATACCATGCTAGGCCTGGAATACTAAGAAGGACCCCATAGGAGGTTTATGTTTACCCTGGCACCTGTATTACATTTAAAAATATATAAAATAAGCTCTTACACTTGGTTTATTGGCATTCTAGAGACTGCTGAAGCTATTATATCTTGTATACTAGACCCCAATCGATATAGTGCAAAGAAAGTGCGATGTCCCTTTAAAGCATATACATTACCTTAATGGTCAGTCAAGCATAATAAAAAATGCTGGTGCTCCATGCTCGTAAACAACTGTGAATTAAAAGGTGCTCCATTGGACATCTTCAATCCCAGAAGACACCAAGTTGTGGGGAAGTTACGTAGTTACATAGTTAGTCTCATTGAAAAAAGACACAAATCCACCTAGTTCAACCAATAGAAGGAAGAAAATAAAATCATGTATAAACAATCCTATACCCACAGTTGATCCAGAGAAAGGCAAAAAAAAACAATAAAGTATGATCCAATTTACTCCATGGAAAAAAATTCCTTCATGGTCCCCTGAGAGGCAATTGGATATTCCCTATATCAACTTTACCTATAAATGTTAGTATCAAATTGTATTATGTACATTTACGAAAGGATCCAGAAATTAGATGCAGGTCCTCCAACTTTGCCACAGCTACATAGTTGATCTGGTTGAAAAAAAGACACAAGTCCATCCAATTCAACCAACAAAGAGAAAAAAACAGACACACACAGAAAACCTCCGTATATACTATCCTATACCTACAGTTGATCCAGGGGATCCTTCCTGATCTCCCAAGAGGCAAATCAGATATTCCACGGATCAGCTTTACCTATACACATTAGTATTCAGTTATATTATGTACATTTAGGGAAGAATCCAGGCCTTTCTTAAAGCAATACTGATCTGGCCAGAATCAGTTCTCGAGGGAGTCTATTCCACATGTTCACAGCTCTTACTGTAAAGAAACCTTTCTGTATTTGGAGATAAAATCTCTTTTCCTGTAAGCGTAAAGAGTGCCCCCTTGTCCTCTGTGATGACTTTAATTTGAATAACTCCACCAAGTTCACTATATGGACTATTTGTACATGTTGATCATATCCCTCTTAATCTCCTCTTCTCAAGAGAGAATACATTCAGTTCCTCTAATCTTTCCTCATAGCTGAGCTCCTTCATGCCTCTTATCAGTTTGGTTGCCATCAGTTAGCTTGTGACGTCATCACATGGAGGCATGTCGGCTAGTTTCTGCTGCCACATTGATTTGTTTAATGCCTGTTTTATTCAACATTAATGAAAGTGCAATACTTTCTTTCAATAAAAGTTTTGTTGAATCATACTGCACATTGAGCTCTCTCCATATTCAGTACCCTATGCTTGTGAGTGTCGGTCACTGGCAGTTGGACTGGAGGATGTAACAGGATCTTCCTACACGTGAACTACCTCCATTCATCTTTATTACCCTAAGGTTTTGACAGTGAGAGTTTTGACCTTGCCTTTGATATACAACAAGTGCATTTGATCTCTGTATATTAAGATCATTATGATCTTGTGAGAAGCCCTTTTTTTACTTAAAGCGGAGCTCCGCCCAAAAGGGTAAGTTCCCACTTTAAGCATTCCTCCCCCCATCCTATGCCACATTTGCCATGTATTTTTTTTTGGTGGGGGTGAGGGGGGAGTGGGTACCTAGTTTTGACAGGTACCTGCTCCCACTTCTGCTCGGACTGCCTAGACGACCCGAGTGAAAGTTCTCTTCTCCCCCTCCCTCCCTGTAATGTTCTGGGACATGTCACAGGTCCCAGAAGATTTCCCGACCTTTGAGAAGGAGCAGCGTGACTTGCACATGCACATTGTGCACCTGGCTGTGAAGCCACACGCTGTCACAGCTGGGTGCCCACACTTGTAATGCCACTGCCAGGGAGAGGAGAGGGAGAGAACCAAGGGTGCAGGCGGCCACATCGCTGGATCCTGGGATGGGTGAGTGTCTGTTTATTAAAAGTCAGCAGCTACACTTTTTGTAAGTGCTGACTTTTAACAAACACAAATTGACTAGAACTCCACTTTAAAGGAGCACCTTTAAAGTGTTACTAAACCCAGGAGACTACATTCACTATATCTTGTCTACCACAGTACACAGAGCATGTAAATGCAATTGTTTTAGTAAATATAAATACCTTTTCACATCAGCAGCAGTATATAGCAGTCTTATGACTTCTATCAGTTCCTTAAAGCTTGTAGGAGGCGTTTTCATACTGCACTATGTGTCTTTCATGTTCTATCTTAGCCGCCCTTATTGCACCCTTACATTTCTTGTTGCATTCTTTATAAAGTCTGAATGCTGATGATCCCTCAACCTTTTATTTTTTGAAGGCCATATCCTTTGACTTTATATGCATTTTTACATTGGAGTTAAGCCATTTATAACTTTTGTTCGCTTTTTAAATGTATTACTCAATGGGATGCGTTTGCTAATGCCCTTATTTAATATGCTCTTAAAGCAAACCCATATCTCCTCTACATTCTTTGTTCCTAAGATTTTATCCCAATTTGTGCCTTCTAGTAAGGTTCGTAGTTTAGGGAAGTTGGCTCTTTTGAAATTCAGTGTCTTTGTATTTCCCTTATGTTTCCTATTTGTGTGATTTATACAGAAGCCAATTGACCTGTGTTTGCTGTTTCCTAAATTGCCCCATATTTCCACATCCGTGATCAGGTCTTTATTGTTGACCCATAAAATTGTCCTGCAAGACATTTAGGAACTGGCGAGCCATAGATGAATGCGCGGTTCCCTCTGCCCAGTCTATGTCTGGATAATTAAAATCCCCCATTATGCTAACACTTCCCATCCTTGCTGCTTATCCAAATTGTGATAGCAGATCAGTCTCCCCTTCCTCCCTCAGGTTAGGGGGCCTATAGCATACTCCCAATATTTTTTTCTCCTTAGCTTCATCCCCTTGGAGCTCTACCCATAATGATTCCACCTCCTCCCTCGCACCCTTAGTGATGTCATCTCTCACATTCACTTGTACATTATTCTTGATATATAGGCATACCCCCCCCTCCTCTTTTTTTACCCTCTCTATCCTTGCGATAAAGTGTATACCCTTGAATGTTTGCCAGCCAATCATGAGAGCTGTTGAACCAGGTCTCTGAAATTCCCACAAAATCCAAATCCTCCTCGTATAATAGTATCTCTAGCTCACCCATCTTGTCCGCCAGGCTCCTGGCATTGGTGAACATGCAATGTAGTCTAGACCAGTCGCATAATATCCTCTTATTGGGTGTTCCGAGATTGCAACTAGGACTTGCTACTATACTTACCATGGGTTTATATGCTTTGGTCAACCTACCACTAATTCCCCCAGTACTACCCACTGGAATATGTTCCACACTTACTATCCCTAACTTTGCACCCTCCTCCCATCGCCTAGTTTAAAAACCCTTCTAACTTTTAGGCCATCTTTTGGTGGTATTTACTCAAACTAGTGTTTTTTTTTTTTTTTACCACCACCATATAGTAGCTTTACTGCTGCCAGCAGGGGGACACGTAAAACTTGGCACCTAGGAGGGGGCCCTTTTATGGGATGCAACAGGTCCCGTTATTTGGTCACTGCACCATGAATGTATAAAGCAGGATCCCCTATCCCTATTAAGAGGGGGGGACTAGTTATGGAGGGGATCGTTCTCTGCCGGGCACCCCCTAATTTTATGTTTTCCAACTCCCCTGTACTTACACTGATAGAACTGAGACCATATATACACACTGTAGATACAGTTAAAGGGCAGAGATCATATATACACTGTGATCATATGTACACTGTACATACACTAATAGGACTGGGGTCATATACACTGTATATACATTGAGATCATATGTACACTGCACATACACATTGAGATCATATATTCACTGTACATACACTGATAGGATGGATCATATATACACACATACTGTACATACATTGATAGCACAGAAATCATATATACCGACTGAGTGACCACCTTGCTGATAATAGCCTTCTGAGGCCGCGTACACACGCGGGGACTGTTCGCCCAACTTTGTCCGCTGAACAGTGTTTCGGCGGACAGTCCGCTCGTGTGTGGGCTTTCAGCGGACAGTTTCAGTGAACAGTCTGCTGAACAAAGTTTTTCGGAATTTCCAAAAAACTGTCCGCTGAAACTTTGTTTAAGCGGACAGTCCCCTCGTGTGTAGGCTTGTTCGTCAAACTAAGTTCCGCGCATGCTCAGAAAGGATTTACATGCCGAAGTTTGCATTGCAGTGTATAGGACGTCGTTTTCTAGTCCCGTCGTACGTGCCGTTCACATCATCGCGCACGGTTTCAGCGGACTGTTCGTTCGTCGTGTGTGGGCAAGTCCGTCCATGCTAATTTTGAGCGGACTGTCCGCTGAAACTGTTTGACGAACAAGGTTGAGCGAACAGTCCCCGCGTGTGTACGCGGCCTGAATCCCCTTCAGTCTGCATTTTGTCCTCAATGCTCCACAGAAACTGCACTCCTAAAACTAACAAATGATCTACTAATGGCCAAAACCAATGGACACTATTCTGTACTCCTACTCCTGGACCTCTCTGCTGCCCTTAATATGGTTGACCACCCCCTCCTCCTCAAAAAACTCCACGCCTTTGGTCTCCGTGACTGTACTCTTCACTGGTTCTCTTCCTACTTATCCAGCCGCACCTTTAGCATTACTTACAATTCTACTTCCTCCGCTCCTCTTCCTTTCTCTGTTGGGGTCCCCCAAGGTCCTGTTCTTGGATCTCTCCTATTTCCAATCTACACCTCCTCCCTGGGTCAGCTCATAGACTCCTATGGTTTCCAATACCACCTCTACGCTGACAACACCCATATATATTTCTCTACCCCTCAGCTCGCTCCTTCGGTTTCCTTACGTATCACTAATTTACTATCAATTACATCAGTCTGGATGTCACACCACTTCCTCAAACTTAATCTATCCAAAACTGAACTTCTTATTTTTCCTCCCCCATGTGCCTCTTCCCCTGATCTCTCTGTCAAAATTGATGGCACAACTATAAGTCCATCCCCGCATGCCAAGGTCCTGGGTGTAGTCCTGGACTCTGAACTCTCCTTTAAGCCCCATGTCCAATCACTATCCAAATCTTGCTGCCCCCATCTCCGCAACATCTCCAAAATACACTGCTTTCTAACCAATGACACAAAAAGGTCTTTGTCACGATCAAGCGTCAGGTTTGAAGACTAGTTGCTATATAAGTTTCAGGACTACCACCGACCACCAGGATAGGTACACAGGCAGTTACCCTGGCAGAGAATGCAGGCTCACCTGAGGTGCGGAGTCTAAGTACTAACAGGTGTTCACCAGAAATCCTGATGGTGGAGATGGATTTAGCTGCGTGTTAGTACCAAGTCATGGTCCTCAAGTTTTCCCCACAAGGGTGTGAGCAAGCCGGGGGCCAGTAGCTGATGAGCAGATAAGGATAAAATGGCAGCATGGTCAGTAAACAAGCCAAAAGGTCAGTAACGAGTAGTTGCTGGTTGGGATGAGGCAGTAGAGTAGTAGAGGGTCACAAGTGGTAGCAAAATACAGCCGGCAGCAGGGAAGACAAGCACCAGGCACTGGCTGAGGAAGCACAATTACCTGGCAAAGAGGAAGTGCTGAGACAAGGCTTTTATAGGAAGTTCATGGGAGGAACAAGGAGTTAAAGGTTCAACAGCAATCAAGACACAAGGCAAGGTTGCCCAATGGATCAGTTAGGATTGTCCAATAGATCAGGCACGGAGCTGTCCATCATTCCAGAAAGCTCAGTAGGAAGAGTCAACACCAGACACAGAAGAGGTCCCAGGTTTGAGCCCAGGTCCTGACACTCTTAATTCACTGCCTGGTCATCTCTCATCTTGACTACTGCAACTCCCACCTCATTGGCTTACCACTTCATAGTCTATCCCTCCTTCAATCCATCATGAATTCTGCTGCCAGACTCATCCTCCTTACCAATTGCGCCATGTTTGCTACTCCTCTCTGTCAATCACTCCACTGGCTTCAGCTCACCCAACAAATTAAAAATCCAGAATACTAACAACTACTTGCAAAGCCAGCTATATCACTAACCTAGTCTCAAAATACCAACCTAATCGTTCTCTTCGTTCTTCTCAAGACCTCCTGCTCTCTAGCTCCCTCATCACACGCTTACCTCCAGAACTCTTACATAGCCACTCCAATCCTATAGAACTCCTTACCCCAATCTGTCTGATTATCTCCTACTCTATTAGCTTTTAAACAATCTCTGAAAACTCTCCTCTTCAGAGAAGACACACCTAACTGTATTTTCAATTTCTCCATCTGATCATCCCCCACAGCTATACCTTTTGTTCCACTTGACCCTCCCTTCTAGATAGTAAGCTCTAACGAGTGGGGCCCTCCGATTCCTCCTGTATTGATTTGTAATGTAACTGTACTGTCTGCTCTCGTGTTGTAAAGCGCTGAGCAAACAGTTGGTGCTATATAAATCCTGTATAATAATAATAATTCATACACTAATAGGCAGGGCAGGACTTAGGGTACCTTCTATACATTACCGTATTTATCGGTGTATAACACATGCCGGTGTATAACACGCACCCCAAGTTTAGGGGGGAATTTTAGGAAAAAAACTTTTAGGAGGGAAGTTTAAGGAAAAAACTTACATTCAAATGTCCATCAATGCAGCCTTATCAGTGTCCATCTGCAGCCTTGCCCATCCATCTGCAGCCTTGTCCAGTGTCATTGCAGCCTTGTCAGTGTAGCCTTGTCATTTGCAGCCTTGTCAGTATAGCCTTGTCATTTGCAGTCTTGCCCCAGTGTCATTTTCAGCCTTGTCATTGCAGCCTTCATAGCCATCATAGGGTGGGACTGGGCATGACTGTGAGCGGAGCCGAGCACACTTGGCTATGTATCTCAACGGGGCCCACAAGGCCCCCTATTGGGTGGGCCCCATGGGCTTGGGCCCAGTCAGTCCGGCCCTGCTAATAGGACAGATCATATATACACTGTACATGCACTGATAGGACAGATCATATATACACTGTACATGCACTGATAGGACTGATCATATATACACTGTATATACACTGATAGAACAGAGATTATATATACACTGTATATACACTAATAGGACGAAGATCATATATACTCTGTACATACACTGATTGAACAGAGATCATATATACACTGTACATACACTGATAGAACTGATCATCAATACACTGTTGCAGGAGACAAAACAATTGACTGCACTCCAAGGATAAGGAAATTTGCTTTATTGGTATAAAAACATCCAACATGAAAAAAACATTGAGGTTACAGCATCATGACAGCACAGATGGGAGCATGGTTGCCGCGTTTCACCAATTTCCTCACTTAGTCATCAGTTATGACTAAGCAAAGAAATTTGTGAAGCACGTCAACCATGCTCCCCTCTGTGCTGTCATGATGCTGTAACCTCAATGTTTTTTTTATGTTGGATGTTTTTATACCAATAAACCAATTTTCCTTATCCTTGGAGTGCAGTCAATTGTTTTGTCTCCTGCATCAGTTACCCAGATCACGGACTTTACCAGCACCTGATCATCGAGGAAGGTATTACTATCACCTGAAGCAATGTTACTCCTTGTTTGTATCAATACACTGTACATTCACTGATAGGACAGAGATAATATATACACTATGCATACACTGATAGAACAGAGATCATATACACAGTATATACACTGAGATCATATATACACTATACATACACATTGAGATCATATATAGTATACACTAAGATCATATATACAATGAGATCATATATAGTATACACTAAGATCATATATACAATGAGATCATATATTCACATTTCAGCTGCAGTGTCAAACATGCATGTAATAAGAAGCACTATAAGCATAATTGGATGTGTCAGGCAGATCACAATCTATGTACTCGCTCCACATCAGAAGACGGAGATAACGGCTTCATTGTCTAATGTTTTGTTTCCTGTAAACCCAAAGGCAATTCTAACTGTCTTGACACTGTGTTTATTGTCTCAGCTGGTTTGTGAATTGTTCTTGAGATAAGTACATAGTTACTTGCACATCGGAAAAGAAAGTGTGCAGACATTGTGGATAAAATGCTCCCATATTTTTATATTTCAACACTGGTGATACCATTTTCATACATGTTACAGAGATCATATAATCACTGTATAGTACAGAGATCAGATTTTTATTATATTTATAAATTATATATTTCAGTTTTACTTTATTATATTTACTATGTATTAAAGAGATCAGATATTTACTGTATAGTACAGAGATTGGATATTTACTATATAGTACACGGATTGAATATTGCATATATAGTATAGAGATCAAAGACATCAGGACTTCCATTATGCAGTTTATCTGAAAGGTGAAATTCCACTCCAGAAATCAGGTGATTTAAAAAAACTAGGTGATATTTTTTTAAAAGTTGGGGTGCGTGTCAGAAAAGTAGTTCAGGCGATTCCAGACTACCCATGATTCTGCATGGCAGTCCAGCAATGGAGTGAATTCTTTCAAATCCACTGAATAGCTTTTATCCAGAAAATCTGGCAATGCAATCAGTTTCACTGGGTACAGCGCTTCAGTATCCTACAGAGGGGAACAACATTGCAGGGTTTATAGCCGTGCCAGTAACAAAATAATACAGAATATATATAAAAGTATCACATTTTATTACAATGAATTAAAAAAGACCAATAATACAATAAACAAAGACACCCATCCAAAAACAAAAAATAATGTAGAGGAGCAAATAGGCAATCTACAGGCCGAAATGATGGCAATGAGTGGTAATAACAGGTCACTTCTTCCCTACTAGTTTTGCCAAGGCATTGGCTTCATCAGGGGAATAGAATGCAAGAGAATACATACATTACTCTGTATGCAATTTGGTGTGATCAATCTCACTCTCTCATACTGGTCACTGAAAGTTCAACATGGCACCACATGGCAGAGAACTCTCTGAGGATCTGAAAAAACAAATTGTTGCTCTTTATAAAGATGGCCTAGGCTATAAGAAGATTGCCAAGACCCTGAAACTGAGCTGCAGCATGATGGCCAGGACCCTACATCGGTTTAACAGGGTAGGTACCACTCAGAACAGGCCTCACCATGGACAACCAAAAAAGTTGAGTGCACATGCTCAGCGTCAAATACAGAGATTGTCTTTGGGAAATAGACATCATCCCAGAAGGAAGCCTCTTCTAAAGATGATGCACAAGAGAGCTTGCAAACAGTTTGGTGAAGACAAGAAAACTAAGGACATGGATTACTGGAATGTCCTGTGGTCTAAACTTATTTGGTTCAGATGGTGCCAAGTGTGTGTGGTGGCAACCAGGTGAGGAGTACAAAGACAAGTGTGTCTTGCCTACACTCAAGCATGGTGGTGGGAGTGTCATGGTCTGGGGCTGCATGAGTGCTGCCAGCATTGGGGAGCTACAGTTCATTGAGGGAACCATTAATGCCAACATGTACTGTGACATACTGAAGCAGAGCATGATCCCCTCCCTTCCGAGACTGGGTAACAGGGCAGTATTCCAACATGATAACGACCCCAAACATTGAGGGAACCATGAATGACAATATGTACTGTGATATGTAAAAGTTCAACGCTCCAGGATAATTACCTCTCCCAAAATCAGCTGTCTCCACAATTAAGCAGGGAGCTGGCTCTGTTTGCAACAGAGATGAAGTGAAAAAAATAGCTAGATAGCCGCATAAATATTCACCTTTATTGAAAAAAGTACAGACTAACTGCACAGCAGCTGACATGTTTCACACCAGTCACCATGCTTAGTCATAGCTCACTGTGACATACTGAAGAAGAGCATGATCCCCTCCCTTCGGAGACTGGGCCGCAAGGCAGTATTCCAACATGATAAACGACCCCAAACACACCTTCAAGACGACCACTTCCTTGCTAAAGAAGCTGAGGGTAAAGGTGACAGACTGGCCAAGCATGTCTCCAGACCTAAACCCTATTGAGCATCTGTGGGGCATCCTCAAACATAAGGTGGAGGAGCACAAGGTCTCTAACATCCTCCTAGCTCCGTGATGTTGTCATGGAGGAGTGGAAGAGGACTCCAGTGGCAACCTGTGAAGCTCTCGTGAAAGACATGTCCAAGATGGTTAAGGCAGTGCTGGAAAATAATGGTGGCCACACAAAATATTGACACTTTGGGCCCAATTTGGACATTTTCACTTAGGGGTGCACTCAATTTTGTTGCCAGTGGTTTAGACATTAATGGCTGTGTGTTGAGTTATTTTGAGGGGACAGCAAATTTTACACTGTTATACAAGCTGTACATTCACTACTTTACATTGTAGCAAAGTGTCATTTCTTCAGTGTTGTCACATGAAAAGATAGAATAAAATATTTACAAAAATATGTTAAGAAATTCACATTTCTGAGACATTGTATATAATATTATTTTTAATTTTTTTTTTACATATTGCCACCAGTCAGTGTCTCTGGTCACCACCACACCAGTTATATGATGACGCTGCACTGGTGGCAGTATGTAAAAAAAATTAAATGTGAAAAGAGCATTTTTTATTCTTAATTTTCCAAAAAAAGTGACAAAAAATGACCACTTCAAAATACACGCCCTACCTCTTACTAATTACTTCAGATTGTCTACTTTCCAAAAGTGGTTAATTTGGGGGATATTTTTACTGTTGCGTTTTCGTGCCTCAAGAAATAAGAAATAAGGCCATCAGTATATTAGGATTGATCAATTTTCAGATATATACTGTATATACTATAGTTTGTGGACTCTATAACTTTCCTACAAACTATATAATAGAAGCAAAAAGGAAGTTCTGGACAGCTGCACTCCGGAATATAGCTTTTATTATAAAAAGTCCTACAGACAGGCAAAAACGACTGATGCTTTTCACACTCACAGTGCTTAGTCATAGCTAGACTATATAATAGACCCTGATTTGAGTTATTTTCACCAAAGGAATGTAGCAGAATACATGTTGGCCTAAATGTGTGAAGAAATGTTATTTATTTGTAAAGTTGTATAACAGAAACAAAGAAAAACGCATTTTCTTTCTAAATGGTTTGCCTTTTTTTTGCTTATTTAGCAAAAAATAAAAAACCAAGTGGTGATTAAATACCTCCAATAGAAAGCTATATCTGTGTAAAAAAAAAATTATAGAAATTTAATTTGGGTACAGCGTTGCATGACCATTGTCATTCAAAGCGTGACAGTGCTGAAAGCTGAAAATTGGCCTGGGCAGGAAGGGCGTGAAAGTGCCCAGTATTGAAGTGGTTTAGGCTTTAGAATCACGTTGACTGCTAATTTAATTTTTAGAGTTAGGTTAGGTGTGTAGACTTAATTTGAAAGGTTACGCCAAGTTAGGTGTTAGAGTAGGGTGAGGCTCATTTTTGGATTTAGATTAGGGGTTAAGTTTCACTATAAGGGGTGGACTAATCGTTAAGGAGAGGAGGTGGTGGTGGCTGTGTTTATTTTATTTTTATTTTTATGTTTTTTCCCTTTTTCACCAGGTGATCTGGCCAGTGTCACTTCCTGTCCTAGCTTGGATGGAGGAGCAACAGAGACACCTTTGGACAGCAGCATTGTCAAACTGGGGAGATGTTAGTATTAGATGGACTAGTCTAGCAGATATAAAGCCTAAAAAAAAGAAAAGTAAAGTAACAATCATACCTAAGAATTGTTACGCTGCTTTATTTAAAAAATTTTTGTTTTTGGGTTTAGTACTGATTTAAGTTGAAGACAACTGCGGTGCATGTTTGGTATGGAATTTCTACTTGTTCAGTTGGCTTCCCCAAGGGAAAGAGTATTGCCCTGTACACATGATCGCACATTCTGACAACAAAATCCATCGGATTTTTTCCAACGGATGTTGGCTCAAACTTGTCTTGCATACACACGGTCACACAAAGTTGTCGGAATTTCTGAACGTCAAGAACGTGGCGACTATAAAAGGAAAAGGGAAGTTCAATAGCCAGTGCGGCACCCTTTGGGCTCCTTCTGCCAATCTTGTGTTTATCTTGTGTTAGTAAAAGTTTGGTTAGAGACGATTCACGCTTTTCAGACTTGTGCTTCAGATCGTAGCGGCACTTCAGTTTGTGCTTGTGAGTTCGTATCTGGTTTTCAGTGCTTGCAGTCAGTTTGCATTTGTTTGTCAGCGCGTGCTATTTATAGTACTGTATTTGATTTTCAGTGCGTTCTTGTCTGCTTGTCTGTGATTTTCAGCTCGTTCTTTCGGGCCTTCTGTTAGTTCGTTCTGACCAGCCAACCGTTTTGAAGCCATGTTGCAGGTACGTACTCATCATAGAGTTCGTGCTGTGCAGGGGTTTGGTGTTGGGCTTCTAGTTTGACACAAGCCCAGTCCATGAACAGGGTGAGGAGGAGTTCATTGATCAAGAATTGGTTGCTCCAGTGTGACCAATTCTCTCACATGCCTTTGATTCATAAGATCCGGGAGAAAAATCCTGATGATTTCAGGAATTATCTCAGGATGGCGGACCCCATTTTTCACAGTCTGTTGGCTTTGCTGACCCCTTATATCAGCAGGCAGGATACCTGCATGCAGCAAGCCATCACTCCGAAGCAGAGGCTAGTCACCACGCTGCGGTACTTGGCAACTGGGTGAAGCCTGCAGAATCTCAAGTTCTCGACAGGCATCTCCCCCCAGGCTCTGGGGATCATTATTCCAGAGACCTGTTCTGCCATCATTCAGGTCCTACAGAAGGACTATATTAGGGTAAGTTTTCTCCTTTAAAATCACATTATACGTATTTAATGTTTGCTAATGTATTGTATTTCTTTCATCATTGCCTAATTACCAAGATTGTAATATGCTGTGAATGTCTTCTTTGTCCTCGTGCATGCTGGAAGCTTTTAAAGTTCCTTTTTTGTCCTTCATGCATATTGGCCTTTACTAACCTCCCCAGCATGCTATCATGGGCCCATACAAACCTAGCCTAGTCACTTAACAATGTATTTTGTCAGCTCCATAGTAGTGCTTTACCCTAAACACCCCCTAAAATGTGTCCAAATGTTATTTGTGTACTTAAATTTATGCAGAGTGCCAGAGGCTTTTTTTTTTTTGGTGGCCCAAACTCATTTGGAACCCCCCCCCCAACCGCTAAGTCAGCTGATAGCAATCCTCTATCTGCTGACTTTGGCAACCCATGCACACTATACCTACATCTTTTGTGGTCAGATTTATGGATGAATTCACCAAAGCATGTAGTGCAAGGGTCTGCCTGAATATTTTCAAATAGTACTGTTTCAAGTTTTTTTCTCCTATTATTATCTTGATAGGTAATAGCAGAATTATAAAACTGTGCTTCCATTTGTTCAGTGTGTAATTTTATTTTTTATTATGACACTTCTTACCTGTCCAGTGGGCTGCCAATAGTGTAAGTAAGAAGGGGCTGGCCAAAGTTTACATACATTATTTATGCATTCAGCTGTCAATGAAGTGGAGAGGGTTACCTGTCCAAAACATCCCCCCACCTTACATTTTTACAATGGGCCATCAGAACGAGTGAGGAATCTGATAAGTGGACCTTAAACTTTTGTCTTTAAATACTAATTTCAATAAATGTTATACTTATGTTGGCCAAGAATGTTTGTGTCTAATCTGCTTGCAATGTTTATGTGCAAAATTACTTTTTTTTTTCTTGTTTGACTCCACAGTTTCCTTCAACACCACAGGAATGACTGTAGCCTCCCACTTTGCCACCCGTTGGGACTTTCCCAAATGTGGAGGGGTACTTGATGGGAAACATGTCCACATAGTCCCACCCCCCAACTCAGGGTCATACTATTAAAATTACAAGGGGTTTAATAGTATTGTGATGTTGGCGGTGGTGTCAGCTACTTAAGAGTTCCTCTATGTGGACGTGGGGAAAAATGGCCGGATGTCAGAGTCATCACCCAGACAGAATTTTACTAATGGCTCCAGAATGGCAGCTTGGGCTTGCCACCTCCAGAAAACAATGTGGAAGGACTCCCGTTCATCTTCGTCATGGATGAAGCATTTGCACTGGGGGACCATCATATGCGACCATTCCCTATGAGGACCTTCACCCCGCATCAGAGCACGCTACCCGGCCGGCCAGGAAAGGGGGTGGGGACGAGCGAGCGCCCCCCCTCCTGAGCCGTACCAGGCCGTGTGCCCTCAACATGGGGGGTGCCTTGGGGAAGGGGGGCCGTGTGGCCCCCCACCCCAAAGCACCTTCTCCCCATGTTGATGAGCTGGCTGATGGTTGTCAGGGTCTGCGGGCGGGGGGCTTATCGGAATCCATGAGCCCCTTTAATAAGGGGGCCCCCGAATCCCGGCCCCCCACCTTATGTGAATGAGTATGGGGTTCAATGTACCCCTACCCATTCACCTGTGAAAAAATGTAAAAAAAACACAACACACAAGAGTTAAAATAGTTTATTGCACAGCTCCGGGGGTCTTCTTCCTTCTTCGGGGGTCTTCTCGTCGGACTTCTCCGCTATCTTCTGCTAGCTCTTTTACTAGCGGAGGAGCCCTCTTCTTCCGACTTCGGGGGTCTTGTCCCCCTCTTCAGTTCTTCTTGCCGGGCCACCGCACCTTCTTCTAGCTCCTTTACAAGCGGTGGCCCGGTCTTCTGTCGCCGCTGCCGCTGTCACCGTCTTCAGTTCTTCTCTTCTGGAGATGTTGCATCGTCGCTGTCTCCGGTCACTATGACAGGACACGCACCGGATGATGTCCCCGCCCATTATGATGTCACAGTCCCAGCATCCTCTAGGACTGTGACATCATAATGGGCGGGGACATCATCCGGTGATGTCCCTATATAAGTCGCCGCACGCCGCGTGTCCTGTCATAGTGACCGGAGACAGCGACGAGGCAACATCTTCAGAAGAGAAGAAGAGAACAGAAGCTGGCGACAGCGGCAGCGGCGACAGATGACCGCTTGTAAAAGAGCTAGAAGAAGGTGCGGTGGCCCGGCAAGAAGAACCAAAGAGGGGGACAAGACCCCCTAAGTTGGAAGAAGAGGGCGTCGGCGGCGAAGAAGAAAGCCGGGATCCTCCGCTAGTAAAAAAGCTAGCAGAAGATAGCGGAGGAGTCCGGCGAGAAGACCCCCGAAAACGGAAGAAGACCTCCGGAGCTGTGCAATAAACTATTTTAAACCTTGTGTGTTGTATTTTTTTTTTTACATTTTTTTCACAGGTGAATGGGTAGGGGTACATTGTACCCCATACTCATTCACATAGGGTGGGGGGCCGGGATCCGGGGGCCTCCTTATTAAAGGGGGCTCACGGATTCCGATAAGCCCCCCGCCCGCAGACCCCGACAACCAACTGCCAGGGTTGTCGGGAAGAGGCCCTTTTCCTCATCAACATGGGGACAAGGTGCTTTGGGGTGGGGGGGCGCCCCCCCACCCCAAGGCCCCCCCTTCCCCAAGGCACCCCCCATGTTGAGGGCACACGGCCTGGTACGGCTCAGGAGGGGGGGGGGCGCTCACTCGTCCCCACCCCTTTTCCTGGCCGGCCGGGTAGCGTGCTCAGATAAGGGTCTGATATGGACCTAGGGGGGGACCCCCACGCCATTTTTTTTGCGTAGGGATTCCCCTTTAAGTCCATACCAGGTGACGGGGCCAGTGACGCCTCCTTCGCTGGTCCCGGCTACCTGGAGACACGCTCAAAATGAGCGGACTTTCCTCCGCGTGTGTGGGCGAGTCTGTTCATTTCAAAAGAACAGCGGATAGTCCGGCGGACTTAGTCCGCCGTACCTAGTCCACCGTAAAAGTACCGTGTGTGGGCAGGTGGCTCGTTCGGAAAGTCCGCCAGACTAAGTCCGCCGGATAGTCCGCCAGACTAAGTCCGCCGGATAGTCCGCCAGACTAAGTCCGCCGGATAGTCTGATACGTGTGTATGCGGCATTATACAGTGACCAGTGCTAATACTATAATTATAACTGGCTGGGAAAGGGTTAACATCTAGCAGCTTCTGCACCTCACCAGGGGATCACCAGGGGATCACCATGGTCTCCTGGGCTTGCAGTGTAATGTAACAAAATGGGAATTGAAGCACCGCACTACTGTCTAGAGGTCTATATACAACTTTATTGCACCCAGGGGGACAATCCAGAAAGTATTAAATGTGTTTGAAGGGTCCAAGAACGCCCCCCTCGCCTGGGCTGGAAAAAACATAAGGCCATCTCTATATCAATTCATGGAGGGGATATTGTATTGATATCGTATTGCTATGGAGATGTTGTTATGTTTTTTTCAGCCCTGCCAAAGGGGGCCACTCTTGGATCCCCAAAACACTTTGGCTACTTTTTGGATTTTCCTCATGACATTTATTGGAATTAAGTTTTATCCGGACCTCTTATGCCGCGTATACACGACCGGACTTTCCGTCAGAATAAACTCTGACGGTATTTCCCACGGAGTTCCGACCGAACGGACTTGCTCACACACGATCACACCAGAGTCTGTTAATTGCGAACGTGATGACGTACAACGGGACTAGAAAAGGAAGTTCAATAGCCAGTAGCCAATAACTGCCCTTGCTTTGTATTTGGTCCGCCGGACCAGCATACAGACGAACGGTTTTCCCGATAGGAATTGATTCTGTCGGAAAGATTTGAAACATGTTCTATTTGTAGGTCCATCAGACTTTTTGGGGAAAAAAAAAGTCAGCTGAAGCCCCACACACGATCGGAATATCCGATGAAATGATTCCGTCTGCCGGAAAGTCCGGTCATGTGTACGCGGCATTAGTGGTATAGAGCTTCAATTTCCATTTTTGCCAAGGGGGATTCAGTATGGCACTCCGCTCTGGCGAATCATTAGGGGAACAAAATTCTAGTCACGCTCTCTAGTAGTAGACTTGGATGCAAACAGTGCTTGCTGGAATTATTTAGAATTATCCACATTTAAAGATAATAACATTTGCAAAGCAGAAATAAACAGCTTGTAAACAGAAAGATAGATGCCTTCTAGAAAGCTCTACAGTCACAAGTATCTATGCTAATCCCCCACTTATATCCAAAAGAATAAAGTAGAAGTGGAATTGAAGTGATTGTCTCTCGGTGTTGTTCCTGAGCATATTTACCATAAATGTGATTTAGGAAGAAAGAAGCAGACAAATTGCTTGTTTTTAGATATATCAAGGTTATATTTTCTGCTCTGGAAAGTTTTTAACATCACCATCATTATTTTCTGCCTCTCCGCAAATTTTCATTATTGTTCTTATTATCTGAACTTTAAATGTCATTTTTATAACCAAATTGTTACTGTGAAACAGAGAATTGCTGTGCAAATCGAGCAGCAAAGCCACTTTCTAAGTAATGTCATGCTTTTTCTTTTTTTTTTTTCTTTTTTTTTTACATAAGTATAAAGCATTACTGGTCCCATCATTGTACAACTTTTACTTAAAGTGACACTTTAACCACTTAAGCCCCGGGGCCAATTTGCAGCCAAAGGACCAGGCCCCTTTTTGAGATTCGGTACTGCGCCGCTTTAACTGACAATTGCGCAGTCGTGCGACGTGGCTCCCAAACAAAATTGGCGTCCTTTTTTTCCCACAAATAGAGCTTTCTTTTGGTGGTATTTGATCACCTCTGCGGTTTTTATTTTTTGCGCTATAAACCAAAATAGAGTGATAATTTTGAAAACATTTTTTTTTACCTAGAATAAATATCCCCAAAAAATATATAAAAAAAACATTTTTTTCCTCAGTTTAGGCCGATACGTATTCTTCTATATATTTTTGGTAAAAAAAATCGCAATTAGTGATTATTGATTGGTTTGCGCAAAAGTTATAGCGTTTACAAAATAGGGGATAATTTTATAGCATTTTTATTAATATTTTTTTTTACTAGTAATGGTGACAATCAGCGATTTTTATTGTGACTGCGACATTATGGCGGACACATCAGACATTTTTGACACATTTTTGGGACCATTGTAATTTATACAGCAATCAGTGCTATTTAAATGCACTGATTCCTGTGTAAATGACACTGGCAGTGAAGGAGTTAACCACTAGGGGGCGAGGAGGGGTTATGTGTGACGTTATGTGTTTTTTTTTTATTGTAGGGGGGCGTGCCTGGCATGTGACATCACTGATCGTCTTTCCCTATAATAGGGAACAGACGATCATTGACAGGCTCAGTAGGAAGCACAGGGAGAGGTTTGTTTACACAGACCTCTCCTCGTTCTTCAGCTCTGTGACCTGATCGCGGGACACCAGCGGCGATCGGGACCACTGGTGCCGCGGCCACGGTCACGGAGCTCAGGACCGGGTTGGGAGTGCGCCGCTGGTGGCGCGCTGCCGACCCACGGCTGGGCACTTAAAGAGCAACGTACAGGTACGTGCTTGTGCCCAGCCGTGCCATTCTGCTGACGTATATGTGCAGGAGGCGGTCCTTAAGCAGTTAAGGGGGTTATTTACTAAAATCTACTTTGCACTACAAGTGCACTGCAAATGCACTTGAAAGTGCAGTCGTTATAGATCTGAGGGGGACATGCAAGATAAATTTAAAAACACCATTTTAGGTTGCACATGATTAGATGGTAAAATCAGCAGAGCTTCCCCTCATTTTAGATCTACCCCTCAGATTTACAGCGACTGCACTTCCAAGTGCACTTGTAGTGCAGAGTAAATTTGCCTTTAGTAAATCAACTCCTAAATAATATTCTAATGCCCCGTACACACAGTCGGACTTTCCTGACGGAAAATGTGTGATCGGAGCTTGTTGACAGAAATTACGATCATGTGTAGGCTCCATCGGACATTTTCGGTCAGAATTTTCGTTGCACAAAATTTGAAATCTGGTTCTCAAATTTTCTGACAACAAAATCTGTTTGCGCAGATTCTGATCGTGTGTATACAATTGCAACGCACATGGTGCCACGCATGCTCAGAATCAAGCAGAAGAGCCGCACTGGCTATTGAACTTCATTTTTCTCGGCTCGCCGTACGTGTTGTACGTCACCGAGTCAACATCCGTCAGAAAAAAAACACATGGATTTTGTTGTCGGAATGTCTGCTCGTGTGTACAGGGCGTTATTCTCCAAAAATCATCCATACACATCCACTACTTAATGGCCCTGTAATCTATTCTTCATTTTTTTTCTTACTGTGTTTTTCTGCCTCCTTGTAAGGTCTTCTGTGATCTCCTGAACTTTTCCTTTTCTCATCTCAGTACCGTTTGTTTGGAATGAGCAGGGCACATTAGTTGCAGTGATGTGTGCTGCTCTAAATACACTACACATCCCATCGTCCATCTCAGGTGTTCTTACATACAGTGGGACTATGGAGAACGAACGTAGTCACCCTCTAACAGGAAGTCAGAAGCAAAAAAATTATTAAAAAACACATTTAAAGGGTAACATCATTTTTTGGGCAGATTGATGTTCTACCACAGTGGTCTCCAAAATGGAGCCATTTGCAAGCCTTTATCTGGCCCTTGGGGCACTATTCCTCCCAATTATATGAGACACTGTTTCTCCCACTGATACCATCAGTGGGGCATCATTTCTGCCAGTAACCATAATGATGAGGCATTATTCCTCCCACTGAGAGCAATGATGGGGTACTATTTCTCCCACTAATACCAATGTTGGGGCACTACTCCTCCCACTGACAGCAACAACGGGGAACTATTTCTCCCACTAATACCAATGATGGGGCACTATTCCTCCCATTGACACCAACAATGAGCACTATTCCTCCCAGTGACAGCAACAATGGGGAACTATTTCTCCCACTAATACCACTGATGGGGCGCTATTCCTCCCACTGACACCAACAATGGGCACTATTCCTCCTACTGACAGCAACAATGGGGCACTATTCCTCCCACTAATATCAATGATGTGGCACTATTCCTCCCACTGATACCAATGATGGGGAACTAATCCTCCCACTGATGTCAACAATGGGCACTATCCCTCCCACTGACAGAAACAATGTAGCACTATTCCTCCCACTAATTCCAATGATGGGGCACTATTCCACCCACTGACACCAACAATGGGCACTATTCCTCCTACTGACAGCAACAATGGGGCACTATTCCTCCAACTAATACCAATGATGGGGCACTATTCCTCCCACTGATACCAATGAGGGGGTACTTTTCCTCCCACTGATGCCAACAATGGGTACTGTTCCTCCCACTGACAGAAATAATGTAGCACATTTTAATGATGGGGCACTATTCCTTCTACTAACACCAATGATGGGGCACTATTCCTCCCACTAATACAAATGATGGTGCACTATTCCTCCTCCTACTGATCACCAACTCTGAGGCCATATTTATTCTCATATTTTTTCATCTCTTATTGATGCTGAACTCCAACATAACCTTACATACCTGCAGCAGGGCTGTAGCCGCAGGGCCGGAGCTGGAAGGCAGAGTAGGTTTGGATGGAGGACGTTCCGCCCTCTTGTGAAGGCTGGCTCATGATTGGCCAAGCATGCACTGTGACCCCGCATGCTTGGCTAATCACAGCGCCGGCAGCAAGGAGAGCCATGATTGGCCACAGGCAGGATGCCTGTGGCCAATCATAGCTCAGGCTGTGTAGTACACGCCCCACACAATATAAGGCCGCCAGCGCGGCGGCCTTGTGTAGTGTGTTGGTGTCTGTAGGAGTTAGTGGGTGTTCTGTGTACCTTCAACACAGTATACACCGTTCGTTATCGGCCGATTTTGCGTTCTTGCTCTTCTGTAGTGCAGTATACACCATTATATCCACCTATATTGCTAGCTATCTTGCTCTTTTTAAATAGAGCTTGCAGTCAGTTGTAGGAGATTGTGCGTGCTGTCTGCGTGCCCTGACCGCAGAATACACCGCTATATCCACCTATATAGCTAGCTATATTGCTCTTTTTAAATAGAGCTTGCAGTCAGCTGTAGGAGATTGTGCGTGCTGTCTGCGTGCCCTGACCACAGAATACACCGTTATATCCACCTATATAGCTAGCTATCTTGCTCTTTTTAAATAGAGCTTGCAGTCAGCTGTAGGAGATTGTGCATGCTGTCTGCGTGCCCTGACCGCAGAATACACCGCTATATCCACCTATATAGCTAGCTATATTGCTCTTTTTAAATACAGCTTGCAGTCAGCTGTAGGAGATTGTGAGTGCTGTCTGCGTGCCCTGACCGCAGAATACACCGTTATATCCACCTATATAGCTAGCTATCTTGCTCTTTTTAAATAGAGCTTGCAGTCAGCTGTAGGAGATTGTGCGTGCTGTCTGCTTGCCCTGACCGCAGAATACACCGTTATATCCACCTATATAGCTAGCTATCTTGCTCTTTTTAAATAGAGCTTGCAGTCAGCTGTAGGAGATTGTGTGCTGCTGTCTGCGTGCCCTGACCGCAGAATACACCGCTATATCCACCTATATAGCTAGCTATATTGCTCTTTTTAAATACAGCTTGCAGTCAGCTGTAGGAGATTGTGAGTGCTGTCTGCGTGCCCTGACCGCAGAATACACCGCTATATCCACCTATATAGCTAGCTATATTGCTCTTTTTAAATAGAGCTTGCAGTCAGCTGTAGGAGATTGTGAGTGCTGTCTGCGTGCCCTGACCGCAGAATACACCGTTATATCCACCTATATAGCTAGCTATCTTGCTCTTTTTAAATAGAGCTTGCAGTCAGCTGTAGGAGATTGTGCGTGCTGTCTGCGTGCCCTGACCGCAGAATACACCGTTATATCCACCTATATAGCTAGCTATATTGTTCTTTTTAAATAGAGCTTGCAGTCAGCTGTAGGAGATTGTGCGTGCTGTCTGCGTGCCCTGACCGCAGAATACACCGTTATATCCACCTACATAGCTCTTCTCTAATTGAGCCATCTGCCATCTGCAGGAGTGGGTGTTGTGTGTGCCTCCAGCACAATATACACTACCCAATTGCTGGTTTTCCCATCTCCCTTCAGGCCATCACCATGTCTTGGAGGCCAGCAAGGAGAGGCAGACAGGCGCGAGCCGATAAAAGATGGCAAGCAGGCTCTGTGTCTAGAGACAACAGTGCTGGTCGTGGACGCGGTGCATCGTCATCATCAGCACTTGGCCATGGGACACGCTTGTCCTTCTTTTTGGCAGCTGGACATGTTGAGCCGCACCATGCCGAAGACTGGGTAGAGTGGATGACCAAGCCCTCTTCATCCTCCTCATCCTCTCTCACCCAGGCTCAGGGAACTAGCAAAGCAGCTGCCAACGCATCGTCTTCTCTCCTCTCAATGTCATCATCAGTGACTCCTTCCCTAGACCCACCACATCCTCCTGAGGAGTCTCCTGAACTCTTTGAGCACAGTGTTGGGTACATGCTCCAGGAGGATGCCCAGTGTTTTTTAGGCTCTGATGATGATACTCAGCTAGAGGAAGGCAGTAGCGTGAGCGCAGAGAGAGGGGATGCTCAAGAAGGACAGCAATCTGGCAGTCATGTTCTGCAAGCTGCAGCATACTGCCAGGTTTGCTCCAGCGATGAAGAGGGAGGGGATGATGAGGACACTGACTCCACGTGGGTGCCTGGTAGGAGAGAGGAGGAGGAGGAGGCACATGTCCAACGAGGCAGGATGCCCTCCGGGGGCCAGCTTAGGGGCAGCACACCGACTGAATCACACCGCAGAGCTCCGCCTGTGCAGGGCGCTGCCTCTGCGCGTTATTCTAAAAGTTCTTTGGTGTGGGCCTTTTTTTGAGACGAGTGCATCAGATCGCACCGCTGCTATTTGCAACATATGTCTCAAGCGTATCTCGCGTGGCCAAAACATCAGCCGCTTGGGCACCACATGCTTGACCAGACATATGTTGACTTGCCATGCAGCTCGTTGGCAAGCGTACCTCAAAGACCCACACCAAAGAACAAAGCGGACCTCTCCTTGCTCCTCATCAGCTGGGATCTCCAACCCCACTAGACCTTCAGTCCTCTCTGAAACCTGCTCTGAGAGGAATGAAGGTGTAGAATTAGGTGTGTCACAGCCAAGTGCTTCCGGGCACTCTGCTAGCAGTACAACCACTTCCGATTATAGCAGGCAAATGTCCTTGCCCCAGCTGCTGGACCGCCGAAAGAAGTTTACTCCCAGCCATCCACATGCCCAGCGGTTGAATGCTAGCTTGGCTAAATTGCTAGCACTTCAACTGCTGCCTTTTTAGTTGGTAGACTCGGCCCCCTTCCGTGAGTTTGTACAATGTGCGGTTCCTTGGTGGCAGGTCCCCAAACACCACTTTTTCTCACAGAAGGCGATTCCGGCTCTCTACCGGCATGTGGAAGGCAATGTCCTTGCCTTGCTGGACAGGACGGTCAGTGGTAAGGTGCATATTACCACTGACTCATGGTCCAGCAGGCATGGACAGGGACGTTACCTGTCTTTCACGGCCCATTGGGTCACTCTTCTGGCAGCTGGGAAGGATGCAGAACAAGGTGCAGTAGTGTTGGAGGTTGTTCCGCCAACACGCCTCCAAAATGCTACTATTGGTTGTGACACACCTCTCTCCTCCACCCCTCCTCTTCTTCTTCCTCCATGGCCTCTTCCAGTGCTCTGTCCTCAGAACCAGCGGTGCTCCGTAGGCGTTCCAGGGGCTATGCAAGTACGCAGGCAAAACGATGCCATGCCGTGCTTGCGCTGGTTTGTTTGGGGGACAGAAGCCACACTGGGGCAGATATTTTGTCAGCTCTGCAGGGGCAGGCCGAGAGGTGGTTGACACCATGCCAGCTTAAGCCAGGAATGGTGGTTTGCGACAATGGCACCAACCTCCTCTCCGCCCTCCAACAGGGACAACTGACCCATGTGCCCTGTGTAGCTCACGTCCTTAACCTGGTGGTGCAGCGGTTCTTGGGCAGGTACCCCGGCTTACAGGATGTCCTGAAGCAGGCCAGGAAAGTCTGTGTGCATTTCCGCCGATCATTTAATGCCTGTGCTCGGCTGGCTGAGCTCCAAAAGGAGTTGAACATGCCCAAGAACCGCCTTATATGTGACATGCCCACCAGGTGGAACTCAATGTTGGCCATGCTGCAGCGGCTGCACACGCAGCAGAGGGCCATCAATGAGTACCTGTGTGACTACAGCACCAGGACAGGGTCAGGGGAGCTCGGTTTTTTCTCACCACGTCAGTGGGGCATGATCAAGGATGCATGCACTGTCCTGTCACCGTTTGAGGAGGCCACAAGGATGGTGAGCAGTGACAGTGCATGCATCAGTGACACTGTACCTCTTGTCCACCTCTTGGAGCATACGCTGCGTGGAATAATGGACAGGGCACTTGAGGCAGAACAGAGGCAGGAAGAGGAGGACTTCCTTGCCTCTCAAGGCCCCCTTTATCCAGACAGTGTTCCTGCTGTGCCACCCATCACACAGGAAGAGGATGAGGAGGAGGAGGAGGAGGAGGAGGATGATTGTGTCAGCATGAAGGTGGAGGCTGGCACTCAGCATCAGCAGCAGCAGCAGTCTTGTAGGGATGATTTACAGTCCCAAGAAACCCGTGGACTTGTACGTGGCTGGGAGGAGGTAGCTGCGGATCATGTTGTCCTTAGTGACCCAGAGGACTCCGGACCGAATGCCTCAGCTAACCTACGCTGCATGGCCTCCCTGATCCTGCAAAGCCTGTGGAAGGATCCTCGTATTCTTCGGATCAAGGAGAGGGACCATTACTGGCTGGCCACTCTCCTTGATCCACGGTACAAGGGTAAGGTTGCCAACCTTATCTTGCCTTCGCAGAGGGAGCAGAGGATGAGACATCTCCGGGAGGCCTTGCAGAAAGGTCTGTGCAACGCGTTCCCAGAGACTGGGAGGTTACAAACTCCTGGTCCTGGACAACGTGTTGCTGAGGCATTGGTCAGAAGGAGCGGTGGAGAAGGTGGCCATCTGACCGATGCGTTCAGACAATTTTTTAGTCTGCAGCCCCAAGGTATGATCGGTTCCAGCAACCATCGCCAGCGTCTGATTTACATGGTGCAGGAATACCTAGGGGCAAGGTCAGATTTGGACACCTTCCCCACCGAAAATCCTCTGGCTTACTGGGTCTTGAGGATGGATCACTGGCCAGAGCTTGCAAAGTATGCAATTGAGCTTTTAGTCCATTGAACGTTTATCTTTCGAAATTTGGTCGCTACATGATGGTAGTATCTTTAGCCCTTCCAAAAAATGTTTTTTTTTTCAAAATCGCTATCGTTCGATTTTTCTTATAGTGTCTTTTTCGAGGATGAGTTTTTGTTCCACAGTTAGCTCCTCTTCTGGAATCCAGAAGTATGTCATGTTACTTTTTTTAGACCCCTTTCACACTGAGGCAGTTTTCAGGCATTTAAGCGCTAGAAATAGTGCCTGTAAAGTGCCTGAAAACTGCCACCCATGCCACCCAAGTGCTTTCACACTGGGGCGGTGCGCTTGCGGGACGTTAGAAAAAGTCTTTGAGGTGGTTTGGGAGCGTTTACACAGCGCTCCCAAAACGCCCCTGTCCATTGCAATGAAAAGCGGTTTACCGCTGACACAAGGGCGACCCCAATGTGAAAGGGGTCTTATGATTGGTAAAGCAGAGTGGCAGCACTGCCTGCAGCATGGACTGCTCTGCTGCAAGGCGGTAATCATAGGGAAGAGAAAGGATCCTTGTTCAGGTGATGCAAGCAGGCAAACTGAGTACAAAGATCTCTAACCTTGGTTTTTATTGTTTTTGTGTATACCCATATTGTATACCCATATTGTATGCCCATATTGTATGCCCATATTGCCTAAATTACTTTTTTTACCCTCCATAGTTTCCTTTAATAATGACTGAACGAACATTATTGCCTAGACTTCAAGCACCCACATCATTTTCCAGTTCCCTCAGAAAGTGTGTTGGAAAAGAGTTGAACCTAGCCAATTTCCTAAGGTTTCAGGGTAAAGATTAGGCCCAGGAAGATGACATGTATATGGTTGAATAAGAGAACAATGAATGTCCTTATGTCCGTGTATTACTGCAGCTATGTTGCCCTGTTCATTAAAGGGACAAAACTTCTTGTTTTGGGTCCAGTGCATGATTTTTCATTTCCTCTGTTCTGCGTATTGCCGTTCAAATAATATCAAACACTGCATAGTGATCTTTCAGTTAATTGCTCTCTCTGTTTGTGTCTGTTTCAGATCTATTTACTGTGTGGCTCTAACCTGCAGATCACTAGCCTGAGACACTAAGGAACCATGGCATATGTAGTTTCTTCACAGGAAGTGTCAGTTCTTGGATTACAGGTGGAGGTCATGCGTTAACCTGGGCAGTGCCATATCACATGCCTCATGTTTGAACACAAACAGAATCTTCTGATACTGGAATGTGAAGATTTCCTTTACTATAGGCTGTGTGTAGCATTCTGGACTGCTACTGTTACAGTAAAATGGATACTGCCTATCTGCAATGAACCTCAACCAAGGGAATTAAAGTCAGCTCTAAGCAAACTTCACCCCGATGTCTAAACTTTTAATATCATTTTATTTTTCTATTTCAACAACTCTTTGTAAGGTTCTTAACGCTGTCTTGCCATCCCAGAGTGACAAACTGCAGTAATTAGAATCCTATTATTATTAATTCAATGTGACCTAATAATGTCATAGCCTCTGTGTGCCACATTAATCATTGCAGGGCTACTAGGGGTGAGCACTGGAGTGCTAAAAATTTTACTTAGTGAGTGAAAGCAAACCTTACTTAACATGCACACAGCAATTTTCTTAACAGCATTAAAGTTTTAAGTCCAACTCAGAGCTGGAGTCCGAGGTCTGCATCTCACAGATCAGGCTTTTCCAGTAAATCCACGCTAAGAGCAAAATATGCAAAATACAATAACCAGAAGTAGCCAATTAAATTTGGATTTTTCTACATGAAGGCTGTAGACTACATACTACTTTACGATACTGAATAAACCCTATAGCTTTTATACACTATATTGTCAAAAGTATTGGGACACCTGCCTTTACATGCACATTATTATTATTATTATTATTATTATTATTCAGGATTTATATAGCGCCAACAGTTTGCGCAGCGCTTTCTGCACATTAACTTTAATGGCGTCTTAGCCCGTAGGGTTCAATATTGAGTTGGCCCACCCTTTGCAGCTATAACAGCTTCAACTCTTCTGGGAAGGCTGTCCACAAGGTTTAGGAGTGTGTCTACAGAAATGTTTGACCATTCTTCCAGAAGCGCATTTGTGAGGTCAGGCGCTAATGTGGACAAGGCCTGGATTGCAGTCTTTGCTCTTATTCATCCCAAAGGTGTTCTGTCGGGTTGAGGTCAGGACTCTGTCCAGGCCAGTCAAGTTCATCCACCCCAAACTTGCTCATCCATGTGTTTATGGACCTTGCTTTGTGCACTGGTGTGCAGTCATGTTGGAACAGGAAGGGGCCATCCCTAAACTGTTCCCACAAAGTTGGGAGCATGAAATTGTTCAAAATGTCTTCGTATGCTGACACCTTAAGAGTTCCCTTCACTGGAACTAAGGGGCCAAACCCAACCCCTGAAGAACAACCGCACACCATAATCCCCCCTCCACCAAATAATTTGGACCAGTGCACAAAGCAAGGTCCATAAAGACATGGAAGAGCGAGTTTAGTGTGGAGGAACTTGACTGGCCTGCAGTCCTGACCTCAACCTGATAGAATACCTTTGGAATGAATTGGAGCAGAGACTGCGAGCCAGGCCTTCTCATTCAACATCAGTGCCTGACCTCACAAATGCGCTTCTGGAAGAATGGTCAAACATTCCCATAGACACACTCCTAAACCTTGTGGACGGCCTTCCCAGAAGAGTTGAAGCTGTTATAGCTGCAAAGGGTGGGCCAACTCAATATTGAACCCTACGGACTAAGGGTGGGATGCCATTAAAGTTCATGTCTGTGTAAAGGCAGGTGTCACAATAATTTTGGTAATATAATGTATATGCACCAGTGCTATACTTGAGTGGTGAGCTTGCCGAGTCGTAGCAATAAAAAACTGATATACAGGGAACGTGTTACTGCAGAGTTCTGTCGCTAGATAAATTTCATCCTTTCCCTCTGTAGCAATATATGTTTCTGTAAGCTAATTTGCTTTTTTTAAGTATGTCGAATATGAAAAGATTGTGATGATTATATGAACATGTAAAATGTAGAATTTGCTAATGAAAATAATTTTAAAAAGGGGCTACATAAAGGCATTATACACTTTCAAATGTTTTTGTTGTTTTAGCTAAGTATTAGTGTAGTTATATTCCTTGTGTCATTTATTTGCCTTACCTTGTAATAATGAGCTTACATGCTGTGTTTGCAGTTTGTAGTGTAATGGCTCCTCGATTCTCATATGTCCATGTATTGCTGCAGGTAGTTTGTCCCTCAGTGGCGGTGCGTCCATAAGGGCACACAGGCGCCTCTCCTTCTTTCCAGCCACCCCCTCTATCACCAATAGATAGATTCATGCATTGCATGAATCTATTCATGGCCACTGCTGCCACCGCCTTTTCAGATGTCCGGACCCTTTTCGGGTGCCAGGCGCCTAAATTACAGAGGCAGGGGGTGTTTTTGAAGCACCTGATTAGAGCCATAGGAGAGGACGGGAAAAGAAGACATCGAGGACATTGCTCGCTGCCCACCACCGTCACCCGCTGCCCCACCGAGACAGGGTATGTGCCGGGCAGACGGCAGGCAGGGGGTCGCACAGTGGCAGCATTCGATGGGCACAGTGGGAGCATTTGATGGCACAGTGGCAGCATTTGATGGGCACAGTGGCAGCGTTTGATGGGCACAATGTCTGCGTTTGATGGGCACAGTGGCAGCGTTTGATGGGCACAGTGGCAGCGTTTGATGGGCGCAGTGGCAGCGTTTGATGGGCGCAGTGGCTGCATTTGATGGTACAGTGGCTGCGTTTGATGGGCACAGTGAGGCTGCAATTAATGTTTTTTTTTTCAGAATTTATCAGTTTGTTTGCACCCCCTCCACCAAAAATTTTGAGCACCAGCCGCCACTGCCGACCCTATTAGCTAAAAGGACAGGTAACTTACTGTTAAGTGACATACAATTCATACCTCACAATTTACTCTGTGATGCATCACAAATGTCAGAGTGCAAATTATTCACTGCCTGCCCGCCCGCAATGTACTGCGGACGAGCAGCCGCCGTAGGCAACGCGCCATAGATATTAACCCCTTCCCAGCCAGTGTCATTAGTACAGTGACAGTGTATAGTATTAACATTGATTAACATTGATCACTGTATTAGTGTCACTGGTATTGTCAGTGACAGTTGACGTAGAAATTTCGCTATACGCTGCAAATCCATGTCCCTTTCAGCCTTTTGCATCTTAATACCCCCGTTTCCCGTATCTTCCCAAGTAACACAGACATGACAATTATTCTTGCATCCTCAGCTCCACAGCTCGACTGCCTGCCCTCATGAGCACAGGCACCTTTTATTTATCGGCAACAAAAGGAATCACAAACAGAAAGTCATGGCCCCAACAGCCAATCACTTCCTCCATGCAAAATGACATCACAGGAAATGGCAACACAGGTAATGATAACAGTAAAGAGGAGGGCATCCACAGGAGTGGGTGGGGGGGGGAGTGCACAGGTCTCACCCACTTGAGGCATCTACACTGCCCCCCTGGCCAGCCACATTCATAGACATCCACCATCTTGGTCAGCATGGAGCCCATTCAATACTGCTCAGAGTAACCAGTATCTAGTAAGATCATTCTACTTGTTCTTACAGGCTTGAGAAGATCTGTGTGGACATTGCCACTGCTGTTGTCAATATACAGTACAAGTATACCAACAAGGCAGATATCAAGTTCCTCTTATAAAAGCACATATGTATAGCCACAACAGAGATATAATAATATGTTTGTCTCGTTATGCGGACTTTGCTTCTCTAATGTGCATAGACATTTGAAGGCAAGAAGCCCAGCACATTGTGCTTGACACTTACAAACCAGCAAACACCCACACACACACAGAGAACACGCGTCCAAGCCCATGAGAAGGTTCTCATACTGACGGTATTACCGCTGGTCCCGATTCAACCCAAGTGCGCTCTGCTAGAGCCCTCCTCGATTAAATCAGACACAGGGAGAGAGATAACAATCTATAAAGCACACATCCTAGCATATAATGTCCACATAAGTCCATATAATAAAATTTCCAGAAAACAGTTAGGGTACTTTCACGCCGGCAGCGCTCGGGCATCGGCGGTGCTTTACTGTCATTTTTGCAATGCTTTTTGGCTGCTAGCGGGGCACTTTTAACCCTCGCTAACGGCCGAAAAAGGGTTAAAAGCTGCAAATCGCTGCTGCAGTAGCACTTTGCCAGTGCTTCGGCACTTTGCCAGTGCTTCAGCGGCGCTGCCCATTGATTTCAGTGCCTCAAAGATGCTGCTTGCAGGACTTTTTTTTTGTGTCCTGCCAGTGCACCGCTCCAGTGTGAAAGCACTTGGGCTTTCACACTGGAGTGACAGGAGAGGCGCTTTACAGACGCTATTTTTAGAACTATGGTGCCTGTAAAGCACCTCAGTGTGAAAGGGGTCTTAGTCACTTCCCCCCTAGTGTCAGATAGTGTCAGATTGTCTCATTACAAGTCAAGTGTCCCATTTTAAGTCAATCAGCACCATTACTGTAATGGCTCCTCGATTCTCATATGTCCATGTAATGCTGCAGGTAGTTTGCCCCTCAGTGGCGGTGCGTCCATAAGGGCACACAGGCGCCTCTCCTTCTTTCCAGCCACCCCCAGTATGTGGCAGTACATGTTGGCATTCATGGTTCCCTCAATGAACTGTATTTCCCCAGTGCCTGCAGCACTTATGCAGCAACAGACCATGACACTCCCACCTCCATACTTGACTGTAGGCAAGACACACTTGTCTTTGTACTCCTCACCTGGTTGCCACCACACATGCTTGACACCATCTGAACCAAATAAATTTATCTTGGTCTCATCAGACCACAGGACTTGGTTCCAATGATCCATGTCCTTAGTCTGCTTTGTCTTCAGCAAACTGTTTGTGGGCTTTCTTGTGCATCATCTTTAGAAGAGGCTGCCTTCTGGGATGACAGCCATGCAGACCAATTTAATGCAGTGTGCGGCGTATGGTCTAAGCACTGACAGGCTGACCCCCCCACCCCTTCAAACTCTGCAGCAATGTTGGCAGCACTCATACGTCTATTTCTCAAAGAAAACCACTGGATATGACTCTGCGCATGTGCACTCAACTTCTTTGGTCGACCATGGCAAGGCATGTTCTGAGTGGAACCTGTCCTGTTAAACTGCTGTATGGTCTCTTGGCCACTGTACTGCAGCTCAGTTTCAGGGTCTTGGCAATCGTCTTATAGCCTAGGCCATCTTTATGTAGAGCAACAATTCTTTTTTTTTCAGATCCTCAGAGTTCTTTGCCATGAGGTACCATGTTAAACTTCCAAGGGACCAGTATGAGAGAGACAATGTTATACAAGCTGAACACTCACTAAAGTTATAATAAAATATTTATTTTAACCCCTTCCTGACCAGCCACCGCAGTTATGCTCCCCTGCACGAGCCGTCATAGCTGTACGAGGGTTCTTTAAGATGCTTTAGTAGTTGTGCGCATACCGCCACCGGACCGCAGCATTTCCCTGGAGCCGATTCGCATGCCCAGCATCCACGATGACCACCGGGCACCTGCGATCGCTTGTGGCAGAGAGAGAACCGCTTCTCTCAGGGGAGAGGAGACAAATCATGTGCTCCTACTAAGTAGGAACACCGATCAGTCTCCTCCCCTAGTCATTCCCATCCCCCCACAGCTAGAACACAAAGGGAACACATTTAACCCCTTGATCACCCCTAGTGTTAACCCCTTCCCTGCCAATGACATTTTTTTTACAGTAATCAGTGGCTATTTTTAGCTCTGATCGCTGTATAAATGTCACTGGTCCCAAAAAAGTGTAAATGTGTCCAATCTACCCACTGCAATGTCACAGTCATGATAAAAAAAAGCTGATTACCACCATTACTAGTAACAAAAAAAATAATGATAATAAAAATGCCATAAATCTATCCCCTATTTTGTAGATGCTATAACTTTTCCGCAAACCAACCAATATACATGTATTGCGATTTTATTTTATTTTATTTTTTACCAAAAAATAGGGACAATTGTAGACACTCACTCAGGTTGGACTGGTGTCTTTATTCAAACTTAGCAATTATGAAACGTCGCATGATCGCACAATTGTCAGTTAAAGCGACGCAGTGCTGTATCGCAAAAAATGGCCTAGTCAGGAAGGAGGCAAGTCCTTCCGGTGCTGAAGTGGTTAATGTTCGCTGCAACGTAAAGTATATGTTAAGCCTTGAGTGGCTGTATGTCCTTGTTGAGGGGGGTGGTACTGGAGTGGTATAACTGTGACTCAAATGGTCCTTTACCCAAACTTCATATCTTCATGCTGATGTGAAATCTCATATTTTCTCTTGCACTTCCTGCCCTATAGGCAGTGGTAACATTGCCCCAGTGTCTGGTTCGGGGACACTGCAGCTCCCTGCCTCACTCCTTTGCCTTGTGTCTGGTTTCTCCTGAACCTTGAAACCTTTGCTCCTCCCACAAACTTCCTATTTAAACCATGCCTTTTCACTTCCTGATTGTCAGCGGATATCTTGCTCCTTTGCATACCTACTGATGTCCTTATCTCTGCTACCACTCGTTACCAACCTTGGCTTGTTCCTTGACTACACTTTCGCTTTATCCCAACCTGCAAACACTTGTTACTGACCTTTGGATTTGTTTACTGACTACACTTCTGTTTGATGCCAGACTTGCTCATCTCCTGATGGGGCAATCCTAAAGGACCACAACCTGGTATTAACACGCAGCAAAGGGGAAATTCCTCTTTAACCTCCCTGGCAGTAATCCCGAGTGTGGCTCGGGCTTAATTTTTAGTACCACCAGCAGTATCCCCAAGCCACACTCGGGTTTACACAGTGGTATCCCTGTACTGTTACTTACCTTGTCCCTATAATCCCCCGATGTCCTCCCTCTGTCTCCTCTGGCGGATGCTGGCATCCATCTTCCAGGTTCCCTTCCTCTGCGAGCGGCATGACACAAAGGGGTGGAACTGGGCAGGAAATTAAAAAAGTTCAAAACATAACCTACACACAAAACATTGTAATCAGTTAGGATTACATTACTGTATCAAACCATTTCACCCCAGTTTTGTCCAGGCCCTGCCTGCATTTTTACTTTTCTTTCAGCCTGGAAACTTGAGAACATCCATAACATCCAAAAAGTGTCCCTTTAGGTCAAACGCGTTTTTTGACCAGCCAGAAAACAGCGATAGTGCATTAGAATCACTCGCAAAATTGAGCGATAATGATTCGTGGGGAAATTCGTCATCAGACACTGAAAGTGACAACAGCGATGACTGTGCGACTGAGCTCAGTGATGTGCGAACTTGGTGCTCTATTGACTGTGGTACGGATCAGGCAGTGCCCCCAAGATTCCCATTTACTGGAGCATCTGGTATGAAAGTACACGTTGAACATGACAACCCGTTGGCATACTTACAGCTATTTATGACTTGGGGTTATTGAAAAAATTGTTACTGAGATAAACAGGTACAAAGAGCAACAATTAGCTACTACTATGCATCTGAAGTTTCCAAGAAGCAGAAAGTGGGAACCGGTGACCAAAGATGACATTCGGAAATTTCTGGGCCTAATAATACTTTAGGGAGTGGTGGAGAAACCCCTGCAGAATTGGTATTGGACAACTAATAAATTGCTTGCCAATCCATTCTTTGACACGGTCATGTCAGAGTACAGATTTTCCCTGATCATGAAATATTTACACTTCGACAACAACAAAGAATTTGATTAAAACACTCATCCTGCACCAAAACTAAAGAAAATTTGGAAAGTATCTCAAATTATTCTAAAGAATTTCCAACTGAGCTATGTGCCAGAAAGAGATATCAGTATAGATGAAAGTCTAATGGCCTACAAGAGAAGGCTCACCTGGGCACAGTACATTGCATCAAAGAGAAAACGATTTGGCATAAAATCCTACATGCTATGCGAATCGTCAACTGGCTACATTTGGAATTCAGTCATATACATTGGAAAAGGAGCAAAATTAAATCCAAAATACAGCAACTATGGAATGGTAACATCTGTTCTTTCACTCATTGAGCCATTGCTAAATCAGAGCTATTGTGTAACAACTGACAACATTTATACATCTGCTGAACTTTATGAATTTCTTCTGCAAAACAAAATAGATGCCTATGGAACCATTAGGGCATACAGGCACGACATGCCGCCAATGTTTGGCAACAAGAAGCTGAAGAAGAGAAATGGTTGCCTGGCAGAAAGGCAAAATGATGGCACTGCAATGGAGTGAGAAGAAAGATGTGTACCTAATGAGTACAGTTTATAATACCTCCACTGTTATGGTACGCAAGAAAGGTGGTTAAGAAATGGAGCCACAAGTAGTGATAGACTACAATAACACCATGGAAGGTGTCGTCAGAGCTGGCCAAGCAATGACATTCTACCCAGAAATGAGGAAACAGCAAAAGAAGTACTACAAAAAGATCTTCAGGCTTCTTCTTGACAAGCCTGTGATTCATTCTGACTTCATTTGGAAAGTTGCCGAACGTATCTATGTGAACCACCAAACACCATCAATGGCTGTAAATAGAGCTGGACGGCGTGCATTTGGCGTTGTCAACCCGGAATGCCTGACTTGTTGTCACTTCATCCCACCAACGGAGAAAAAGTCAGCACCTACAAGAATGTGTATGGTTTGTTGCTGAAAGCGGGATGACAGTGGAAAGAAAATCAGAAAGGAAACCAGGTTCCATTGTCCTGATTGTGACATCGGACTTTGTACAGTCCCATGTTACAAAATTTTTCATACTCGGCATGTGTACATGAATTGGATACATATGAAAAATGCCGTCAGGTATGGGCTCCCTGGAGGACTTTTAGGGAATCGACAGGAAACTAAAAGGTTGACCTAATAAATGCGACCTAATACGTTTTCAATATATGATGTTGCCTTCTTCCCCCCTTTTTGTCTTTTTTTATTTTATTTTTTTGTTTCTTTTTTGTTTTGGTTAGTTTTGGTTGTTATGTTAGTTTGTATAATGTATTTGTAAGATGTTTGATGGTATGATTATGCCATTAATGTATGTACATTTGTCTATTTGTACAATCATTTTCCAATAAAACTAATGCCGCGTACACATGATCGTATTGTCTGGCGTACTTAGTCCGACATACAATCCGGCAGATAATCCGGCAGACTTTCTACCGAACGGACTTGGCCACACACGGACACACAGAAAGTCCGATGTTCGCTTGCGCGATGATGTACAGCATGTACGACGGGACTAGAAAAAGGAAGTTCAATAGCCAGTAGCCAATAGCTTCCTTTTTCGTACTTGCTTCTGAGCATGCGTCATTCTTAGTCTGCCGTACTAACATACTGACGAACGTATTGTCCGCTGAAACCCAAGTCAGACGGGAAGATTGGAGTGCAAAAATTCTTTCTTAGTCCGCTGTACTTCACGCTGGAAAAGTCTGCTGAAGCCCACACACGATCGAATTGTCCACTGAAATGTGTTTCGGCGGACTAAGTATGCCGGACAATCTGATCGTGTGTACATTAGATGGAATATAAAATTAAATTTATTTGATTTAATTTATTTGATTTTCTAATCATTAGTGCTGTCAAATCAGAGTTTGTTTTTAACCACAGTGATGAGAAAATTCAAAGGAGAAAATCAAAACTTCTAATGTTTTCATTCGGGAAAGTGCATTCACTCCAAAATGTTTTTTGAAGCACTTTCAAACAACATTTATCAAGTCATCTAATATACTGTTGATAATTTTCATCTGAATGTTTGTATAAATGTTCGTTCAAAAATCTCCTAATGTATGACCAGCTTCCACCAATACGGACATGAAAAAAAAACATCCAACTACACCCAATTAAGTGGCCAACATCCCTAATGCAATTAGATAGGAAAGAAAGTACCCCCCATAGTAAATGGGACTTTAACGGCAACAGAGTAAAGATAAAATACGATATAATTTTATTCAAAAATATATATACACATTTATAGATTGTAGATTCTCAAACCAATAAAAACAGTGATGATAATGGGGCTGAATTCCCATATGAAGTCCAGACAGCCTTGGCGCATTTCAGGACAGAATACGTCCATTCGTCAGGGGCATTTGTCAGGAAGAGATCACACTATACAATAAAAGTAAAAAAAAGTCAAATATTTTAATGAGTAACAGTAAAAATTGTAATACTTACTACTATCAGTTACTTAAAATATAGGACTTACGGCATAGTAATTGCATAACAAAGAGCATACCCAGAATGATCATCATGACAATTCACTGATGGACCAGTGGCGGTACTTGCATCGCGAACAGACACCACCTATGTCCAAAGGACAGAGTTGTACTGGGTGGGTCCCCACTCATCCACACAAGTCCAACACAGTGGTACCGACACAAATCGCACACATGAATATCAGCCCTCCGTGTTCCCAGAGTATCTCCTCAGTGTGCGATCTATTATAGAAATAGGTATATAGAAGGTATTTATTTCTGCAATTATTACCAGACTACTCCATGTCTGAAGGATTCCTCCTTTTAACAGACATGGATCAAGAAAAAAATAAAAGCACAGTTCCATAGATATCATGCAACCATATCCTACCTCTATAAAATCTACTTCGAGGATAAGGCAGGGGACAATGGCGACCAAAGGCATGGACATGAATGTCACCCTTTATGATCATTCTGGGTATGCTCTTTGTTATGCAATTACTATGCTGTATGTCCTATATTTGAAGCAACTGAGTATAATTACTATTTATACTGTTACTCATTAATGCATTTTACTTTTATTGTATAGTGTGATCCCTTCCTGTCCTGAAACGCGTCGGGCTGTCTCGACTTCATATGAGAACTCATCACCATTATCATCACTGTTTTAATTGGTTTGAGTATCTACAATCTATAAATACGTATATATTTTTGAACAAAATGATATTGTATATCTTTAATTTGTTGCTGTTAAAGTCCCATTTATTATGGGGGGCACCTCCCTTCCTTCCACCAATATGCTAATGATAAATCTGTGCACTTCAGACAAGGCTCCAGTGTAGTTTGGAACTGAGTGGCATTGACCTTTAGTTCTATTTTTATTTTATTTTTTTCAGTTGCTTCCAGACCTAGGTCAAAATGATTTTAAAAATTTCCAGAAGTCTTCATGGGCATTTGTTTTTCTTTCATCTGGAGGAGGGGCTTTCTTAGCAAAGCACACTCTCTCCTGCCAGCATGCCCGAGCTATGGGCAAATGGATTCCAGGAAGTAAATGCTATATGAATCATCTGCCCTACTCAAGATGGCCACAGCTAGGAATGCCAGGAGGGTGTTTTCAAAGTGATTTCTCAACAATATAAAGCATGGAGACCAGGGTGGATGGGTGAGTGTGCTTTGAATATCAGGAATTCATTATATAATGTAGGGTTGCTCTGATACCTGAAACTGATACTTTCAGGCTTGGTTCTTTCAATTTGAAATGTAAAAAAAAAAAAAAAATCCAGAAATTATTGATTGTTAGAGTGCAGGGGTTCCCCTGTTGACAGCTGAAGTGTACACAAACGCCCAACAATTGGACCTCTCAAAGAAAAAAAAAAAAAAAGCGGCCAGCAATGTTTATCAACATTGCTCAGAAATTGCTCAGCCTCTGAAACAGAAAGATAAAAATAAACATTATTTTGTTTTGTAGCTTTCTGTTTATTCATCTACAGATCAAAGGAATGAACTTCGATTTGCAGAGGAAGTCTCAAGCAACCTGTCAAGTAAAATAAATTTACTCTAATCTGCCTTAATTAACTCCTTATTCTCCTTCTCCATTTAATTATTATTTTCCTGCTGATTAAATAGTTTTTCAATTCTATTTCATAAACTATTAATAAACAAAAACAAAATTATGTTTTCTTTGTTAATATTTTTTACACCTTTAACATATATTTATTCATTTCACATTGAAAAAGTGCAAAATTCAAAAAAAAAAAAAAAAAAAAAAAAAATGTATTTAATTTGTAAATAACTTTTCAATGCCTTGTACCATAAGATTGGTAATTGGTATTGGCATGTACTAAAAAAAAAAGGTATATGTACTTGTAAAAAAAGTGGTATCGGTGAAACTGCACATCCAAAATATAATGTTTTCAGTTTGTGGTACTCAGATACAGTCAAATTCTGCTTTAAAAAACTAATTGTAAGGGTCACAAGGTGATATTGATTTGACAAAGTGTAGTTGTTGATTTATATTTACTTTTTGATTTATTTAGTAATTGTAAGGGTGAGTGATCTACTGAATAACTACTAATTTAACCCTGTCTGCTCTTTCGGATCTTATCAGTTATAATGCAGCAACATGCCCCTGTGCACATCTGCAAGAATTTGAATAGGTTGGTAAAAACATAAAATTAATTAAATGGGAGAATATTCTGAATTTGCAGGACACCTTTGATCTGTTGCTGCAAGCCTGTAAAATCTAATAATGGTGATTTAAATCCTCTATAATTTGCAAACATTACATTTCCCAAGTAACACTGTTGTTCAATAATCCTCAATTCAGCTACCAAGCAATTCAGCAACCATTCCTAAACCTTTATTCATTTTTAATCCCAGAGCTGTTGCCATGGAAATCATCTGATAAGATATAGCCCTTTAGGCAAATGGGCCTATGGATGATCTTGGCCTATATAAATCAGTGAATATTTTTAGTATTTTCTGAAAAGACAGAATTCGTCTTCAAAATAATGATTAAAAGAAACAGCATAAGAAAAAAAATGAAATATATTTTGCTAGGTTCACGTGTGCATTCTGCATTTCTACAAATAAAAATGGGCAAAAACTGCCGGGTTCAATTCGCCAAGTGTTTGGGGAATCCTGTTTTAAATTTGCCATACCTGATTTTAGCAATGAATCTCACTGAAATCTATGGGGGGGGGGGAGGTAAAAGGTGTTCAATTTTGGCCAATTTTAGCTCTAATAGGCAAACTAATTTGCTAAAAACTCATGGGAAGCTGGGCACTGTCATGGAGGACACGTACCAATGCAACAATACCATAAAACATAGAGAGGGGCTTTTAATGTGGCTTTAATGAGGCAACTCTAAAACAAAATACTCATTTGAAGACCAAGCTATTTCTGGTACTTTTTGTTTATGATTTGAAATAATTCATTTTTTCTGAATTGTTTATATATATATATATATATATATATATATATATATATATATATAAACAGCCAAAGGCCAAACGCTGTGCTATAGAAAGGATATGAATGTCCAAAAAATAAAAATAAATCAATCGGTAGAGAAGCCAGCACTTTTAGAATACAAGAAAACCCCTAAATCAGTGACAAATAAAAAATAAGTGTAGCGCTAAGTGATAAAACAATAGTGAAAAGAAAAAATTACATAAATAATAATATATCAAGAAATATGCTGGATTAATAGCACAAACTCTGCTTAAATATAATAGATTTGCACACTAGAATTAAGCATATATAATAAACATTAAAAAAATATATTATTTAAAGTGACTAAAAATATCTGGTGAAAAAATGCTAAAAGTGAAAAATAAGACAGAGTCCCAAAAAATGAAAGTATAGTGAAAATCAGTCCATAGATACAAGTCCTTAGGTGAATTGCCAACAAAGGTCAGTGAGTATGAAATCCCTTTGCCAAGTGGAAAAACACCCAGGAAGTGAGCAAATATTCTCCTTACCGACTACAAAGACCAAAAGAATGGTATCAGAATGGTCTCAGCAAGCCCAGGGAATTCAGTCTCCCAAAAACCTATGCCGCAATACAGCTGATCCTGGATCGGTACCACTCAGGGAATATAAATAATAAAAGCTCCCATTGTGTAGTATTTAAATAAAGAATTTCATAAAAATAAATAGATCACACTTACAAGAAAGTTGCAATATAGCGCGATATAAAATCATCGGTGTCCCATAACACTCTCCCTGCTTGCTGTCCTCCGCAGAGCTACACCTCCAATGAGGCAAACGTGATGACATCAAAGCACCTCCCTACGCTGCATTTCGTCACAAGTGGACATCATCTGGGGATTGGCTGACATATATCTGTAGATATTTATATCTGTAGATACAGGCTGACTCCCACCCCTTCAACCTCTGCAGCAATGCTTGCAGCACTCAGACGTCTATTTCCCAAAGACAACCTCTGGATATGATGCTGAACACGTGAACACAACTACTTTGGCCGGCCATGGCGAGGCCTGTTCTCAGTGGAACCTGTCCTGTTAAACCACTGTATGGTGTTGGCCACCATGCTGCAGCTCAGTTTCAGGGTCTTGACAATCTTCATATATCCTAGGCCATCTTTATGTAGAGCAACAATTCTTTTTTTCAGATCCTCAGAGAGTTTTTTGCCATGAGGTGCCATGTTGAACTTCCAGTGACCAGTATGAGAGAGTGAGAGTGATAACATAAAATTTAACACACCTGCTCCCCATTCACACCTGAGACCCTGTAGCACTAACGAGTCACATGACAACAGGGTGGGAAAATGGCTAATTGGGCCCAATTTGCACATTTCCACTTAGGGGTGTACTACTTTTGTGAGATACTGTGTGTGTGTGTGTGTATATAATATATACATATATATATATATATATATATATATATATATATATATATATATATATATATATATATATATATATAAAAATATATATATATATATATATATATATATATATACACAGTTTTTTAGCAGAGACCCTAGGCTGCAATTTTTTATGTCACACAGTATTTGCGCAGCGTTTTTTTAAACACAATTTTTTGGGAAAAATACATTTTAGTGACTTTAATATTTTGGATAATATGAAAGATGAAATAGTTACCCAACACTTTAAAATTGCACACACTAAAACTATGGTACTTAAAAATCTCAACAGGCAATGCTATTAATGCCTTTACAGGTTAGCTGTTTAGAGTTACAAAGGAGGTCTAGCGCTAGAATTATTACCCTCGCTCTAACATTCACATGTGTGGTGTGAACACCGTTTACGTATGCGTGCACTACTTAAATATGTGTTCGTTTCTGCGTGCAAGCATGGAGGGATGTGGCGCTTTTTTTTTTCTTATTTATTTTATGTTTTATTTTTACACTGTAAATTTTTTTTAGCGCAGTTATTCCTATTACAAGGAATGTAAACATCCCTTGTAATGGAAATAAAGATGACAGGTCCTCTTTATGGAGAGATCTGGGGTCAAAAGGAGCTGCAAAAAAAAAGAGCTGCAAAAAACAATACTGGGATTATGACTAATATCTTCAGCCATAATCCTGGTGAACCACTTGCAAACCGCAACGTATATATATGTATTACAGTTGACAGCCATACGCAGTTATGGTTCCCCTGCGTGAGCCGTCGTAGCTGTACGCCGGCTCTTTAAGATGCTGTAGCAGGCGCGATGACAGGCGGGCACCCGCGATCGCTCGTAACAGAGCGAGAGCTGGGATCTGTGTGTGTAAACACGCAAATCCCGGTTCTGTCAGGGGAGAGGAGAGAGATTGAGTGTTCCTACTAAGTAGGAACAATGATCTGTCTCCTCCTCTAGTCAGCCACATTCCCCCTATAGTTAGAACACATCTAGGGAACACAATTAACCCCTTGATCGCCCCCGAAGTGTTAACCCCTTCCCTGTCAGTGACATTTATACAGCAACCAGTGGCTATTTTTAGCTCTGATCGCTATATGAATGTCACTGGTCCCAGAAAAGTGTCAAAAGTGTCCGTTGCAATGTTGCAGTCCCGATAAAAATTGCAGATCCCCGCCATAAAAAATAATAATAATAATAAAAATGCCATAAATCTATCCCCTATTTTGTAGATGCTATAACATTTGTGCAAACCAATCAATATACGCTTATTGTGATTTTCTTTTATTTTTTCCCAAAAATATGTAGAAGAATACACATCGGCCTAAACTGATGAAGAAATGTATTTATTTATTTTTTTTTTGGGGGGGGGGGATATTTATTATAGCAAAGAGTACAAAATATTGTGCTTTTTTCAAAATTGTCATTTTTTTGTTTATAGCGCAAAAAATAAAAACTGCAGAGGTGATCAAATACCACCAAAAGAAAGCTCTATTTGTGGGGGAAAAAAAGACATACATTTTGTTTGGGTATAACGCCGCATGCTTGCGCAATTGTCAGTTTAATTGACGCAGTGCCGTATCACAAAAAATGGCCTGGTCAGGAAGGGGGTAAATTCTTCCAGGGCTAAAGTGGTTAAAGCTTTACATGGTGTTACAGAACAGTACAATTTTTTATGGGGAGTGTCACAACAGCATACAGTGGCAGACATTTTCTAGCTGTGGGGTTATTTTTTGTTCTGTTTTTTAATTAAGTTTGACTTTTTTTTTATTAGCTTGACTTACGTGCAGCGGCAACACCCCAACCTGATCCATTTACGTTTTAGGGGCACACTGTTGTTGCATTTAGAATTTTTTTTTCCTCTGAAACAATGTGGCAGCATGGCGCAAACGAAAGGCACCTACAAAAGCAGATGGCTAATCATAAATTAATCCTGAGCTTTGAGCACCCCAAATTATAAAGAAAATAAAATGGCAAAACTCCCCTTCTGAAACCGTTTTCCCTTAAAAAAAAAAAAAAAAAAAAATAAAAAAGACCTTTCAGCATACAATTAAAAAAATACCCCCTCCCCCCAAACATAAATGAAAACCCCAAAATAAACCCCTCTGAAAGCCTACAGAAATCATTTTAACCTAAGATAAAGACTGTCAACATTATATAAAGCAATATACCCCCAGTAAGTAAGTAAAAGAAAATGCCAAAATATCACTCGCCTGAAACAAAAGCCTGTTTTTTTTTGTTTTTTTGTAAAAAATACAATAAAATCAGCAAAGAGGTTGATTGCCCAAAGAACCAGAAATCAGAATGAATGTACAGTTTCCTAACTGATCCTAATTTCTCCCTATGCAGTTTGTCAGCTTTCCCTGTACTTTCTGTACAGAAGCTTTTAATTTAATAAGACTTTTTTGCTCTGCTCCCCCATCCCCCATTTCAAAGGTCATAAGTGCATTATGATTTAAAAAAAAAAATCATTGTGGTCAGTTTTCACAAAAATCCCAAACCCACAGGAAACTTATGGTAGTGGTGAACCCCAATCTTATCCCTGTTTGCAAACAAAACATAACAAAACTTGAAGACTATAGGGGTCATTTACTATAACGTTGCAGCGCTAAGTGCCGCAAATTTGCACTAATTAGCACTAAAACGGTATTCACTATAGCGCTGGTGAGCAAATACTCCCAAAATCTAATTTACTATAGTTCCTTGAAACCAAATAGTGCCCAAACCCTTACTCTGCTAAAACCTGGAGAATTGCACATGGAAATAATGTTTAGAGCATGATATAATTGCCTAAATAGTACTGAAATATGCGGTATATTATTTAAAGATAATCTGCTTTTAGACTGTGTGAAAAGGCGATTTCTACACTGAAATATCTTTAAAAGTCTGAGAAGAGATAAATTCCCCGTTTATGGACAACTAGGTGCCAACACAACTGAGCATGCTCAGACCTGCAAATAGCTCTTGTTTAAGCTTCAGTGTCTTTTTTTACAGGACGCAATAGTAAATACGAAAATGAGCGTTGAGTAAAAGAGCATTTTTTTCTCTGTCACTTTTACTTATTACTCTCCATCTCACAACAATCTTTACCCAAACTCACACAGGTGTCTTTACAAACCACAAACAATACCATTGCTGATTCAAATTTAAAATGTCACAATTTTTTGGTGCTTTTAATTATTTCCAAATAATCATAATTTGAGCTAAAAAATATGATATGTGTACCAACATCAGAAATCAAAATGTAATTCCCAAAAAGGGGTAATATCACTACTCTACACTGACCCACAAAGAACCAGCAAACATCACAAAATAAATCAAGAAGAAAAACTCTTGCATAAAGTTATTCCATTACCTGTATGTCCAAAGAATTGTAGTATTTATGAGTATTTATGTGTAGGAGGTTAGACCTTCTGCTTAGCATCCCGGAGTGTCTGGGTTCAAATCCCAAACATGCCACTTCACGTAGAGAAGTTGTCTCACCTCCCAGTCAAGTTGACCCACCACTCATGTTCCTCCATCCCAAATTCACTCATCTTTTCTTTCTTCTTTTTAATAAATTTTTGGGGTGGTGGTTTTGGGGAAGCACAAGATCTTTTACATCTTAGGCTGATTTTACACTGGAGGCGCTTTACAGGTGCTAAAAATAGCGCCTGTAAAGAGCCTCTCCTCTCACTCATCTCACTCCAGTGTGAACTGACCCTGACCCTAGGTTCACACCGATGCTTGAGAACGGAATGCAACTATCCGTTCCACCTATAGCCAGCTTGTTCTGAAGCGCGTCGCATGCTTATGACGTCACGGCTGGTCGCCGTCCTGTTTTGCTCCCCGAGCCTCGTTTTCCTCCCAGATACACGGCTGTGTGTCCCTCTCCATACCATACAGGCAGAACGAACACTGTGGAGACACAGCGCGGCACAGCCTCCCGCTCTGACGTCCACCCTCCCCTCTCTGAATTATTATCCTCATCAAACAGACTCTAATACTCCACTGGACTGTGATAGGCAGTTTTAGCTGGGAAAATCTAAGGAGACTATACTGTGCTGTGTTCAGCCACCTCCACCCTTTCCTGCCTGGATCTGATGTTATGTCAGCTACACAGGATCTGCTGTGACCTGCAAACCCACACCATCTCCTCAGCCCAGATGATGGAATTCAATGCTACTCCTCTTTCTTTCATGTGAGTGGATATTGCCGTTTTAGTAAATTTCACACCTATGCATTTTTTAGTGCATTTTGCAGTTTTCAGAAACACTCTACAGTCCATTTAACATGGTTTACTATGGTTCTAGTTCGCGCCTATACGTTTTGCAGCCAGTGCGTTTTTGGAAATGGTCGGGGACTTTTTTCATGCGATTTGCAGGTAATAGATTTCAATGCAACTGCTCCGGAAATGCAACTGTTGCGTTTGTGATGTGATTTTTGATATGTTTTGCTTTTTTTTTTTACACTATATATAGCTATTTGCTAACCGGGTGGCTGAGAAGCCAGCTGCTGCATCCTTAACAACCAATGAATCTTCCATTGTCAGTGGCTTCCCCACTGAAAATACAACAAAAATGCCAGACAAAAAAAAGCAAAAAAACTGCTTTGTGTCCCCCTGGGTCTAGTATGGATTCAGAGGGACCCCCCATGCCAAAATTTTACAAAAATGGTGTGGGGTTCCCCCCATTACCAGGCCCTTCAGGTCTGGTATGGATATTAAAGGGAACCCAGCATAAAAAAAAATTGTGTGGGGGTCCCCCCAAAATCCACACAAAGCCCTTCAGGTCTGCTATGGTTATTAAGGGGAACCCTGCCCCAACTTTTTTTTTTTAAATAGCATGGGGGTCCCCCAAAATCCATACCAGACCCTTATCTGAGCACGCAATTTGGCAGGCTGCAGGAAAAGAGGGGATGACAAGAGAGCGGCCCTCCTCCTCCTGAACCATACCAGGCCACATGCCCTCAACATGGGGAGGGTGCTTTGGGGTCCCCCCAAAACACCTTGTCCCCATGTTGATGGGGACAAGGGCCTCAACCCCACAACCCTTGCCTGGTGGTTGTGGGGGTCTGCGGGTGGGGGGCTTATCGGAATCTGGAATGTACCTAAGCCCCCTGTCTGCAGACCCCCACAATCACCGGGCAAGGGTTGTGGGGATGAGGCCCTTGTCCCCATCAACATGGGGACAGGGTGTTTTGGTGTTTTGGGGGGACCCCAAAGCACCCTCCCCATGTTGAGGGTATGTGGCCTGGTACGTATATAAAGTGCAGCGCTATGTAGTGTAGTTACATAAACTGTGTCTATTACAAGTATTTACAAATGTAAAATAACCACGTTTGTGTATGGTGTACGGCTACTCCTCTGTGAATAAACAGTCCCAAACAAATAAATAACTATAGAGTCCAAACTTCAGTGCAATACGCTGGTGGTTTAATAGCTGAACGTGAACATTCAACAACAGATGTGACCCATTCAAGGGAAAACAAAAGACACCATCACCATAGCCAAGAGGAGGCTTACCAGATCAAACTGACTTGGAGTGGCGTATACCACCCAAGTCATGCAGGCTTTTATTGCTCATTCGGCCCAGTGAGTACAGCTACTTTCTGGATCTGCAGCGGTCACCACCAATAATCCAAACCTCAATGGGACATAGAAGACGGACCCCAATACTTCACATAAAATCAGAGGCTGGATAACTCCCAATATACACAATGCAATGAAAAGAAGGAAAAAAAGCTTGCATAGTGTGATACCGTCTTAATGCATGGTAATTTATTGTAGTATAGAAACTATACACTCACATATTCCAGATCATAAATAGGCTTCTCATGAAAAGCATGTACAAATACAAGAGTGATGTGTGTAGGAAAGTCTACTGGACCAAGTCATCATCTGGGGTACAGGCCCCCCCATACTCACATCGCTTAAATACAAAAAATGACTCCCTTTTGAATCTAACGCCGGAAACAAGCTCCCATGACATCACTTCCGGTATCAGCCACAACGGGGAATACAAGAAGCGATTGGCAGATATAAAATATCATAACTCACATAATGTACCCATCAGGACAGCAGCAACCGTGTCCAATACAACCCAAATTCTTCTCACTATAGGGGATCCCGGCCTAATAACCAGTTTGGCTGAGAAAACAGACATCCAAGCCTCGTTCCATCAACCAACCAGCAGAGGTCAATTGGCTGCAACAAAAACAGCCAAGTCTCGCTTTGGAAAAGAGCCCGGGCTGACGTTATTTTGCAGGTTCGAGCACCATTGACTTCCACTATTTCCGCATATGTGATCTGACAGGCATTTTTGCCCACAATAGCGCTGCTTTCCATTTGCATTAGTGCTCATTTTCTGAGAGTTGAAGTCTTACTTGGCTTTATTTGGGCACTATTTTTTGAGTCTGCAGGATCTTTTTTCAGCGCTATAGTAAAAGACCCCCTATGTCTATGAAGATTGTGTCGGATAGAGTGGGGAAATTATAGATTTTCTGTTGGATTTTAAATACCCCATATATTTATAGTCTCTCCTTGTTCTATCTGACACCCATCATCTGAATAGGAAATGAAGTGTAATCTGTCACGGGTACATGAACAGCAATAAATTCCAAATGGAGGTTGGCTTTCTTCAATCAATTAGAAACTTTTTTTTTTCTTCTTCTTTTTTTTTTTTTTACTGACTGATGAAATCTCTCAAATGGGGACCCAGACATAAATAAAACAAATTGACAAAGGTTCTAACCCTTCTTCAATTTATGCAAACGGTCAAAGAAAAGTATTTCATTAGAGTGTGAAGCAGGCAGACTGGTGACAAAAAAATTGCAAAATGTAAGAACAAAAAAAATACTAAAAATAAAATGAAAAATTTACCTCCTTCATATTCTCTTCATTATAGGTAATAGATTATACTATGCTTAGCATTTTGTACAGTTTTGGTGGTTAAATTCTATATAAAATTGCAAAATCCATCTACAAAATAGAAACGGTAATATTTGATAGCTATAGCTAAATAAGCATTTCAGAGGAATAATATCAGTTCTGAGCTTTTAGGACCCCCTATGGAGACATTTCTAGTGAATGCAGATGACAGTGCATTTATCTCCCATTCAAGCTTATAGGACACAAGCATGTTTCTTTGGAATTAAAAAATTAGGAATAAAAATGTGGTTGTACAAGGGCCAGTTCAGAGAATGCTTTAATTTCTAATCGTACTAATTCTAGTGTGGAAAGTTGGTCATACACATTAGTAGGGATAGAATTTGAAGGAGCAGCATGGAAATGTTTTTCAATAAACAATTTTCAGACAGTGTATTTGGATTTAGTTTGGGGAAGACCATTCATTCTAAAACGGAATATTAGAATTTTCATACAAATTTTCATACGAACGTTCATTTGAAAACCTACTAGTGTATGGCCAGCTTAAAGCAGAACTTCACCCTTCCTGACAAGTTTCCTCCTTTTCATCCTAACACCCCAACTGCAGCGCCCCACACCCCCACCCCCCCGGCTGTGCGGTTATCATGGTTTTTGTTCTCCTTATGTTTAAGTACCTTTTTAACAAAATATATTTCTTGCCGACCCTTCCACTCTCATATGCCTAGGCGATTAAAGTCAGTGCCCACTGAAGCCTCACAAGCTATACAGTAGAATATCCCAGAAGGTGACGGGAGTATCCATTCACCAAAGCAGGAGGGGGTGGCCCTAGCGGCGAAACATTACAGATGTGCCTATGGCTCCCGATGACATCCCAGAAGAAGAGGGCAGCACAGGACCCGAGTGCCTGCTACAAAGAAGGGGATTGCAGTGGGGCAACTCTAGATCCTGTGTGGGTATACTTTCTGTGCAGAACATCACATCAGGTAGGCGAGGGGGGAAAAAAATTAAGGGGGTAGGGTAAAGTTCCGCTTTAGGATGGTGTTTTTGCCAGCCACTGCTGCCCCACTGACAGCTGTAAGTGCTTTTGTGGGTATCTATGCTAGTCTATCTACTCTATGCTCAACTTACCACATTTGTGATCTGCAGAATCTTTTAACCCATGGCATTTTTTATTCTTATTGGACTTGTGGACTCATTCAATAAATACCATGGTGATCTCTCTTCTTTTATATCACTTGCATGAGAGAAAAAGGAAAAATCAGCAAGGCTGATTTCAATGCCATATTCGTCTGCTTTCCATGGATGGATCCTTAATGGAGTGTGTGAATCTATGCTTTGCTTGGCACCTATAACGTGGAGTCTATCTATCAAGTAAGGGCACATCTTTTATACTTCATGGTGGAAGGTGCACTTTGGGTGTCTCTTTTATCCTTCATTCCAAGAATCATGAGGAGTGTTTGGATACTTATATGGACACTTTTTTGGATTTATTATCCATTTTTTTTAGACACTAGCGTGACAATCTGTTGTTGTTTTTATATGGGTATCAGCATGGAAGGTAAAACACGTTGCGTAGATCATCCAATGAAATAATTTCTGATAATATCAAACATTGCATTATTTTTTAATATTATCCATTCTAGTCTGTAAAGTTGGCCATACACTAGTAGAATTTCATTCGAAATTTCTCCTTTTTAGGAATGTTTGTTAAATTTTCTAATTTTGTTGTCAATTAGACGTACGTTTTTAACCACAGTGATTGTAAAATTTGAAGGAGCTGCATTATAAAACGTTCCTAATGAAAACATTTCTAACAGTGTATGTGGTTTTCCATTCCTTCCAAAATCAAATGTTAAAAGCAAACAAAATGTTTACGTCACTTATCCTCTGCACTGGGATCCTGGTGGCCACCTTAGTGGAGCCTGTTTCTGTCTGATTGCAGATGAAAGATCCACCCAAGTATTAGGCTGGGCTCTTCCATGGAAGGGGGGAACTTAACCATAAGACTACGTGCCCTCCCCTTCCAAGCTTTTTAGATCAAGTCCAAGGACCTACACCCTACTAAGTGCTTTGGGGGTGCCAAAGTGCGCAAGACAATTGTTGGCCTTCCAGCTGGTAAATACATTTTTCAGCAGAGTATATATTATATAAAGGACCAGCCCAGGAGGCAGGTGTAAAAAAACATGCTGTGACAAAGGTGCCATACTAAAAAAACAGTGATTTACCCATCAGTGACTTTTTCTTGCACTCCTGGACTGCCACTCTGGGGCTACAAGCACCACAGACTTTTCTCATTCCAGGCCGGACCAGAAAAGAATGAGAGTCCTGCCTTTAACCAAGGACACGTTTGATAAACCAGGTAGGAATCAACTTGGTAGGAAAATAACCCTTCCACCATATCCACTTTATTACATCAGGAATTTCTAACCAGTGTCTCCAATTTTGAAAGAGAACAGGCGTTCTGTTCCCAAAAACTGAAAAAAAAAACTTGTTTATAGTGTGTGTTTGCACACAACATTTGAATATTACCTATGTATTACCTTTTGGAATGTGCTATGTTTTTTGCTCATGTTAATAAACACATCAATACATTTTTTACCTAGCTGTTCGTCACTTGCCTCATTCAAAGTCCCAAAACCCCCCTTATTATTTTCAGAGAATAGGGATGGAGGCGTATTTTTTTTATGTGCTTCATTTAAAGTCCCACTGTATACCTTCCCTCTCCCCCTTTAGCCCATAATGTTCCATATATACAAGGATTGAGGACTGCCAGAAACTTCAGAGCTAATAGAGGAAATGAGGATCAGAGAGTGAGGACACGATACATGATTTTGGCTGGGGATATGCCGCAGAAGACAAGACGAAACTAGGAACATGTTACATGAGACTAATAGAGATCAATGCTATTATCCTAATCAATGCTGCCACTACAAATTGCTGAGGTCTGAGGGTCGCACATCATATACTAAAAGGCCACAGGTTGGGCACCAGGGTTGTAGGGGGTGGTTAGATTTGTTCATTTCTGGTCAGTTTTCACTTTCTTCAGCCCTTGTCTTTGTGTAATATAACTACAATTCAAATACAGATTGGTGGTTTAACCTCTATTGTTTCAGGCTGATGCTTAAAGCGCAGAGTCAGACCAATTAAATCCAACATAATATATCATTACTGGAGACAAAAGGTATATGTGTCTCTTTGATAATGGGGCTGTCAGCTCTGAAACAGGTTCACGAGCAAAGCACATTAAGCTGGGACCGAAAGGGACACGTTTTTAATTTGCAAGTGTATAAATTCTAATTATTATTTAATCTACAGTTCAACAGTTTTAATTAAGTATTTATTTAATTGATTTTTCTTTTTTACATTTTTAAAACCTTTGTGAAATGTAATGTTTCTACAGTATCTCACAAAAGTGAGTACACCCCTCACATTTTTGTAAATATTTTATTATATATTTTCATGTGACAACACTGAAGAAATAGTACTTTGCTACAATGTAAAGTAGTGAGTGTACAGCTTGTATAACAGTGTCAATTTGCTGTCCCCTCAAAATAACTCAACACACAGCCATTAATGTCTAAACCGCTGGCAACAAAAAGGAGTACACCCCTAAATGAAAATGTCCAAATTGGGCCAAATTGTCAATATTGTGTGTTACCACCATTATTTTCCAGCACTGCCTTAACTCTCTTGGGCATGGAGTTCACCAGAGCTTCACAGGTTGCCACTGGAGTCCTCTTCCACTCCTCCATGACATCACAAAGCTGGTGGACATTAGAGACCTTACGCTCCTCCACCCTCTGTTTGAGGATGCCCCACAGATGCTCAATAGGGTTTTGGTCTGGAGACACGCTTGACCAGTCCATCATCTTTACCCTCAGCTTCTTTAGCAAGGCAGTGGTCATTTTGGAGGTGTTTTTGCGGTCGTTATCATGTTGGCATACTGCCCTGCGGCCCAGTCTCCGAAGGGAGGGGATTATGCTCTTCTTCAGAATATCACAGTACATGTTGGCATTCATGGTTATCTCCATAAACTGTAGCTCCCCAGTGCCAGCAGCACTCATTCAGCCTCAGACCATGACACTCCCACCACCATGCTTGACTGTAGGCAAGACGCACTTATCTTTGTACTCCTCCCCTGGTTGCAGCCACACACGCTTGACACCATCTGAACCAAATAATTTTATCTTGGTCTCATCAGACCACAGGACATGATTCCAGTAATCCATATCCTTAGTCTGCTTGTCTTCAGCAAACTGTTTGCAGGCTTTATAGTCAAGCATGGTGGACTGTCATGGCCTGGGGCTGCATGAGTGCTGCTGGCACTGGGGAGCTACAGTTGATTAAGGGAACCATGAATGCCAACATGTACAGTGACATACTGAAGCAGAGCATCATCCCCTCCCTTTGGGGACTGGGCCTCAGGGCAGAATTCCAACATGATAATGACCCCAAACACACCTCCAAGATGACCACTGCCTTGCTAAAGAAACTGAGGGTAAAGGCAATGGACTGGCCAAGCATGTCTCCAGACCTAAACCCTATTGAGCATCTGTGGGGCATCCTCAAACAGAAGGTGGAGGAGCGCAAGGTCTCTAACATCCACCAGCTCCATGATGTCGCCATGGAGGAGTGAAAGAGGACTCCAGTGGCAACCTGTGAAGCTCTCGTGAACTCCATGCCCAAGAGTGTTAAGGCAGTGCTGGCAAATAATGGTGGCCACACAAAATATTGACACTTTGGGCCCAATTTGGATATTTTCACTTAGGAGTGTACTCACTTTTGTTGCCAGCCGTTTAGACATTAATGGCTGTGTTGAGTTATTTTGAGGGGACAGCAAATTTACACTGTTATACAAGCTGTACACTCACTACTTTACATTGTAGTAAAGTGTCATTTTTTCAGTGTTGTCACATGAAAAGATATATTCAAATATTTACAAAAATGTGAGGAGTGTACTTACTTTTGTGAGATACTGTATACTGTTGTAGCACTGACCCCCAAAGGAGCGGCTGGTTTTCTTGGGTTTACCGTTTACCTCCTCCGCGTTGTAGCTCGTCGTTCTTGTCTAGGGGTTCCCAAGGTTGATGGCCCAATAACTGCAGAGACCAACACTTGAATTCCTTTTGGAATTTTTATTTGCTTAAAAATTGAACAGTAAGGCCGCGTACACACGGGCGGACTGTCTGACGGACTTGGTCCGCTGAAACGTGTTTCAGCGGACAATCCGCTCGTGTGTGGGCTTCAGCGGACTTTTTCAGCGGACAGTCTGGCGGACTAAGTCTTTCGGAATTTCCGTAATATTGTCCGTCCAAACTTGGTTTCAGCGGACAGTCCGCTCGTGAGTAGGCTAGTTCGACGGACTAAGTATGGCGCATGCTCAGAAAGGATTTACACGGCCGAAGGTTGCATTGCAGTGTATTGGACGTCGTATTTCTAGTCCCGTCGTACGTGCTGTACACGTCATCGCGCAAGCTTTCAGCGGACTGTCTGTTCGTCGTGTGTGGTCAAGTCCGTTCATTCAAAAGTAGGACGGACTGTCTGTCGGATTGTCTGACGGACTTAGTTGGACGGATAGTCCGCCCGTGTGTACGCGGCCTAACACAGTCTCACAGTTGGGAATAGAGGGTATAGGTATGGAAGCTCAGGCACTTTGAAACTGCTGACACTTAATAAAGGTCTCACTCTAGGTAATCCAGGGAGTAGCCACTTGCAGCTGGATATTTCCACCGTCGGATAAGTCCTGGTTTTAGGGACTTAGCAGCCGACACATGAATCAAACTTAGCAAAGTCTCTGCCACAGACTTGGTTGCAAACTTTTAGATGAACACAAAAAGTCTCACACAGGAACCTAGTTGTAACAGAAGGATAGGAATAGGAACTTTCTTGTGGTACCAGTATCTTGGAACCGGTCCGGCGATACCGTAAGAGATATGGATTCAGTTAGTGTCCATACAGCTCAACATCCAGGCAGCCAGCTTTGTGCATGTCCCTCTTCCGAAGAGTCATCCCCTGGTTGCATGAAGAGTTGCTGGGCCTCTCCAAAACCCGAGATGGCACCAGACCACTTTAGAATCCTCCTTCCAGTTACTGTGCCTCGGACTAGCCAGCTCCGAGACTCGGAAATGGATGGATCCGCGCCCCAGGCCATGAGGGCCCCTGGGGGCTGGTCAGGAGGACCAGGACCATGGTGTCAGAACATAACTTCTGGACCGGAACCTAGAACCACGTGACTTCAGCACCTTAAATACCCTCTCCCAGAATACACAGCAAGACAACACACCCACTGATTGGCTCAGAGAGAGAGATTGGTACCCAATGCGTCCAACCAGACTGCGTTCTAATGCCTGTCAAAGGTATTAACTGCACCCATGACCAGGCAGAATATTAGTACATCCCAGCCAAACTGATGCCAAAACCACAATTTAGAGCAATTAACGCTAGGACTCAACTATAGTCTTGGGGAAAAAACTAAATTTACAGACATAGCAGGTACTCTTCCGGAGTACCGGCGCTACACTGCATATATAGTATGTGAGAATTATCATGAGCAACTAATAACTGCAATATTCTATTCATTTTTTTTCTTATAATATGGGATATAATGACATAGATTTAAAGCTGTTGTGTATCTAAAAAATATAAAGTTAGAATAAATAGTGCTTAACTACTCGCCATCCTAAAGACTGTATATAAATGGTATGGACTTTAAGTGGTTAAAACAAGCTTTTTCGTTTTTTATTTTATAACAGCTCCAGTACAGTGATGATAGTGGGTCGCTTGCTCTGCACCTCATCCATTCACGAAGCGTCTTATATTCTTTTTCACTGAATACAAGGCATTCAGTGCAGTGAATCGATAAGAAGAGATCCTGTGGTTTAATCATCCCTCCTCTATTATCATTCACAAAACCCCTTGAACCCTTTACTGCCGGTGGCTTGAGCACATTATATCACAAATACTTTATGGGTTGTTGCTACACATTCGTGTCAAGTATTGATTACAATTGTCAGTCTAAGACATTGGTTTCCAAAATGCAGCCTGCGGGACAGATGCAGCCCTTTTTTCTTACATGTATCCGGCCCTTGGGGCACTATTACTCCCTCTAACAAGAGGCACTATTCCTCCTAGTGACGCAAATGATAAGGTTCCCTTTCTTTCACTGATATAAATAATGAAACACTATCCTCCTACTAACACCCAGCAATAGGGCACTATTCCCCCCACTAACACCAATGATGAGCCACTTTTCCTCCCACCGACCCAACAATGGGGCACTATTCCTCCCACTTATACCAATGATAGGGCACTATTTCTTACGCCGACACCAGCAATGGGGCAATATTCCTTCCACTCACACCAGCAATGGGGCACAATTTTTATTTTTTTATTTTACTCTCACTAACCACCAGGCCTGAGGCACTGATGCTGGGGCATTTTCTACTTCCATGGGTGACTATCCAGCCCTCTACTATCTCAAGCACAGTAAACTGATCATTTGTTTAGAAAGTTTTCTGGCTTGGTCCAATCTCCATGAGGGGGGGCCTACCTTCGGGGAAGCCCCCACAGTACCAAGTACCTAGGAGGTTCTGTTTCGGCAGTCCTCCCGGGGGAAAGGAGGTCTTCCGGTTTCGTCCGGGGACCACTTGTTGAGTCTGGTACCTCAGTCCCTGTCTGGAGCCTAACGCCCCGGGGGATCAGGGTATGGTCCTTCTTTTGGAGGACATCAGGAACCCGTCTGCACTTTTTAGTGTTTCACTCTTTATGTGCGTGCACTTTTTTTATGCACCGGGTGGAAGTTTTTTGGGTGTGTTTGCACGCCATGGGCTTTTTCAATAGAAAAATTTGTTTAGAAAGTTTGGAAGCTCCTAGTGTAGGATAACCAGAAGTATTTGCTTTCTCTTTCTGAGCTTTATCAAATTTTCTGTGATCATATAAGAATCCAGAGAAAAGTACACTGTAGAAGCTTGTAAAGGATTAAAGTAGAGTATGAGAGGATTAGAACCCCTTTTCTGTTTTCTTGTGGCTGTCTGTGTGGAAGTAGGAAGAAATCTCAACAATGATAGAGGAATTCCACTCTCAAGTAGTTGTCAATGGATGTCCCCAATGGAACATTTTCCCTTTTTTTTTCTGGTGATGATTGTAGGTTAATCAGGTGTGGGTATAAATCCAGCTTGTAAAATAGCGACTGACCAGCTTTCTGAGTATGTACAATCTGGACGAAATGCGCTGAGGTGGGTACTTCTGGTCATCACTTCACTTCCGGTGATGCCACATCCTGCCAGAGAGGTGCACACCCATTCTGGTTTCTGAGGCAACAGCAACCACCTTTCCTCTGCCCTGGGCAGGACTGAATACACCTAGTGCCGGTACATGGCCATAATAGCAAGTGAGCATAATCACACATTAGTAACCTTGTGATTTTAATAAATATGGCTGCTTTGTGTAATGATTGTTGCCCTTTTGGCATTGTTTCCCCAAACTTAGAGTGGTATATGATACAAGGCAGACACATATCTGCGAAACACGGGCTGCATGGTAGTGTGAACCAGTGGGCTTGACCCAAAAGTACAACTTGACCTATCTATTTTTTTAGAGGGTCAATTTTATCCAGGGAGTGCAAGTCTGTGTGGTGGTACTGTGGAGCACGTTGGGAGATTGAATGCGTGTATGTGGTTTAGTTTTGAGATCACAGACACTTTTGATATTAGTTATTAAGTACACAGACACTTGTGGACACAGAGACTAGAGTTGTCTCGATACCAATACTGGTATCAATATTGCTCCCGAAACCGAGTATTTGCAGGAGTACTTGTAACACATAGACGTAACACGTAAGGTGTGGCCAGACATTCAGAGCGGACCAGAAGTGACGTAAGAGGTGTCTGTAATGCCGTGTTTGCACCTTACAAGCTCATTTCAACCTTTTTAAATGTAAGAATCCATTTGGCTTTTGAACAAATTTACATTGTTTATACATTTTACACTATGGGAGGCCATTTTTTTCTTCTCATATGATATTCAGAACCCTGATATGACCTTGTAATTGGGAGTCCCGAAGGTAAATTTTGGCACCATTACATGGAGTCCTGTGCCTGGTGTAACACTATCCAGAACTGTAACTTTCAACACGCCTGGAAACTGGAGATCTGTAGCTATAAGCCCCACCATAAGAGATCTATAAGGCTTATTATACTTCTTACTAAGGTAAGATCTCTGGGAGCATTAAGCTATTACGAAGTCATGGAAATTGTGTTCAGAAGAATTTTCTCTATAAATTTTTTAGAATAATCGTTTCTCCACATTTGGATATTTTGGACTTTGATCGTGGTTTCATAGTTGTACTTGTTTAATTATGTAATCATTTTAGCACATTATCAAGCCATTATTAACTTTATTCATGATTTAGAAAGTTGCGCTGATCACTTTTATTCACATTAAATTAATTATTTTTCTCAAAATTTTACAAACAATACCGCATAATGACAACATGAAGGCAGTTTGTTTGAAATCTTTGCAAATTTATTAAAAAATACAAATCAAAGAAAATCACATATACATAAGTATGCATAGCCTTTGTCATGACACTTAAAATTGAGCTCAAGTGCATCCACTGATCATCCTTGAGCAGTGGCGGCTGGTGATAAAAAATGTTGGGGGGGCGCAAACCCCTCCAGGTCCCTATCTACCCATCCTCTACAGTCATGGCTCCTAATACCCGAATACATACACAGAGCGCAAAGTACATACAGAGCACACAATGCATACAGAGAACACACAGTACATACACAACAGATACAATACACACGGTATATTCACAGAACGCACAGTGCATACACAGAACACACAGTACATACAGAACATACAATACACACACAGTACATACAATACATACACAGAACACACAGTACATACAGAACATACAATACACACACAGTACATACAATACATACACAGAACACACACAGGACGCACAGTATACACAATACATACACAAAACACACAGTACATACAATACATACGATACACACACACAGAACACACAGTACATACAGAACATACAGTACATACAGTACACACACAGTACATACACAGAACACACACAGTACATACAATACATACACAGAACACACACAGGACACACAGTACACACAATACACAGTACATACACAGTACATACAATACATACGATACACACACACAGAACACACAGTACATACAGTACATACAATACATACAATACACACACAGTACATACACAGAACACACATAGTACATCACACACACACAACACACAGTACATACAATACATACACAGAACACACACAGGACGCAAGGTACACACAATACATACACAGAACACACACAGGACGCACAGTACACACAATACATACACAGAACACACACAGAACACACAGTACACACAATACATACACAGAACACACACAGAACACACAGTACATACAACACACACACAGTACATACAACACACACACAGTACATACAACACACACACACACGCACACAGAACACACAGTACATATACAGAACACACAGTACATAGTACATATAATACACACACAGTACATAATATACACACAGTACATACACAGAACACACACAGTACATACAATACACACACAGAACCCCCAGTACATACAACATACACACACACACAGAACACCCAGTACATACAACACACACACAGTACATACAATACACACACACACAGAACACACAGTACATATAATATACACACAGTACATATAATACACACACAGTACATAATATACACACAGTACATACACAGAACACACACAGTACATACAATACACAGAACACCCAGTACATACAATACACACACATACACAGAACACACTTCTTCCCAGCCTGAATGTCCGTTTTGAGTTTTCCACATTTTAAAACAACCTGTTGCTGTGAAGCTTCCCCATCTTATCACAGAGTCCCACAAAGTAGCTGGCAGCTGCCATGCCATGAGTTAATGTATCCGGAGCAGTCTACCTGAAGGGGGATGAAGAGCAGAGTGACATACAGAGTTCTGATGATATCAGCCGATTTGTGAGCAAGCTTCAGTGGAGTAAATGCAGGAGGGTTATAATCACACTTGCATTCGAATGTGTAGTGAAAAGGGGGGGGGGGGGGGGGGGGATCTAATCTGGCTTCTAACAGTACTAACAAAAAGCCTCAGGGCTGCAAGGCACTTACCTTGCTTCCAGCTCCGCTCGGGCCATGCAAAGAATGGAGCTGTGAGGTCACTTCCGGTTTTCGTAAAACCTGGAAGTAACCTCTATATTAAACAACAATGCTCCCGCCCGTAGTGATTCTACGGGCGGAAGCTAATTGGCACTTTCATTTGCGCCACAAGGTGGGTTAAAATCCCGCAAATGAAGCTCCACATCTGCAATCTCATGATTGCATTGACGTGGTGTTTCCCATAGTGCACTGCGCCCGGCGCCCGGACACAGTGCACTTAAGGACCTTTTTTCAATTTTTTTTTTTTTTTTAAAGGGCCAGTTTAAAAAAAAATTTTTTTTTTCATTTTTTTTTTATTTTTTTTCTTTGGTGACTGGGGGGGGGGGGGGGGGGGCGGCGCCCAGGCGCCCCCTATGGACGGGCCGCCACTGTCCTTGAGATGTTTCTACAACTTGATTGGAGTCTACCTGTGGTAAATTCAGTTGATTGGACATGATTTGGAAAGGCACACACCTGTTTATATAAGGTCCCACAGTTACAGTGCATTTCAGAGCACAAACCAAGCAATGAAGCCAAGGGAATTGTCAGTAGACCCCCTAGACAGGATTGTATCGAGGCATCCATCTGAGGAAGGGTACAGAAAAATATCTGCAGCATGAAAGGTCCACAGTGGCCTCCATCATCCTTTATGAAAACTGCTCCAGAGCACTCTGGACCTCAGACTGGGGTGAAGGTTCATCTTCCAACAGGACAACATCCCTAAGCACACAGCCAAGATAACAAAGGAGTGGCTACGGGACAACTCTGTGAATGTCCTTGAGTGGCCCAGCCAGAGCCCAGACTTGAAACCGATTGAACATCTCTGGAGAGATCTAAAAATGTCTGTGCACCGATGTTCCTCATCCAACCTGATGGAGCTTGAGAGGTCCTGCAAAGAAGAATGGGAGAAACTGCCTAAAAATAAGTCTGCCAAGCTTGTATTATCATAATCAAAAAGACTGTAATTATTGCAAAAGTTGCTTCAACAAAGTATTGAGCAAAGGCTGTGAATACTTATGTACATGGGAATTTTTTTTGTTTTTTATTTTTAAAAAATGTGCAAAGATTTCAAACAAACTTCTTTCACATTGTCATTATGGGGTATTGTTTGTAGAATTTTGAGGAAAATAATGAATTTAATCCATTTTGGAAAAAAAATTGGAAAAAAGTGCAGCGTTGTGAATACTTTACGGATGAGCTGTATATAAGTAGGGTATTTTTAGAACGCATAGGGGCTGATTTACTAAAACTGGAGAGTGCAAAATCTGGTGCAGCTGTGCATGGTAGCCAATCAGCTTCTAACTTCAGCTTGTTCAATTAAGCTTTGACAATAGCTAATTGGTTTCTATGCACAGCTGCACAAGATTTTGCACTCTACGGTTTTAGTAAATCAACCCCATTGTGTATATTTAGCATCTTTTGGTTTATTTACAACAGCGTGATTTACTATTATGAAATATACAAAGCGTATACAAAGCCAAAACTTTTTTTGTTTTTGGATAGAGTAGGGAAAAATTAGAACCCCCTTCCCTTATTTTTTTTGCTGTGTCCCAATTGTAGATCACTCTTCACTTCTTGTCCCAGAAACATAACGGGAAGAAGGAAATCTCAACAATGATAGAAGAATTCCACTCTCAGGTAATTGTCCCTGGATGTCCCCATTGCCCTCTTCTCTTTCTGGTGATGATTGTAACATTTTAGATTGCTTCACTTTCTTTCTGGGTGACAATGGTTACCAGCATAAAATCTGATAAGGGTTCCAGCCCTTCCCTACCTTACTCTACTCTATCCAAAAGTTTAGAAAAAATGGGCTATAAATAAGATATACTGTATATATGTATGTATATGTATATGTGTATCAAGTGTTTGCGATAACTGGCAATGAGCCTTTCACATTGCTGTGGAGCAATTTTGGCCCACTCTTCTTTGCAAAATTGTTTTAATTCAGCCACATTGGAGGGTTTTCCAGCATGAATGGTCTGTGTAAGGTCATGATACAGCATCTTAATTGGATTTAAGTCCGTAAATTTAGCTTTTTCTGAAACATTTGGAGGTGGGCTTGCTGTTGTGTTTTGGATCATTGTCCTGCTGCATAACCCAAGTGCACTTGAAATTGAGGCCACAAACTGATGGACATTCTTCTTTAGGATTTTCTGGTAGAGCTCAGAAATCATGGTTCCATCAATTATGCTGCGTACACACGTAGCCAACTATCCGACGGACTTAGTCTGGCGGACTTCCCGCCAGACTGTCCGTCGGACTTTCCGAACGGGATACTTGCCCACACACGGCACTTTTTCAGCGCACTAATGTGGCGTACTAAGTCCGCCGTACTATCCGCCCTACTTTTGAAATGAACGGACTCGCCCACGCACGCGGAGGAAAGTCCGCTCATTTCGAGCGCGTCTACAGGTAGGCGGAGCCCGCGAAGGAGACGTCGCTGGCCCCCCCACCTGGTATGGACTTAAAGGGGAACTCCAACGCCGAAAAAAATCCGCGTGGGGGTCCCCCCAGGTCCACATCAGACCCTTGTCCGAGCATGCTACCCGGCCGGCCAGGAAAGGGGGGGCGAGCGAGCGCCCCCCCCCCCTCCTGAGCCGTACCAGGCTGTGTGCCCTCGACATGGGGGGTGCCTTGGGGAAGGGGGGGCCGCGCGGCCCCCCCCACCCCAAAGCACCTTGTCCCCATGTTGATGAGGACAAGGGCCTCTTCCCGACAACCCTGGCCGTTGGTTATCGGGGTCTGCGGGCGAGGGGCTTATCAGAATCCGGGAGCCCCCTTTAATAAGGGGGCCCCCGGATACCGGCCCCCCACTCTATGTGAATGAGTATGGGGTACAATGTACCCCTACCCATTCACCTGTAAAATAAAGTACAAAAAAAACACAACACACAAGATAAAATAGTTTATTGCACAGCTCCGGGGGTCTTCCGTCTTCGGGGGTCTTCTCGCCGGACTCCTCCGCTATCTTCTTGTAGCTCTTTTACTAGCGGAGGAGCCCAGCTTTCTTCCTCGCCGCGGCCTCTTCTTCCGACTTCGGGGGTCTTGTCCCCCTCTTCGGTTCTTCTGCCGGGCCACAGCGCCTTCTTCTAGCTCTTTTACAGGCGGTGGCCCGGTCTTCTGTCGCCGCTGTTGCCGCCGCTGCTGCCGCCGCCTTCTGTTCTTCTGTTCTTCTCTTCTTCTTCTTCAGATGTTGCCTCGTCGAGTCCTCGGCTCACAATGACGGGGCCCAGGTGTGCGGCGACTTATATAGGGACATCACCGGATGATGTCCCCGCCTATTATGATGTCACAGTCCCAGCATCCTCTGGGACTGTGACACCATAATGGGCGGGGACATCATCCGGTGATGTCCCTATATAAGTCGCCGCACGCCCGGTCCCCGTCATTGTGAGCGGAGGACTCGACGAGGCAACATCTGAAAAAGAAGAAGAGAAGAACAGAAGAACAGAAGAACAGAAGTGGGCAGCGACAGCGGTGACAGAAGACCGGGCCACCGCCTGTAAAAGAGCTAGAAGAAGGCGCGGTGGCCCGGCAGAAGAACCGAAGAGGGGGACAAGACCCCCGAAGTCGGAAGAAGAGGCCGTAGCGAGGAAGAAAGCTGGGCTCCTCCGCTAGTAAAAGAGCTACAAGAAGATAGCGGAGGAGTCCGGCGAGAAGACCCCCGAAGACGGAAGACCCCCGGAGCTGTGCAATAAACTATTTTATCTTGTGTGTTGTGTTTTTTTTGTACTTTATTTTACAGGTGAATGGGTAGGGGTACATTGTACCCCATACTCATTCACATAGGGTGGGGGGCCGGTATCCGGGGGCCCCTTATTAAAGGGGGCTCCCGGATTCCGATAAGCCCCTCGCCCGCAGACCCCGACAACCAACGGCCAGGGTTGTCGGGAAGAGGCCCTTGTCCTCATCAACATGGGGACAAGGTGCTTTGGGGTGGGGGGGGGGCGGCGGACTGGCACACACATGGCCGGATTGTCCGCCGAAATGCAAGTCCGGCAGGAAGATTGGAGTGCAAAACTACTTTCTAAGTCCGCTGTACTTTCGGGTCAAAAAAGTATGCCGGAGGCTACACACGGGGAGATTGTCCGGCGGACTTGAGTTTGCCGGACTTTTCCACCCGCTTGTTTGATCGTGTGTACGCGGCATTATGGTAAGTCGTCTAGATCCTGAAGCTGCTAAGCAGCCCCAGAACATAACGCTACCAACACCATGTCTGACTGTTGCTATGATGTTCTTTTTATGAAATGCTGTATTTGTTTTATGCCAGATGTAACGGGACGCACACCTCCAAAAAGTAACATTTTTGTTTCATCAGTCCACAGAATTTTTTTCCTAAAAGTCTTGGGGATAATCAAGAAGTTTTTTGGTAAATGTGAGATGAGCCTTTGTGGTTTTTTTTGGTCAGCAGTGGATTTGGCCTTGGAACTCTCCCATGGATGACATTTTTGCCCAGTCACTTTATTATTGTGGAATTATGAACACCGATCTTACCTGAGGCAAGTGAAGCCTGCAGTTCTTTAGATGTTGTTCTGGATTCTTTTATGACCTCTTGAATGAGTTGTCGTCATGTTCTTGGAGTAATTTTTGTAGGCCACTCCTGGGAAGTTTCACCACTGTTCCAAGTTATCTCCATTTGTGGATAATGTCTCTCCCCGTGGTTGAATGGCATTCCAAAGCCTTAGAAATGGCTTTGAAAACCTTCTTAGACGGATGCATGTACATTACTTTGTTTCTAATCTGTTCTTGAATTTTTTTAGATTGTGGCATGATGTGTGGCTTTTTGTGATCTGTTAGTATGTTTCACTTTGTCAGACAGCTTCTTTTTATGTGATTTCTTGATTCAACACGTCTGACAGTAATCAGGCCTGGGTGTGGCAAGTGAAATTTAAATCAACTTTCCAAAAAATTGTGGTTAATCACAGTTCATTCATGAAACTGTGTTTACTCTGCTCAATTTATGAATGAACAAGAGCCTCTGTCTCCTGTTCATTCATCTTTAGTGCAGAGAAAGGGACTGGGGAATGTGTCCTCAGTCCCTTTGTCTGTCTCAAAGGGGAGCTGTCAGGGGTCTGTTTAGACCTCTGACATCTCACCAATGCCCCCCAAAAAGCATTGTGAAAAAAAAAAAAAAACATATTCAATTGTAAAAAAAAAAAATTATTAAAAATAAAGAAAACTACTAACACTGTCCACATACCACCCACCACTCACCCCCTTCCCCAGAAGCGCTGTGAAAAAATATTGAAAAGGTGATTTAAATAATAATTTGCCGTGGGGGTAGGGGGGGGGTGGCGTTTGCAGGCGCAAAGCGCCACCTCCCTGAAATGAGTTTACCACCTCCCTGAAATTAGTTTCTGCAGGTTGGGATTTCTGAGTATCATACCTGCACATGTGCACAATCTTGCAGGCAAGCATGTGCCCCTGGCAAAACTGCCTCCTAGAAATATGTGAAGTGCCAATCCCAGGAGGCAGAAAGAACGCTTTCTTGCTTAGGCAAGAAAGCAGTAATTGCTGCCTTACAGCACGAAAACTGCACTATACATACATCGTTTTGTAATACAGACAGGGGTGGAACCAAATGAGAACAGGTACATGTAATGAAAGAAGGTCCACTTTAAGTAGTCATTTGCATAAAAAAAAAAGTACAATTAAGGGATGGATTTATAAAAAAAACCAGCATACAGATATTAAAAGCAAGACTGAAACTGCTGATTGTAGCAACTAGTCAGGCTTCATCTTTGAAATGAAAAAATAAATTTGATTGCTTGTTCCACTTTTGCTCCAGATCTAAAATACCCTCAAGGTTTATATATGCATAGGAAATCACACATTGTGATTTGGCATCCAGCTATGTGCAATTCCTGAACAGACTGAAATAGACATGCTCAGCCTGTGATGATTTTTTGATTTCTGTGCCTTCGTGTCTTGGTGACAACTACTACCCCCATTTCTTGTCCTGGTGTCATAGGGGCAGGAAGTAAAGGAAAACTTAAGGGGACAGTGCCAGAAATAACAACCTAAAAGATCGTTTAACTCTTCCCCTTTGTATTCAAAATGTAAAGATTAATTCTTGTTATGGGTATTTTTTATACATAGCTTTGACCAATGTAACTTTGTATATACCATGTCTGACCAATGCCCCTGGAAGCTGGAAAGTAGACACCACTGCTTCCGACACCAAAGGAGGTCAGCTGCTCGGCATGGGTGCCATTCAGAGAATGCTTTGCAAAGTGGAGACATCACTGCTCCCCCTCCATTGTCTCTGCAATAGAAGGGCCACTTGGCTGTGTTTGCTCCCCAGGCCAAATGATCCCAGTCCTTCCCCGTACAGAGAATTAGAAAACTAGTCACTGCTCTGCCTCTTTACCTTGTCCAATCAGTGAGCACTTTGCAGAAAATCTCTGAAAGTTGCCCATACCAAGCGAGTGGCCTCCTGTATTCACAATGCAGCAGGACAGTCACTCTGCATGGAACCAGGAAGCTAATATAGATCACTGGAATAGTAGTGTCTACTACAGTAATTTCCAGTTTCTAGAGCTGTGGTCTCCCTACCAAGACCCGGGCGCTGGATGTGGCCCTTTACTTGCCTTTATCTGGCCTTTGAAGCACTACTCCTCCAACTGGCACAAATGATGGGACACCATTCCTCTCACTGACACCATTTCTCCCACTGATACAAACAAGGGGCACTATTCCTCCCATTAATACCAATTAGGGGGCATTGCTTGCTCCCATTGACTACAGTCCAACCTGCCCAAAGCTTGAAGGACAATGAACTGGCCCTTTGCTTTCAAGGTTGGAGACCCCTGTTCTTCAAGGATCCCACAGATATAGTATATACATAGTTACACTGGACCAATGCAATGATGTAAACCAGGAATTCTTCTTTAACTCTGCCTTTCTCAGGGGATAATTCAGATTTTTTTCCAGCCTGTTCCCTCAGTGGAGCTGAGGTAGTATACTCACCCATTCAATAAATCTAGGGTTGTCTTGCTGTGATCTGCCAATAAACCATGCACGCCAAGATCTCCTTTGATGACATCATTCTGGGCCCTAGCAGCTGGACCAACAATGATACTCATTGCACATGCACAGTGGGTTTTACTTGGCCACAAAGCCTCCTGGAAAGTGTGATGTAGGTATCCCAGAAGGCTTCAGGTGGGGCAGGACATCATTCTTGCCTGCACTCTGCAGAGTATCCCCCCCCAACAAAAAAAAATGTCTGCAATTTACTGAGAAGGTGGGGGGGGATGAAAAGGAAGTTTGTATCTGGGAGTGCTGCGGTCGAGTCAAGGCCTGTGCAAGAATAGTCACCAAATGTGTATCCTTGGGGCATCTGCGGACAGCACTGCCTTACTGTCCAGTGGCAGCCTGGAGGTCACTTCTGCCCCATCGAAATCCCCCTGCAGCTGATCCGCGCGGGCACCAGTGCTGTGCGACAGAGGTCAGGTGCCATCCCCTGAGCCAGGACCTTGCGGGAGAGCCTTTAAAGCCACTATCATCATCACCAGCATTATCAATTGCAGTATCAGTGAGCGGGCATATGCAGATCCAGCAGACACCATTGTCTTTATTTACCTGTAGTACCACAGGATAAGTCCATCCAGATACATAGACACTGTATACAGACAAATTGTAGTTGAACCGTATAAGACAGGAAAGGGATATAAAAAGATATCCAAGGAATAAAGACTGCCAATCAGCAGTGTTCAAACTCAAACTCAAAACTCAAACTGCCATGAAAATTGTTCGGGATGCAAAGAAAAACCCACAAATAACTTTAGGTGAAATACAGGACTCTCTGAACACATGTGGTTTGGCTGTTTCAAGATGCACAATAAGGAGGCACTTGAAGAAAGATGGGCTGCATGGTCGAGTCGCCAGAAGAAAGCCATTACTACGCAAATGTCACAAAGTATCCTGCATACAATACGCCAAACAGCACAGAGACAAGCCTCAAACCTTCTGGCACAAAGTCATTTGGAGTGATGAGACCAAAATTTTGCTTTTTGGCCACAACCATAAACGCTACATTTGGAGAGGAGTCAACCAGGTCTATGATGAAAGGCATGGAGGTGGATCGCTGATGTTTTGGGGATGTGTGAGCTACAAAGGCACAAGAAATTTGGTCAAAATTGTTGGCAAGATGAATTCAATATGTTATCAAAAAATACTGGAGGGACGTGTGGATTCATTAGCCAGGAAGCATGGGACGTACTTTGACATTCCAACATGACAATGATCCAAAACACAAGGCCAAGTCCACCTGTCATTGGCTACAGCAGAATAAAATGAAGCTTCTAGAGTGGCCATCTCAGTCTCCTGACCTCAATATCATTGAGCCACTCTGGGGAGATCTCAAACATGCAGTTCGTGCAAGACAGTCCAAGAATTTACAGGAACTGGAGGTTTCTTGCCAAGAGGAATGGGCAACTTTACCATCTGAGAAGATAAAGAGCCTCATCCATAAATACCACAAATGACTTTAAGCTGTCATTGATGTTAAAGGGGGCAATACACGGTATTAAGAACTGGGGTATGTAAACTTTTGATCAGGGTCATTTGGGTAGTTTCTTTTGCCATTGTGATTTAAAAAGAGTTAGCACAATTGATTGATAATAAATGGCTTCATCCAAACACTAACCATGCGTGAAAGAAAAGTTTTTGTGTTATTCATATTCTCTGAAAAATGGCCAAAAAATCATAAATTCTGCCAGAGTATGTAAATGTATGAGCACAACTGTATGTTGGAATAAGGGCTGCCGATATCTAATTGTTCTTTATATTTGATTATCTGACATGATTCACTGCTGTTGCTGTTTTATCACAAGTAACATTTTGCCAGAAGTATTTCTATAAAGTGTACGTTTGTGTTGTTCACCTTTAACTGCCTTTAACATATCAGTAAACAAAGCTTATTTGTTCATCACCTGGTAGTGTGTCCATTCCATCATTGTTACTGATAGAAAAATGTCTGAACCCAGGGTGTCAGAGGTGGCTGAGGACTTACAGGTTTGGGGCAACCAGTGGGGTACAACCAGCGGCCCTCATGGGGGTAGCGTTACAATGATAACAAAGGGAATCATTTTTTCTATCTCTCTCTAAGAACACGAGTCAATGCTACTGTGCCATTACATTTCATTATGTTAGCCCTTGTGGCAGTCCTTTGCTAACTCACTCATCTTCCTTTGAAAAAAGTTAGCTTTTAAAAAAGTTTACTAGAAGGATGACTAAAGAAGAAACTCCTGTGCCTAAACCTGCCTAGGCAGATTATAACGAAGTTAATTAGCAACAAAGTTTGGAAATATGAAATACTTCAATCATGCCTTGAGCCTAGAATGTTTCCCAGTAGCTTACTAATTTCTGAAATATTCATTACTAGATTTTGTGTTGCTCGTAAAAATTATAGAACTTTTTTTTTTGGCTCAAAGTTAAAACTAATTGAAGATCAGAGTTTATGAATTTCTAAAATGTAATATAAGGTAACGTGTTGGGGTAATTAAGTACAAACTCCAGATATTTCATATCTGTTGCAATCTCTCAAGTGCTTCCTAGAGACATGAAGGAAGGGGTTACTCTAGGGAATGATATTCCTAGCATTTCTACGTTGTAGTATGATGGGTGCTCCATATATTAAAACTGTAACACACTCCTAGTTAGTAGAGGTTGCTAGGTACATTTAGCTTATCACTACACTGCTTCTCCTTTCACTGTCCAATCACAGGCTGGGATAGGTTCAAGTGGGTTGAATGATGGATTTGTGCCCATATCCCCATATGGGCTGTCTGCTACAAAGCTAGAGGAAGAATGAATGAACTATGAGCGAGCCGAGCAATTCACTTTGAGCCCATTAAAACTACAAATAAGTCTGATGAAGTGAAAGATGGGACTTGCATTTCAATCATTCACAGAACTCTATGAATGAATAATGTGACTGTGTGGGCGGAGAGGAACCCCACACACTGCCACAAGGGGTGAGGGAGGCGAGCGGGAGGGAGGAGGAGTAACATACACACATGTTACACCCTAAATACAGGTATTACATGTAAGCAAGGAAGGAAAGATCCATGTATGATGCTGGAGAGGATGCATTAAAACAAGCTTGTTACTTTGCAGTGCATGGGCAATGCACAAATTTGTGATGAATCTGATGAAGAAAGTTAATCCTTCATGACACATCCCACCAGTCCAGTAAGGGGTTCTGAATGACGAGAGGCTTCCATCCATTAACAATGGTGTAGCCTTGTGTGCTGCTGGCTGCATATACCTCTCTCCAGGCCCAGACTGGACACAGGGCACACCAAATGTGTATTATCTGGTGGGCCATGATCCCTGGCCTGCATGTTTTTAGGAAGAGCAGCCTCTTGATGACTGGGCCACAAAACGGGAGGTAAGCAGCGACCGCGGTCCAGACAGGCTTAACACAGAGGTAAAGAATATCCCAGCGCTAACCCAATAAATAAAATAAATACTGCTGCAGACACGGAAGGCAATGTCAGGACCCTAATAAAAGTATAAAATCAAGATAGTGCTGCACTGTACAATTAATAAACAAAGTGCAAAATGTGCAAAGTAAAGTGACCAAGTGCTAAGTGCTGGATATACTTAATAGAGGCAATTCATGTGGCAAAAAACAAAACAAAAAAAATGACTATCCTTATGTAATTGCAAAAGTGTCCAACGTAAAAATCCACTTTGATTCTAATTGACTCAGTGTTCTCACTTTGTAGTCCCCACGCCAATGTCTCACATAGGGCTCTATTCCCCAAAACTTCAATTGGGAGGGATCTTTATTGTGATGTGTGGCGAAGTGTTTAGATACGCTGTGCTTATCAAATTCTTTGAGTATGTTTTGCACATGTTCTCTTATGTGTATTTTGAGGGATCTTTTTGTCTGACCTATATATTGTAGGCCACAACTACACACTCAAGGGCATAGACTGCTCCCACTGTATTGCAGCAAATGAACTCATTAATCTCATAGGAATTTCCTGTACTTGTAGAAGTGAAGTTCTTTTTCTTTTTGTTTGGGCATTTTGTTTTGATACATGCAAAACAGGGGTAAAAGCCTTTGCCGGTGAAAAAAGGACAGACCTCTACCTGGAGGGTCAGGGATACTTTTCACAAAGAAGAGAGGATGCAAAGCAGGCAAGAGAGAACAAAAGAAAAAGAGAATAAAAGGTGAAGGGATTTTTAATCTAAGTGGACAACCACTAATCCATGAAGAAATTTAAGTACTTGACAAGGGCCTGAAATATGCACCTATAAAAAACCTTGATGAGTTTAAAACTTATATAGGGATTCAGAAATATATTAGAAATTTGAACTCTTGCAGGGGATGATAAGGGACTATATACAAGATTTTAGTGATGAGAACGGTATCATTAGCAGTAATCAGCATGGATTCATGAAGAATCGTTCTTGCCAAACCAATCTACTAACCTTCTATGAGGAAGTGAGTTGCCAGCTAGATAAAGGAAGACCCATAGACGTGGTGTATCTGGATTTTGCAAAAGCATTTGACACAGTTCCCCATAAACATTTACTGTACAAAATAAGGTCCGTTGGCATGGACCATAGGGTGAGTACATGGATTGAAAACTGGCTACAAGGGCGAGTTCAGAGGGTGGTGATAAATGGGGAATACTCAGAATGGTCAGGGGTGGGTAGTGGGGTCCCCCAGGCTTCTGTGCTGGGACCAATCCTATTTAAATTGTTCATAAATGACCTGGAGGATGGGGTAAACAGTTAAATCCCTATATTTGCAGCTAAGCAAAGCAGGGCAATAATTTCTCCGCAGGATGTGGAAACCTTGCAAGAAGATCTGGATAAATGACTGGGGTGGGCAACTTCTTGGCAAATGAGGTTCAATGTAGAAACATGTAAAATAATGCATTTGGGTGGCAAAAATAGGAATGCAATCTATTCACTGGGGGGGAGAACCTCTGGGGGAATCTAGGATGGAAAAGGACCTGGGGATCCTAGTAGATGATAGGCTCAGCAATGGTATGCAATGCCAAGCTGCTGCTAACAAAGCAAACAGTATATTGGCATGCATTAAAAAGGGGATCAACTCCAGAGATAAAACGATAATTCTCCCGCTCTACAAGACTCTGGTCCGGCCGCACCTGGAGTATGCCGTCCAGTTCTGGGCACCAGTCCTCAGGAAGGATGTACTGGAAATGGAGCGAGTACACAGAAGGGCAACAAAGCTGATAAAGGGTCTGGAGGATATTAGTTATGAGGAAAGGTTGCGAGCATTGAACTTATTCTCTCTGGAGAAGAGACGCTTGAGAGGGGATATGATTTCAATGTACAAATACCATACTGGTGACCCCACAATAGGGATAAAACTTTTTTGCAAAAGGGAGTTTAACCACTTGCTTACTGGGCACTTAAACCCCCCTCAGTCCCAGACCAATTTTCAGCTTTCATCGCTGATGCACTTTGAATGACAATTGCGCGGGCATACAACACTGCACCCAAATGAGCTTTCTTTTGGTGGTATTTAGTTACAGCTCGGAGTTTTATTTTTTGCTAAACAAACAAAAAAAGATGCAAAAAAAAAAAAAAAAAATCATGTTTTAATAGTTTGTTATAAAATTTTGCAAACGGGTCATTTTTCTCCTTCATTGAAGTGCGCTGATTAGGCGGCACTGATGGCTGCATTGGTGGGCACTGATGGGCTGCATTGGTGGGCACTGATGGGCTGCATTGGTGGGCACTGATAGGCATAGTTAAGGCGGCACTAATAGGCACAGATAAGGCGGCACCGATGGGCACAGATAAGGCGGCACTGATGGGCAAAGATGGGCACAGATAAGATGACACGGATGGGTGGCACGGATAAGTGGCACGGATGGGTGGCACGGATGGGCACTGATAGGTACCACAGATAGATGGGACTGATGGGCACTGATAGGTGGCACTGATAGGTGGCTCTGATAGGTGGCACTGCTGGGCACTGATGGGCGGCACTGCTGGGCACTGATGGGCGGCACTGCTGGGCACTGATGGGCGGCACTGGGGTGCAGCACCTTTGAGGCAGATTTTGGGTGGCACTGTGGGTGGCACTGTGGGTGGCACTGTGGGTGGCACTGTGGGCACTGCTGGGTGGCACTGTGGGCACTGCTGGGTGGCACTGTGGGCACTATGGGCACTGCTGGGTGGCACTGACAGGGGGGCACTTACTTTATTTCAGGATGGCACTGCGGGTGGCAGGTGGGCACTGGCAGGGGGCAGGTGTCCGCTTGAATTGTTGGCCGTGATCGGGACTGATGTCCCGAACACGGCCGCCGGCGATCGGCTTTTTTTTTTTCTCCTCGCGCTGTCAGCGCGAGGAGGAATACTAGCCGATTACCGGCTCCGTTTTATCACATGATCAGCTGTCATTGGCTGACAGCTGATCACGTGATAAGGGGTCGGGATCGACCCCTTACACGGATCGGTGATCAGGCGAGTCTCACGGACTCGCCGATCACAGAGCGCGCCGCGCGCGCCCCTCAGGGGGCGCGCAGGCCGCTCGTAACCGGGACGACGTCAATAGACGTAGTCCCGGCAATGTAGGTCCGCGCTAATGCCATCATTCGGCAATAGCGCGGTACCCAAGTGGTTAACAAGACTCGTGGCCACTCATTAAAATTAGAAGAAAAGAGGTTTAACCTTAAACTACATAGAGGATTCTTTACTGTAAGAGCGGCAAGGATGTGGAATTCCCTCCCACAGGCGGCGGTCTCGGTAGGGGGCATTGATAGTTTCAAGAAACTATTAGATAAGCACCTGAACGACCACAACATACAGGGATATACAATGTAATACTGACATATAATCACACACAAAGGTTGGACTTTATGGACTTGGATCTTTTTTCAACCTCACCTACTATGTAACTATGACTATTAAAAAATATATCATCAGTAATCCCTTTAACCCTTTCATGACTAAGCCTATTTTTGGCATTTGATGTTTACAAGTTAAAATCCATATTTTTTGCTAGAAAATTACTTGGAACGCCCAAACATTATATATATTTTTTTAGCAGAGACTCTAGAGAATAAAACGGCGATTGTTGCAATATTTTATGTCCCACGGTATTTGTTCAGCAGTGTTTTAGACGCAACTTTTTGAGAAAATGGACACTTTCATGAATTTAACCACTAGAGATCCGCGCTATAGCCGAATGATGGCTACAGCGTGGACCTGCTTTGCCGGGACTACGTCTATTGACGTCATCCCATGCACGAGCGGCCTGCGTGCCCCCTGAGGGGCTCGCGCTCTGTCATCGGCGAGTCACGGATCGGAGCAAGGGGTCGATCCCGACCCCTTACCAAGTGATCAGCTGTCAGCCAATGACAGCTGATCATGTGACACAACAGAGCCGATAATCGGCTATTTTTCCTCCTTGCGCTGACAGCGCGAGGAGAGAAAAAAAAAAGCCGGTCACCGGCGGCTGTGATTGGGACATCAGTTCCGATCAAGGCCAGATCATCAGTGCCCAACTGACCCCTGCTAGTACCACCCAGATATAAAAAAGTGCCACCCAGCAGTGCCACCCATCAGTGCCCACAGTGCCACCCATCAGTGCCCACAGTGCCATACATCAGTACCCACAGTGCCACCCATCAGTGCCCACAGTGCCATACATCAGTACCCACAGTGCCATACATCAGTACCCACAGTGCCACCTATCAGTGCCCACAATCTGCGTCCACAACAGTGCTGCACCTCAGTGCCACATATCCGTGCCCATCAGTGTCATCTACCAGTGCCCATCAGTGCCCATCAGTGCTTCCCATCAGTGCCCAGCAGTGCCACCTATCAGAGCCACCTATCAGTGCCCATCAGTCCCATCTATCAGTGGTACCTATCAGTGCCCCTTAGTGCCACCCATCCGTGCCACCCATCAGTGCCACCTATCAGTGCCATCTTATCTGTGCCCATCTTTGCCCATCAGTGCCGCCTTATCTGTGCCCATCAGTACTACCTTATCTGTGCCTATCGGTGCCATCTTATCTGTGCCTATTAGTGTCGCCTTAACTGTGCCTATCAGTGCCCACCAGTGCCGCTTATCAGTGCCCACCAGTGCCGCCTATCAGTGCCCACCAGTGCCGCCTCATCAGCGCATTTCAATGAAGGAGAAAAATGACCTGTTTGCAAAATTTTATAACAAACTATTAAACATGATTTTATTTTATTTTTTATTTTGCATCTTTTTTTGTTTGTTTAGCAAAAAATAAAACTCCCAGCTGTAATTAAATACCACCAAAAGAAAGCTCTATTTTTGGGAAAAAAATTATAAAAATTTAATTTGGGTACGGTGTTGTATGACTGCGCAATTGTCATTCAAAGTGCATCAGCGCTGAAAGCTGAAAATTGGTCTGGGCAGGAGGGGGGTTTAAATGCCCAGTAAGCAAGTGGTTAAAAAAAATGAAACAGTAAAATTAGCCCAATTTTTTTGCATAATGTGAAAAATAATGTTACGCCGAGTAAATAGATACCAAACAAGTCATACTTTATAATTGCACGCACTCGTGGAATGACGACAAACTACGGTACCTAAAAATCTCAATAGGCGACGCTTTAAAAAAAAATCCAGTTACCAGGTTAGAGTTACAGAGGAGGTCTAATGCTAGAATTATTGCTCTCGCTCTGACGACCTCACATGTGTGATTTGAACACCGTTTACATAGGCGGACGCGACTTCCGTATGCGTTTTCTTTGCTTAGCGAGCTTGCGAGGACGGCGGGCGCTTTAAAAAAATGGTTATTTATTTTAAAATTAATAAATTGTTTTTAAAAAAAAAAATTTTTTTGATCACTTTTATTGCTGTCACAAGGAATGTAAACATCCCTTGTGACAGTAATAGGTGGTGACAGGTACTCTTTATGGAGGGATCGGGAGTCTAAAAGACCCCCGATCCCTCCTTTACACTTATATTCACAAAGTATTCAGATCGCCATTTTCGGCGATTCTGAATAGTGTATTTTTTTTTAAATCCGGCGCCATTGGCAGCCGAGTAAATGGGAAGTGATGTCATGATGTTGCTTCCGTGTTTACCATTAGGAGACTGAAATGAAGCTGTTTACGGCTTCATTCCAGTCCCTGCCCAGACGCCAGAGGAATCAGATGTGCGATCGGTGCTCCCGCTTGAACGGGAGCACCGGTAAAAGCGGCGGGAGGCGGTGGGAGGCGGCGGGAGGGGGGACGTCCCCTCCCGCTCCTCCGGCATAACAGCCGCTTCGATTGTTATGGCTGGAAAGCCAAACGCCCGCTCTGAAAAACGGTACCGGGATGATGCCTGCAGGTGCGGGCATCATCCCGGTATAACCCCCGGAAGCCGAGTACACACATCTGTGTACGCTCGGCGGCAAGGGGTTAAACCCAAAACGTCAAACTCCAACAAAGAAATGATCTACTGTGCTTTAAGGAACAAATCGATTTTTAACCCCCCAATGAATGATAACAAACATATCGAGGTGTTTAAGAGAGTCGTTTTAGAAGAAGTAAAGGAATTGAAAATCAAGAAAAAAGAAGAACCCAAACACATAAAGAGTGGAAACCGCAAACTCAAAATACGCATAAGAGAACATGTGCAAGACATACTCAAAGGATTTGATATGCACAGCGTATCTAAACACTTTGCCACACATCACAATAAAGATCCCTCCCAATTGAAGTTTTGGGGACTATAACCATATGTGAGACATTGGCGTGGGGGTCACAAAGTGAGAACACTGAGTCAATTAGAATCAAAGTGAATTTTTACATTGGACACTTTCGCACCTCGGGGTCTTAACATAGAATTTGATCTTAATTGTTTTATTAGTGATTTTTTATATTTTGAGATAATATTCTATATGGATATTTTTATATTGTCTCTTTCTCCTTTTCTTGCACTTGGTTTATTTTTTCCTAACCATCCTTTAGACACAACTATTTACAAACAACCATACACACAGACAAACACACAAAAACAAAACAAACAAAAAAACGCACTCACCGGGCGACAAATCCATAGCATAGTTTCCATAGTGAGTTATATACCACAAGCTGACAAAGGAGAAGATTGTTTCTACCCACATCTTTTATCGTTACAATTTTTTATTTTGTTTTTTTTCCTGCCCTCTGGTATAACCCTCTACCCCGTTTTCCTTTGAAGACCACGTTTACTGTCCCACACAACAGAAGAAAAATAAAAATGGTACTAACCACTCAATACAGACTCCCCCATTACTAGTGAGATTGGAGCTAACCGTGGATCCGATATCCATCGCTTCCATATTTTAATCCAGTTATTGGATTCCCCCCAATTGCAATCAATTTGTTGTTCTTTTAAGATGTTTTAATTTACCTGAAGACGCCAGTCCTCAAGTAAAGGTGCATTCGGAGATATCCACCTTAGAGCAATTAACTCACGTGCAATTTATATCTATTTTATAAACAATGTACTTATTCTTATCCTATTAATATATTTTTTCATACTTTTTTTTTATAGACTTCTTTATATATATTTTTTTTTTCTGGTATTTGCCTTTGTTGGTGACCTACTTTTTGACCGCTGGGTATATTTTTCTATTTATCAACTGATCTCCGGTATAATAGCCATGAGTTGCCCATTTCTTATTATATAACTCCAATCGCCATGATAAGAAGGTCTTTGTAACTACGTTATATAGTTTGTTTATCTATTATGGATTTATTTGATGTTTGAAATAATCACTGCTTCTATCTAGGAGAACCAGGATTAGCACGAGATATGTTTGTTATTACTTTCGTTTGTATCAATTACATAAGGATAGCAATTTTTTTTGTTTTGTTTTTCGCCACATAAATATGGGGCTCTCTATTTACAGGTATGGGGCTCTCTATTTACTGGTCTGAGGCTGTCTCTTTACTTGTTTGGGGCTGTCTCTTTGCTGGTCTGGAGATGTCTCTTTGCTGGTTTGGAGATGTCTCTTTGCTGGATTGAGGATGACTCTTTGCTATATGGGGATGTCTATTTGCTGTATTAAGATGTCTCTCAGGATGAATATCTGGTCACCATCCACCCCTGCTAATGCCCGCCCCTCATCTCCGACCTACCCCCCCCCCCCCAGGGATTGGGCTGCCCAGTTTAAAATGCCCGGGCCTATTTCCTGTCCCAGTCCGAGCCTGCCTCTCTCCCTTCACTTCCCTCTCCCCATTCTCACTGTGTGTGCAGAAGGAGCCTCTCACCCAGAGCTCCTCTGCTGTGACCTCTTCATCCCTCCTCGAATCTTCTTCCTATCCCTCCCTCAATTTCCCTCATGCTGGCTATCATTTCATTCAACTTTCTTTTCAGTCTCCATAGACTTGTACTCCAGTGCCAAGATTCCGTAGCTCACTTTGAAATAGGAGGTTCTTTAGATGTACTTTACTGGAATACATTAAATATATTTCCATTTGTAATTTTCTATGATTATCTGAGATTTGTGTTTGAATATTGCTTTCTTTGTGCTTTTCTACTTAACACATTGTAGCTCTACTGTGATGTATGTAGTCTGTATACAGGTCTACTCTCTCCTTTTATTTTTATAGCGATTTCTATGTACTTTCTAGATCCTTTGGGGCTTTAATTTAATATGTCTTTATACACTACATTGTCAGAAGTATTGGGAGGCCTGTCTTTAGTCTTAGTCTTAGGCAGGGGTCAAGTCCAGGGGAAAAAAGTGTGGGAACTCCCACCCAAGATCCACTCGCCCACCTAAAAAAAATGATACGCTCATATGCACGAACGCTTCAAAAGTGGTATTTTTCATCCATTTTTCGTAATGTGTGTGTGAAGCTTAACTGTTAGGCTGCTTTCACAGTGGGGCGGTATTCAGACGTTACAGCGCTAAAAATAGCGCGCGTGTAGCGCCTGAAAAAGACCGGCCCCTTTCACTCCAGTGTGAAAGCTGGAGGGCTTTCACACTGGAGCGATGCGCTGGCAGGACGGTGAAAAAAGTCCTGCCAGCCGCATCTTTGGAGTGGTGAAGGAGCGGTGTATTCACCGCTCCTAAACCGCTCCTACCCATTGAAATCAATGGGACACCGCGGCAACACCGCCGGCAAAGCGCCGCTGCAGCGGCGCTTTGCGGGCGGGTTTAACCCTTTTTCGGCCGCTAGCGGGGGTTAAAACCACCCCGCTAGCGCCCACAGACCGCCGCTAAAACGACGGTAAAACGCTGCTAAAAATAGCGGCACTTTGCCGCCGACGCCGCTCCCGCCCCAGTGTGAAAGCAGCCTTAGTACATAAAAAAAAACAATTGTCAATAAACATAAATACGGTAATTCTCTGAATACTCAGCATTCATTCAATTGTGCTTCCGTGCAAATGTGAACATCATGTTCTGATCTTTATTGGGGAATGTTATTTTGTATATAGAGTGTTTCTGTGCTGAGTTTACACTTTTCATTGAACAGAGTTTGGATAACACAGGGTTAAACGGAAAGGTCATAAATGAACTGCACATTATCTGGACAGAATGCTTGGGGGGGATAGTGATGTGTTCCTGCTTAGGAGATGTATGTTAGCTTGGGGGGCTGCAAACTCTGCAGGGGCTCCAACACACACTCGCTGCTATTCCAACCCTTCACATATTTCCACATAGACTTCCCTCCTGGCATTAAACTTTGCCAGGTATTGTGCTCAGCTTACCACCCCAAACTGATGTTCCTCCCTCAGATCACCTCTCTCCCTGCATGTCCTGTGAGCAGAATAGCTGTGCTCCTCCTCTGGGGTCTTTCATCATATGGCACTGAAGATGGGGGGATTCAGCGGGATACACAGAGCAAGTATGCAGGAGACGGGGGGGAGGGGAGGGGGAGATGAGGAGACAGAAAATCAGGAGGGGCCGGCGGGGAGGAGCGCATCACGAGAGGTCTGACTAAATACAATCTCTTAGCAGCAGGGACCTAATCTACCCGTCAGCTAGCTGTGATTGACCGGTAGATCGAAGCGGAAGCTGTCATAGAGCCCCCTACTGGCATAGCACCTGCCACACAGCTCGCATATTTCAAAGTCTTGCAGGACACGGCTGCTAATGGGAACTGAGTTCCTGTTGTGGAAAAAGTACAGGAACTCCGTTCCCATGCGTTCCTGCAGGACTTGAGCCCTGGTCTTAGGGTTCAATATTGAGTTGGCCCACCCTTTGCAGCTATAACAGCTTCAACTCTTCTGGGAAGGCTGTCCACAAGGTTTAGGAGTGTGTCTATGGGAATGTTTGACCATTCTTCCAGAAACGCATTTGTGAGGTCAGGCACTGATTTGCACAAGAAGGCATAGCTCGCAGTCTCCGCTCTAATTCAAACCAAAAGTTTTCTATCGGTCAGGACTCTGTGCAGGCCAGTCAAGTTCCTCCACCCCAAACTCACTCATCTATGTCTTTATGGATCTTGTTTTGTGCAGTGGTGCATAGTCATGTTGGAACAGGAAGGGGACTTACCACAAAGTTGGGAGCATGGCATTGTCGCTATTTTTATTATATTTGTTTTTTGGAGATATTTATTATAGCAAGAAGTAAAAAATATTGTTTCTTTTTTTTTCAAAATAGACGCAATTTTTTTGTTTATATCGCAAAAAATAAAAACCGCAGAGGTGATCAAATACCACCAAAAGAGAGCTCTGTGGGGGGAAAAAATTATGTGTTTTGTTTGGGTACAGCGTCGCACGATCGTGCAATTGTCAGTTAACCGCTTCCCGACTGCCTCATGTAAATATACTGCGGCAGAAGGACACGTAGAGGCAGATTAACGTACCTGTATATTGCCCTTTAAGAGGTGGCATGCGGGCACGTGCCCGCCGGGAGCTGCATCACCGTGATCGCAGGTCCTGCGGACTCGATATCCTCGGGGATACCCGCGATCACCTCACGGTGAGGAAGAACGGAGAGATGCTAATGTAAACAATCATCTCCCTGTTCTGCCTAATGACACTGACACTGATCACAGCTCCCTATAATCGGATTGGTGTAGTGTCACACACAGCCCCTCCCCCCCCCACAGTTAGAATCACTCCTTAGGACACACTTAACCCCTACAGCGCCACCTGGTTAACTCATTCACTGCCAATCATATTTACACAGTAATCAATGCATTTTTAATCACACTGATTGCTGTATAAATGTGATTGGTCCCAAAATCGCGCCAAAAGTGTCAGATTTGTCCGCCATAATGTCGCAGTCACGCTAATAATCGCTGATCGCCGCCATTACTAGTAAAAAAAAAAAAATATCAATAAAAATGCCACTAAAACTATCCCCTATTTTGTAGATGCTATAACTTTTGCTCAAACCAATCAAACGCTTATTGCGATTTTTTTTTTAAAATCAAAAACATGTAGAAGAATACGTATCGGCCTAAACTGAGGAAAAAATAAATTCTTAGATATTTTTTGGGGATATTTATTATAGCAAAAAGTAAAAAATAATGTGTTTTTTTTTCAAAATTGACGCTATTTCTTTGTTTATAGCGCAAAAAATAAAAAACGCAGAGGTGATCAAATACCACCAAAGAAAGGTCTATTTGTCGGGAAAAAAAAGGATGTCAATTTTGTTTGGGAGCCATGTCACACGACCGCGCAATTGTCAGTTAAAGCGACGCAGTGCCGAATCGCAAAAAGTGCTCTGGTCAGGAAGGGGGTAAATCCTTCCGGGGCTGAAGTGGTTAAAGCGACGCAGTGCCGTATCGCATAAAATGGCCTGGTCATTAAGTGGGAAAATCTTCCAGTCTGTAAGTGGTTAAAAAAAAAAAAAAAACCTTTAGAATATCCTCACACTTCCTGGAATCCAGTATCACTATTGGCAATGAATTAATAGGAATAAAGCAATGTTCCTTCCTATTTCTTGTACCGATAAGCAAGAGAATAATATGATGATATTTGGCCTTCAGTTAGGCTCTTATCACATATATCACTCAGCGCCTGTGTAGCATCCTTACAAAAACTGCAGTGTTTGCACTTAGGAATATAAGAAGGAGCTGAATTTGTTGTTATAAACTATGATGATGCTTTGCAAATCACTACTCCACCTAAATTGGGGCGAATAACACATTCCACACATCATTCTTGCAGCAGAAAAATTCAGCCTACATAAGAAAACACCATATCGAATAACCATAATATACATACCATGGTAATGGTGTATAATCTCATTAGATCAATAGGCAGGCACAGCTTGAGCTTTACTGTCACACTACTGAGCAATATCACAGTTTTGACATAAGGATGAAATGACAGCTGTAACCGTAAAAATGTTATTCCTTCCTGGCAGGGTAGATCTGACTTGTTAGTTGCAGTCACCTGCTGTCCTTGTTTTACATCACCCTTCCACGTCCTCTAATCATTCCCAGGCTCTGTTAATCTTTCTATAGCTTAAAACCTGGATTCCAACCAATTTGGCCCTCCATCCTACAGGTGTTTATATAATATACAAGTAGTAGGGGTTCAGTCAGCGCAAAACCAACACATCCATCAAAATATACAAGCAGCTTAACACAAAAGGAAAAATATATAAAAAACCAGGGCAGTTTTTCAGCGGGAACGCGGGGGAACGCCGTTCCGGCACCTCCAGCAGTGAATGGGTCTATTATTGCTGGAGCAGATCTGTTTTTGAGTGGCGGTCTATCGTTGCTGGTGGGTCAATTATTGCTGGAAGAGATCTACTATTGATGGAGGGGGTCTATTGTTGCTGGCTGCTGGGTAGTCTATTGATGCTGGCTGCTGGGAGATCTGTTGTTGCTGCTGGATGGTATCTTGTTGTAGGGGACCATTGTTGCTGGGGGGGGGGGTCTATTGTTTCTGAGTGAATCTATTGCTGCTGGCTGTGTGCAATCTATTTTACTACTTTCTTGCTATCAATAACTAATTTCATACAAATTACTTAGCACCACACCATTATACTTGGCTCTGTACTCTCTAAAACAGGCAGTACTGAGAGGTGGGTAGGGGATTTAACCAAGGAACGGTGCTCAGAGGTGGGTAATGGATGGAAATAAGAAGTGACTCAGAAGGGGCAGTTCCTGCACCTATTCTCTGAGAAAAAAAGCCCTGTAAAAAACCCTTTCAAAATACTGAACAAATGACAAAAGTGCAGCGCTAATGAACTAACATGTTAATCATAACACAAATATAATAACAGTCCCCTTTGGAAAAAAGGAAGAGTAGACAGATAAATTATCTCCTCTGCGGTGATGAAAAGTGCTCTCAAATGTTCAGAAAGTGCAGCTTATTCGTGATTCCACCACCAGTTAGCCAAACCGCTCACCTCAATCTCTGGACCCACGAGCTAACAGATGGGTCAAACAATCATTCACCACTAAACGTCGTCATTGATGAAGGCTTGGGTGGATGGATGTATAGGATGAGGTATCATTCAGCTTTATACAACCACACACAGCTACTCTCAATTTCCGACCGTGGTACCATAGAATAAAAAATATATATATATAGTGCACACTGTATGGCTAAAATAACCTCCTTTATTCTAAAAGACAGGTACTCACATAAGTGTGCTGAAGGGGTGTCCACTGTTAAGCTCTGAGGAAGAAGGGATGTCCTTTCGAAACGCATCAGTTGGCAGTGACCTTTTGTGAGTTTCTCTGGACATCTGGAGAACTTCATCTGCGACTAGATGCTGCTATTTTGATGACTATTCATTTCGCAAGATTTTGCTGTTTCGGTTTGTGAGTAGTTTTCTTTTGTACCCTTTTTAATAAATATCATCCAAAGGATAACTCACAATCCTTTGGATGATTTATTTCTGATTTTTAGGGTTCCCCACTCTTGAGGGCAGCAAGGCCTGGGTCAGTATATTATCGACTGGTGGTTCCCTCGTGCGCAGGAGTGTGTCTTTTTTGTATATACAGTGGTGTGAAAAAGTGTTTGCCCCCTTCCTCATTTCCTGTTCCTTTGCATGTTTGTCACACTTAAGTGTTTCGGAACATCAAACCAATTTAAACAATAGTCAAGGACAACACAAGTAAACACAAAATGCAATTTGTAAATGAAGGTGTTTATTATTAAAGTTGAAAAAAAATCCAAACCATCATGGCCCTGTGTGAAAAAGTGATTGCCCCCCTTGTTAAAACATACTATAACTGTGGTTGTCCACACCTGAGTTCAATTTCTCTAGCCACACCCAGGCCTGATTATTGCCACACCTGTTCACAATCAAGGCATCACTTAAATAGGAGCTGCTTGACACAGTAAGGTCCACCAGAAGATCTTTAAAAGCTACACATCATGCCGAGACCCAAAGAAATTCAGGAACAATTGAGAAAGAAAGTAATTGAGATCTATCAGTCTGGAAAAGGTTATAAAGCCATTTCCAAAGCTTTGGGAATCCAGCGAACCACAGTGAGAGCCATTATCCACAAATGGCGAAGACATGGAACAGTGGTGAACCTTCCCAGGAGTGGCCGGCCGCCCAAAATTACCCCAAGAGCGCAGCGACGACTCATCCAAGAGGTCACAAAAGACCCCACAACAACGTCCAAGGAACTGCAGGCCTCACTTGCCTCAGTTAAGGTCAGCGTTCATGCCTCCACCATCAGGAAAAGACTGGGCAAAAATGGCCTGCATGGCAGAGTTCCAAGGAGAAAACCACTGCTGAACAAAAAGAACATCAAAGCTCGTCTCAATTTCTCCACAACACATCTTGATGATCCCCAAGACTTTTGGGACAACATTCTGTGGACCAATGAGACAAAAGTGGAACTCTTTGGAAGGTGTGTGTCCAAGTATATCTGGCGTAGAAGGAACACTGCATTTCATAAAAAGAACATTATACCAACAGTAAAATATGGTGGTGGTAGTGTGATGGTCTGGGGTTGTTTTGCTGCTTCAGGACCTGGAAGACTTTCTGTGATAAAAGGAACTATGAATTCTGCTGTCTACCAAGAGATCCTGAAGGAGAATGTCCGACCATCTGTTCGTGTACTCAAGCTGAAACGAACTTGGGTTCTGCAGCAGGACAATGATCCTAAACACACCAGCAAGTCCACCACCGAATGGCTGAAGAAAAACAAAATGAAGACTTTGGAGTGGCCTAGCCAAAGTCCTGACCTGAATCCTATTGAGATGTTGTGGTATGACCTTAAAAAGGCCGTTCATGCTCGAAAACCCTCTAATGTAACTGAATTAGGACAATTCTGCAAAGATGAGTGGGCCAAAATTCCTCCAGGACACTGTAAAAGCCTCATTGCACGTTATCGCAAATGCTTGGTTGCAGTTGTTGCTGCTAAGGGTGGCCCAACCAGTTATTAGGTTTAGGGGGCAATCACTTTTTCACACAGGGCCATGATGGTTTGGATTTTTTTCACCTTTAATAATAAACACCTTCATTTACAAATTGCATTTTGTGTTTACTTGTGTTGTCCTTGACTATTGTTTAAATTGGTTTGATGTTCCGAAACACTTAAGTGTGACAAACATGCAAAGGAACAGGAAATGAGGAAGGGGGCAAACATTTTTTCACACCACTGTATAAACTCACATAAAAAGCACTATAACCCTAGTGCTGGCATGAAAGGTGTAGTATATAGTCTTTACATACATAGGTGAAAAAGGTGGCTGCAGTGACGTCCTAAGGTACTCCCGCACGCGTATCGTCCTAATACAGGACTTCCTCAGCGAAAATGGAGTCCCAGGCATCCAATGAATATATATTTAGAATATGCCACCTATTGATTATGCCTGCATAATTAACCTCCGGTGGAAGCTATCCCATCAGCCTCAGACACCCGAAGGTCACCATGCAGGTCACTTCCTGTTTATATCCTTAAGCCATACAGCGGCCATGACGTCAATGACGGCATGATGCCAGGTTGCCTGTATGGCTGACCCCTCTCAGGGGCTGGCCAATCCACTGCAACCTCCCAGAGGTTACGACGGACTTCCTGTTATGTTTTTCTCACTATGGTGACCATGATGTCAATGTCATCATGACTCCCGGTCATGTGACCATGGACACATGGTTCCAGCATATGACTTAAACTCGTAGGTAAGCAAACTCCACCTACATGGGCTGATCTTCCCTATACAGCCATTGCCGAGGCAACCAGCCTACTCAGCCACCACGGCGAGCACACCCCGCTCTAAAGGGTAAAATAAAACCAAATATACCCACATCAGGATATTCCCACAAGGGATAGAATAAAATAAAACCAAATATACCCGCAGCAGTAATGAATTAATATACTGGCCCCTTACAAGACATACAGGCTGGGGAGATTTTGTATGTATATGCGATCACAAAATTGGTATTCCAATTTCATGTATATATGAGATCAAGAAATTAGTATTCCCAAAAAAAGATTTTTTTATATATAGACATCATCGCAGACACCCTTTAACACAATTTAAAACAACATCACCATTCAAAATCAATCATTATCATTACATTCCCAATCTGAAATCCATCAATCAAAGGGGACATAAAAGTAAACAATAAATTTACATACAAACATACTAAAATATTAAAAATCATACTAAAATGTTAAAAATCAGCACAAAAAGAATTCTTATCGGTCCGAAATGAAACAATTTAAATTCGACATTGAGCTCCGTAGGTACCCCCACCCGGGTCTCATAGACCCAAAAGGGCTCAGGGCGGCTCAATTGTCGAATGAAATGACCTCCCCTCCAGTGACAGGTCACTTTTTCAACCCCCCAAAATTTCAATTTAGCAGGATTGCTTCCATGGAACAACTGAAAATGCTTGGAGACATTATGGGTGTCTAGGCCTTTTTTAATGTTAGTCACGTGTTCCCCAATTCTTATATGTAGAGGTCTGGATGTTCTCCCTACATATTGGAGGCCGCATTCGCAATCCATTATGTACACTACCCCCGATGTAGAACAAGTTATCAGATCCTTAATTTGGTACACTTTCTTAGTAGCTGTAGCCACAAACTCTTTCCGTTTCCTGACATTGCCCCTGGCCTGTTTGCATGGTGGATAACGTCCACAGACATAAAACCCTGTCAGGAAATTGAATATTCTAGTCTCAGAAATGACAGGTGGATCAATGATCCCTGGGGCCAGCTTATCTCTCAAACAAGGGGCCTTTTTGTTTACAAATTGTGGGTGTTCTGAGAGAACTGGACCCAATACCCTTTCCATACCTCCCAACATTTTGAAATGGGAATGAGGGACACCTACCAGGAAACATATGTAGGCAGGGGCACGCCCACTGCCACACCCCTTTAAATGAGAATTAACCCAAGAAAAAGGTTAATTAAATTCACAAGGGCTACCACTAACATTCCTTTATATTGGCTTTTAAAATGTACAAATACAGCAATTTAGCATTTGGAGAAAAGGTTTAGCACTGAGAAACACTTTTTGATAGATAACAAGTTCATTTTATATACAGCTATATGGATCAGATCAAAATGAGGGACAAACAGGGGGGAAAGAGACATTGCTCCAAATCAGGGACAGTCCCTCAAAGTCAAGGACAGCTGGGAGCTAGGCTTTTCATAGTTTCTTTAACCACTTCCGGACCACCCCTACGTACATTTACTGTGGCAGGGTGGCCCGGGTGTGAAAAATCACGTACAGGGCAGCCATCAGAAATTGTGGGGCCCCTTAGACAGCTTTAGGCCTAGGCCCCCCCAGGTCTAACCGCCAACATTCTTCAGGGCCCGCCCACTGGCCGTCCCACCAAATGCGCCCACTAGCCATCGCATCAAGTCCTTCCATGCACAAACCTTTTATTTTAACACTTACAACGTCATATATGAAAATGAACAGTGTGTTATAAGTCATCAGTGCTTTCATATTTATATTTTGCCCAAAAGAGACATCCCAAACCAGCAGCCCCCTAACACCTGTACCCTCTCAGCCCCCTCACATCTGTACGCTCTAAGCCCCCCTTACACACGTACACAGGCAAACACATATGTACACAGACACACACACATGAACACAGGCACACACGTACACAGGCACACACATATGTACACAGACATACACAGGCACACCTGTACACATGTATACATGCACTGGCACACACACATATGTACACAGACACACATATGCACTGGTACACACACACACATATGTACACAGAAACACACATGCACACAGGCACACACATGTACACAGACACACACATAGGCACACACCTGTACAAAGACACACACATGCACATGGGCACACACACACATATGTACACAGAGACACATATGTACACATGCAGATAGGCACACACACATATGTACACAGACACACACATGCACACACATGCGTGCACACACACACATTTACACATGCACATACGCACGCACACACACACACACGCATGCACACAGGCACACACATATGTACAAAGACACACACATGCACACGGGCACACACACATGTACACATGCAGATAGGCACACACACATGTACACATGCAGATAGGCACACACACATATGTACACAGACACACACATGCACACAGGCACACACACATATGTACACAGACACACACATATACACATGCACATAGGCACACACACATATGTACACAGACACACACATGTACACCACCCCACCCCCGTTCCTCTTCAGTTGTACATTAGTCCTTACTTGGAAGGTGCTGTTCCTGGTCCCAGCTCTTGTGCAAAACACACAAGGAGTGCACATGCTGGAATTGACCAGAGGTGGCAGCAAAGAGCCTGATGTCCGTGACACAGTAGCTGACTCGCACACATTCTGAAAGGCAGCGAGCGCAGCCACGGAGCTTTCATGCACCCCTCCCTGCCTTCTCTCATCCTTGCCAGACAGCAGGGCCCTTCTAGACTCTGGGGCCCCTTACAAGTGTGTGGGCTGTACCTCCTGACGGCGGCCCTGATCACGTACCTGGGAACACGCATGATTGGACACAGAGGGAGCCATTCAGCAGGTCCGGCGGGCCGCAATGGCTGCTGCGACCCGCCGATCATTCACAGAAGAGACTGATCAACCATATGCCTGTGTAAACAAGGCAAACTGCGGATCTGTCAGAAAGGGAAAGAGATCTTGTGATTCAGGTAAGCTGAATCACGGATCTCTCTTTTCATTGAGTGTGATACTGCCCCACACAGTTAGTAAGCACCTCCCTAAGGAACATTTAACCCTTTGATCTCCCCTGGTGTTAACCTCTTCCCTGCAAGTGTCGTTTATACAGTAATCAGTGCATTTTTTTTATAGCTCTGATCACTTTATTGGCATCACTGGTGCCCAAAAAGTGTCACTCAGTGTCCACCGCGATGTCACAGTTCTGCTAAAAATCGCATATATGTCATATATTAATTTTTAAGGTCTAGTACCATTGAAACAGCTGCTGTGGTTTTCACAAATTTTGCACTACATATAGGTCTCCGTAACTTTTGCGCAAACCAATCAATATACACTTATTGGGATATTTTTATCAAAAATATGTAGAAGAATGCATATTGATTTACATTAATAAAGAAATTAGTTGTTTTTTATTTGTCTTTTGCATATGTATTATAGCTTTTTTTCAAATTTGTTTTGTTTATAGCACAAAAAATAAAAAGCGTAGAGGCGATCAAATACCAGCAAAAGAAAGCTCTATTTGTGGGAAAAATGGACATACATTTTATTTGGGTACAGCATCGCAGGACCGCACAATTGTCAGTTAAAACTACGCAGTGCCATATCGCAAAAATGACCTGGTTAGAAAGTGGATAAAACCTTCAGGAGCTGAAGAGATTAAGCTAGGTCATTATGGGGAACACTGTGACGTTGCTATTAATCACTTGCCTACTAGGCACTTTTACCCCCTTCCTGCCCAGGTCAATTTCCAGCTTTCAGTGCTGTCACATTTCGAAAGACAATTGCGCGGTCATACAACTCTGTACCCATATACCATTTTTATCATTTTTTTTGAGACAAATACAGCTTTCTTTTGGTTACATTTAATCGCCACTGGGTTTTTAATTTTTGCTAAACAAATGAAAAAAACAGAAAATTTACAAAAATAATTTCTTCGTTTCTGTTATATAATTTAGCGAATAAGTAATTTTTCTCCTTCACTGATGTGCGCTGATGAGGCTGCACTGATGAGCACTGACAGACGGCACTGATGTACACTTACTGTATGAGGCTGCACTGATAGGCACTGACAGGTGGCACTGATAGGCACTGATATGCTGCACTAATGGGCACAGATTGGCACTGATGAGGTTGCACTGATAATCAGTGCCCTAATTATTGTAAATGCCCCCTGTGAAAGGAAAGACGCTTATCGGCTTTCCTTTACTCATACACTGACAGCACAGAGGAAAGGAAATGCAGATAACCGACCTTTTGTTTATGTGTCATCAGCTGTGATTGCACACAGTTGATCACATGGTAAAGAGCCAATGTCATTGGCTCTTTACCCTGATCAGTGATGTGTCCGAGGCATGGCTCACCACCGATTGCTGCGCACAAGCGACGTGACTGGGAGGATGTTGTAGGACATCCACCCGGAAGGAGGAGCGTCCGGTTAGGCCATCAATCTTCTACAGACTGTGTGGGAACTAGTTAAAGAAGATAAATCATACAGTTCAGTCCTCTATGGGACAAAGTACATGTAGTACCTTGTACCATGTTTCTAAGCACTCTCTAATCCTTGTTATGAGGTCCGACCTGCTTCCCCTGCCCTCTTGCTAAGGCCGATCTGACAACAGCTATGAAAGAGACGGCTGATTCATAGCTGCAGCTTGTCTCAGCTGTGAACACTTTTCCAAAACAAGCGAAGGCGTGAGGAATGCAGCGGCTTACACTTCCCCCCTGCATTTCTGTTACTGTTGCTTGCATTGAGATGACAAGCTCGTTCATAGCTGCTGTTGGATTGGCTGCAGCAGGAGAGGAGGAGGGGCAGGTCAGATCTTATAACTAGGATTAGAAAGCACTTAGAAACATGGGACAAAGTATTACATCTACTTTGTCCTGTAGGGAACAGAACTGTACAGGTTAGTGATTGTAAAAGCTTGCTTTTTTTTTTTTTATAATAAACATGCTATACCTACCTCCTCTGTGTAGTAATTTTACACAGAGCAGCCTGAATCCTCCTCTTCTCGGGTCCCTCTTAGGTACTCCCAGCCCCTCCCTGCTTTGAGTACCCCTCAGCCAGTAGCTTGTTACAGGTGGGCACACAAGCTGAGTCAGAGCTCTGTGTATCCATTCAGACACGGAGCCCCGACCTGGCCCCGTCCCTCTTTCTCCTGATTGGCTGACTGACTTTGATGGACAGCCAATGGCGCCACTGCTCGGTCTCAGCCAATCAGGAGGAGTGTCCTGGATGGCTGAGGGGATCGTGGAAATCGCTGGATGCATTTGAAAAAGTCACGTGTCTGGGAGGAGCCAGGTGTTGTGTTTCGTTCGTCACTTCCGGTCGCGGCCGAGACCGGAAGTCTCTTTGTTTATACGCGCTACAGTGTATTTATATGCAAGTGTGGATTTTACTTTCTATTAAACATTTTGGAGATTACTACACATGAGAGTCCCCTTCTTTTTCCCTATGGTCTGATACACTATGCTTTGAATATATGGACGAGCGTGTCATATAAAGAAGAGCCAGCAATTTTCCCTTGCAAGTGCATATGACCCTTAGGGGTCTGGAATTGAGGTGAGAGGCTGGGGGAAACAGGGGGGTGCACCATTAGAGCACTGAAGGTGGAGAGGTTCAATTGTGGAGTTTGCCTGCACTCGTATACACACTGCATGATTATAAGGACTGTCCCTATTTGAATATCATTTTTTTGAACAGGACTGGATATTTTGGATCACTGGAATTTTTCGTGGATGGACTTTTGTATTGATATTTTGGATTGTGACTGTGTATTCATCTCTGTACTTTGCACATTCATCTGAGTGTGGATTATTATCGCGTGCCCTATGCCTTTTTGCACTATAGTCACTTTATTATGAATTTTGCCCTATTTATTGCGATTGCACATTTTTTCTTATATGTATGCTTTATTTTGATTAGGTTAGGTGATATTTATTTATTTATTTTTATGAAAACATGTAGCGCTACATAATTCTTTATTTGTTAAGATAGAAAACCTTCTGCCTTTACAACACCTTTAATGCATGACCTCGGTCTGTAGTCTAGGAAATGAAATTTACAGTGAAGAAACGACATATCCCATAATCCTTGGGTCTCTCACTCTGGCATTCTGCAGATGAAAACTAGTAATTTGATCTGAAACAGGCAACATGCAGCCAGAGCAATGAAGGGAAGGGATATGTTTTCATCACTTTAGACCTTTCACATTTGTGATGCAACACAGAGAAATGGTAAGGCGTGTCAATATCATCCTCATTATGGACAGGAGCTCCCCCATGCTCCTTTGTATACACAGAGCTGAAGAAGGTATTTAGTAAATGTGCCTTCTCCTTGTCCCCTCTAGATTATTTGGTAGATGGCCTACATGCTCAGACCTGACCTTTTTACTATTAATATATTTGAAGAATTTGTCCTATCTTTTGCAATCTCTCGTTCATTTTGAATTTTTGCGGCCTTGATTACCTTTTTAAATATTCTATTGTAACATTTAAATGATGATAGTATTCCTTCATTTTCATTTTTTTTTTTAAAGCGCTTTTGTTATTATTGCTTTTTTAACTTTGGCCCTGAGCCACCGTTTTTATTTTTAGCCTTTTTTATTGCCCATGGGAATATATTTTGCAGTGTGTTCACATACAGTCTTTTTATTCAAGTACCATGCCAGTGTCTCACGTTTCATAAAAAAATATTAGTGTGTGCACAGAAGTGAAGTAATTTTATGTGCATAGGGCTTCATTCAAAAAAGGGTTACTTGTGTTAATACACGTGTTTTCTAGGAGAAAAGTCCCTGCGTAATGATCAGTAAAATGTTTGCATATTCTACCGATGCATTTAAATGTGTAAAGACTTGTATGCGTACATAATGATAATTCATTTTCCCCCTTTATTTAGACTTAATTTACATGCTTACAAACACGTATGCATGCGTTTATACATATAAGCGGGTGGATGAGCCCCCTGCCTGCAGAGCTTCCTGCCCCAAAGCACCCACCCCCCATGTTGAAGGCATCTGGCCTGGTATTGTTAAGGAGGGGGCACACGCTTGCCCACCCCTTTCCTAAACTGCCAAGCTGCATGCCCAGATAAAGGTCTGGTATGGATTTTGTGGGAGGGCACGCTATTTTTTTGGGGGGGGGGATTACTTTTTTTTTACTGCCAATGTCTTTTTTACTCAATTGTAAGCCCATTGACAGCTGATGACTTATCGGCTGTTAAGGATGCCGTGGCCGGCTTCCTGGCTTTCCCTGATCCTTAACAACCAGCTTATACGGTGCCCTGATTGGGCAAAGCTTTGCCCAATCAAGCCACAAAATGCACTGTGCATTGTTCAGTGTATTGCAGGGCGTTTGGCAGGACGAACACCCGCCGAGCACCATGCAAATTCGGGTTTTACCGAACAGGGTGAACAGCCATTGTTTGGCCTGAACTGATGCTCGCACCGAACCATTCACCCAATTCTACCTAACACTAGTTATGACGTTTTCTCAGCCGGGAGCAAACTTAAAGTATAACTGAAGGCAAAACTTTTTTTTTGGATCAAGTGGAGAGGGATTAGAACCCCTGTCAGTTTATATTGCTGTCTGTGCCCTTGTTAGGGAGATTCCCATCTCTATTTGTCCCATTTACCATTATCATTGAAAAATATTAGAGGGAAAATTTTCCAATGGGGACACTGGTTCTGAAGACCTGGGGGGTCTCCAAGAAATTTCCTTAATTTGTAGGGATTTTCTCTCACTTCCTGTTTGGCTATGGGACAGGAAGTGAAGGGATAACTCTACAATGGGACACAGATGGCAAAAAAAAACTCTGACAGGGGTTATAATCCTCCTGCACTCTATCCAAATGAAAAAAAAAAAGTTTTGCCTATAGATCTATTTTAATGATTAAAACTTTGTTCATTCCAATTAGTCGACAAAACAATTTCCATCCTTGTACTTAGATTTCTTTGCTCTATAATAATTGTCGATTCATGCCCTTTAACTTTCTTACAAAATTCAACATGTAAGGCTAGTTTTAGCACTTATAACGCTTAAAGTGATACTAATGCCCTGTATACACGACCGGTTTTCCCGTTGGAATAAACTCTGAAGGTTTTTCCTATGGAATTCCGTCGGAAATTCCACTGAAACTGTCCTGCGTACACACGATCACACCAAAGTCCGATCATCAAGAACGCGGTGACGTACAACACGTACGACGGGACTAGAAAAAGGAAGTTCAATAGCCAGTAGCCAATAACTTCTGTCCCATACTTGCTTTAGAGCATGTGTCGTTTTTGGTCCATCGGAACAGCATACAGACGAGCGATTTTTACTTCTGTCAGAAATATTTAGAACTATTTCTAGTTCTATTTCTAGCTCCGTCAGAATTTTCGCAAAAAAAAAAGTCAGATGAGGCATATACATGATCGGAGGTTGAGGAGGCACTAATATGCATCACTGATGGGCACTGATAGGTGGCACTGATATGCAGCACTGATAAGCGGCACTAATAGGTGGCACTGATGGGCAATGATAGGTGGCACGGATAGGCGGCACTGATGGCGGTAGAGCTGCACGATTCTGGGCAAAATGAAAATCACGATTTTTTGTTTAGAATAAAGATTGCGATTCTCGCGGCATAACATCATCTTTCATATTATACAAAAAAACTGTTTCGTTTTTTTTTTTTTCATTATTCATTAAAGTTGAAAGACTGCTGCGCAAATACAGTGTGACATAAAATAGTGCATCCTATAGAACCACCATTTTATTCTATAGGGTCTCTGCTAAAAATATACAGTATCTCACAAAAGTGAGTACACCCCTCACATTTTTGTAAATATTTTATTATATCTTTTCATGTGACAACACTGAAGAAATTACACTTTGCTACAATGTAAAGTAGTGAGTGTACAGCTTGTATAACAGTGTAAATTTGCTGCCCCCTCAAAATAACTCAACACACAACCATTCATGTCTAAACTGCTGGCAACAAAAGTGAGTGCACCCCTAAGTGGAACTGTTCAAATTGGGCCCAAAGTGTCAATATTTTGTGTGGCCAGGCATACACTCGATTGGAATATACGATGAAAAGCTTCCGTCTGACTTTTTCTGTTGAACATTCCACACTTGTGTATGCGGCATAAAGGGAAAATGTATTTAAATAAATAAATAACATGTTATAATTACCTGCTCTATGTAATGGTTTTGCACAGAGCAGCCCAGATCCTCCTCTTCTCAGGTCCCCAGCCAGCACTCTGGGGTTCTCCCCCCCCCCCCAGCCCCCTTAGCAAGTCATTTGCTATGGGGGCACTTGTGCCTGCTTGCTCCGGAGCCCTGCATGTCCCTCGCCCCTGCTCCCTCCTCATTAACTGTGACTAACAAACAATGGCTCCCACTGTTGTATCTGAGCCAATGAGGAGGGAGTGAGCCAGGAGAGCAGCTGCTCTTGTGCACATCGCTGGATCAAGATCAAGCTCAGGTAAGTCTAGGGGGGGGGGGGGGGGGGGTGCTGCATGAAGGTAAAAAAAAAAAAAAAACCTTCAGGCTATAGAACCACTTTAAGGTGTGAATATGTAAAGCCTTGTGAGCTGCTATGCTGATCCAAAGAAGCTGCCGGCACTACTCACACTTTGTAAACATGTGACTAAACAAGATATATCATAATAAGTGCAGCACTGAATGAACCATAAGAACCGCTTTAGGTGGCCATACACTAGTAGAATTTTGTATGACATTTTTCATTTTAAGAAAGTTTGTTGTATTTTCTAATTGTTATTGTGGGTCAAATAAACATACATTTGTGACTGTAGTAACAAGAAAATATGAATTTGAAATTTGAATGGAATTTTTTTCTTGAACTAACAAATTCCTAACCTTAATCTGTAATGTAAACCTCAGAAAAAGAGCAGAATACAAAGTCCCAACAATGACAACAATAGAAATATCTTGAACTTTTCTAGGCACCAAAAGGATCATGATGTGTATAAAATCAATGGTTCCCTATGAGAGCCATTTTAACTGGTCCTACACAAGTCGGTCCAACTTTTATAAAGGTTCCTGCACTACTTTGATCCGACATTGGTCCTACTTCAGCTCATTGAATATCATTGAAGTCAGATCAAAGTTGGTATGAATCATGGGGGGGCCCAACGCCGTTTTTTTATTTTGGCGTTGGGGGTCCCCTTAAAATCCATACCAGACCGAAGAGCCTGGTGTGGTCTTGGGGGGGGGGGACCCTACACCGTTTTTTTTTTGGCAAGGGATTCCTCCTCAAGATTTATACCAGACTCAAAGCATCTGGTATTGTCAGGATCAAAGTCGAATCCCGTTCATGGAAGTCGGACATGTAGTTGCAGGGCAAAGTCGGATTTACAGGCGTATGAATGCTGTGTCGTACCAGTGTGAACCTCGCCTTATGCTGGAGGAAACTACATGGGAATTAAAGAATTGCATCTCCCAACATTGACCAGAAGAGGAATCCTGTGTTATTAGTCTCTAAGGAATGTGGGCATATGAAGAGTGACCCTTAGACCAAGAAGGGATGAGGGTAGCTGGGGGGAAAACATACCGATTCTCCAAAAATGGAAGGTGTGGTAGATAAACAGATTGAGGGGACTATAAGAGGCTGGCCGCCTGGCATGGGTGTTATTCAGACAATGCTTTGCCTTATCTGAATAAAGGCACAGCATTCTCTGATTGGATGAGGTGAGAAGGTGAGACAGTGACATCATGCTTTCCACTGTGTCCAATTAGAGAACGCATTGCATTCATTCAGAAAATGCAAAGCTTCGCGGAATGGCGCCCAGTCAACCTCCTGTGTTCACAATGCATCAGATGGGAACCGAAAATAATTGGAGATTTCTGGAGGTGGGTGTCTAGTGATTTCCAGCTTCCAGTGGGATCAGTCAGGTATGGTATATACTTAGTTACATTGTTCCGAGCTGGAACAATGTAACTATATAGAAATAACCATACCTGGAATTCTTATTTAATCATTATATTGTTGTAGGTAGCGGAACAACAGAATGGGTATGAGCACTGGAAGTTTTCCGCTGCTCTACTATTATCTTCGTTAAAATTTGTTAAATACATTTTTTCCTTTTTGATTGATTTTTGATTATTTTGTAGCCAAGGAGTTAATCCTTTTTCTTTTTTTTTTTTAATAATAGTAATTAATTGCAGCATATTTATGAATGGGTTCTATGAATAAATATATAGTTTGCATTGGGAAGTGAGTCTGACGCTGTGCCTATGCGGCTTCTAGTCCTGAACATTATCTAATTAGACACATTTGTTGTATTAATTATACATGCACCGGTGGAAGACTGAGGACACTGGAAACTGATGTACTGTTTAATAAAGAGTTTCTTTATGGAGAGAGCAAGAAAAAGTGTGGATTGCGGCGGTAACTTATTTGGTGTATATATCACATGCTTTTTCATATATATACAGTATATAGATATCTAGATCAAGCTTTTTTCAGCAAGAACATGGGGGAACAATTTATTTAATTGTATGTAATGCCAACGGTGTGGGGGGCCTCTGGTTTCTGGCTGCTTGGGGATCTATTGTTGCAGGGGTGGATCTATTGTCAAAGTAGAGGATTTTTTGCTGCTGGGGGGGGCTAATGTTGCTGGGAGGAATGGGCTGTTGAGGAAAGGGTCTATTGATGCTGGGAGCTGTGAAAATCTATTGTTTGTTGCTATTAGTGGGTCTATTGTTGTTGGGGAGGTATTTTGCTGTAGGTGGGTGCCTACTGTTGCTGGGGGATCTATTTCTGCTGGCTGCTGGGGATCTATTGTCCCCAGGGAATCTATTGTTACCATGGGGGGGGGTCTTATGTTGCTGGGAAGGATATACTGTCAAGAGAGGGGTCTATTGATGCTGGTTGCTATGAAATCTATTGTTGCTGGCGGGTCTCTATTGTTGCTGGGGCAGTATTTTTTTTTTTGGGGGGGGGGGTCTATGGTTGATGGGGGTCTATTATTGCTGGGTGGAATCTATTGTTGCTGGGGAAATCTATTGTTGCCGGCTGCAGGTTTTTCTTCTTTTTTTTTTTTTATTGCTTTTACAGTTATCATGAACAAATTCTATACAAATTACATAGCACCACAAATGATACTTGGTTTTGTATTCTGTAAAAGGGCAGTACTAGGTGGATAGGGGGTTGAACCAAGTGACGGTGGTCAGAGGTGGGTAAGGGACAAGGGATGACTCTGAAAGGGAGGGGGGGGTTGAGTTCCTGCACCTAGTCTCTGACAAAAAGAACATACAGACATATATACAGCACCTTGAAAAAGTATTCATAACCCCTTGACATTTTCCACAATTTGTCATGTTACAACCAAAAAGGTAATTGTAATTTAGTGGGATTTTATGTAATAGGCCAACACAAAGTGGCACATAATTGTGAAGTGGCAGGAAAATGATAAATGTTTTTTCATTGTTTTTTTTTTTTTTACAAATAAATATCTGAAAAGTGTGTCATTCATTTATATTCAGCCCCCTTTTCTCTGATACCCCTAACTAAAATCTAGTGGAACCAATTGCCTTCTGAAGTCACCTGATTAGTAAAAAGAGTCCACCTGTGTGTAATTTAATCTCGTTATAAATACAGCTGTTCTGTGAAGCCCTCATATGTTTGTTAGAGAGCCTTAGTGAGCAAACAGCATCATGAAGGCAAAGGAACACACCAGACAGGTCAGGGATAAAGTTGTGGAGAAGTATAAAACAGTTATGTTATAAAGAAATACCCCAAGCTTTGAACATCTCATGCAGCACTGTTCAATCCATCATCCGAAAAGAGTATGGCACAACTACAAACCTACTAAGATATGGACATCCACCTAAACTGACAGCCTGGGCCAGGAGAGCATTATAGTAGGTAAGGTCGAATAAAAACAATAGTTCATCCAGTTCAACCTGTATAGATGTCAATGGCTTAATTAATAATTATTATTAATCTAAGAGTCTCTTAAAACTACCAATACTCTCTGCAGTCACCACCAATTGTGGAAGAAAGTTTCACATCCTTATTGTCCTGACAGTGAAAAACCCCCTGCACAATTTAAGGTTAAACTGCTTCTCCTCCAATCTCATTGTGTGGCCCCTTGTCCTCTAAGCCAGTGATGGCGAACCTTGGCACTCCAGATGTTTTGGAACTACATTTCCCATGATGCTCAACTACACTGCAGAGTGCAAGAGCATCATGGGAAATGTAGTTCAAAAACATCTGGAGTGCCAAGGTTCGCCATCACTGCTCTAAGCCCTTGTACACACGGTCGGACATTCCTACGGAAGGTGTCCGATCGGACCGTTTTGTCGGATAATCCGACTGTGTGTGGTCTCCATCGGACTGTTTCCGTTGGAGTATCCAACGGACCAAGTTTTCCAACTTGTCTATAAAATTTTCCGACAACATGCTCCAATCGGACATAGTCCGATCATATGTAGCCTACTCCGACGGACAAGGTGCCACGCATGCTCACAATCAAATTTGAATACGGAAGCACACGCTCAGGTAAAACTACTGCTCGTTATCGATATAACACATTCGTCACGCTGCAATGTTAAAAATTCTTTCATGAAGCGCATTCTCTTGTTCTTTACAATGCTGCAAGAATGAACTTCTTTTGATGCTCATAGTCACACACACTTCTCCCGAACGTATTTCTTGAGTCTTTTTAGTCATTTCAGCAATACAATATTTTAAATCGTCACATCAACACAATCTCTTTTTTTTTTTTTTTTTTTTTTTTGGAATTTTGTGGTTTGTTTTTTTCATCAACATCTCCTTTTTTGACAGTTTTCTCATCTTTGCATTTTTTGGGGTGTGTTTTGGGTTTCAACTTACCACAACACCATTATTATATTTTTTGTATTTTGTTTTTCTTTTTTAATCTACAGGAGGTTGTTTAGTGTTGGTGCCTCTTGTTGTTCATTTCACTTGTATTTTTGAAATGTACCTGCCTGCTTACAAATAAACTGTCCTTATTGAAGTAAAACACATATGCAAGTATTTCTTCAAACCAAAAACAAAACTTTATTTAGGTGTCAAACAACTAAAGAGGAAGGCAGCGCTGGAGAAACTTGTCAATTTGGCGAAGCCTTTGGCCCCCAGGGCAGACATGAACTAATTTGAAAATGCTAAATTGGTGGCCTGAGGAGTACATATCTCAGGGAGAGAAGTCTGGTCCAGAAGTCCTAGAGATCAAGAAGAGCAGATGTTATCTATGTCCCCAGGATGTGGTTCTACAAGAGGCTGCATCTTCTGTCAGACCAGACTGAACCCAGGCCATCACTCTCTCGTCTTCCTTAGGCACTTCCCGCCAGGCTTCCTTCCAGGCTGTGGCTGGGCTCCTGTAGTTGTGGCAGGAGGAGGAGAAGGAGGGCGATGGTCGACCTCCCGGCTGCCACTTGCCACAGCCTCCCCCCGGCTGAGGTCTTCCTGTGTATGAAAATGGGACATAGTTTTAGTTTTTTGCTCATCAATCACACCATTTTGTGCTCATGACTGCTGCAAATTGAATGTTACCAAATAGAACAGACTATCATTCTGAGCCCAGCATTTTTCATTCTTGTCCCAATCATTTTTGCTCACTACTGTCTATTGATATGTAAACCACTTTGTTAAATCACAACTTACTGATCAATAATAACATCTAGTTAACATCATTAAATGTACGATAAGAAATATGTTCAACAATGCTATACCTGTCTCAAGCTGGGCCCCTCCACATGTTGTTGCCTGGAAGGCCCAGGTTGGACATCGGAAGCCTCAGCTGGGGGTGAAGGAAGCCTTGAAGGAAGACTGGAGAGTGGTAGCGTGGGTTCCCCCTGGTCTGCCATAAAATGCAGCCTCTCGTAGTACATCATTCTGGGGTAATAAATGGCATCTGGATCTCCTGATCTCAGGGAATTCTGGTGCTTCTTTCGCTTCCTGAGATATATACACCTCAGGGCACCAACTTTGCCCTTCACATAGGTCATGTCTGCCGTGGGGAACATGATCCGCACCAAAGCAAGAAGTTTCTCCAGCTCTGCCTTCCTCTTTCTTTGGTCATTATAAAATGGGTTGTTCTTCTGCCACAGGCAGGGCAGCTCCCTCAGCAGATCAAGGAATAGCCCCATAAAATGGGAGTTTTTGAAGGGATCCATCTTGTCTGCAAGGCACAACACAAGAAACCCTAAAATACGAATAATGCCATGCTAAACCCTCCTAATCTTGTCCCAACATAGGCCTATATAGAAGTAGTCTAGTCTAGTGATGTACCAAGTTAAAAATTGTACCTTCGTTTGCACGATCGGCGCGTCAGCTCCTCACTCTGTTGGCAGATCGTACGTACGACACACACGTGTTGCGTTTTATATACAGTGCGCATGCGTGGAACTCCGCCCGCCCCTGGCGTTCTTTCTAGACTATTCCCTGTACCCTTCTCTTTCGGCGCACTGGGGAGAGCACATGGCGGAGACAACGCAGGTGTGCAATCAGAGTTCCACTAACGAGGAGGAGGGTGAGGAAAGCCTGGAGCCTGAAACATCCCGATCCAGGAGGAGAAGATTTAAGGCCTCAAATATGTCTTTTGGAGAGACGTTGGAGATGGTGGACATATTGAAGAGGACTGACTATGATGGGAAGTATGGACCTTACCCAAACCCAAATATCAGAAAGGCCAAGATTATGACTAAAGTTGTGAAGAGTCTTCAGAAGAATTTTGGGGTATGACGATCCAAGGATCAACTAAGAAAACGCTGGTCAGACCTGAAACTGAGGGAGCACGATCAGTACAGAAGGATCAAGCGTGTTCTTCAAAAAAGTAAGTAGTTGTGTGTTCATATGATTATTCTTGCTTGCATAATACTCCATGTGCTTTGATTTCAAGTTATACAGTTTAAAATGGCCACTTTCATGTTCATGGGTTCAATCGTTCGTAAGAAACATTGTTCGTTAGCCCACTCCCAAAACGAGGTTTTCACAAATTACACTTCACTACATTTCTTCACACTGCAGGTAAGTATTCCAGCTTAACAAAGTGTCCAAAATAATGTTCTCACCTTTGAACCTGGCCAAAAAACACAATTGTACCACACTTCCTAGCAATGTTTCATATTCCTATTTCTGCCCTCTGTGTGCTAAGTATTCCTTTTTTACATTATCATAGGGGAGAGAAGTCTGGGGAAGTCTGAGGACACCAGGGACCCCACACCTCCCAAAGAAGGCGAAATTCCAACACCAGAAGCAGAGGAGCAGGAGGAGGAAGGAGAGATCATTGAAGTTGAACAAATTGTCACCACAACAGGTGAGTGTTGGAGACCACAGCTTCCGGTAAGCTCATCAATGTATGTCGTCATATTTATAATACATGGTGTTTTTTTTTGCTTTTTTTTTTTTAAGTGATGTGGAAGTAGAATCACATTTTACCAGTGAAAGTGCCCAGATCCTGATTGGGGAGATAATGGGGTACAATTGGGATTTAGAAAATATACAGCAAAACATCAATGATGTTCAAAATAAAATGAAGAACATCATTGATGTTTTGGGGAGAGTATGAAACACCCCAAACTAGCTAGGGTTTTATTTTTGTGTTTTGAAACAACAACTTTTGTATTTTACAAAAAGCCAAAATTGTAAGATGTCACACATGCCCTATCTCCCATCATGGGGGATCAATGTACGTGTTTTGTGGAAAGTGGCTGAGATGAAGGGGTTGCAGCCCCAAAACATGTACATTGATCCCCCATGATGGGAGATAGCACATGTTGACACACTGTGTGCATCTTCCAAATTTGGCTTTTCCAGGGGTGAAACCCCATGTGATGAAGGCTATATCAGCCCAGTTTGTACATACTCATGTCTGATATTGTCTTCACTTTTCAAAGTTGAACTTTGTAAGTTCCTGTGTTCTGTATGTTACGCTTTGATACATGCCTGTTTACACAAAAACGCCAAGTTACAAAAAAATTACCTAAAATAATGTTTTTTTTTTAAAGATACATTTTTATTAGGTTTTCAAATAGTACAAAAATCGCATGACGTACATTGCGTTACATTTTAACAGCTATAGTGACATACAGAATAACTTCGAAGATTTGCAGCTGAATGAACAGTATACCGTATATACTCGAGTATAAGCCGAGATTTTCAGCCTCTTTTTTGAGGCTGAAAGTGCCCCCCTCGGCTTATACTCGAGTCATCGCTGTCTGTCTGCCCGATCAGCGTGTCGAGCAGACAGACAGCGGCCATTCTAGGATTCAAAGGCCGCGCCTCCGTCTCCGCCTTCGCCTGTGATAGGCGGAACACTGAATTTCCCAGCAGTCTGTGTTCCGCCTATCACGGACGTCCTCTCATCCTCGTCCGTAGTATGAGGATGAGCGGACGTCCATGATAGGCGGACCACTGACTGCTGGGAAATTGAGTGTTCCGCCTATCACGGACATCCGATAGGCGGAACACTCAATTTCCCAGCAGTCAGTGGGAAATTGAGTGTTCCGCCTATCACCGACGGAGGCGCGGCTTTTGAATCCTAGAATGGCCACCGACGAAGAGCTGCGGGACGGGCCGGGACGCAGGCCGGGACGGGACGCAGGCCGGGACGCAGGCCGGGACGGGACGCAGGCCGGGACGGGACGCAGGCCGGGACGGGACGCAGGCCGGGACGGACGCAGGCCGGGACGGACACAGGCCGGGACGGACACAGGCTGGACGGACACAGGCAGGCTGGACACAGGTAGGCTGCACGGACACACACACACACACACACACACACACACACACACACACACACACACACACACACACACGGATGCATGCACACACAGGGATGGATGGACACACACGGATGCATGGACACACACACACACACACACGGATGCATGCACACACACAGGGATGGATGGACACACACACACACGGATGCATGGACACACACACACACACACGGATGCATGGACACACACACACACACACACGGATGCATGGACACACACACACACGGATGCATGGACACACACAGGGATGGACGACACACAGGGATGGACAGGCATGTCTCACCCTCGGCTTATACACGAGTCAATAATTTTTTCCAGTTTTTTGGGGGTAAATTGGGGACCTCGGCTTATATTCGGGTCGGCCTATACTCGAGTATATACGGTACATAGAACTGTGGAGGCAACTATATGTCGTCACCTCATGTGATCTCCTCATAGAAGTAAAGCTGAAGAGCGCAACCTAAATTTGTCAGGGTTCTCCTCTCCCCCCAGACACCCCTTACGGGATCAATTCTGTGTCCGGGAGGAGGGCAGTCCCCCCCAAGAAGTGGCTTGGGATCCCAACCATTTTGAGAAACATCTTGTTTTCAAACCATATTACGGTAGTAACATAAGTACAACAATCGAACAATTCAACTCCCTGATAGTGGAGCAGAGAACATCTGTCGAAAAACTGTTAATATAGTAAGTAAATACATCAGGGTGAAGGAGGTCATTTTTCCAGTGGAAGAGTATTGGTGTGTGCAATCCATGATGACCAGAGACTCCATTTTTGGATAGCATGGGCTTTCTTGGGACTGCTGCGTGCAATTGTCAATTCATATATGTGATGTAGATGTGTGGTACTTCTTACCTCTGAAAGGGTCGGTGGAGTAGGGTTCTTCCACCTTCTAGTTATTCCCAGTCTAGCTGCCAACAGGATGTGTGAAATAGAGTGTCTCATCTTCGTCGGATATTGGTCTAGGTTCAGGGATAGTAGAGCTAGATCAGGACGTGGGGTAATTATAACTTGGGATATAGCGGAAATTAACTGGAAAGTTGATTCCCAAAAGGGTGTCAATTTGGGGCAGCTCCAGAAAATGTGGAGCATATCCCCTTTGTTCCCGCACTGCCTCCAGCATTCCGCGGAATGCTGATCAGAAAACTTTGACACCCTGTCTGGAGTTAAGTACCACCTTTGGGTTAGTTTAATGGTCAATTCCCACAATGTGGTGCATCTAGTATTCTGGTAGGTGGCCTTGATAGCTTTGGCCCATTGTTCAGACGTGTACGTGAGGTTAAGATCTCTTTCCCATTTGAGCATAGAAGCAGATTTATCAAGTATGTGTTTTTGTTGGAGCAGGGTATAGAAGAGAGAGATGCCCTTGTGTTTGCATGTCGGGTTTGTAAGAAAAATCCATGCAGGGTGGGGGATTTTACAGGTCCAGTTAGGGGAGGCATGGAGGTAATGTTTGGTCCTAAGGTATAAGTAGAGGTCCGAGTCTGGTAGTCTGTATTCTTTTTGTAGGTCAGGGAATTTTAATTGCCCCGACGTGAATAGATCGTCAACATGTAATATACCCTTAGTCTGCCAAGATGTATAGGATACCAGGTCAATTTTCTTTTGGAGAACGGGTAGCAGTGTTTTAAGGGTGGCCCTGTTGTCATATTTGTTGGTGAGGTGTAGGAATCTTTTCCAATTCCGGAGGGTGGCTAACATCGTAGGGGGGGATTTTGGATTATTGGAAATAGGACATTTGGAGGAGAGTAGCCAGACAAGTAGGTGTTGCCCCGGGGTAAGCGATGCTTCTATCTGTCCCCAAAGAGTGTTTTGTGTGGGAGCAATCCATTCTCGCATTTGTGTCAGTATGGAAGCCATGTAGTAATCGTGGAAGTCAATGTAACCCGCCCCTCCCACCGGACGAAGTTTGATAAGGTGTTTATGTGCGCTTCTAGCCTTTTTACCTTGCCATATAAAGGCGGAAAGAGTAGTTTGTAATGATCTGAGATAGGAGTGTGGAATGATGATCGGTAAAGTCCTAAACAGGTACAGTACTTGGGGTAGATGGAGCATTTTGAAGGCTGCAAGGCGGCCCATCCACGACAATTCAAAGGACGCCAGCTTGCGGAGGTCACTCTGTACGGTTTCAGTTGTCTCCTTAACTGAAGCGTATACTGTGATAAGTCGGCAAATAACTGGATGTCTGCATAGGGTGCAGGGAGAGTGACCAGTGCCCTGGTCTTAGAAAGGATCTGTTCTTTTGCCTGAAAAAAATGGATTCTCAGGAGCACATCTCGTGGGACTGACTCCGCTAGGTGCTTTGGCTTGGGGATCCTGTGGATGCGGCCAATTGTCAGTTCTATAGGAGAAAGCTCAGGTAGCATGGCAGCAAACATGGTGCCAGCAAAATTGTGGAGATCTGCGGGGGGCACAGTTTCCGGTATTCCGCGTATTTTCACATTGTTGCGGCGAGAGCGGTCCTCGAGGTCCGCTAATTTGTGTTTGATCCATTCCGTGTCCTCCTTCTGTGCCATACAAGAGTCAACTAAATCATTTACAGTCTCTGTACATTCCTCCATTTTGTCCTCCATATACTGCACCCTGTCACCCATGTGTCTCATATCTGCTGAGAAATTATGTATCAGTGAGGACAGGTTGGACATGAGGGATGACTGGAGGGATAATAGCATGTCTTTCATGGTTGAGTCCAGAACCGGTTGTCCCGATGTGGGAAAGGCCGCTATGGAGGACTGCAGTGAGGCTATTGCATTAGCATTATGGAGGTCTGTACTAATGGTAATGCATTTCGAAGCTACAGCTTCTTCATCAGACCATCTGATGAAGAAGCTGTAGCTTCGAAATGCATTACCATTCCTTGCCACTGTGAATAATCACACTTCCTGTTCCTGTGAAGTCACGACCAGCTGCTTCTTGTTTCCTGCCTCCTGGTTCCCAGCATTTTCTGGATCCCTGTAAGATCACACCAGTGCCCCAGGCTGCAAAGGGAAGACATTTATGAGACTCCAGGACTGGCGATTTTCACTGCATACTGAACTCATCTAATTTAACCTGTGAGTTACTACTTGTTTTTATTAAATATATGATTTATACTGCACTCAGTCTGGCGCCCCTCTGTTCCCAATGAAAACAAAGATTATTGTAGTTTCAAAGAAAAATGTATTACAAAAATGCCTCTCAGACATTGTCTGGCATATCAATGGCCCCCCTACCCACAAAGTACTCCATGTATTGGGTTCGGACCTTGCGGGCGCTTTGGGGGGGCAAGCCAGGACGAGCAGCTTCAAGGGCCGTGAGGTTATCCTTTTCTGGCAAGTCTGCATCTGGGCCAACTGAGACCACATAGTTTGCTGAATATCTTTTCAAGAAATTGTGCAGAACACAGCAGGCAAGCACTATGTGATTGATTTTATATTCAGCCATGTGGATTGGCGTTAAAAAAAGGCGGAACCGGCTGGCCAGTATTCCAAAAGTGTTCTCCACAACTCTTCTGGCTCTGGCCAGCCGGAAATTAAAAATCCTCTGATCCGGGGTGAGGGTCCTCATCGGGAAAGGCCGCATCAGATGGTTTGCCAGGGCAAACGCCTCATCCACGACGAATACAAACGGAAGTCCTTCCTGATTCTCCTCTGGGGGTGGCAAGCCCAGGCTGCCACTCTGGAGACACCAGTAGAATTCCGTCCGTGAGAACACTCCACCATCCGACATCCGGCCATTTTGCCCCACGTCCACATACAGGAAGTCATAGGTCACTGACACCACTGCCAACATCATGATACTATTAAACCCCTTGTAATTATAATAGTACGACCCCGAGTTGGGGGGTCGGATGAAGCGGACGTGTTTCCCATCAATTGCACCTCCCCAATTGGGAAAATCCCAACGGCTAGCAAAGTGGGAGGCCATTCCTGTGGCGTTGAAGGAAACTGTGGAGTGAAACAAGACAAAAAATTAGTAATTTTGCACATCAACATTGCAAGCAGATTAGACACCAACATTTTTGGCCAAGATCAGTATAACATTTTGGGAAATTAGTATTTAAAGCATAAAGTATAAGGTCCCCTTATCAGAGTCATCACCCCCCCCCCCATCCCCCCCATCTGATGGGCCCTTGCAAAAAATTAGGGGGGGGGGATGTTTTGGACAGGTAACCCTCTCCACTTGATTGAGAGCTGAATGCCTAAATAATGTGTGATACTTTGGGAAGCCCCTCCTTACTTACACTATTGGCAGCCCACCCGACAGGTAAGAAGTGTCATAATACCAAAAATAAAACAAAATGGAAGCACATATTGACATTCTGCTATTACCTATCAAGATAATAATAGGAGAAAAAAATATATATAGCATTTGAAAGTATTGAGGCAGGCCCTTGCACTACATGCTTTGGTGAATTTGTCCATAAATGTGACCATCAAAAAGGTAGGTAGAGTGTGTATTGGGTTTGGTAAAGTCAGCAGATAGAGGATTGCTATCAGCTGACCTAGCAGTTGGGGGGGAGGGGGGTTCCTAATGAGTTTGGCCCAACCAAAAAAAAAAAAAGTCACTCTGCATGAATTGAAGCACACACATAACATTTGTAGACATTTTAGGGGGTGTTTAGGGGAAAGCAATACTATGGAGCTGACAAAAGACATTGGTAAGTGACTAGACTATAGTTTTATGGGCCCAGAAGAGCATGGTGGGGAAGTTAGTGAGGCAAATATGCATGAAAGACAAAAAATAAAAATTGAAAAGCTTTGAGCATGCATGAGGACAAAGGGGCAGAGCATATGAATTAGAGCATATTGCAATCATGGTAATTAGGGAATGAGGAAAGAAATCCAAGACATTAGCAATCATTAAATACATAGAATGTGATGTTAAAGGATAAAACTTACCTTCATATAGTCCTTCTGCAGGACCTGAATGATGGCAGAACAGGTCTCTGGAATAATGATCCCCAGAGACGGGGGGGGGGGGGGGAATGCCTCTGGAGAACTTGAGGTCCTGAAGGCTTCTCCCTGTCGCCAAGTAGTGCAACGTGGCGATGAGCCTCTGCTCCGGAGTGATGGCTTGCCGCATGCATGTATCCTGCCTGGTGATATAAGGGGACAGCAAAGCCAGCAGACGGTGAAAAATGGGGTCCATCATCCGGAGATAATTCCTGAAATCATCAGGATTATTCTCCCGGATCTCACGGAGCAAAGGCATGTGCGAGAACTGGTCACGCTGGCGCAACCAATTCTTGGTCCACAAATGCCTCCTCTCCCTGTTCATGGACCGGGCTTGTGTCAAAGTAACAACCCCAACACGAAGCCCCTGCACAGCACAAACTCTACGACAAGTACGTACACGAAACATGGTTTAAAACGGTCGGCTTGTCAGAACGGACAATAGAAAGCACCGAAAAACAGCAATGCCTGAAAGAACGACCTGAAAAGCAGAAGCAAACAGACAATAAGCAATGCAAATTAAAGTGTACTATACCAAGATATAGTCCACAATGAGAAACAAATGCTTACTGACTACACTTGCTGATAATCAGATACACAAAGACAAGCAGAAACTGAAGAGCAGCACCAAACTGAAGCACAAATCTGAAAAGCACGAATCGTCTCTCACCAAACTTCTACTAACACGCGATAAACACGAGATCAGCAGAAGGAGCCCAAAGGGTGCCGGACGTGGTGCTGAACTCCCTTTTTCTAGTCTCATCATACGTGGCTTACGTGACCGCGTTCTTGGCAACCGGAACTTCCGACAACTTAGTCCGACCGTGTGTATGCGACACCACTTCCGGACCTCTTCCGGACTAAATCCGTCAGAATTTATCTAACGGATTTGGTTGCCAGAATGTCTGACCGTGTACGGGGGCTTACACTCCTTGAGACTGAATCGTTTTTGTCCTATGCTGGGATCGCCATTGAGGTATTTGTAAATCGCCATCATATCTCCTCTCAAGCGTCTTTTCTCCAGCAAGAATAAATTTAGTGTTTGCACTTTTTTCTTGCAATCAAGGTTCTCCAGTTCCCTTATTATTTTTGTTGCCCTTCTTTGGACTCTCTCCAGTTTCAGCACCTCCCTTCTGAGGACTGGTCACCAAAACTGGACAGAATACTCCAGATGTGGTGCAACCAATGTTTTATAAAGTGGTAGGATTATTGATCTATCTTTGGAGTATATCCCTTTTTGTTATGCATGCTGATATTCTGCCGGCTTTGGTAGCTGCAGCTTGACCTTTCATGCTATTGTTGAATCTGTCATCTACCAGGACCCCCCGATCTTTCTTCATCCTTGATTCCCCCATCCGTTCTCCCCTAGTGAGTAATTTGCACTTATGTTTTTTGCCCCAAGTGCATTGCTTTACATTTCTCCACATTAAACCTCATTTGTCAAGTATTTGACCACTCAATTATTTTGCTCAGGTCTTGCTGTAAAATTTCTATATCTTGATGTGAAGTTATTGCCCTGCTTAATTTTGTGTCATCTGCAAAAACTGAGATTGAGCTATTTACTCCACTTACCACTCCGAACTGAGTACACATTATTTATCAATACCCTTTGGATACACCCCTGTAACCAGTTTTTAATCCAAGAATAAATCTTATGGTCCACACCTGCAGACCAGCTTGTAGATCAAGCGCTTATGGGGGACTGTATCAAATGTCTTTGCAAAATCCAGGTAGACTACAGTAAATCCATGGGCCTTCCCCTGTCTAGATGGCAGCTCACTTCCTCGTAGAAAACAGAATGGTCTGGCAAGAATGACATTTCGTAAACCCATGCTGATGACTACTTAAAGCGGAAGTTCCATCCACTTTTGAGAGGTGGTTCTAAATGAAAGACCACCTTTCCACCCCTCGTTTTTTGGCTAGTGAAAAAAAAAAATTTTTCTTCTAACTTACCTTTTTATGAAGTACAGCCTGTACTTCTGATCCATCTGGTCCTTGGCACAGGATGTCATCCTCTTCTCCAGTGAGCCCCCCCAGCTGTCTTCTGGGACCTGCGTGTGTCCCAGAAGACAGCCAGCCATTCACAAAGCGGCACGTGACTCGCGCGTGCGCAGTAGGAAACGGCCAGTGAAGCCGCCAGGCTCCACTGCTGGTTTCTCTTAATTAGAATGGCAGCTCCTACACCTGATCCGATGGATGGATCGGCCTCAGGGGGCCAACATCACGTGCTCCCTGGACAAGTAAGTGTCCTTATTAACCACTTCAGCCTTGGAAGAATTTACCCCCTTCCTGACCAGAGCACTTTTTGCGATTCGGCACTGCGTCGCTTTAACTGACAATTGCGCAGTCGTACGACGTGGCTCCCAAACAAAACTGACGTCCTTTTTTTCCTACAAATATAGCTTTCTTTTGGTGGTATTTGATCACCTCTGCGGTTTTTATTTTTTGCGCTATGAACAAAAACAGAGCGACAATTTTGAAAAAAACGCATGATTTTTTACTTTTTGCTATAATATCCTCCAAATATATATATATAAAAAAAACAATTTGTTCCTCAGTTTAGGCCGATATGTATTCTTCTACATATTTTTGGTTAGAAAAAAAATCGCAATAAGCGTATATTGATTGGTTTTCACAAAAGTTATAGCATTTACAAAATAGGGGATAGATTTATAGCATTTTTATTATTATTTTTTTTTTTTACTAGTAATGGCGGCGATCTGCGATTTTTATAAAAATTATTTTTTATAAAAATTTAACTGGCCGTGAAGGGGTTAACACTAGGGGTCGCTTGAGGGGGTTAACTGTGTTCCCTGGGAGGTGATTCTAACTGAATGGGGAGGGGACTGACTGGAGGAAGTGACGGATCGTGGTTCCTAGCTAACAGGAACAATCTGTCACTTCTTTCAGAACAGACCAGGGAAGCGTGTGTTTACACACACTCGTCCCTGTTCTGTCTCTCTTCTTCACGATCGCTTGTGGCCGGCGGTCATTGCGATCATTGGCCACGAGCACCGACACCCCTGCTGAGCTTCCGCTATCTCGACCCCACAAGCCAACGTATAGCTACGACGGCTCGCGCAGGGGAGCCAACCTGCCGCAGTATAACTGCGGCGGTTGGTCGGGAAGCGGTTAAAAGTCAGCAGCTACAGTGTTTGTAGCTGCTGACTATAAAAAAAGGATTTGCAGGTGGAACATCGCTTTAAGATATTTTTTTTCCACAGTAAATTCTTAGATATGGTCCCTTACCCTTCCCTCCAATCATTTACCAACGATTGATGTTAGGCTGACTGGCCTGTAGTTCCCATGGATTTGTCTCTGTCCTTTTTTGAATATTGGTACCACATTGGCTTTTCTCCAATCAGCTGGTACAATTCCTGTCAGTATGTTGTCCACTAAGTTTATGAACAGTGGTCTGGCTATAACCTGACTGAGTTCTCTAAAGACTCTCGGGTGTATCCCTTCTGGTCCTGGCGATTTTTTTCTACTAAGTTTATCTAGTCTTTTCTTCACTCCAGCGATTGTTAGCCACAAGTGTGAGTTCTGTGATGTGCCACCAACAGTAATTCCGCAGTCAGTATATCCCTCCCTTTCCTGCGTAAACACTGAGGAGAAGAAGACATTTAGTACAGTTGCCTTCTCTGTGTCATCCATAACCATCCTCGTCTTTTATGTGGGCAATATGTTCTGATCTTGCCCTTTTACTGTTAATGTATCTAAAAAATGTCTTTGGATTTTTTTTACTCTCCTCCGCTATGTGTCTCTCGTAATCTTTTTTGTGTTGATTGCATTCTTACACTTCTTATTACATTCCTTGTAATGCTTGAATTTTGACTGTGACCAATCCCAAATGACACCTCTGCGCAAAACCCTGTATGGGTATGTGGTCCCCTTTAAGGGCTGCCAGAAGGCTTAGTGGCAGGGGGCGCAATGCACGTGGCCGGTGGGCGCAATCACCGCCAGCCATGTGTCATCACGCGCACAAGTGCCAGCATGGGGATTTGTGTGTGTAAACACAGAAATCCCTGTCCTGTTAGGGGAGTAGGGAGTACTAAGTAGGAACAACAATATGTCTCCTCCTCCAGTCAGTCTTTTCCCCATACAGTTAGAACACATCTAGGGGAACACACATTTAACCAGGAATGGGGTAAAATCTTCCGGGGCCGAAGTGGTTGAGGCCTTTTACATTACTGTTTAGCCACCCATGTTTAACCTTCACTCTTCTATATTTATTGCCCATTGCAATACATTGTGTGATACCTTTATTTAATATGCTCCTAAAGCATTCCCATTTTTTTTCTCTGATCAATGTTTCCAGGATTTGGTCTCAATTGATGTAATTAATCTGAGAAGCAACCAAGATGCCCATGGTAACTATGGAGGAGCTGCAGAGATCCACAGCTCAGGTGGGGGAATATGTCTACAGGACAACTATTAGTGGTGCACTCCACAAATTTGGCCTTTATGGAAGAATGGCAAAAAGAAAGCCATTGTTGAAAGAAAGCCATAAAAACTCCCGTTTGCAGTTTGCGAGAAGCCATGTGGGGAACACAGCAAATATGTGGAAGAAGATGCTCTTAGTCAGATGAGACCAAAATTGAAACTTTATGGCGTAAAAGCAAAACGCCATGTGTGGCGGAAAACGAACACTGCACATCACCCTGAACACACCATCCCCACTGAAACATGGTGGTGACAGCATCAGGTCGTGGGAAAGCATTTCTTCAGCAGGGACAGGGAAGCTGGTCAGAGTTGATGGGAAGATGGGTACAAGGCAATCTTAGAAGAAAACCTGTTAGAATCTGCAAAAGAATTGAGACAGGGGCGGAGGTTCACCTTCCAGCAGGACAAAGACCCTAAACATACAGCCAGAGCTACAATGAGATGATTTACATCAAAGCATATTTATGTGTTATACTGCATACACACGATAGGAATTTTGGTCGGAAAAAGCTCTGATGGTTTTCCCGATGGAGTTCCAACGGGATTTCGCTCAAGCTGTCTTGCATACACAAGGTCACATCAAATTCTGACCGTCAAGAGCGCGGTGATGTACAACGCGTATGACGGGACTAGAAAAAGTAAGTTCAATACCCAGTAGTCAATAGCTTCCATCTCGTAGTTGAATCTAAACATACGTGAGTTTTTGCACGTCGGAATTGCATACACATGATTGGAATTTCTGTTAGAAAGTTTTTCCGTCTGAAAAATTGAGAACAAAGAGGTATGTAGATATCTCCTATCTCCCCATGGAGACATCAACAAGAGGAAGTGAGCATAGGGACTATTACGGGGCACATAGAATATTTATCATTCAAAAGAAATATTAATACCAAGGTAATAGGTCATATTTAAAAGAGAAGATTTATTTAGAAAAAACAAGAAATAAATACATAAAATATCACAAGATTCCGTTGATAGAGACGAATGAGGTAATTATTCAACTAGTTTCGCTGTCATAGCTTCATCAGGATATTACCTGAGTCTGAAAATATACAATTATTAGTGTAGCAATTCATTAATGTCAATAGTTGCAATATAAACATGACAAGTGAATAAAATCATTTAGACATGGGAGACATTGTCATTACAGTATATTAACATGACTTATACACCACTTATTTCTTATACTTTACAGGTTTTGGGTCCTTCTTTTCTCATCAGTCCCGATCACGGCCAGCCCTGCCAGTGCCCACCTGCCCCCTGCCAGTGCCCACCTGCCCCCTGCTTTGCCACATTAATAAAAAATGTGTCCCCCCTGTCAGTGCCACCCAGCAGTGCCCACAGTGCCACCCAGCAGTGCCCACAGTGCCACCCAGCAGTGCCCACAATCTGCCTCAACAAAGGTGCTGCACCCCAGTGCCACATATCCGTGCCCAGCAGTGCCGCCCATCAGTGCCCATCAGTGCCCAGCAGTGCCACCCATCAGTGCCCAGCAGTGCCACCTATCAGAGCCACCTATCAGTGCCACCTATCAGTGCCCATCAGTCCCATCTATCAGTGGTACCTATCAGTGCCAATCCGTGCCACCCATCTGTGCCACCCATCTGTGCCACCCATCCGTGCCATCTTATCTGTGACCGTCTTTGCCCATCAGTGCCGCCTTATCTGTGCCCATCGGTGCCGCCTTATCTGTGCCTATTAGTGCCGCCTTAACTATGCCTATCAGTGCCCACCAGTGCAGCCTATCAGTGCCCACCAATGCAGCCTATTAGTGCCCACCAATGCAGCCTATCAGTGCCCACCAGTGCAGCCTATCAGTGCCGCCTCAGCAGTGCACTTCAATGAAGGAGAAAAATTACCTGTTTGCAACATTTTATAACAAACTATTAAACATGATTTATTTATTTTTTTTGCATCTTTTTTTGTTTGTTTAGCAAAAAATAAAACTCACAGCTGTGATTAAATACCACCAAAAGAAAGCTCTATTTGTGGGAAAAAAATGATAAAAATTTAATTTGGGTACAGTGTTGTATGCCCGAGCAATTGTCATTCAAAGTGCATCAGCGCTGAAAGCTGAAAATTGGTCTGGGACTGAGGGGGGTTTAAGTGCCCAGTAAGCAAGTGGTTAAATATTTACAAAAATGTGAGGGGTATACTCACTTTTGTGAGATACTGTATATATACCAGAGGTTGTCTTTGGGAAATAGATGTATGAGTGCTGCCAGCATTGCTGCAGAGGTTGAAGGGGTGGGGGGTCAGCCTGTCAGTGCTCAGACCATACGCCACACAATGTATCAAATTGGTTTGCATGGCTGTTGTCCTAGAAGGAAGCCTCTTCCAAAGATGATGCACAAGAAAGCCTGTGAACAGTTTGTTGACGACAAGCAGACTAAGGACATGGATTACTGGAACCATGTCCTGTGGTCTGATGAGGCCAAGATAAACGTATTTTTTTCAGATGGTGTCAAGCGTGCGTGGCGGCAACCAGGTGATGAGTACAAAAACAAGTGTGTCTTGCCTACCATCAACCATGGTGGTGGGAGTGTCATGGTCTGGAGCTACATGAGTGCTGCCAGCACTGGGGAGCTACAGTTCATTGAGGGAACCATGAATGCCAACATACTGAAGCAGAGAATGATTCCCTCCCTTCAGAGACTGGGCCACAGGGCAGTATTCCAACATAATGACCCCAAACACACCTCCAAGACGGCCACTGCCTTGCTAAAGAAGCTGGGGGTAAAGGTCCTAAACCCTATTGAGCATCTGTGGGGCATCCTCAAATGGAAGATGGAGGAGGGCAAGGTCTTTAACATCCACCAGTTCCGTGTTGCCGTTTCATGTGTGTCTTTAAAAATGCTGGTATGTGCTAACTGAACTATCTCCACCCAAAAACTGAAACACTGCTATCTGCTTTTCATGTGTGTCTTTAAAAATGCTGGTATGTTATTTTTGCTCAACAGTCGGTAGACCTGTCCACATTACAATGCTTTATTATCTCCCTTGTCTTACCCCAAATTTTGGCTAGTCTAACTTTAGTGACCTCTTGCTAGTCTGTTTCTGAAGTTAGAATTTTGCCCTGTTAACCAGCCAAGCTTTATTAACTCCTGAGTGATAATTGAAATCCACCCACACCCCACCCCTATCAGTATAAAGATAAGCTTCTTTTGAGGGAAGCTATTGCAGGGGGCACATTTGCAACTGGGGCTCTTTCTCAAAGTGGCAATTTCTGTAAGTGGAAGCATTTCTAACTCTGCAATTCAGCGAATGCACAAAGCGAAGGGACACAAGAAAATACTTTGAAAAACACCACACAGACATCAGGTGACCTTGTTTACCCCTTTAGCTCTTTCTCCTTGTAACATGCACTCTCTACCACTCCTTTTGACGGCTCTGTCCTCTATCCTAAAACTATCTCTCCTCTACCGCTCTCCCCCCACCCCCCCCCCACAGCATATATATATATCACCCTCACTTCTGTCCTCTCCTTATTACTGCACCCACCAACTCCTGCTAATTCTAAATCCACACACACTAAAAATCTCCAAGACCCTGGGGCATGTCCCTTCATATAAATTCCACTCCCATATTACCTCCCTCACCCTCCTGCTTCTCCTAACCTCTGGAGATATATCCCCAAACCCTGGGCCTCCATCATTAAACTGTACCCCATGCACCCATCACCCTGCACCCTCTGGCAGCAGCCGCAATCAACACAATTTATTCCCCATTTCTATTCTTCCCAAGACCAGACTCCCTTTCTCTTGTGCCCTTTGGAACTCCCGCTCTATCTGCAACAAACTCAACTCTCTCCATGACATCTTTATCACCAACTCATTTAACCTACTCGCCATTACCGAAACCTGGCTCCACGAATCTGACACTGCGTCTTCTGCTGCCCTATCCCATGGTGGTCTTCTTTGGACTCACTCCCCCAGATCCAATGGACATACAGGAGGAGGTGTCGGAATCCTTCTAGCGCCACATAGCACCTTTCAGGTACTTCAGCCACCTCCCTCTTTGTCACTCACCTCTTTCGAAGCACACTGCACTCGTCTTTTCACTTAATTTTCTCTAAGGGTAGCCGTGATCTACAGGCCCCCTGGACCAGTATCAACATTTCTTGATGACTTCTCTGCCTGGCTACCTTACTTTCTTTCTTCTGAAATCCCCAGAATCATTATCGGGGACTTCAACATCCCTATGAATACTAACACTCCTGCCCCTCCAAACTTCTCAGCCTAACCTCCTTCTTTGACCTGAAGCAGTGGATACATGCTCCTACTCACTCCGAGGGCAATATCCTTGACCTCGTTTTCTCTCACCTTTGCACTCCATGCAACCTCTCTAACTATCCATTCCCTCTCTCTGATCACCACCTTGTTAGTTTTACTCTCTCCCTCTCCTTCACCTCCTCTCCCTCCAACCGCCTTAAAGTTACCTTTGTCATCTCAACCCTTCTCTTCTCTACTCTGCTATCGACAACATCTACGACAAAATCTCACCCCTATCCTGCACCAACCTTGTCACTTCTGTCTACAACGCTTCACTTCTAGCTTCACTGGACTCACTGGCCCCCCTCACTACACACAGAATCAAGCCCGACCCCTTCAACCTTGGCAAACAGATGTTACTAGAAGTCTCAAAAAACATAGTCGTGCTCATGAGCGCCTGTGGCGTAAGACCAAGACTCAGAGAGATTTCAACCAATATAAATCTGACCTCCAAAAATACAATTCCAGCCTCCTCTCTACCAAGCAGACCTATTTTATCACTCTCATTAGCAACTTATCATCCCGTCCCCGTCAACTCTTCTCTACCTTCAACTCTCTACTTCGTCCTCCATCGCCTCCACCTGCCAACTCACTCACTGCCCAGGAGATTGCCAATCACTTCAAACAGAAGATTGATACAATTTGCGTGGAGATCTCTACTGTTCTGATACCCTCCATGCTTTACACTTCACGCCCACAGGCACAATCATTACTTCCCTCTTTCAACCCCACCACTATAGACGAAGTTGCTAAACTACTTGGTAATGTCCACCTTACCACCTGCCCTCTGGATCCTGTTCCCTCACAAATGCTACGTTCACCCTCTGGCTCTATGCTACACTCTCTAACCCACATCTTCAATTTCTCCCTCTCTTCTGGCATCTTCCTCAACTCTCTAAAACATGCACTTGTCAGACCCATACTTAAAAAGCCCTCACTGGACCCATCCAATCCTAACAACCTATGCCCCATCTCCTTGCTCCCCTTCTTATCCAAACTCCTTGAACGTCTGGTCTACAACCAACTAAGCATCCACCTCGCTGATAATAGCCTTCTTGATCCCCTTCAGTCTGGATTTCGTCCTCAACACTCCACAGACACTGCTCTCCTAAAACTAACAAACGATCTACTAACGGCCAAAACCAATCGACATTATTCTGTACTCCTACTCCTGGACCCCTCTGCTGCCTCTGATATGGTTGACCACCCCCTCCTCCTCAAAAAACTCCACACCTTTGGTCTCCATGACTGTAATCTTCGCTGGTTCTCTTCCTACTTATCCAACCGCACCTTTAGCATTTCTTACAACTCTACTTCCTCCTCTCCTCTTCCTTTCTCTGTCGGGGTCCCCCAAGGTTCTGTTCTTGGACCGCTCCTATTTTCAATCTACACCTCCTCCCTGGGTCAACTGATAGCCTCCCATGGCTTCCAATACCACCTCTACGCTAACGACACCCAAATCTATTTCTCTATCACTAATTTACTATCAGATATATAAGTTTGGATGTCACACCACTTCCTCAAACTCAATCTATCCAAAACTTAACTTATAATTTTCCCTCCCCCATATGCCACTTCCCCTGATCTCACTGTCAAAATCGATGGCACAACCATAAGCCCATCCCCTCACGCCAAGGTTCTAAGTGTAGTCCTGGAGTCTGAACTCTCCTTCAAGCAACACATCCAATCACTGTCCAAATCTTGCTGCCTCAACTTTCGCAACATCTCCAAAATACGCCTCTTTGTAACCAATGACACAACAAAGCTCTTAATTCACTCGCTGGTCATCTCTCACCTCGACTACTGCAACTCCCTTCTCATTGGCTTACCTCTACATAGTCTATCACCTCTTCAATCCATCATGAATGCTGCTGCCAGACTCATCCACCTTTCCAATCGCTCGGTGTCTGCTACTCCTCTCTGTCAATCCCTCCACTGGCTTCTGCTCAGCCAAAGAATTAAATTCAAAATACTAACAACTAAGTACAAAGCCATCCACAATTTTGCCGCCAGCTACATCACTAGCTTAGTCTCTAAATACCAACCTACTCGTTCTCTTCGTTCCTCTCAAGACCTTATGCTCTCTAGCTCCCTCATCCCCTCCTCCCATGCTCGCCTCCAGGACTTTTCTAAAGCCTCTCCAATCCTATGGAATGCCCTACCCCAATCTGTCCACCTATCTCCTACTTTACTAGCTTTTAGACGATCCCTGAAAACCCTTCTCTTCAGAGAAGCCTACCCCACCCACACCTAACAAATGTATTTTTCATTTTCTCCATTAGCTCATCCCCCACAGTTATTACCTTTTGTTTCAACTTGACCCTCCCTTCTAGATTGTAAGCTCTAACGAGCAGGGCCCTCTAGTCCCTCTTGTATTGATTTGTATTGTAGGTGTACTGTCTGCCCTCATGTTGTAAAGTGCTGCACAAACTGTTGGCGCTATATAAATCCTGTATAATAATAAAAATAATGGAAGAGTGGAAGAGGACTCCAGTGGAAACCTGTAAAGCTCTGGTGAACTCCATGCCCAAGAGGGTTAAGGCAGTGCTGGAAAATAATGGTGGCCAAACAAAATATTGACACTTTAGGCCAATTTGGACATTTTTACTTTCAGTGAGCAGTATGAGAGAGTGAGAGAGATAACACCAAATTTAACACCCCTGCTTCCCATTCATACCTGAGACCTTGTAATACTAATGAGTCACATGACACCGGGGAGGGAAAATGGCAAATTGGGCCCAATTTGGACATTTTCACTTAGGGGTGTACTCCCTTTTGTTGCCAGTGGTTTAGACATGAATGGCTGTGTGTTGAGTTATTTTGAAGGAACAGCAAATTTAGAATGTTATACAAGCTGTACACTCACTACATTACATTGTAGCAAAGTGTAATTTCTCCAGTGTTGTCACATGAAAAGTTATAATAAAATATTTACAAAAATGTGAGGGGTGTACTCACTTCTGTGAGATACTGTTTGTGTGTATGTGTGTCTATATATATATATATATATATATATATACAGTATCTCACAGAAGTAAGTACACCCCTCACATTTTTGTAAATATTTTATTATATCTTTTCATGTGACAACAGTAAAATTTCAAATAAAATTACTTTACTTTGTGCGAATAATTATAGTGTACAATGTATTTTAGTTTTATGCAGTGCGTCCTTTTGCTGATGAGGTAATTGCTGTTGCAGGGCCAACCACTTATAAGTGATTTGGATGCCTCAGTTTTACTGCAGACTCATGCTGGCAGTCTCTTGGCCTCCATAAATCACTTTCACAGCCCACCAGTTGCTTCCTTGTCCCAGTGCTGTTTCATTTAAAGACAGCTATCACGGGTCTCCAAAATAAAATTTATTATGTCCTCAAAAACCTAAGAACGCAAGCTGTAGATCAAAAAGGAAGCAGCTTCTAAATATATAATAGGGCTGCGGCCAATGGAGTTATGGATATATGAATGCCACAATCCTGTAAATGGCATCAACGAGTGTAAATAGAAGCATCACTTCTCACATTCACTGATAATACTGGTCTAAAAGTGTACTTCAAGTATAGTCAGTACCATATCATCCATGTTATTTTAACTGCTGCATAATTGAGAAGCAGTACCGTAGTTAAATATAGTACAGTGTATGTAGAGTCATAGATTAGGTAAGGCTTAGACACAGTCTGTATGTGTCCCCACTGGGGAGATTCAACACTTTCTTTGTCCTGTTGACTATTGAGCCAGAAAGTGAAAATAACAGACAAAACGAAAAAAAATATTTTTTAAAGCAGAACTCCATTATTTCCTTTTATTGCCAAACTGGACCAGCTTAACATGATGTAATTATCCATATCCTGAATCTGGAGGGCCACTTGGGAAGCTATCAATCACTGTAGTAGTCGGCATTGAATACAGTAAAAGCCACAATTTTGCAGGTTTTTTTTTTTTTTTTTTTCAATTTAGTTTTTATTAGAGAATTTTTTCACATACATAGAGAAAAAAACAAAAATACAGGTATGGACAGTTCGTATATGATAGGAGTTACAACCTTACTATACCATACACAAATTACAGATCTTATATAGTATAAAGAACAGGAAGTGCAATAATGTAATCTACCAGCATAAAACTAGTCATCCCGTTCCTAAAAAAAAAGAAAACAAGCAGATTGCAACTTAAAGGTAACTAGGCCCTTTCAGAGTAAACATATTGTGAGTAGTTCGAAAATGAAAAAGGGGCGAATAGAAGTAGGTAGCTTCCAGAACTGTGGAGGAGGAAAAAGCCAAAGAAGAACAAAAGAATCAGGCAGAAGAGAAAAAAAGAAAAAAAAGAAAAGAGAGAAAAAAAAAAAAAAAAAAGGAAAAAAGGAAAGAAGAACAAAAAAAAAAAAAAGAGGGACTGTACACTAAGATAGGCAGAGAGTAGCTTTGGGGAAAGGGATAGATAGGGGGAGAAGAAAAAAGAGAAGGGACAGAGTGGGGATAGGAGGGATTGGGATTGAGATGGACCCAATGTTTCTAACATGTTATGAGTGTGGAACCTGATTAATGGTATTTGATTTTCCATGCTTTCCAGGCATCTATGCGGTTTATATTTTTACTTAACCTAGAAAGTAGTAACGTTTCATATATACAATTAGTTTTCACAATAGTAATGACTTCTGAGAGGCAAGGAACAGCATCCGTTTTCCATTTTCGAGTTATAAGTGATCTGGAGGCTAGTAGAATATGTGTCACCATTGTTCTATACTGGGGGGGATATTTCTCAATGCCCAAATTCAATAAGGCTAAACCAGGATCGGAGGGGGAAATGATCCCTGTGAGGGAGGATAACAGTCTAAATACACTGTGCCAAAAGCTAGTCAAGTGCCTACATGACCAAAGAATATGCTTGAGTGAGCCCACCTCTCCACAACCCCTCCAGCACAGATTAGATATCCCTTCGGAGAATTTAGACAACCTGTATGGGGTAAGGTACCAGCGCAATGCTATTTTTTGGTGTAATTCCCAGTGGTTAACACAGCGGGATGCCTTGTAGATTGAATTGATGGCTTGATGCCACTGTGTCAGCGAGTATATCTTACCCAGGTCTCCCTCCCACTTTAAATATGGGGAGGATTTGATAAATACATTCTTGTGCTGGAGGATGCCATAGAATAACGAAATCCCTTTTGCTAGTGTAAATTTGTTTGAATAGAACTTCCAGACATCTGCATGTATGGAAATTCGGGCTGTGGGCACGGAACGAAGAAAGTGTAAGATCTGACCATATCTAAATAGTTCACCCCTCTCTAGGCCATATTCATCTTGTAGCGCAATGAAGTCTTTGACTAGACCATCACGGAACAGGTCGGAGAGAAATTTGATACCTTTGAGTTTCCAAGTGTGAGTAGTAAGACCAGGGATGGCTCTACTAAGTAAGTCAATCTCTATGGGGACCTCCAATGTTCCCCCCTCCGCCGGCTCGACCCGTCCGAGGTCTCTCCATGCCCATAGGGAGGCTTGGATCGTCAGTGGTAGTTGTCTCAGATTAAAGGGCCTCAGCCTGTCAAGCCAGAGCAAAGAGGGGAGGTCTCCTGTCGGGGACATAAACTGCTCAATATCCCTCCAAGGGATAGACGCTGTTTTGTGGAACCAAGTGGCTAGTTGGGTGAGCAGAGCAGCCTTAAAATAGTCCTGGAGCTCCACATAACCCATGCCTCCCACCTTTCTATGTTTTATTAGTAAGCCTTTAGCGCACCTAGGTTTCTTCTGCTGCCAGATATACCCATTGAGAAGGGAGTTAAGTAATCTAAGGTACATGGGTTTGATAGGTACTGGTAAGGTGCGAAATACATATAGGATCTGTGGGAGCAGTAACATTTTGAAGGAGGCTAGGCGTCCTGACCATGTTAGTTCCGTTTTAGAAATACGCCTGGTCTCAGAAGTTAGTTTTTGAAGTAGCAATGAATAGTTGGCCTCAGCTAATCTGTTAGGGTCTGCCGTGATCTGCAGGCCTAGATATGTTATGCTGTCTTTCTTCCAGGAATACCGAAAAGATTTTTGTAGTTTAAGCATAGTTTGTGATGGGATGTCAAGGGGAAGGATAAGGGACTTAGAGTCATTGACTTTATAGTAGGAGATAGTACTAAATTGGTCCAGAATGTTCTGAGTGTGCGTTAAGGAAAGCGTTGGGGATGTAAGGAAGAGGATTATATCGTCCGCGAATAGGTTTATTTTGTGTGTCTTCCCTTTAAAAGCAAAACCATGGATGTCCGGATGGGCTCTAATTTTTTCCGCCAGGGGTTCTATCAACAAGTTGAAGATGGAGGGGGACAGTGGGCACCCCTGTCGGGTGCCATTCGTTATAGTAAAAGGTTGGGATAGGATGCTAGAGGTGTAGACCCTTGCAGAGGGGGTAGAGTAGAGAGCTAAAATTGCGGACAGAATGGGGCCCTGAAATCCAAATTTACTCAGAGCAGACTTCATGTATCCCCAATGTATCCTGTCGAACGCCTTCTCCGCATCCAAAGAAAGGAGCAGAGAAGGCGTCCGACAGGCCCTTGCATGGCAGACAACATTGATCACCCGCCTAGTTGCATCAGAAGCCTGCCTTCCAATCGTAAACCCCGCTTGATCGGGATCCACAAGAGTAGGCAAAATACGCAATAGTCTATGAGCTAAGATTTTAGCATAAATTTTCACATCCGTATTGAGAAGCGAAATTGGGCGGAAATTGGCTGGGGTATCTGGGGACTTTCCTGGTTTAGGGATGGTGACAACATAGGCACCTAACATTTCTGAGGGGAAAGAAGAGGAGGTAATCGCTTGCGAATAAATTTCTTGTAACGTTGGGGTTAGAAGTTCGCTAAATTTGGAATAATATTCGCCCGGAAGCCCATCGGGACCAGGAGATTTGCCCGATGGCAGTGTTCTAATGATTTTTTGTATCTCCGCCTGGGAAATAGGGGCATTTAGCGTGGAAAGTTGTTCCTCCGAGAGCTTGGGTAGTGATACACTATCAAGGAAGGTCTGAATGTCAGCTTCTGTTGGTTGTGGGGTATTGGAGTCCGTCCTGATATTATACAATGAGGAATAATACCTAGCAAAGGAATCAGCAATGTCTTTAGGATTGTATATTTTGCTACTGTCGGAAGAGTTAATTAAATAAGGAATAGTAGTTCTAGTTCTCTGTTCTCTTAATCTTTGGGCTAACAGTTTACCTGCTCTATTACCCGCCGAGTAGTGGTTTAATCTAAGGTAGTGGACATATTTGTTGTGGTCTTCTAGGAGCAACAGTCTGAGTTCAGATCTAAGAGCGTCTAGCCTATGGGCCGTCTGAAGACAAGGGGTTATCTTATTTTGACTGTCTAATGAGTTAATATCAGTTAAAATTCGATCGAGTCTAAGAGACCTCTGTTTTTTAAGTCTGGCGCTAGCCTGTAGTAAGATGCCTCTTATGAAGGCCTTATGAGCACACCAAAGAGTCATTGGGTCATTAACAGAACCGGTGTTAGTAACAAAAAATTCTTTGAGACTCTTATGAACTTCTACCATTTGTTCATGTGAACCAAATATACCAGGACTCGCCCTCCAGACCCCAGACACAGTATGAGCGTTCCCCTCCGCCACCACCACTGATATGGGTGCATGATCAGACCAAGATATACTGTGTATGGCGGAGGAGGACACCGCTTGTAGCAGAAATCTATCTACCAAAATCATGTCAATTCTTGAATACATGTTATGTCTGGAGGAGTGAAAAGAATAATCCCTTTCAGTAGAGTGTTGACATCTCCAGACGTCATACAACCCCTCCTCCTGCAGTAAGTGCCGCAGGGAGGGAAGAGGTCGACGAGATCTGGAGGTCGTGTCCATTCGAAAGTCCACTGTCATATTATAGTCTCCACACATCACCAGAGCTCCCCGGCGCACTTCTCTGACTTTAGTCAGTAGTCTTTTGAGAAATCTAAGTTGGTGAGAATTGGGAGCGTAGAGGTTCACAATAGTGTAAATCTTATTATTAAAAGAACCTATTAAAATTATATATCTGCCCTCAGGATCTGCTATAGTGAGGATATGCGAAAAAGCAATCGAGTCTCTGATAGCTATCACCACACCTTTACGTTTTTGTGAGGCAGATGCAGTAAATAGATGTGGGAAATGCTTGTTGCGAAAAGGTGGTGGGTTACTAGCCAAAAAGTGCGATTCTTGTAGACAAAGTACATCAGCCCTCAACTTCTGTGCTTCTTTCCAAACAGATGCTCTTTTGACCGGGTGATTTAACCCGTGCACATTAAGCGAAACTATCTTAACCATCGAGAGTAGGAGTGTATGATGAGTATGTCAGTCCTCATACCTTTCTTGATTGTAGAGCTATGCGAAAAACATGTTGACGTCCTGGGCACTTTGACACCCCATCTCCGGCCGACACATTTAGGATATCGCAAGGTCCATCTCATGGGAAGGAGGGAAGGGATCCAGGGGTAAAAAGAATCATAGAAGAAAAAGGAAAAGAAGGCAACATAAGTAACTAAGAAGTCAGAAATCCAGAGTGTAGGCTTAAGCCACAAAAGTAAAAAAAACGATTCAACAGTGAATCTGTAGGCAGTGATCCTGCCCATCATATAACTTGGGGGAAACAATAACGTTCATAGAGGTCCGCAGGTACCGAGAGCAACATCATGAGAAAGCAGTAATATTCAGACAGAAGGAAGCAAGGTCCGAGTGCTTCAATTGTTACGATTCAGATTTTTCTTCTTGCGTGACACCACCTGCCAGTTGTCTGGCGATGATGTTTTTGATAGGGAGGCCTGAGCAGGGTCAGCTTGTACTGGGAGAATGTTCCACTGTTTGAGTAGCTCCAGACCATCCTCTAGGTTATTAATCACCTTTGTATGACCTTCTCTAGAGACAGTAAGCTTACAAGGAAATCCCCATCTGTAAATAATGGCATGGTTGCGAAGCGCTTTGGTTATTGGAAGCAGAGCTTTCCTCCTCTGCATGGTGTGCTGCGACAAGTCTGCGAAGACTTGGAGGTTGGCGTATTGTTCCGGGGGTTGTTTATTGGTGCGGAAGGCAAAGGTGAATTTCTCTTTGACCTGGAAAAAATGGACCCGCAGCAAAACGTCTCTCGGAATATTGTCTGGGAGGTGCGATGGCTTCGGAAGGCGATGAATTCTGTCAATTGCCAGGTCTGACGCAGGCAGGTCCGGCAGGAAGGCCCCTATCAGTTCCTGGGCGTATTGGAGTAATTGAGCCGGTAATACCAGTTCTGGGACCCCCCTCAGCTTAATATTGTTGCGTCAGGACCTATCCTCTAAGTCCGCGACTTTAGCCTTTAGCCACGCCACCTCCTCCGTCTGATCATTCTGGGCATCTACTACTGCATTAATAGTAGAGGCGAATTCGCCCATTTTGTTTTCGACATGGTCGATCCGTGCGTCCACCGCATTAAGGTCAGATTTGAACCCCCGCATACAGTCCATTATGTCAGCGTGCAGGGTGCTCCGCAGGGAGACCAGCATGTCCTTTAAGGTAGTGTCGGACACTGGTTGGTTCGACGTAGGGAACGAATCTATAGTGTCCGAGATTTCCCTTGTGTCGTCTAAGCGTCCCCCCTCTCCACTAACCTGTATAGCAGCAAGATCTTCCACCAGCCGCGGCTTGGACTTCGCTGGACTGAGGGAGAGCGGGGTGGACATACCCGGGGATCCACGAGGTGAGCGGTGGTCCGGGGAAGAGGCCTCTGAGCCGGAGCTACTGGCGGCCGAAGGCGAGGCGGCGTCGGCGCCATCTTGGAGTAGGCCTCGAGGAGTCCGCGGGAAGAATTCTGGTAGTTTCTTCAGTTGCGGTAAGTTTTTGCGCTTGCGGGTCATCTCAGCTGTGTGCGGAGGTGATACAGCTTCGGTGGATGTCAGTATCAGGTCGAGGAAGCACTTCGGGTTGCTATTTTAGCTCTCGGTATTGCGGAGCTACCGTCTCATGCGTCCATTCAGCCGCGCGGTAGCCACGCCCCCCGTCCAATTTTGCAGGTTTTAATTGATTGCCTTCCTCTTACTGACCACTAGGGGTCACTTACTTAGCACTGCTGGCGTTTGCAGCACTCCTTGTTTTTATGTTTTTTTTTTTACAGTGAATACAAGGCATTTAATGATTGGAGGAGTGCAGAGGAGGGAGGATTACGTCATGATATACCAGTGAACCTTGGCACTCCAGATGTTTTGGAACTACATTTCCTATGATGCTCACCTACACTGCAGTGTGCATGAGCATCATGGGAAGTGTAGTTCCAAAACATCTGGGGTGCCAAGGTTCACCATCACTGTGATATACCCTCCTACTGGGGGCAGTGTTTTTACATCTTTCCTTCATGCTCAAAACCACCACTAGAGGGAGCTAAAGGGAAAAAAGAAGAGATATATTTTGTAAAGGATACATAGCCAGTATCTACTTTTGCTCCCTCTAGTGGTAGTTGGGAGCAGCTGCTGCCGGAAGGGGAACACACTAGAAAATACTCCTGTCATTAACCACTTAAAGAGGAAGTAAACCCTGACGAGTTTACTTCCTCTTTCATTCCCTGTAAAGGCAAAGCATAATGGACTACTATGCATCGCATAGTAGTCCATTATGTGTCACTTACCTGACACAGGAGCCAGCGAAGTCACCGCTGTCCCCTGTAGTTCCGAGCGTCCATCTTCTTGGTGGGTCTCGCTGTGATTCGCTGGAGCAGCGATGACGTCACTCCCGCGCATACGCACGGGAGCCGAGACTTGCGGCATTGCCGTCATCGACAATGCCCCGCTCAGTGCGCCTGCGCGCCGCTGTCTACGGCGCATGCGCCGTAGATAGTGGTGCCCGTCTTCGGGCAAATATCTCCTAAACCGTATAGGTTTAGGAGATATTTCTTGGACCTACAGGTAATCCTTAATCTAGGCTTACCTGTAGGTCAAAGTGGTTTGTAAGGGTTTACAACCACTTTAAGCCCCGGACCATTTTGCTGGCTTAAGACCAGACCACTTTTTGCGATTCGGCACTGCATCGCTTTAACTGACAATTGCGCCATCGTGCGATGTGGCTCCCAAAAAGGGACAATTGATTTAAACACATTAGATATAATAATATATCCAATAATGTTCCATAACTACAAGTGGAAAATTATAACCACAAAAAATGCACGTACAATAAAGGATCAACAAATAATTAAAAGACATTAGGTATAATAATAAATTCAATCATGTTCCATTTCTACAAGTGGAGAGTGTGAACCCCAAAAAAGTGGACGTACCATAAAGGATGAACAAGTGATTAACCACTTTCAGACCGGACCATTTTGCTGGCTTAAGACCAAACCACTTTTTGCGATTCGGCACTGCGTCGCTTTAACTGACAATTGCGCGGTCGTGCGACGTGGCTCCCAAACAAAATTGACGTCCTTTTTTTCCCACAAATAGAGCTTTCTTTTGGTGGTATTTGATCATCTCTGCGGTTTTTAATAATTTGCGCTATAAACAAAAATAGAGTGACAATTTTGAAAAAAAAAACGCATTATTTTTTACTTTTTGTTATAATAAATATCCCCCAAAAATATATAAAAAAAAACATTTTTTCCCTCAGTTTAGGCCGATACGTATTCTTTGACATATTTTTGGTTAAAAAAAATTGCAATAAGTGATTATTGATTGGCTTGCACAAAAGTTAGAGCGTTTACAAAATAGGGGATAGTTTTATGGCATTTTTATTAATAATTTTTTTTTAACGAGTAATGGCGGCGATCAGCGATTTTTATTGTGACTGCGACATTATGGCGGACACATCGGACATTTTTGACACATTTTTGGGACCATTGTCATTTATACAGCAATCACTGCTATACACATGCAGTGATTCCTGTGTAAATGACACTGGCAGTGAAGGGGTTAACCAGTGAGTGGCAGTGTAGGGGTTAAGTATTCCTAGGGGTGTGTTACTAACTGTTGAGGGCTGGGCTTTCTTTTAGTGAACACTGATCTCTGCTCCAATCACATGGAGCAGAGATTAGCGTCACTTGTTGCTAGGCAGAACGGGGAGATGCTGTTTACAATGGCATCTCTTTGCTCAACCGCCCCGTGAGACGATCGTGGGTATGCCTAGAGTGATCGAGTCCGCGGGATCCGCGACCGGACTCACGGGGATCCCGACCGGCACTGTCTCCTCCTCATTCCCAGACCAATTTTCAGCTTTCAGCGCTCTCGCACTTTCAGTGACAATTGTGCGGTCATGCTACACTGTACCCAAATAAAAATTTTATAATTTTGTTCACACAAATAGAGCATTCTTTTGGTGGTATTTATTCACGACTCAATTTTTTTTATTTATTTTTTATAAGCGAAAAAAAAGAGTGGAAATTTGGAAAAAAAAACAGTGTTTTCTTCTTTCTATTTTAAAAGAAATCCAATAAAATCGAATTCTGTCATAAATTTAGGCCAAATGTATTCTGCTACATGTTTTTGGTAAAAAAAATCCCATTAAGTGTATAATTGGTTTGTGTGATCATGGACAGATGTACGCAAATGATCACGTACAGATGTGCGCAGGTGATCACGGACATGTGTGCAGATAATCATTGGGACATGTGATTTTACTGTTACATATGTGGGGGACAGGTGTTTTTACTATGTGTGTGTGTTTTGGGGACATGTGTTTGGGGGACATGTGTTTGGGGGACATGTGTTTTGGGGACATGTGTGTTAACTTTGTGTGTTTACACTGTAGGGACACTAGGTTGGTGATCAGTGAGTAAAAATCTGTAAAACATCACATGACGGCTCTGATTGGACAGGGCCGTCATGTGATCAGGAGGCCCAATCACAAAGCCCTCCTGCCGATCGGAGATGCGCCAAGTCCGGGTGCCACGATCGCATCGGGATCTCGCCGCTGCATGCACGATCCCCCTCCTTCTGAGGGAGGTTCCTGAACGTCCACTCAGAAGGAGAGAGCGCCCACCCGACCGTTTATGTACAGTGGCTGGGTGGGAAGTAGTTAAAAGAACATAGGGATTGCCATTTTTAACTTTTCCTGAAAATGCTACCGTATATACTCGAGTATAAGCCGAGATTTTCAGCCTCTTTTTTGAGGCTGAAAGTGCCCCCCTCGGCTTATACTCGAGTCATCGCTGTCTGCCCGCTCGATCAGCGTGTCGAGCAGACAGACAGCGGCCATTCTATAATTCAAAAGCCGCGCCTCCGGCTCCGCCTTCGCCTGTGATAGGCGGAACACTGAATTTCCCAGCAGCCTGTGTTCCGCCTATCACGGACATCGTATCATCCTCGTACTACGGACGAGGATGATACGATGTCCGTGATAGGCGGAACACAGGCTGCTGGGAAATTCAGTGTTCCGCCTATCACAGGCGAAGGCGGAGGCGCGGCTTTTGAATTTTACAATGGCCGCCGAGGCGCCGACGAAGAGGGCACGGGACGGAGGCAAGGCAAGGCACGGCACGGGACGGGACGGGACGGAGGCAAGGCAAGGCACGACACGGGACGGAGGCAAGGCACGACACGGGACGGAGGCAAGGCACGGCACGGGACGGAGGCAAGGAGGCAAGGCACGGGACGGAGGCTCGGGACAAAGGCTCGGGACACAGGTAGGCTGGACACACACACACACACACACACACACACACACACACACACACACACACACACACACACACGGATGGATGGATGGAGACACACACACACACAGGGATGGATGGATACACACACACACAGGGATGGATGGATGGAGACACACACACACAGGGATGGATGGATGGATGGATGGAGACACACACACACAGGGATGGATGGATGGATGGACACACACACACACAGGGATGGATGGACGGACACACAGGGATGGACGGACACACAGGGATGGACGGACACACAGGGATGGACGGACACACACACAGGGATGGACAGGCATGTCTCACCCTCGGCTTATACACGAGTCAATAAGTTTGCCAGTTTTTTTGGGGGTAAATTGGGGGCCTCGGCTTATATTCGGGTCGGCCTATACTCGAGTATATACGGTATTTGTCAGGGTATTATGTTGATTAAGTGCTTTTTAAGTCACTAATCCAGAATGATTGAAGAGATAAAGAATCCTGCTACTCATATGCTGCATTTTTGTTCAGAAATACTGAAGCCAGAGACAGCCAGTCAGCTAGTATTTTCTGAAAATTCATATCTCCTTCCTGAAAAGTTTATTTGAAGGTTGGGAAGCAACGTATCTAAAACTTTGTCAGCCCTTCACTGTTGACATTTTTGAGCAGACTGCAGAGACAAGTGTGTATAAAAAAAATAAAGCCCTGGAGGTTGTAAACCCCTTACATATACTCAGTGAAGTGACTGGCCTCAGGTGATACACACAGATGGAACAAATCCTCCTACATAATTAGTACCAGTTTATCTATAGCGTTCTCTTCTCTACCGCCTGCTAAAGCACACATTTTACATAGCATCTCTGAGCTGTAGCAGGCAGGAGGCAGGCATCAGGACAGAGCAGAACGCTGAGTGTAATCTGAGACCTGAATGGAGAAAAGGGCACATCCCTTCTACAAAGGCTCATTGAGAAACATGCACAGGTGAGGCTGTCAATCACCATCTACAGTGGTGTGAAAAAGTGTTTGCCCCCTTCCTCATTTCCTGTTCCTTTGCATGTTTGTCACACTTAAGTGTTTCGGAACATCAAACCAATTTAAACAATAGTCAAGGACAACACAAGTAAACACAAAATGCAATTTGTAAATGAAGGTGTTTATTATTAAAGGTGAAAAAAAATCCAAACCATCATGGCCCTGTGTGAAAAAGTGATTGCCCCCTAAACCTAATAACTGGTTGGGCCACCCTTAGCAGCAACAACTGCAACCAAGCGTTTGCGATAACGTGCAATGAGGCTTTTACAGCGTCCTGGAGGAATTTTGGGCCACTCATCTTTGCAGAATTGTCCTAATTCAGTTACATTAGAAGGTTTTCGAGCATGAACGGCCTTTTTAAGGTCATACCACAACATCTCAATAGGATTCAGGTCAGGACTTTGGCTAGGCCACTCCAAAGTCTTCATTTTGTTTTTCTTCAGCCATTCGGTGGTGGACTTGCTGGTGTGTTTAGGATCATTGTCCTGCTGCAGAACCCAAGTTCGTTTCAGCTTGAGTACACGAACAGATGGTCGGACATTCTCCTTCAGGATCTCTTGGTAGACAGCAGAATTCATAGTTCCTTTTATCACGGCAAGTCTTCCAGGTCCTGAAGCAGCAAAACAGCCCCAGACCATCACACTACCACCACCATATTTTACTGTTGGTATAATGTTCTTTTTATGAAATGCAGTGTTCCTTCTACGCCAGATATACTTGGACACACACTTTCCAAAGAGTTCCACTTTTGTCTCATCGGTCCACAGAATGTTGTCCCAAAAGTCTTGGGGATCATCAAGATGTGTTGTGGAGAAATTGAGACGAGCTTTGATGTTCTTTTTGCTCCGCAGTGGTTTTCTCCTTGGAACTCTGCCATGCAGGCCATTTTTGCCCAGTCTTTTCCTGATGGTGGAGGCATGAACGCTGACCTTAACTGAGGCAAGTGAGGCCTGCAGTTCCTTGGACGTTGTTGTGGGGTCTTTTGTGACCTCTTGGATGAGTCGTCGCTGCGCTCTTGGGGTAATTTTGGGCGGCCGGCCACTCCTGGGAAGGTTCACCACTGTTCCATGTCTTCGCCATTTGTGGATAATGGCTCTCACTGTGGTTCGCTGGATTCCCAAAGCTTTGGAAATGGCTTTATAACCCTTTCCAGACTGATAGATCTCAATTACTTTCTTTCTCAATTGTTCCTGAATTTCTTTGGGTCTCGGCATGATGTGTAGCTTTTAAGGATCTTCTGGTGGACCTTACTGTGTCAAGCAGCTCCTATTTAAGTGATGCCTTGATTGTGAACAGGTGTGGCAATAATCAGGCCTGGGTGTGGCTAGAGAAATTGAACTCAGGTGTGGACAACCACAGGTATAGTATGTTTTAACAAGGGGGGCAATCACTTTTTCACACAGGGCCATGATGGTTTGGATTTTTTTTCACCTTTAATAATAAACACCTTCATTTACAAATTGCATTTTGTGTTTACTTGTGTTGTCCTTGACTATTGTTTAAATTGGTTTGATGTTCCGAAACACTTAAGTGTGACAAACATGCAAAGGAACAGGAAATGAGGAAGGGGGCAAACACTTTTTCACACCACTGTATATGCTGGAGGGGGAGCACGGATTCCTTGGGATTCTGTATTGTCGGCATGTCTCATTAGCACTGACATTTTTAAGAAGTTCACTAAATCGATCAGAGGAACTGTGGTTCGAGATACTAATATACATTATATTACCAAAAGTATTGGGATGTCTGCCTTTACATGCACATGAACTTTAATGGAATCCCAGTCTTAGTCCGTGGGGTTCAAAATTGAGTTGGCCCTCCCTTTGCAGCTATAACAGCTTCAATGCTTCCGGGAAGGCTGCACAAGGTTTAGGAGTTTGACCATTCTTCCACAAGCGCCTTTGTGAGGCCAGGCACTGATATGGATGAGAAGGCCAAGCATATAAATTTCCTCCACCACGAACGCGCTCATCCATGTCTTTAAGGTAGAAATGATCAGGCATGTATATATATATATATATATATATATATATATATATATATATATATATATATATATATATATTACATTTTAAATAGAGAATTTTGAAGCAAAATAATGGTCACAGCCCATCAATGCAGCCTGATCAGTGCCCATCAATGCAGCCTGATCAGTGCCCATCTGCAGCCTCTGCATTGCCCATTAATCCAGCTTGATCAGTGCCCATCAGCAGCCTTTCCATTGCCCATCAATGCAGCCTGTTCAGTGTCCATCTGCAGCCACACCGATGCCCATTAATGCAGCCTGATCAGTGTCCATCTGCAGACTCTCCATTGCAGTCTGATCAGTGCCCATTTGCAGCCATAATTGCAGCCACCCATCTGCAGACACTTTTGCTCATCATTGCAGCCTCGCCAGTGCCGGATTACACAGAGCCACGATCTCCTGTGTACCCAGCGCTTGCAGTCATTCACAGTTCTGCCTCCTGGCCCGGCTCCTATGAGAGACAGAACAGTGGTCCAGGCTAGGAAGTGGGACAGCTCTGTGTAATCTGGTGGAATTCGCCCCCTCCTTCCACTCCAAGGCAGCCAGATATTGGGGGAAAACATGCACCCATGATTTTCCCCTGATTTTCAGGGGGGAAAAATGTGTGTTATATGCCAATAAATATGGTATATATACAATATATCGCAAAAGTGAGTACACCCCTCACATTTTTGTAAATATTTTATTATATCTTTTCATGTGACAATACTGAAGAAATGACACTTTGCTACAATGTAAAGTAGTGAGTGTACAGCTTGTATAACAGTGTACATTTGCTGCCCCCTCAAAAAAGCACAACCATTAATGTCTAAACCGCTAGCAACAAAAGTGAGTACAAACCTAAGTGAAAATGTCCAAATTGGGCCCTATTAGCCATTTTCCCTCCCTGGTGTCATTTGGTTTGTTAGTGTTACAAGGTCTCAGGTGTGAATGGGAAGCAGGGGTGTTAAATTTGTTGTTATCGCTCTCACTCTCTCATACTGGTCACTGGAAGTTCAACATGGCACCTCATGGCAAAGAGCTCTCTTGGGATCTGAAAAAAAGAATGGTTGCTCTACATAAAGAGGCTATAAGATTGCCAAAAGCCTGAAACTGAGCTGCAGCATGGTGGCCATACAGCGATTTAACAGGACAGGTTCCACTCAGAACAGGCCTCACCATGGTTGACCACAGAAGTTGAGTGCACGTGCTCAACGTTATATCCAGAGGTTGTCTTTGGGAAATAGATGTATGAGTGTTGCCAGCATTGCTGAAGAGGTTGAAGTGGTGGGGGGGTCAGCCTGTCAGTGCTCAGACCCTACGACGCACACTGCATCAAATTAGTCCATATGACTGTCATCCCAGAAGGAAGCCTCTTCTAAAGATGATGCACAAGAAATGCTGCAAACAGTTTGCTGATGACAAGCAGACTAAGGACATGGATTACTGGAACCATGTCCTGTGGTCTGATGAAACCAAGATAAACTTATTTGGTTCAGATGGTGTCAAGCGTGTGTGGCGGCAACCAGGTGAGGGGGACAAAGACCAGTGTGTTTTGCCTAAAGTCAAGCATGGTGGTGGGAGTGTCATGGTCTGGGGCTGCATGAGTGTTGCCGGAACTGGGGAGCTACAGTTCATTGAGGGAACCATGAATGCCAACATGTACTGTGACATACTGAAGCAGAGCATGATCCCCTCCCTTCAGAGACTGGGACACATGGACATATTCCAACATAAGGACCCCAAACACACCTCCAAGACAACCACTGCCTTGCTAAAGAAGCTGAGGGTAAAGATGATGGACTGGCCAAGCATGTCTCCATGTCTCCGGACCTAAACCCTATTGAGCATCTGTGGGGCATCCTCAAATGGAAGGTGGAGGAGCGCAAGGTCTCTAACATCCACCAGCTTAGTGATGTCATCATAGAGGAGTGGAAGAGGACTCCAGTGCCAACCTGTGAAGCTCTGGTGAACTCCATGCCCAAGAGGGTTAGGACAGTGCTGGAAAATAATGGTGGCCACACAAAATATTGACACTTTGGGCCCAATTTTGACATTTTCACTTAGGGCTGTACTCACTTTTGTTGCCAGAGGTTTAGACATTAATGGCTGTGTGTTGAGTTATTTTGAGAGGACAGCAAATGTACACTGTTATACAAGCTGTACATTCACTACTTTACATTGTAGCAAAGTGTCATTTCTTCAGTGTTGTCACATGAAAAGATAGAATAAAATATTTACAAAAATGTGTACTTACTTTTGTGAAATACTGTAATTTAGGTGTGCTTGAACAGATTGTTGCAGGTGATGTAGAATTTCCATGAATTTCCATGATCTACCTTTAGATTATAAACTCCTTGAGGGCGGGGACTGATGTGAATGTACAATATATATATATATATATATATATATATATATATATATATATATATATATATATATATATATATATATAAAACTCACAGTGCTATATAAATACCTAGAATGAATAAATAAAATAAATCTAAATTTTCGTCATTTATAGTCTGGATAATTACAACTGGTGGTAATCATTCCTCCTGTCTCTGCATAGAGTATAGTGGAATCCTTATTAGCGTTAGAGCAGTAAATATATGTTTTCATTTGAAGTGTCAGGAAGAAAAAGCTCTATTATTGGAAAATGTATACTTTGCTATTATTTAAATCAGTGGAGAAGCGATAATTATATTGCTTAGGACTGGTGTATAGGAATCTGGCAGTAAGAATTATTGTGCTGTTTTAGTATATAATAAGAAGCAATCTCAGCTTTTACTTTCACACTGCTGGATCTATTTACAAAATGGGAATCAGACAGAAGCCGAAGCACTGTGAAATACTGTGCAGCATCAGCAGTTTCTGGGCAGATTTTACTGCCTCATTATTTTTCCGTCACAGTAACTTACACCCACAACATATAAATAGTTTTTCAATTGTCTATATCATCTGTTGACTAACGGGGCAAAATTCTAGCTCTTTGCATCAAGGATTGATGGAACTAATCTTCGAATGTTAATGCCTACGAGATGATGGTGGGATGTCAACCCCTTCCTACCCAGCCCCGGTGTCCCTTTAACAAGGTCTTTAAACCCTTCTATGGCATTGCTCCCTCGCTGGTTGGGCCAGATGGGAATCACTCCAATGCTGATCTGTCAATAGCAAGTGGGACTTTGCAGATTTTGGCCACAGAGGGAGTGGGGAGAAGAGGAAGGTGGATGTTCTGTTTAGCGATCCTGTTGCTGGTGAGTCTTACATGGCCTGTAGGGTGCTTTCACAGGGGTGGCTGGGGAGCAGTATAAATTGGCCAACCATCTAAAACATAACATGCAGGCAGAGTGGACTTTACACATGTCACAGCCACAATGCAATGATTTAGATCAAAGCATATTCATGTGTTAGAATGGCCCAGTCAAAGTCCAGACCTAAATCCAATTGAGAATCTGTGGCAAGACTTGAAAATTGCTATTCACAGACTCTCTCCATCCAATTTGACAGAGCTTGAGCTATTTTGCAAAGAAGAATGGGCAGAAATGTCCCTCTCTAGCTGTGCAAAGCTGGTAGAGAAATACCCAAAAAGACTTGCAGCTGTAATTGCAGTGAAAGGTGGTTCTACAAAGTATTGACTCCGGGGGGCTGAATACAAATGTACCCCACACTTTTCACATATTTATTTGTAAAAAATGTGAAAAACATTTATCATTTTCCTTCCACTTCACAATTATGTGCCCCTTTGTGTTATATAGTTACATAGTTAGTCAGGTCAAAAAAAGACACAAGTCCATCCAGTTCAACCTTAAAAATAATAAATAAATAAAATAAAAAATATCTTACAATACAATATACACAATTTTATACCCACAGTTGATCCAGAGGAAGGCACAAATCCCCAGCAGGGCATGATCCAATTTGCTACAGTAGGGGGAAAATTTTTATCCCAATCCCCCAAGAGGCAATTGAATTTTTCCTGTTGGTCTATCACATAAAATCCCGATAAAATACATTTATGTTTTTGGTTGTAACATGACAAAATGTGGAAAATTTCAAGGGATATGAATACTTTTTCAAGGCACCGTATAAAAGAGGCCTTAGTATTGTCAAGAAGAATGGAAACAAAGTCATGGCCCGGGGGGAGCAGCTATCATAATAATGGGTGCCTCCATTTGAAGTCTGCATAAGAAAGTATATAAAGCCTCAGAAGGATAGTAGAATAAAACACTATATTGAAAAATAAACACATTCTTGAAAAATTCTTGACATTTGCTAAAAAAAAATGCATCTGAAAATGTATTTTTCAGCCAACAGGTGGAGCTATTTGGTCTTTTCACCGGGCTGGCCTTAGCTGTTTTACTGAAAAAAATTCCAGCTCAAAGATTAAATTTACATATACAAATAAATGAGTCAAGGGAGTAACTTCTCCTCCTCTCTGTCAGAAGGGAATGTAATGCATACACATGATTGGAAATTCCGCCAGCAAAAGACCGATGAGAGCTTTTGGTCGGAAAATGCGATCGTGTGTACGCTCCGTCGGACTTTTGCTGGCCGAATTTCAGCCAGCAAAAGATTGAGAGCATGTTCTCAATTTTTCGGGCCAGAAAAAGTTCCGATCGGAAATTCCGATCGCCTGTAGCAATTCCGACGCGCATAATTCCTACACATGCTCGGAAACAATTCAACGCATGCTCGGAAGCATTGAACTTAATTTTCTCGGCTCATCGTAGTGTTGTACGTCACCGCGTTCTTTACGGTCGAAAGTTCAGCGAACTTTTGTGTGACTGTGTGTATGCAAGCCAAGCTTGAGCTGAATTCCATCGGAAAAACCATCCAATATTTTTCTGATGGAAAATCAGCTCGTGTGTATGAGGCATAAGAAGTTTCAATGAGAGAGAGAGTAATAGTCTGAAACTAAACGGCTCCTGCTCAGCTCTCTCTTTAGAAGACCCATTGAGGTTGATTTAATAAAACTGGAGAGTGCAAAATCGGTTGCAGCTCTGCAGAGAAACCAAATGGCTTCCAGGTTTTATTGTCACAGCCTAATTGAAGAAGCTGAAGTTAGAAGCTGATTGGATTTTGCACTCTCCAGTTTTAGTAAATCAACCCCACTAAGTGTTGTGAAACCAGTATCATGGTTGCATCTTGTAGTTAATGTACCCTTAGGCCCCTTTCACACATGCGGACGATATGTCCGTATTTCATCCATCCGTTTGCGGATGAAATACGGACATACATTCATCCCTATGGGATAGCGGGTGTCTGCGGATGAGCATCCGCAAACACCCGATTTCGTCCGCCTCCGCAACAGTCCGATTCTGCAGACGGAGGAAAATCCTATTTTTCTATCCGTCTGCAGAGCGGATCGGACGAACACGGACAGACGGTCCGTGCTCTTCCGATCCCCATAGAGGAGAGCGGAGAGCTGACAGGGCGGTCCCCGCACAGTGTGCGGAGACCGCCCTGTCCGCAGCCAGCTCAGCGGGGACAATGGAGCGATCCCCGCTGAGCGAGTGGATCTTCACGGGGCGGATCATTACTGATCAGCCCCGTGTGAAAGAGGCCTTATGCCCCATACACACGATGAGATTATCGGACGAATGATCGTCCGTTTTTTATTGCATGCTAATCTCAGATCGAATCTGATGAGTTTACTAAAGTCACGAAAATTCCCGCACGACAGAAAAAAAATTCGGAAGTGATGTCATGTGTTGTAATGCATTTGTATTGCATTTTCGAACGATAGCTGTACTGATTAAACGAAAATCGTACGATTTGGCATCGTACGAAAAAAAATTCCGTGCATGTCCCATAGAATAATATCGGATGTACTGTTCTAATCGGCTCTCGAAAGCTCTGTACTAACGATCCGATTATCGTACGATCGCTTCGAAAGCGGTATTTTCCGTACGATTTTCGGATCGTGTGTACGGGGCATTACAGTTTTTCCTTTAACTATCATATGTGTCACAAATAAATGCTTACACCTCATGTTAGAACATACAGTAGTCCCTTAAGATGAATTTCCACCTTTCCCCTCAAACAAATACGGAAAAGAAATCGGAGGTGCAACCATTTACTCATATTGCATATGTTATTTTAGATATATGTCTGCAGAGCTACTCCAATACTCTTCTCTGCACTCCATTCACTAATCAAACAATTCAGCAGAGTCACTTACTAAAAGGTGTTGATTTAAATTGTATCTATGGTCAAAATGTAAAATCTGAAATTATTATTATTATTAATAGTATTTATTATTATCATTATTATAAGGGCCAGTTCACACCATAGAAACGCAGTCCAGATGCTTTACTGCATGTGTGTTTTAGCACGTTTTTGTTGCGTTTTAGTGTTTTTGGTGCATTTTCGGTGCATTTTTGATGCAGTCCAGTGCATTTTTCCCCCCTCTTTTTTTCTTAACCTTAAAAAAGGACATGTGTGTTCCAGCGCGTTTTTGGGCGTTTAGGTGCTTTCCGGTGCATTCCAGTGTGTTTTTGATGCATTTTACAGCGCTCCAGTACAGTCCAGTGCAGGGAAACTACAGCATGTTCTACTTTTTTTTTCTGGAACTGCAAACTCTGGTGTCATTGAAAACCATATAACCTACTTTCCATGCGTATGATACAGAAAAAGCAATGGACTGCATGTGGTGTGAACTGGCCCTTAAAGAGGAGGTCCAGGCTGGGTGAAAAAATGTTAAAGTCAGCTGCTACAAATACTGTAGCGGCTGACTTTTAATATTAGGGCACTTACCTGTGCAGGGAGCCCACAATGTCGGCACCAAAGCCGATCTTTGGATCAACTCCAGGGTGCTCCTGCCACCATTCTTGACAAGGGAACCAGGTAGTGAATCAGTTCCCTACTGCTCATTCGCGAATCGCACTGCGCTTTCTAATTAGCCCGGCAGTGGGGGAAGGAGGAGGGGGGGCAAACTTCCGGGAGATGGGCCGCGGAATGGGACTTGTCATAAACAGGTCCCCATTCCCCCTGAAAGGTGCCAGATGCGACACCAAAGGCGGGCAGGAGACAAATAAGCGGAAGTTGCACTTATGGGTGGAACTCCGCTTTAATGTTCTGCCTCCAGCAGGATATTAAGTTGTTTTGTTTGAAATATCACATTTGACCACAAGATGGAGCTAGTAGTAAATTTACTGTTTTTGCAGAAACTAGAAACTGTTCACCTTTAACAAAGTTCCCATCATTCTTCAGTCTAAGGAAGAGAAACAAGTGCATCCTGGGAAGTGGAACTCAGACTCCATCTTAGAGACTGAAAGAAGAAACCAGCTATCAGAGCATATGTTGGACTAAAACTTGCATTTGCTTGCATGTCCTAAACGTAGCATCGGTGGTGAGAATTACTTATTGCCATCTACTGCTGCGCTTATTCATTGTATTGCTGTATACTTTATATACTGATTATATTTATCTGTATTTGTTTTTTCTCAATAGTTTCACCTGACCCTGTTTTGTTAAGAAAGCTTCTAAATTACACTCAGTCTGATCTATTTCAGAATAGGAGGGTTTAGCTGCATATCGAGCTACACACAGGGAAATGTGCAACGGGAACAAAACAATTATACAGGATTTATATAGCGCCAACAGTTTACATGGTGCTTTACAATCTAAAGGGGGATCGTCTGATTACAATACAGTTCAATACAGAAGGAATAGGGGAGCCCTGCTCATGGAGCTTACAATAGAAAAGGGAAGGGGAAATGGTACAAAAGGTAATAGCTGTGGGGGATGGTCTGATGGAGGTGGCTCAGGTACAGTTCTAAGGTAGAGGTAGGGTAGGCTTCCCTGAATAAGTGAGTTTCCAGGGATTGGCGGACAGAGTAGGGGCTGACCGAACATACTGAGGCAGGGAGTTCCAAAGGATGGGACAGGCTCTGGAGAAGTCCTGGAGGTGAGCATGGGGACCTTGAGGTGGTAACAAGTGAGCTAGAGAGCAGGAGGTTTTGGGAGGACGATTTGGGCGATATTTGCAGATGAGGTTGATGATATAGCTGGAGTGTTGTTGTGGATGGCCTTGTATGTTGTGGTTAGTATTTCAATTTTTTTACAATGAGGTAAGGGAAGCCAGTGAAGAAAGTGGCATAGAGGAGCAGAAGTCAGGGATCAGTTAGTAAATTAATTTCCACAACGAATTTCAATTATTTCTAGCCAACTCCTAATAATCTGAATGATCTTGAAGTTTGTAAACTTACTTTGTGAAGATCCCGCACATTTGCTTCTTTGAATTATCTGACAGGTAGTCACTAGGACCTGTGAATAGGCACTGCGGTGTCACACATTTCACAGAGCCTGCCTCCTGAACTACAGAGGTGCTGAGAGGAGGAGTTTTAGGTAGAAGGGTCAGTTGAGGAAACACAGCCTGCAAGCAAAAAGGTACCATGGGCAGTGGCGGCTGGTGGGGGGGGGGGGGGGGGAGGGGGGGCAAACCAACTGAAAAATCCTAAAAAATAACTATAAAATCCTGAAACAAAAACATCAATTGCAGCCTCAATCTACCATCAATTGCAGCCATGGTGCCCATCATATGCAGCCACTGTGCCCATCATATGCAGCCACTGTGCCCATCATATGTAGTCACTGTGCACAAAATATGCAGCCAACTGTGCCCATCATATGCAGCCAACTGTGCCCATCATATGCAGACTCTGTGCCCATAATATGCAGCCAACTGTGCGCATAATATGCAGCCACCTGAGTCCATCACATGTAGCCAACTGTGCCCATAATATGCAGCCACCTGTGCCCATCATATGCAGCGAACTGTGCCCATAATATGCAGCCAACTGTGCCCATCATATGCAGCCAACTGTGCCCACCATATGCAGCCACTGTGCCCATCATATGCAGACTCTGTACCCATAATATGCAGCCAACAGTGCCCATAATGTGCTTATCAAATGCAGCCAACTGTGCCCCATCAATTGCAGCCTTTGTGCCCATAATATGCAGCCACTGTGTCCGCCTGCTGTCTGCCCAGCACTTACCCCCTTGTGGTGGCATGCCAGGCAGCTGGCCAGGTGGCGGTAGCACAACAATGGATGCAGGACTCCTCAATGCGTGTCTTCTTCCTGTATTCCTTGGCACCGATGGGATCACCTCTGCTTTCAGCCAATCAGGTGCCCGGGAATTACATCTGGGCCTCCTGATTGGCTTAAAGGCGGTTCTGTGTTAGCAAAGCAAATATTCCAAATCTTTATGTAGAGCAACAATTCTTTTTTTCAGATCCTCCAAGAGTTCTTTGCCATGAGGTGCCATGTTGAACTTCCAGAGACCAGTATGAGAGAGTGAGAGTGATGCAGGACTCCTCCATGCGTGTCTTCTTCCTGTATTCCTTGGCACCGATGGGATCACCTCTGCTTTCAGCCAATCAGGTGCCCAGGAATTACATCTGGGCCTCCTGATTGGCTTAAAGGCGGTTCTGTGTTAGCACAGCAGATATTCTAAATCTTTATGTAGAGCAACAATTCTTTTTTTCAGATCCTCCGAGAGTTCTTTGCCATGAGGGGCCATGTTGAACTTCCAGTGACCAGTATGAGAGAGTAAGAGCGATAACACCAAATTTAACAGATTTGCTCCCCATTCACACCTGAGGCCTTGTAACACTAGCAAGTTACATGACACCAGGGAGGTAAAATGGCTAATTGGGCCCAGTTTGGACATTTTCACTTGGGGTGTACTCGTTGTTGCCAGCGGTTTAGACATTAATGGCTGTGTATTGAATTATTTTGAGGGGACAGCAAATTTCTGTTATACAAGCTGTACACTCACTACATTACATTGTAGCAAAGTGTCATTTCTTAAGTGTTGTCACATCAAAAGATATAACAAAATATTTACAAAAAATGCGAGCGGTGTACTCACTTTTGTGAGATAATGTATGTACAATTTATATATATTCATATGCAGGCCAGATTAGCTCTGCTTGTCCCAGTCCATTCTTGCTAAGGTTGCATGCTCTAATAGAAGGAATGCACAGCAGAAAGGGACTACAATAGTGTGGTTTGTTATTGTATTTTACACAGGTTTTACTATTAATTTAGAATTATATCTTAATTTAAAGGTATCGTTGTCTTCAGTCCAGTGGTGGTCAATTTACTAGACATTAAATATATTAGGTGCCACCCCTGGCAACCGCCTAACCTTGCATAATATTTAACATATGTAATGCAGCGGGAGACTGTCAGAGGCTGTGGAGGCTGCTAGACATCAATCAATACTCCTTATGTTTGTGCTTCCTACAGTCCTTACAAAGTACTGTTACCAAATGTGACATTTCCCACCACCCCATGCTGTTCTCCTGCCCCTGAAGCCTATGTGAGAGGACCTCATCGCTGGAAGTGACACCGCCACCAATAGTGTCCACCTCACAGAGGCATTGATGTGGATACCCAAAAAAAAACCCTGGGAAGTGCAAAATGCTGAATTTTTTTTCATTCTTGCCTACTGCACTTTTTTAAAGCCCTTTCAGCGGTTGATTTAATCCCTTACTCAATATGCAGCTTCCTCCTCTTTCAACCCTTGCTATTTTCTAGTTTAAGCTGGTGCAATAACTGCTGCCCCGGGTTTCCTGGTTCAGGTAGGGTTGCCACCTTTTCTTCAAGCCAAACCCAAACACTTTAGCAACATTTTTTTAGGGGGAAAGCTGTGGACTGTGGTGTAAAGGGGAACCCTGATGTATGGGGGTTTCTGCTCACCAAAGCTCCCACTTAACCACTTAAGCCCCAGACCAATTTGCAGCCAAAGGACCAGGCCCCTTTTTGCGATTCAGCACTGCGTCGCTTTAACTGACAATTGCGTGGTCGTGCAACGTGGTTCCCACAAATAGAGCTTTCTTTTGGTGGTAATTGATCACCTCTGCGTTTTTTTATTTTTTGCGCTACAAACAAAAATGGAGCGACAATTTTGAAAAAAATTCAATATTTTTTACTTTTTGCTATAATAAATATCCCCAAAAAATATATAAAAAAACATTTTTTTCCTCAGTTTAGGCCGATACATATTCTTCTACATATTTTTGGTAAAATAAAAACGCAATTAGGGATTATAGATTGGATTGCGCAAAAGTTATAGTGTTTACAAAATAGGGGAAGGTTTTATAACATTTTTATTATTATTATTTTTTTTTATATATTAATGGCGGCGATCAGCGATTTTTATTGTGACTGCGACATTATGGCAGACACATCGGACATTTTTGACACATTTTTGGGACCATTGTCATTTATACAGCAATCACTGCTATACAAATGCAGTGATTCCTGTGTAAATGACACTGGCAGTGAAGGGGTTAACCAGTGGGTGGCAGTGTAGGGGTTAAGTGTTCCTAGGGGTGTGTTACTAGGGGCGTGTTACTAGGGGCGTGTTACTGTGACAGCACCAGCAGCGAGAGTCGGCTGATGGGTAAATAGAGTGGAGCAGTTCCGGGGTTTGGTACCAGTGAAGCATGATCTTATATTGATTTTCTTTGTATAGGGTACACATAGAGCTCTTAGGTGCCCGTGACTAGATAAGCTGCCATGTCTTCAAAGGTATGACCTCCCCCAAATCTCACTCCCATCTATCCATATAGATATGTCGCTGGATCAGCCGGTGAAATATCTGTTATCAAAATTTGGTAGGTGTGCAATATCATGCCCTTGGGGGAAGAGCCCTCCAAGCATATTTTCTCGAAATCGGTTAGGGGGGAGAATTGTAGGTTCGGCATGAAAGACTGTGTAAAGTGGTGAAGAAATGTTTATTTTATTGTGCTCATTGTGTTAAACAAAAAATGTTGAGGGTTTAATACTACTTTAGGGCTGGAAGCTGAAAAAGATTTGCTATACCATCAAATGAGAATTCCCATGTTAATGTCCAATAAAATAAAATAAAATGTAAAAATAAATATATAAATAGATATATATATATATATATATATATATATATATATATATATATATACATAATACCAATTCACTCCTGCTTTATCTACTGCAGCTAACCTGATAACGGAATCACTCACATTTATTCATTACAACAAACTCACTTTTGTTAGGGATTTTGTTCAAATGCTTCATGTCAAATTAATGCTGCTGGCATTGTATTCATACTGCTGTAGATTTATTCTTTTCTAAATATAGTTCAGTACATGCTCCAGATTCCTGATCTGCATTTCCATTTTGTACATGTGTGTATGCTGTTTGCCAGCCACAATATTCCTACATTAAACCCAATGTTTTACTCCTTATTAATAAACATTTTACATTTTTAAATACAAGACTGCAGTACATATTCCTTTCTACAAGAATATGTTTTACCAACAGCAAATTTAAAACTGTTAACATTTAGGGCGATTTGCAAATTACAAGAGTGGCATGGATGACAAATGCAATTTGGTGACGATGTTTGTTACATTATTTTCCCACACATTGGTAACTTGTGTTTGGACTAAGATGCTGAAGACAGTTTGCAATGCAACTACTTGAAATAATATTTGCTGAAATATTTAGCATAGACTAAATCCCTAGGTACAAAAATGTGTCTGCTAAAATAAATAAGAGTTCTTGAGCAGGTGCAATGAGTTGTAAAGTTTTATATCAAAAAGGATCAACACAGAAAAGTGATTCAAACACATTAGTGATAATAATATATTGAATCATGCTCCATCACTACAAGTGGAGAGTGATAACCCCAAAAAATGGGACATTACCAAAAAGGATCAATAAGTGATTAAAACATGTTAGATATAATAATATATCCAACCATGTTCCATCACTACCAATGGAGAGTGATAGCCCCAAAAAGCGGACGTACAATAAAGGATCAACAAATAATTAAAACACATTAGATATAATAATGAATTAAATCATGTTCCATTTCTACAAGTGGAGAATGTGAACCCCATAAAAGGGGAAGCACCAAAAAGGATCAACAAGTGATTAAAAAACTTTAGATATAATAATAAATTCAATCATGCTCCATCATTACGAGTGGGGAGTGTTAACTTCAAAAAAGGGACAATTGATTTAAACACATTAGATATAATAATATATCCAATAATGTTCCATAACTACAAGTGGAAAATGATAACCACAAAAAAGTGCACGTACAATAAAGGATTAACAAATAGTTAAAAGACATTAGGTATAATAATAAATTCAATCATGTTCCATTTCTACAAGTGGAGAGTGTGAACCCCAAAAAAGTGGACGTACCATAAAGGATGAACAAGTGATTAACCACTTTCAGACCGGACCATTTTGCTGGCTTAAGACCAGACCACTTTTTGCAATTCGGCACTGCGTCGCTTTAACTGACAATTGCGTGGTCGTGCGACGTGGCTCCCAAACAAAATTGACGTCCTTTTTTTCCCACAAATAGAGCTTTCTTTTGGTGGTATTTGATCACCCCTGCGGTTTTTATTTTTTTGCGCTATAAATAAAAATAGAGTGACAATTTTGAAAAAAATGCATTATTTTTTACTTTTTGTTATAATAAATACCCCCAAAAATATATAAAAAAAAATATTTTTTCCCTCAATTTAGACCTGATACGTATTCTTCTACATATTTTTGGTAAAAAAATCACAATAAGCGATTATTGATTGGTTTGCGCAAAAGTTATAGCGTTTACATAATAGGGGATAGTTTTATGGCATTTTTATGAATAATTCTTTTTTTTACTATTAATGGCAGCGATCAGCGATTTTTATTGTGACTGCGACATTATGGCGGACACTTCGGACATTTTTGACACATTTTTGGGACCATTGTCATTTATACAGCAATCACTGCTATACAAATGCAGTGATTCCTGTGTAAATGACACTGGCAGTGAAGGGGTTAACCAGTGGGTGGAAGTGTAGGGGTTAAGTGTTCCTAGGGGCATATTACTAACTGTGGGGGGCTGGGCTTTGTTTTAGTGAACACTGATCTCTGCTCCAATCACATGGAGCAGAGATGAGCGCCACTTGTTGCTAGGCAGAACGGGGAGATGCTGTTTACAACGGCATCCCCTCGTTGAGCCGCCCCGTGAGATGATCGCGGGTATCCCTGCGGCGATCGAGTCCGCGGGACCCACGACCGGACTCACAGGGATCCCGACCGACACGCGAGCGTGCCGCCGGCGGCGCGCTCGCAATGGTAGAGCGGCATTTAAAATTGGACATACCTGTACGCCAATAAGCCTGCCAGTGCCATTCTGCCGACGTACATCGGCGTGCGCCGGTCGGGAAGTGGTTAAAAAATATTAGATATTAATAAATTCAGTAATGTTCCATCATTACGAGTGGGAAGTGTTAACCCAATAAAAGGCGAAGTACCAAAAAGGATCATCAAGCGATTAAAAAACATTAGATATAATAATAAATTCAATCATGTTCCATCATTACGTGTGGGGAGTGTTAACCCCAATAAAGCGACATTAACAAAAAGTATCAACAAGTGATTAAAGGGTAAGTCCGGCCTGAGCTTTTTAGGCTGGTCTTCTCCTAAGGGTCACAGGAGTGCAATTCGTTTTGCACTCCTGTGACCAGTTTTCAGCGGCGAGCAGTCTGAAGTGCGCTCTACGCTGACGTCACTGCCATCAGTCCCGACTTCCCAAATCTGGATCCGCCAGCTGCTTTGATTGATGGCAGTCTCTGCGAGCCGCTGTGATAGCCTTTCCCCGCCCTTCCACAGCTCAGCGCTCCAATGAACACGGAGAAGCAGACCAGGAGCAATGCTGACTGCCAGTCAGCATCGCTCTTCTTGGGGAAGAGTGAGAACCGAGCCATTGGCGGTGTTCGGTGGCTCGGTTCTCAGTGCAGAGACACCGGAGGACAGCTGCAACATCAGTCTGATGCTCCATCCACCGAGGTAAGTACGATTTAAAAAAATAAATAAAATTCTTCTCTTTTAAAACACATTAGATTTAATAATATATCCAATAATGTTCCATCACTACAAGTGGAAAATGATAACCCCAAAAAGTGGAAGTACCAAAAGGATCAACAAATGATTAAAACACATTAGGTATAATAATAAATTCATTCATGTTCCATCACTAAAAGTGGGAAGTGTTAACCTCAAAAAAAAAGGGAAGTCCAAAAAAGGATCAACAAATCATCAAAGCACTATAGATAAAATAATAAATCAAATCATGTTCCATTTCTGTGTTGTACAAGTGGGAAATGTATAAAAAATGCAAAACAAGAAATAGTCTATAAGATGTGACATCCAATTCTGGGTAACAAATCTGTGATAGATATTCAGTTGATTGAATGACCTGACACCACACCACGTGATCAACACCGTGTCTCCACTCCCCAGCTAGATGTAAACTCACCAACACTACAGTGCCTTGCAAAAACTATTCACCGCCCTTGGCTTTTTACCTATTTTGTTACATTACAACCTTTGGTAAAAAAAAATTTTAAATCTGATATATATGTGATGGATCAGAACACAATAGTCTAAGTTGGTGAAGTAAAATTAGAAAAATATATACATAAAACTATTTTTCAGAAAACAGAAACTGATAATTGGCATGTGCGTATGTATTCACCCCCTTTGTTATGAAGCCCATAAAAAGCTCTGGTGCAACCAATTACCTTCAGAAGTCACATAATTAGTGTAATGATGTTCACCTGTGTGCAATCTAAGTGTCACATGATCTGTCATTACACACCTTTTTGAAAGGCCCCAGAGGCTGCAACACCTAAGCAAGAGGCACCACTAACCAAACACTGCCATGAACACCAAGGAACTCTCCAAACAAGAACAAGTAAGGGACAATGTTGTTGAGAAGTTCAAGTCAGAGTTTGGTTATAAAAAAAATATCCAAATCTTTGATGATCTGTAGGAGCATCATCAAATCTATCATAACCAAATGGAAAGAACATGGCACAACAGTAAATCTGCCAAGAGACGGTCGCACACCAAAACTCACAGACCGGCAAGGAGGGCATTAATCAGAGAGGCAGCACAGAGACCTAAGGTAACCCTGGAGGAGCTGCAGAGACTGGAGTATCTGTACATAGGACGACAATAAGCCCTACGCTCCATAGAGTTGGGCTTTATGGCAGAGTGGCCAGAAGAAAGCCATTACTTTCAGCAAAAAACAAAATGGCACATTTTGAGTTTGCGAAAAGGCATGTGGGAGACTCCCAAAATGTATGGAGGAAGGTGCTCTGGTCTGAGGAGACTAAAATTGAACTTTTTGGAAATAAAAAAAAAAACACTATGTTTGGCGCAAACCCAACACATCACATCACCCAAAGAACACCATGTTAAGGGGGTGCGCTACACAACTCTTCTTCCTGTTTCTGTGAGCGAATTCTTCCAGTTAGCATTATAGATTTAATTTACGTTGTCAAAACGCAGCTAACTTTGTAACAAGAAAACAGCAGAGAGCACCAGACAGTGACCATAACTCTTTAATAGAATAAATGCTAAAAATCATTGCACAGGAAATGCTGTGCTCAGCATGAATAGTTGTTCATCTCCAAAGAATCCACAGTTGTTTGCTATAGATTTCAATTAGCTTTGTTTGCAAAGAAAAACGTGTCTCCTTTGAAAAAAAAAAAAGTGCTGAGACTTTTATCGTTTATGTCTGATTTAGGTCATTTTTTCTATTAAAAGAGCTTTATAAATAAGCCTATTTAACCACTTGCTGACGCTGAACGCCGATATACGTCAGCACAATGGCAGCGGTGGGCAAATGGGCGTACCTGTATGTCCCCTTTAATTGGTGGGGCTAGCGCACTGCCCGTTTACAGCGTGATCATGCCTGTGGTCTCCCGGCAATTGTGTCACAGAGCCACAGAACGTGGAAGGCATTTCCCCATTCTCCCTTGTGACATTGCAGAGATCACTGCTCCCTGTCATGGGGAGCAGTGATCGCTGTTCTGTGAGTTGAAGCCCATCCCCCCCCCACCACACTTAGAATCACTCTCTAGGACACATTTAACCCCTTGATTGGCCCCTAATGGTTAGCCCCTTCCCTGCCATTGTCATTTATACATTAATCAGTGCATTTTTATAGCACTGATCGCTGTTGAGGGTTAATACTACTTTAGGGCTGGAAGTTGAAACGCAGGTTTCCATTACATCAGAGGGGGGCGGGGTCACCCACACGTCACTGGGGAAGCCCGGCTTTCCCCTTGCGTCAGAGGGGGGCGGGATCGGGTGACGGGTGGCCCCGCCCTCCTCAGATAAGAAGTGTCAGGCTGCCGGGATTCCCGCAGTGTCTTCGGCGGAGACAGAGGATGGATGCGCTGCGTTGGAGGGAGAGATCACCCATCGCTGGATTAGATCACCCATCGCTGGACCCTGGAGAGATGATCATCCGTCGCTGGATAGCAAGAGTGGATTTATTTTTTATTTTTTTATTTTTAATAAAGGACTTTTGCAACGGCGTGTGTGTCTTTTTTAACTATTTTTTACACTTTCTTTGTGAAATAGTAGGGGTAGTTTTGTACCCCCTTACCATTTCAAATGGGGGGCCGGGATCTGGGGGTCCCCTTGTTAAAGGGGGCTTCCAGATCCTGATAAGCCCCCCGCCCGCTGACCCCCACAACCACCGGCCAGGGTTGTGGGGATGAGGCCCTTGTCATGGAGCCCACTCACCCTCCTGTAGCAGATGATGCAAGTCTGAAAAGGAAGGTCGCACACTGCTGGTATCATCTACAAGAAACTTTGTGTAAAAAAGCTGTTTGATCCTGTATGCACAGATCCTCCCCTTATAGCATTGCCCCCAAAAATGTCTGGATAAGATAGAGTTAGTGGAGTCAGGCTGCACATGCTTAGTTTGGTGTGTATTGCTAGTTAGTTAGTTTTTTGTTTTCTTGGGAGAGTGCATGTAATCGACGAAGGACTGACCAGATGGTCCTGCATCCTGATAGGACAGCCAGTACAATATGGAAACTCATCCAACAAGCTTTAACAAGGCAATGATAGAAGTCACAAGACTGCCATATACTGCTGATGAGAAAATGTATTTATTTATTTAGTTTATATTTACTAAAATTATTGTATTTCCATGTTCTGTGTACTGTGGGAGCTAAGATATAGTGAATGCAAGCTCCTGGGTTTAGTAATACTTTAAGTCTGTAATAGTAATAATTGAATGCAGAGTCAATTTTTTAATGTGATAAAGAGTAGCCTTTTAAAGGCCACCATAATACTAATGTGGCCCACAATTAAATTGAGTTTGACACTCCTGGTCTAGGGGATTGTGGAGGGGAGATATACTTACCTAATCCATCGATTTCCCCCCGCGCGCGTGCTCTAGCACTCATGTGAATGGACTGTTCCTGACGTTATCAAGCCCATAGATCGACTGGGCATGAGGACGGCAGGAACAGTCCACCACTTGATGTGGGGGAGTGCGATTTTCAAGAGGATCGAAGGACCAGGTAAGTACAGCTTTTCCTTGCGCCCCTAGACAAAACAAGTAGTTGACCCATCCAGTGTGGGCACAGCCCCACTGCATAAGAGAAAACATTTTTTTTTCATGGCGTTCTTCTTTAACCAGTTGTGGTCCGGGCCATAGCCGAATGACGGCTACGGCGCGGACCTCAATTTCTGGGAGGCCGTCATAGGGCGTCTTCCCCTGTGCATGCGCCCTGCAGGGCGTGTGGGGAGTGCGCTGTGATCACCAAGTCACGGAGGCTCAGCTGATCACCGGTCCTAGTAAGGGGCCGATCCCGGCCTCTTACCATGTGATCAGCTGTCAGCCAATGATAGCTGATCACATGATGTAAACAAAAACTTGTGATCTTTTTTTTTTTCTTCTCACACTAACAGCGTGAGCAGAAATAAAAGCCGATCACTGGCTTATGTTAAAGGGACATCGGTCCCGAAGAGGAAGGAGGCAAAGATGCCTCCTCTGTGCCATTCAGTACCCCCTGCCAGTGCCACCTGTCATTGTCACCTGCCAGTACCCACCAGTGCCACCTATCAATGCCCATGAGTGCCACCTATCAATGCCCATAAGTGCCAGCTATCAATGCCCACCAGTGGTGCCAATCAGTGGCACCTAGCAGTGCTGCCTATCAGTGTAAGCAATCAGTGCCCATCACTGCCACCCATCAGTGCCCATCACTGCCACCTATCGGTGCCCATCACTGCCACCTCATCAGTGTACATCAATGAAGGAGAAAAATTACCTTTTTACAAAATTTTATAACAAAATATAAAATTGGCTTTTTCAAATTTTTTAACAAAAAATAAAACTCGCAGAGGTGATCAAATACCACTAAAAGAAAGCTCTATTTGTGGGGAAAAAAATGATAAAAATGTAATTTGGGTACAGTGTTGTATGACCGCGCAATTGTCATTCAAAGTGCGACAGCGCTGAAAGCTGAAAATTGGTCTGAACAGGAGGGGGGTTTAAGTGCCCAGTAAACAAGTGGTTAACCACCTCAATACAGGGCACTTACACCCCCTTCCTGCCCACGCCATTTTTCAGCTTTTAGCGCTGTTACACTTTGAATGACAATTGCGTGGTCATGCTACACTGTAACCATGTGAAATTGTTATCATTTTCTTCACAAAAACAGAGCTTTTTTTGGGTGGTATTTAATCACTCCTGGGTTTTTTATTTTTTCCTAAAAAATAAATAAAAAAGTCTAAATATTTTGAAAAAAAAACTTTTTTTTTAATTTCTGTCAGTAAATTTTGTAAATAAGTAATTTTTCTTCTTCACTGATGGGCACTGATAAGGCGGCACTAATGGGCACTGATAGGATGCACTGATGGGTGAGGTGGCACTTTTGGGCACCGATGAGGCGGCACTTACGGGCACTGATGAGGAGGTATGAATATGTCACACTTATGAGCACTGATATGTGGCACTGATGAGCACTGATAGGTGGCACTGTTGGGTGGCACTGGTGGGCACTGGGCACAGATAGGCAGCACTGGTGGGCACAGATATGCAGCACTGGTGGGCAAAGATAAGTGGCATGGATAGGCGGCACTGATGGGCAGGAGTGATGAGCATTGATGGGCAGCAGTGATGGGCATTGATGGGCAGCACTGATAGCCAGCACTGACTGGCATCACTAATGGTCACTGATTGCTGGCACTTGTGGGCACTGATTGCTGGCACTTGTGGGCACTGATTGCTGGCACATATTAGTGGCAATTGTGGGCACTGGTTGCCACTGAGTGCTGGCACTTGTGCGCACTGATTGCTTTCACTTGTGGGCACAGATTGGTGGCAATTGTGGGCACTGGTTGCCACTGGTTGCTGGAACTGGTGGGCACTTAATTGTAATCAGGGCACTGATGATCATTGCCCTGATTACATACCTAGCTGTCCCCTGTGAGGAGATGCCATTGATCGGCTCTCCTCTCCTCACGTTCTGTCAGCTAGAGGTGATGAGCGCTGATTGCTGGCATCTCCGTGTTTACATGTGACCAGCTGTGAATGGGCACAGCCGATCACATGGTTAAAGAGCCGCGGCCACGGCTCTTATCCACAGAACGAGGTCGCGCCATGTCCTACTTACACGGCGCAGCCACGATCGCCACACTGCGCGCCCCCGGGGGAGCACGGGAGGCCGCACCTCCCAGCCATCATTTGACGATGGACGGGCGGCAAGTGGTTAAGCTTTGGAAAAAAAAAAGAAAAACTGGAAGCTGATTGGCTACCATGCACAGCTGCACCCGGTTTTTTACTCTCCAGTTTTAGTAACTCAACCCCTTTGTTCTGAGTACAGCACAGCATAGATCTTGGAAAACGAATCCACTGTGCTACCGGTGTCATCGCACATTGATGGCCTTTTCCATTTTCCCTTTTCTGGAAGTAGAAAGCTTCAGTAAATGTACCTTCCAGTCACTCTACTTTGCAGCTTTCTTTCCAAACTCATTTTGGAGCCACATTTCTTCTAGGCGGATAATATTCTACCCAATGGCAGCTGTGCTTTCATATTACCGGAGACGAACACCCAAGATTTATGGCAGCGGTAAAGATTTTGCCGTGTGTTTCAAGTACTTATTGAATAAGATTGGACGTGGGAAAGCTTAAGTCTTCGAACAAGAACCTACGAGTACTTTATGTCTCAAGGCCTGTAACTGATTTGTTTCACAATATACTGACATTTCAGCTATAATCTTGCAGTTAGAGAGTTCTTTAAAGAGACTTATTGAATTCCCTCAGTATGACCCTGCAGGAATCACTGGCTTAATGTGCGCAGGAATTCAGCAGAAGTCCATCTCTGGTAACATAAGACAGACTTATTTCACTTGTTCAGATTTATAGCCAGATTTATTATATTTGCTTCTAAGCCTGTCACCATCCCGCTTTTGTTAAATGTCGTTTCTTTGTCATCTAATGGATTTTATTTTTTATTTTTTCCTAGCTGATGTTCACTCTTTAAAGCAAAATTCCAGTCATAAATAACAAGATAAAAATGAGTAGACAATTAAAAGATTAAATAAGAAAACCAGCTTTTGCTGCATTATTCACCTTCAGTCTAGAGATGCCCAACATCATTCAACCTACTTCCTCTGAGCCCAAGTTATCTTGGACTCGTTCCAGGCACTGGGCAGAAGCAGCACATTGATGAGCTCATCTCTGTCACTCTGCTTTCTCCTCCTACCAGCATGCTTCAGGTCAGCACATGAATTGATTGGCTCTTTTTACTGCCTCTTCCTCTCATGCTACAGATGACACCAGGTCATACCCAGGTACGACATGCACTGAAATGAAAAAATGAGCAAATCATATCCTCATATAGTTGAATATCAGGACTGTGCTACCTTAACCACTTCAGCCCCGGACCATTTTGCTGGTCAAAGACCAAAGCACTTTTTGCGATTCGGCACTGCGTCGCTTTAACTGATAATTACGCAGTCGTGTGACGTGGCTCCCAAACAAAATTGACGTCCTTTTTTTCCCACAAATAGAGCTTTCTTTTGGGGGTATTTGATCACCTCTGCGGTTTTTATTTTTTGCGCTATAAACAAAAATAGAGCGACAATTTTGAAAAAAACACATTATTTTTTACTTTTTGTTATAAATATATCCCAAAAATATATAAAAAAATAATTTTTCCCTCAGTTTAGGCCGATACGTATTCTTCTACATATTTTTGCTAAAAAAACCCGCAATAAGCGATTATTGATTGGTTTGCGCAAAAGTTATAGCGTTTACAAAATAGGGGATATTTTTATGGCATTTTTATTAATCATTTTTTTTTTTACTAGTAATGGCGGCGATCAGCGATTTTTTATTGTGACTGCGACATTATGGCGGACACATCGGACATTTTTGACACATTTTTGGGACCATTGTCATTTATACAGCAATCACTGCTATATAAATGCAGTGTGATTCCTGTGTAAATGACACTGGCAGTGAAGGGGTTAACCAGTGGGTGGCAGTGTAGAGTTAAGTGTTCCTAGGGGTGTGTTACTAACTGTGGGGGGGGGGGGTTGGGCTTTAATTTAGTGAACACTGATCTCTGCTCCAATCACATGGAGCAGAGATCAGCATCACTAGTTGCTAGGCAGAACGGGGAAATGCTGTTTACAGTGGCATTTCTCCGTTCAGCCGCCCCGTGAGATGATCGCGGGTATGCCCGCGGCGATCGAGTCCGCGGGACCCCCGACCGGACTCACGGTGGTCCCGACCGGCACGCGAGCGCGCCGACAGCGGCACACGAGCGATGGCAGGGCTGCATTAAAGATTGGACGTACCTGTAAGCCAATATGCCTGCCCGTGCCATTCTGCCGACGTACATCGCCGTGCGCCGGTCGGAAACCGGTTAAAAAGTATATGCAATGAGGTTTATTTACTAAAGGCAAATCCACTTTGCACTACAAGTGCCCTTGAAAGTAAAGTCGCTGTAGATCTGAGGGAGACATGCAAGGAAAATAAAAAACAGCATTTTTGCTTGTACATGATTGGATGATAGAAGTCAGCAGAGCTTCCCCTCATTTCAATCTTCCCTTCAGATCTAAAGCGATTTCACTTCCAAGTGCACTTGTAGTGCAAAATGAATTTGCCTTTAGTAAATAAACCCCATTGCATCATAATTGCATTCAAATGTGCACATGCTATAGTACAAAATAAATGCAATTGTATAATATGTGCATATATAAAGTGTTGAATCATGCTTACAATGTGCTTTATACAATTAACAGTTGTAGTGAATATATATATATATTGTGCGAAAACCATCAACAACAACTGATGGAAAAAAAAAGTATGTTACATAGCAATGAAGGAAAGCAATGACGTTACGGCATCTCACAAAAGTGAGTACACCCCTCACATTTTTGTATATATTTTATTATATCTTTTCATGTGAAAACACTGAAGAAATTACACTTTGCTACAATGTAGTAAAGTAGTGAGTGTATAACAGTGTAAATTTTCTTTTCCCTCAAAATAACTCAACGCACAGCCACTATTATGTCTAAACCGCAGGCAAGAAAAGTGAGTGAAAATGTCCAAATTGGGCACAATTAGCCATTTTACCTCCCCGGTGTCATGTGACTCGTTAGTGTTGCAAGGTCTCCGGTGTGAATGGGAAGCAGGTGTGTTAAATTTGGTGTTATCGCTCTCACTCTCTCATACTGGTCACTGAATGTTCACAGCCATTAATGTCTGAACCGTTGGCAACAAAAGTGTGTACACCCCAAAGTGAAAATGTCCAAATTGGGCCCAAATTGTCAATATTTTGTGTGGCCCCCATTATTTTCCAGCACTGCCTTAACCCTCTTGGGCATGGAGTTCACCAGAGCTTCACAGGTTGGCACTGGAGTCCTCTTCCACTCCTCCATGACGACATCACAGAGCTGGTGGATGTTAGAGACCTTGTGTTCCTCCACCTTCCATTTGAGGATGCCCCACAGATGCTCAATAGGGTTTAGGTCTGGAGACAAGCTTGGCCAGTCCATTACCTTTACCCTCAGCTTCTTTAGCAAGGAAGTGGTCATCTTGGAGGTATGTTTGGGTTCGCTACCATATTGGAATACTGCCCTGTGGCCCAGTCTCTTAAGGGAGGGAATCATGCTCTGCTTCAGTATGTCACAGTACATGTTGGCATTCATGGTTCCCTCAATGAACTGTATCTCCCCAGTGCCGGCAGCACTCATGCAGCCCCAGACTATAACACTCCCACCACCATGCTTCACTGTAGGCAAGACACACTTGTCTTTGTACTCCTCACCTGGTTGCTGCGACACACATGCTTGACACCATCTGAACCAAATAAGTTTATCTTGGTCTCATTAGAGACCTGCTTGTCTTCAGCAAACTGTTTGCGGGATTTCTTGTGCATCATCTTTAGAAGAGGCTTCCTTCTATGATGACAGCCATGCAGACTAATAATGCAGAGCACTGACAGGCTGACCTCCCACCCCTTCAACCTCTGCAGCAATGCTGGCAGTACTCGTACGTCTATTTCCCAAAGACAACCTCTGGATATGACGCTGAGCATGAGCACTCAACTTCTTTAGTCAACCATGGCGAAGCCTGTTCTGGATGGAACCTGTCCTGTTAAACCGCTGTAGGGTCTTGACTACCGTGCTGCAGCTCAGTTTCAGGGTCATGGCAATCTTCTTATAGCCTAAGCCATCTTTATGTAGAGCAACAATTCTTTTTTTCAGATCCTCAGAGAGTTCTTTGCCATGCGGTGCCATGTTGAACTTCCAGTGACCAGTATGAGAGAGTGAGAGCGATAACACCAAATTTAACACACCTGCTCCCCACTCACACCTGAGACATTGTAACAATAACAAGTCACATGCCACCGGGGAGGGAAAATGGCTAATTGTGCCCAATTTGGACATTTTCACTTAGGGGTGTACATTGTAGCAAAGTGTAATTTCTTCAGTGTTGTCACATGAAAAGATATAATAAAATGTTTACAAAAATGTGAGGGGTGTACTCAATTTTCTCAGATACTGTATGTCCTCAATGAAACCCATATACCGGTGCTATGGACACATGCAAGTTTATCCTTGCAAACTCCCACTATGCAGGTCTACAAAGCTTCACTGTAGTAGTAGTGTTATGGCATCCGGAGGTATTGGGACCACATTGTGGAATCCAACTCAGTGGGAACACAAAGTCATAGGAGACATCATAGCGCTATACCATTTATTAAAAATGCTTAAAAGTTAAAAAGGTTATCCATTCACAAGACTGGTGCCGTGCCCGGTGCAGGGAATGATCTGCCGATACAATAGTTTAAAACAAATGCCGCTGCTCCGTCCATCCCTGGAGCGCGTGCGTTCCACCAGACGGAAGTGACGTAATGCGTAACCAATGAGCCTGCCCCTCAAATAGTGTGTACTTGCCTCAGTCCATAGCACTTAGCCCTTGTACACACGGTCGGAGAATCCGTCGGAATGCGTCTTATCGGACCGTGTCGTTGTATAATCGGACTGTGTGTGGTATGCATCGGACTGATTCCGTCCGAATCTCCGTCCGACCCAATTTTCCAACATGTTGGAAATATTTCCCGACCAACTGGGCCGGTCGGACGTAATCCGATCAAGTGTAGAGAATTTTGATCGGACCAAGTGCCACGCATGCTCAGATCAAATTCCTACATCAAAGCTATTGGCTACTAGCCTGAATGTAGCCCCATCGTAACGAAATTACATCATCACGTTCTGAAAGATCGGATTTTTCGCCAACTTTGTCCGACCGTGTGTATGCAACAGTTTCGGACAAGATCCGACGGACAAAATCTGACGGGCAAAATCCGACGGATTTGGTTGTGGAATTCTCCGACCGTGTATACAGGGGCTTAGTGTGATATCTGCCTCCTCTCTCCTTCTCCTGTTATCTGCATGAGTCATGTCTGACAGATTTTCCAGACACCAGATAATTTATGGTGATGCACACCCCCCCCGTACTCAGCAGGTGATTGGGAACATTAGATGTGCATGCTTCTCCATAAGCCCTTGTACACACGTTCGGACATTCCGACAACAAAATCCGTCGGATTTTGTCCGACGGATTTTGTTCCGAAACTGGTGTTGCATACACACGGTCGGACAAAGTTGTCAGAAAATCAGATCGTTCAGAACGTGATGACATTATTTAGTTACAACGGGACTACGTTCAGGCTAGTAGCCAATAGCTCTGGTCTAGGAATTTGATCTGAGCATACGTGGCACTTTGTCTAATCGGAATTCTCTACAAACAATCGGACAAAGTCTGATCGGATCATGTTGTTGGAAATTTTTATAGCCCTGCTCTAAAACTTTGTCGGTTGGATATTCCGACGGAAACAGTCCGATGGAGCCCACACACGGTCGGATTATCCGACAACACCGTCTGATCAGACATTTTCCGTCGGAATGTCCGACCGTGTGTACAAGGGCTGAGACTGTGTAGATTGGGGGGTGCATCCTTTTCTTCCACTCGGGTCTCATATTACACTCAGTTCTGTGCTCTCTTTTGTGAAGCGTGTGACATCAGATCCCGCACCCTGCCTCCTGGAAGTGGAAATACCATCTAAACTGTGCATTTTGGAAAGCTGTGGAGGAGAGATTGCTGCAGACAAACATGTACAGCTTATGTATTTAGTGTGCACTTGCCTTAGTCTTCCCTCCTGCTTCTGCTATCTGCATGAGTCATTTCTGACAGTTTTTCCAGACAGCAGATAAGCCATGGTGACACTCACCCAACACCCCCCTCCCCCCCTTCCCCCCCACCGTACACAGCAGGCTATCGACAGCCATAGATGTGCATGTTTCCCTACGAGACTGTGTGGGGGGCTGTCCTTATCCGACACTCAGGTCTCAGATTACACTCAGCTTTGTGCTCTTCCCTGCAGCATGTGACATCAAATACCCGCCCTCTTCCTCCTGGAAGCTCAGAAATACAATGTAGACTGTGTATTTTGAAAGCTATTGGGGAGAGAATGCTGCAGACAAATATGTATAACTTATGTAGGAGGATTTAATTTATCACTGTGCATCACCTGAGGCCAGTCACTTCTGAGGGCTTGAATAAGGGTTTATTATCACTTTAAATCAATTTCTCAGTATGTTTGGCACCATGCTCTACTTTACTATACACTTTTTTTGTGAATATGTAAAGTAGGTACTCCTGCGCTAAAAGGAAATATAAATATATTTCTATAGGTGCTGCATCCACCGTAAGGGCCAAACTGTTGCCCAAATAAGCAAAAAAGATAAAAAGGTAAATGGTGTTGCGCTCTTAAAATTATTTGAGGTTCATAGCAAAATCATGATTTTTGGATTTATGATAAGTACGTTATGAACCTTAAATAATATTCATTCATATTTACTATCACTTTGATAAATCATGATTATGCCATGAACCTCAAATAATTTTAGGAGAGCAACACCACTTACCTTTTTATCTTTTTTGTGAATATGTTGCAAAGTTTCTTACCTGGAGATTCTGACAGTAACAGTATTTCCTGTTGCAGAGTGACAACACTCAAGACAGCTGCCTCTCAATTGACGTCAACATTGTCAGCCTGCTGTGTGAGCTCTTGCAGTTGACCATTGGCCTGTTTATCTGATAGACCCATTAGGCATCCCATAGATGAGTCCATTTTTTGGAAGGATGAATCCTCCCCGCAGATCAGTTGTATTCTGACAGTGGGAAGGCTTCCATGCCATTAGAATACACTAGAATATCAGTGTTGCAGGCTATAGTCTGTAGGTCTGATTGAGTGTGGAAAATCCAACAGTTTGGTTGTGCAGAAGATGATTGGTAGATCAACTTCTGTAAAAATCTCCTTGCCCGTACATAGATCGAAATTCAGCTGGTCCCTGCTGAACCAGCTGAATATTAATCCAGGTATGGCCAGCTTAAAGTGGTTGTAAACCCTTACCCAGTATATACTCAGTGAAATGACTAGTCTCAGGTGATACACAGAGATAAAACAAATCCTCCTTAACCACTTGCCGCCCGCCCTATAACAAAAGCACGGCGGCAAAGTGGTTTTAAAAGCCTGACCGGACGTCATATGACGTGATCAGGATTTTGAGCCGGGGGCGCGCGCCAGGGGGATCGTTGTTGCGGGGTGTCAGTCTGACACCCCGCAACTACGATCTCGGTAAAGAGTCCCCGACGGAGACTCTTTAACACGTGATCAGCCGTGTCCAATCACGGCTGATCACAGTGTAAATAGGAAGAGCCGGTGATCGGCTTTTCCTCACTCGCGTCTGTCAGGCGCGAGTAGAGGAGAGCCGATTGGCTGCTCCTCTGACAGGGGGGTTCTGTGCTGAGCGATTATCAGCGCAGCCCCCCCGAGGATGCCCACACTGGGCCACCAGACCACCAGGGATGCCCAGCACAAGGTATGCCACCCTAGACCACCAGGGATTCCAGTCAGTGCCCACAATGGATGCCAATCAGTGCCCATAATGGATGCCAATCAGTGCCCACAATGGGCATCACTGATTGGCATGCATTATTGTTTGGCACTGATTGGCATCCATTAGGTCAGTATAAAACAATACAATGCTGCCTATCAGTGTCCATCTGTGCCGCCTATCAGTACCCATCTGTGCCGTCTATCCATGCCCATCTGTACCGCCTATCCATGCCAATCTGTGCCAGCTATCAGTGACAATTTGTGCTACCTATCAGTGCCCATCTGTGTCGCCCATCAGTGCTGCCTATCAGTGCCACCTATAAGTGCCACATATCAGTGTCCATCAATGCCACCTCATCAGTGCCACTTCATTGGTGCCACCTCATCGGTGCCCATCAGTGCCACCTTATCAGTGCCACTTCATTGGTGCCACCTCATCGGTGCCCATCAGTGCCACCTTATCAGTGCCCATCAGTGTAGTCCCATCAGTGCCCATCAGTGAAGGAGAAAACATATTTATTTACAAAGTTTTGAAACTGAAACAAAAAAAAAACATTTTTTTTTTCAACATTTTCTGTATTTTTTTATTTGTTTAGCAAAAAATAAAAACCGTAGAGGTGATCAAATACCACCAAAAGAAAGCTCTATTTGTGGGAAAAAAATAATAAAAATGTATTTTGGGTAAAGTGTAGCATGACCGCGCAATTGTCATTCAAAATGTGACAGCGCTGAAAGCTGAAACTTGGTCTGGGCAGGAAGGTGTTTAAGTGCCCTGTATTGAAGTGGTTAAAGCGATGTTTCAGCTGTAAATTTTTTTTTTTAAAAGTCAGACTTTTAATAAGGAGACTTACCTTTCCAGGGCGCCTGCGATGTCGGCCGCCGAGGCCGACATGTCCCTCGGCTCTCGAGTCCCAGCACCGCCATTCGTACTAAGGGAAACAGGCAGTGGAGCCTTGCGGCTTCACTGCCCATTTCCTACTGCGCATGCACGAGTCGCGCAGCGTTTTGTGAATGGGGCGCGCTGTGTTAGGGAACACACAGTTACCAGAACACAGCGCGCCCCATTACCCAGAAGACTGAAAATCACAGGGGAGCAGGAAGAAGGCAGATTAGGAAGACTGCCTAGCAACAGGGATTTCTGACCAGGTAAAAAAAATATTTTTTTTCAAATGTTTTTTTTTTACATTTTTTTAATAATATTAATGCTCTTTTTTTTCAGGGTGGCCCTCCAGTTTACGTTGTTTCTGTTTATCTGCAGTGTTCTCTTCTTTACAGCTATACAAAGTCCATCATTTATACAGTTTGTCTGAGATGTCAGAAAGCAGGGGGCGGGGATCTGAAGTTACACTCTGCAGAGCTCAGTCAGGAGAGCTCTGAGTTCTGGTAGGAGGGAAGGTCCTTCACACAGCACATGGGAACAGAGCTGATCTTGTCAATCACAGGCTATGTGGAGGTCCCTCCCTTGTCACCTTTTTTTCTCTCGTGTCAGGAAAACTTGTCATAAGTGACTCATGCTGATAGCAGAGGATTGAGGCAACAGACAGAAATGACACTTAATGAGACACACTATAGAGGGATATGCTTTGTTCATATTTCATGTCTGAAGTTTACAACCGCAACAAAAAGCACTGTTATTGGCTGTATCTATATTAGAAGCTGTTTAGCATAAATAAATTGGGTGCGTTTTTGCTGTTTACAATACGGAAAATCTCAAAAAAAGCAAAATCAAAGCTGGCCAATTCTACTTATAGTGATCTATTACATATATACTGCAGTTCTTTCTGCTATACGAGTTAAATTAAAGACATTAGGATGTCTCGTGTTATACATTGTACACTACAGAGTTATAAGTGCCTGGCAGATGGAATATTCCCTGGCCGGCCCAAATGTAACACTCAGTGCTGTTATTAGGCATTATCATTATTATTATTAATATTGTACAGGACGTAGCTTGGGCTTCCTGAGACAAGGCGTCTAGAAAGGGTTAACTTATAAAAATCTAACACCAAATAAATATGTCTTTCTTAGGAACACTTTGTCCACCTTACTATGGAAAACTTTATATGTGGGTGATTTATTTTCCTTGCAGCCATAAGAACAGAACTTTTTGTACAGGGCTTCCCAGATATCCTGTCCCTAGTTTGTATAATTGTCCTATTGCTTTTCTCAGTGGTATACACCGAGCTGCAGGTCAAATGACATGCATCTGAGCATCAGTGTTGCCAACCGTCAGTATTTTTACTGGCAGCCAGTAAAAAACAGCCAATTTTCTCATGCCAGTAAATGCCAGTAAAAAGAAAAGGTTGCCAGTAAAAAAAATATGGTTGTGACGCTCGGCCCAGTGCCAGCCGAGACCATACGAGTGCCTGCTACAGTGTGTTTGGTAGGCTCTGGTGGAGGGGGTGCCTGAACATGCCCTGTGATCTCATACCCTTAAATCGCATTTTTAATTACATATTTTACTTGTTTGTAGCCTAAATAGGGAATTTTGTACTTAAAACAAATTTTTTAACTTTTGGAAATGTCAATAAAAATTTGGCAGTGCCAGTACATTTTGGGTGTTGTGTCAGTAAATTTCAATCTGTTAGGTTGGCAACTAGGGATGGCCGAACGGTTCGCCCGGCGGTCGGTTCGCAGTGAATTTCGGCTATTCGCGGTGCGCCCGATTGGCGGACTATTGCCGCTGTTCGCCCGGCAGACTTCCATGTTTTTACTGTGTAAAAGAACTTTGACCTATGATGACACATCCATCATGGGGTACAGGACAGCCAATTGAGACATTACAGCACATGGACACTTGGACATTTCCCCTAACTTATAAATAGACCCGATCCGGCAGCCATTTTACATTCTTTCTTCTGTCACTATAGGGAGAGGTTGCTGTGTGGAGCAGGGAGAGACTGCAGTGACCCAAATCGCGAGCTATTAGGTCCACAAAAGTTCTTTTAAGGACTGGTATCATGGTATAGGTGTTAGGTGTAGTTCAGGATATAGGTTTGAGACACTGCTGTGCTAGTGATTGTTGCAGCAGCCTGAGTGTCTTTTGTCAGTGTAGAGAGAGGGGCAGCAGGGTCAGTTTAATCATTAGCTGTTACTATTAGGTCCACAAAAGTCCTTTTCAGGACTGGTATGGTAAAGTAGTACAGGATATAGTTTTGAGTGCTATTCAAGTTATTGTTCCAGCAGCCTGTGTTTTGTCAGTTTAAATAGGGACCGGCAGGAAGCTGTGTGTGGCAGTGAGGGACAGTCAGTTTAATCAGTAGCTGTTACTATTAGGTCCACAAAGGTTCTTTTCAGGACTGGTATGGTAATAGGCTTGTACACGTATAATATTCTTTCTTCCAAATATAGAAAGAATATTATACTTGACTGTTGCCCTTCTGCTGCAGTAGTCCTTTATGAGTACAGGGACTGAGGTACAGTCTGCTAATCATTCACAACCTACTAGTTCCACAAAGGTCCTTATAAGGACTGGTAAGGTATAGTGTACTACAGTAAATAGGGTTGAGTGAGGTACAGTCTGCTATTCCTTAATGACTGGTATAGGTCCACAATATATAGGGTTGAGGTGCACTACTGCTGACTGCTGCCCTATACTGCAGCAGTCCTTTATCAGTATAGGGACTGAGGTACAGTCTGCTAATCATTTACAACCTACTAGTTCCACAAATGTCCTTATAAGGACTGGTAAGGTATAGAATACTACAGTACATAGGGTTGAGTGAGGTACAGTCTACTATTCCTTAAGGACTGGTATAGGTCCACAATATATAGGGTTGAGGTGCACTACTGCTGACTGCTGCCCTATACTGCAGCAGTCCTTTATCAGTATAGGGACTGAGGTACAGTCTTCTAATCATTCACAACCTACTAGTTCCACAAAGGTCCTTATAAGGACTGGTAAGGTATAGTGTACTACAGTACATAGGGTTGAGTGAGGTACAGTCTGCTATTCCTTAAGGGCTGGTATAGGTCCACAATATATAGGGTTGAGGTGCACTACTGCTGACTGCTGCCCTATACTGCAGCAGTCCTTTATCAGTATAGGGACTGAGGTACAGTCTGCTAATCATTCACAACCTACTAGTTCCACAAATGTCCTTATAAGGACTGGTAAGGTATAGGATACTACAGTACATAGGGTTGAGTGAGGTACAGTCTACTATTCCTTAAGGACTGGTATAGGTCCACAATATATAGGGTTGAGGTGCACTACTGCTGACTGCTGCCCTATACTGCAGCAGTCCTTTATCAGTATAGGGACTGAGGTACAGTCTTCTAATCATTCACAACCTACTAGTTCCACAAAGGTCCTTATAAGGACTGGTAAGGTATAGTGTACTACAGTACATAGGATTGAGTGAGGTACAGTCTACTATTCCTTAATGACTGGTATAGGTCCACAATATATAGGGTTGAGGTGCACTACTGCTGACTGCTGCCCTATACTGCAGCAGTCCTTTATCAGTATAGGGACTGAGGTACAGTCTGCTAATCATTCACAACCTACTAGTTCCACAAAGGTCCTTATAAGGACTGGTAAGGTATAGTGCACTACAGTACATAGGGTTGAGTGAGGTACAGTCTGCTATTCCTTAATGACTGGTATAGGTCCACAATATATAGGATTGAGGTGCACTACTGCTGACTGCTGCACTATACCGCAGCAGTCCTTTATCAGTATAGGGACTGAGTTACAGTCTGCTAATCATTCACAACCTACTAGTTCCGCAAAGGTCCTTATAAGGACTGGTAAGGTATAGGGTACTACAGTACATAGGGTTGAGTGAGGTACAGTCTGCTATTCCTTAATGACTGGTATAGGTCCACAATATATAGGGTTGATGTGCACTACTGCTGACTGCTGCCCTATACTGCAGCAGTCCTTTATCAGTATAGGGACTGAGGTACAGTCTGCTAATCATTCACAACCTACTAGTTCCACAAAGGTCCTTATAAGGACTGGTAAGTTATAGTGTACTACAGTACATAGGGTTGAGTGAGGTACAGTCTGCTATTCTTTAATGACTGGTATAGGTCCACAATATATAGGATTGAGGTGCACTACTGCTGACTGCTGCCCTATACTGCAGCAGTCCTTTATCAGTATAGGGACTGAGGTACAGTCTGCTAATCATTCACAACCTACTAGTTCCGCAAAGGTCCTTATAAGGACTGGTAAGGTATAGGGTACTACAGTACATATGGCTGAGTGAGGTACAGTCTGCTATTCCTTAATGACTGGTATAGGTCCACAATATATAGGGTTGAGGTGCACTACTGCTGACTGCTGCCCTATACTGCAGCAGTCCTTTATCAGTATAGGGACTGAGGTACAGTCTGCTAATCATTCACAACCTACTAGTTCCACAAAGGTCCTTATAAGGACTGGTAAGGTATAGTGCACTACAGTACATAGGGTTGAGTGAGGTACAGTCTGCTATTCCTTAATGACTGGTATAGGTCCACAATATATAGGATTGAGGTGCACTACTGCTGACTGCTGCACTATACCGCAGCAGTCCTTTATCAGTATAGGGACTGAGTTACAGTCTGCTAATCATTCACAACCTACTAGTTCCACAAATGTCCTTATAAGGACTGGTAAGGTATAGGATACTACAGTACATAGGGTTGAGTGAGGTACAGTCTACTATTCCTTAAGGACTGGTATAGGTCCACAATATATAGGGTTGAGGTGCACTACTGCTGACTGCTGCCCTATACTGCAGCAGTCCTTTTATCAGTATAGGGAGTGAGGTACAGTCTTCTAATCATTCACAACCTACTAGTTCCACAAAGGTCCTTATAAGGACTGGTAAGGTATAGTGTACTACAGTACATAGGATTGAGTGAGGTACAGTCTACTATTCCTTAATGACTGGTATAGGTCCACAATATATAGGGTTGAGGTGCACTACTGCTGACTGCTGCCCTATACTGCAGCAGTCCTTTATCAGTATAGGGACTGAGGTACAGTCTGCTAATCATTCACAACCTACTAGTTCCACAAAGGTCCTTATAAGGACTGGTAAGGTATAGTGCACTACAGTACATAGGGTTGAGTGAGGTACAGTCTGCTATTCCTTAATGACTGGTATAGGTCCACAATATATAGGATTGAGGTGCACTACTGCTGACTGCTGCACTATACCGCAGCAGTCCTTTATCAGTATAGGGACTGAGTTACAGTCTGCTAATCATTCACAACCTACTAGTTCCGCAAAGGTCCTTATAAGGACTGGTAAGGTATAGGGTACTACAGTACATAGGGTTGAGTGAGGTACAGTCTGCTATTCCTTAATGACTGGTATAGGTCCACAATATATAGGGTTGATGTGCACTACTGCTGACTGCTGCCCTATACTGCAGCAGTCCTTTATCAGTATAGGGACTGAGGTACAGTCTGCTAATCATTCACAACCTACTAGTTCCACAAAGGTCCTTATAAGGACTGGTAAGTTATAGTGTACTACAGTACATAGGGTTGAGTGAGGTACAGTCTGCTATTCTTTAATGACTGGTATAGGTCCACAATATATAGGATTGAGGTGCACTACTGCTGACTGCTGCCCTATACTGCAGCAGTCCTTTATCAGTATAGGGACTGAGGTACAGTCTGCTAATCATTCACAACCTACTAGTTCCGCAAAGGTCCTTATAAGGACTGGTAAGGTATAGGGTACTACAGTACATATGGCTGAGTGAGGTACAGTCTGCTATTCCTTAATGACTGGTATAGGTCCACAATATATAGGGTTGAGGTGCACTACTGCTGACTGCTGCCCTATACTGCAGCAGTCCTTTATCAGTATAGGGACTGAGGTACAGTCTGCTAATCATTCACAACCTACTAGTTCCACAAAGGTCCTTATAAGGACTGGTAAGGTATAGGGTACTACAGTACATAGGGTTGAGTGAGGTACAGTCTGCTATTCCTTAATGACTGGTATAGGTCCACAATATATAGGGTTGAGCTGCACTAATGCTGACTGCTGCCCTATACTGCAGCAGTCCTTTATCAGTATAGGGACTGAGGTACAGTCTGCTAATCATTCACAACCTACTAGTTCCACAAAGGTCCTTATAAGGACTGGTAAGGTATAGTGTACTACAGTACATAGGGTTGAGTGAGGTACAGTCTGCTATTCCTTAATGACTGGTATAGGTCCACAATATATAGGGTTGAGGTGCACTACTGCTGACTGCTGCCCATTACTGCAGCAGTCCTTTATCAGTATAGGGCCTGAGGTACAGTCTGCTAATCATTCACAACCTACTAGTTCCACAAAGGTCCTTATAAGGACTGGTAAGGTATAGGGTACTACAGTACGTAGGGTTGAGTGAGGTACAGTCTGCTATTCCTTAATGACTGGTATAGGTCCACAATATATAGGGTTGAGGTGCACTACTGCTGACTGCTGCCCTATACTGCAGCAGTCCTTTATCAGTATAGGGACTGAGGTACAGTCTGCTAATCATTCACAACCTACTAGTTCCACAAAGGTCCTTATAAGGACTGGTAAGGTATAGGGTACTACAGTATATAGGGTTGAGTGGTGTACAGTCTGCTAATCCTTAAGGACTGGTACAGGTCCACAATATATAGGCTTGACCTCTGGCCAGAGCTTGCCCAATTTGCAATCGAACTTTTGGCTTGCCCCTTGTCCAGTGTCTTGTCCGAAAGGACGTTCAGCGCAGCAGGGGGGATCGTGACCGATAAGCGTACTCGCCTAGCTCACGACAGTGTTAACTACCTCACATTTCTAAAAATTAATGAGGCATGGATCTTGGAGGAATTCAACACATGTGGCCAGTAGACCATGTATATGTCTATAAACGATTTTTTTAATCGAGCATGCAGACCTTACTTCTTCATTTGGCTCACTTCCTTGTCCAAAAAAAGCACACCGTACTATATGCCCGTACCCTCCCGTTTGAAGAGGTTGAGTGGTGTCATATTTTTGGGGCCCAGCAGCAAGTTGCTGGTATCAGTGCTGCTGTTAGTGCTCTCTATCTCGGTGCTGGTGTCAGTGCACTCTATCACGGTGCAGGTGTCAGATCACTCTATCGATCCCAGATTCACCTCATACATCTGTTATGTCACGGTGCTGGTGTCAGATCACTCTAACATGGTGCAGGTGTCAGTGCTCTATATCACGGTGCTGGTGCCGGTGATCATCTCCTGCACCCTCTTCTTTGCCTACCCTGACCTTCCCTCGCCTCCATTGTCTCAAGATTCCTGAATTTTCAGAATTTCACATATAAAAAAAGAATGCTTGTAGTTGTCGATCCCAGATTCACCTCATACATGTGTTATGTCACAGTGCTGGTGTCAGATCACTTTATCACGGTGCAGGTGTCAGTGCTCTATATCACGGTGCTGGTGCTGGTGATCATCTCCTGCACCCTCTTCTTTGCCTACCCTGACCTTCCCTCGCCTCCATTCTCTCAAGATTCCTGAATTTTCAGAATTTCACATATAAAAAAAGAATGCTTGTAGTTGTCGATCCCAGATTCACCTCATACATATGTTATGTCATTGGCCATGTGGTGGGACTATGTGTGCACAGCTAGTAATTATTTTGTGGCTGCAAATATGACCTGTAGGTTTGTAAAGTTCACCATCCCTGTGCTGTGCTGACTTCTTCCTGGGGCTGTACCTCTGCCGTGCATATTATGAGGGGCTCCCACCATCCCTGCGCTATGTTCATTATGAGGGGCTCCCACCATCCCTGTGCTATGCTCATTATGAGGGGCTGCCACCATCCCTGTGCTGTGCTGACTTCCTCCTGGTGCTGCTTATTATGAGGGGCTCCAACCATCCCTGTGCTATGCTGACATCCTCCTGGGGCTGCGTATTATAAAGGGGCTCCCACCATCTCTGTGCTGTGCTGACTTCCTCCTGGGGCTGTACCTCTGCTGTGCATATTATGAGGGGCTCCCACCATCCCTGTGCTATGCTCATTATGAGGGGCTCACACCATCCCTGTGCTATGCTCATTATGAGGGGCTCCCACCATCCCTGTGCTGTGCTGACTTCCTCCTGGGGCTGCTTATTATGAGGGGCTCCCACCATCCCTGTGCTGTGCTGACTTCCTCCTGGGGCTGTACCTCTGCTGTGCATATTATGAGGGGCTTCCACCATCCCTGTGCTATGCTCATTATGAGGGGCTCCCACCATCCCTGTGCTATGCTGACTTCCTCCTGGGGCTGCTTATGGTGCAGGTATCAGTGATGTATATCACGGTGCTGGTGTCAGTGCTGTATATCACGGTGCTGGTGTCAGTGCTGTATGTCACGCTGCTGATGTCAGTGCTCTCTATCACGGTGCTGGTGTCAGATCACTCTATCACGGTGCAGGTGTCATTGCTGTATGTCACGCTGCTGATGTCAGTGCTCTCTATCACGGTGCTGGTGTCAGTGCTGTATATCACGGTGCTGGTGTCAGTGCTTTATGTCACGCTGCTGATGTCAGTGCTCTCTATCACGGTGCTGGTGTCAGATTACTCTATCACGGTGCAGGTGTCATTGCTGTATGTCACGCTGCTGATGTCAGTGCTCTCTATCACGGTGCTGGTGTCAGTGCTGTATATCACGGTGCTGGTGTCAGTGCATTATATCACGCTGCTGATGTCAGTGCTCTCTATCACGGTGCTGGTGTCAGATCACTCTATCATGGTGCAGGTGTCATTGCTGTATGTCATGCTGCTGATGTCAGTGCTCTCTACCACGGTGCTGATGTCAGATCACTCTATCACGGTGCTGGTGTCATTGCTGTATGTCACGCTGCTGATGTCAGTGCTCTCTATCACGGTGCTGGTGACACATGACTCTATCACGGTGCAGGTGTCATTGCTGTATGTCACGCTGCTGGTGATCATCTCCTGCACCCTCTTCTTTGCCTACCCTGACCTTCCCTCTCCTCCATTGCCTTCATGCGCTCCACAGTCCTGAATTGTCACAACAATTTCACATATAAAAAAAGAATGCTTGTAGTTGTCGATCCCAGATTCACCTCATACATGTGTTTTGTCATTGGCCATGTGGTGGGACTATGTTTGCACAGCTAGTAATTATTTTGTGGCTGCAAATTTGACCTGTAGGTTTGCAAAGTTCGCCTCCCATTGAAGTCAATGGGGCCCGCTGCGAACGTTACAGGTTCGCGAACTATCGGCCACGTTCGCGGTTCGCGTTCGCGAAACGTCCCATCAGAAGTTCGTCCATCACTATTGGCAACACTGCTGAGCATTAGGATGTTCTTTTTTTTGTAAATATTTTATTATATCTTTTCATGTGACAACACTGAAGAAATGATTCTTTGCTACAATGTAAAGTAGTGAGTTTACAGCTTGCATAACAGTGTAAATTTGCTGTTTCATCAAAATAACTCAACACACAGCCATTAATGTCTAAACCACTGTCAACAAAAGTGTAATTGTTCTATTGCATGAATACATAGCACCAGGGCTAGCCCAAGACATTGTGCTGCTTGGGTGCAAGAATGAAGGTCCCCCACATCCATTATTTTATATCATGATAAATAAAACTAAAATGTAATTGATCACTAAACACATAAGCGTGAACCTAGGTTAAGGGCTAGCGTTGTATATAGACAGGCTAGGGTATATACAGGCAGGCTAGGGTATATATAGACAGGCTAGTGTAGTATATAGACAGGCTATTGTATATACAGACAGGCTAGGGAATATATAGACAGACTAGTGTATGATATAGACAGGCTAGGGTATATACAGACAGGCTTGGGTATATATAGACAGGCTAGGGTATATATAGACAGACTAGTGTAGTATATAGACAGGCTTGGGTATATATAGACAGGCTAGGGTATATATAGACAGACTAGTGTAGTATATATACAGGCTAGGGTATATACAGACAGGCTAAGTTATATATAGACAGGCTAGGGTATACACAGACAGGCTAGTGTATACACAGACAGGCTAGGGTATATACAGACAGGCTAGGGTATATACAGACAGGCTAGGGTGGGCATACAGACTCACCTGGCGCCACCCCTGCTCAGGAGCTTGTGTGAAAAGAAAGTTCCTCCCGCCTCTATAAGACCCCTTTCACACCAGGGCGTTTTGCAGGTGCTATAGCGTTAGAAATAGCGCCTGCAATCCGCCCTAAGAAAGCTGCACCATTGTCTGTAGTGTGAAAGCCCAAGGGCATTTACACTACAGCGGTGCACTGGCAGGACGTCAGGGAAAAGTTCTGCCAGCAGCTTCTTTGGAGCGGTGAAGGAGCGGTGTGTTTTACCACTCCTCCACCGCTGCTCCCCATTGAAATCAAGGGGGCAGCGTTGTAAAACTGCCGGCAAAACGCCACTATTGCGGTGTATTGCTGGCGGTTTTAACCCTTTCTCAGGCTGCTAGTGGGGGGTAAAAGCACCCCACTAGCGGCCGAAATGTGCCGCAAATCCAACAGTAAAACGCTGCTAAAAATAGCGGCGTTTTACTGCCAACGCTATGGGCGGCGTGGTGTGAAAGGGGTCTCATATGGGCGGAGAAAGGGAGAAGACTCGCTCTCACTGATTTCCGATCTTGTAACAGTCACTAACGGTAGTTGAATTTAACTACTGGCAACACAAAATAGTTCTTCTCTTACACTACAGTCTCTCACTGTAGATTTCTATTCACTGAGCTCCTAGTCTCTCACTAGACCTCAGGATCCAATCGCCACTGAATCTCTTGAGCTCTTCCACAGCTAGTACACTGTATACTCCTAAAGCGTCACCCCTGCTATCATGCTGGGTCCCTAGCTTGGCACTCAATGCTCCTGAAGTGTCAACCCTGCTGCCCTGCTGTGTCCCTGGCTTGACACCTGCTGAAGCTTACCATCCCCAGCTAATGAGAAGACTGCTCTGGTACTGGCTCCAGCTTACTCACTGTAGTCTCCGGTAACAAGGTGGATGGCCCCCAAGTTGTAACAGCTTCCCTTCTACCTCCGACCACAACTGGTTCCCCATCCGGCTGAACTTCCCCAACTCAGTTGAACTCCAATCCTGCAGTCCCAACCCTCCGCTGCTTCTCCTGCTCCTGGATAGGCCTCAGGCAGCCTAGTAGCCCAGGGCAACATAACACACGTCCACTCAGACAGTCATCCAGGTGGCACAGAACCCTGATCACCTGACTCCACCCAAATAAATAGGCTCTCCCAGCAGGCCAAGGGACTAAAGAAACCCCTACCAATTGGCTGAGACACCACATCCATCCATAGTCTGACCTTGCTACATCCCTGTCAATCTAATGCCACCAGAAAGCGCCACCTGGTGACATAAGAGTGAAGGTACAATCCAGAGTAAGCCCTTGTACACACGGTCGGAGAATCCGGCAGAATGTGTCCTATCGGACCGTGTTGTCGGATAATCCGACTGTGTGTGGTATGCATCGGACTGATTCCGTCGGATTATCTGTCGGACCCAATTTTCCAACAAACTGGTCCGATCGGACATACTCCGATCATGTGTAGAGAATTTTGATCGGACCAAGTGCCACGCATGCTCAGATCAAATTCCTGCATCAAAGCTATTGGCTACTAGCCTGAATGTAGTCCCATCGTAACGAAATTACGTCATCACGTTCTGAAAGATTGGATTTTTGACAACTTTGTCCGACCGTGTGTATGCAACAGTTTCGGACAAGATCCGACGGGCAAAATCTGACGGACAAAATCCGACCGATTTGGTTGTCGAAATCTCCGACCATGTGTACAGGGGCTTAGAGAGGAATCAGTGGATCTTCTAACCATCAGCCAGGATGATTAATATCTGACAAACTAAATGTATTAGCAACCCTGCCTAAACACCAGGGTGCTAGACCTGTAACACATTTGTTTTTTTTTTTTTAATTATCAATCTTTATTAAATTTTCACATTTATACAGACCACATTTTAAAATAACATTACCAGGGTTCAAATACCTCTTTCTTCCCTTCCGAGATCTGAGTTTTAGAGTTCTAGGAAGGGAAGGGGGACATGAAGATACATCCATACATCACATATAATTAGCAAAAAAAAAAAAAAAGCACATTATCTAAACAGTACCATATCCCCCCTTCTCCTACCATCACTATTTTTGCAATTCCTACGTTTTTCCTATTGTTATAACCCCACCCCTCCCTCCCATCCTTTCTATCAACCCCGCCCCCCCTCCCCTCCCCTCTTATATATATATTGGTGCTTTTATCCTACAGTATAGCATAATTGTGTTATAATGATTCCCGAACCTTTAATGTACCCTACCCTACTCCTTCCCATTACCCATCCCCCCTCCCCCTCCCCTCTTCCCTTTCCTATCATGGTTTAAACTGGGGTATGCATCACTTCTATCCACTCTCGCCAGTTCCTATTAAACTCCTTTAAGTTATTTCGTTTTGCATATACTGCCCTCTCCTTACATAGATAGTCATTTACCGCCCTTGTCCAATCCTCTACTGTAGGGGGTAGCTTTGATTGCCATCTCCTAGCTATCATCCTTCTAGCTTGAAATAAACATCTTAGGATTGCCGTTGTTGTTCCCTTCCTTTCTACTTCCTCCTCTCTGTAACCTAAAATGCACACTATGGGATTTAACTCTATTACCGTCCCAAAGACCCTACTTATTATCTTTACCACTCCTTCCCAGTATCTAAATAATTTGGGACATTTCCAAAGCATGTGCATTAAATTCCCTGACCCCCCACACCTGGGGCAAAAGTCATCTGTTCTCTTACCAAATTTAAATAATTTCTGGGGAGTATAGTATGCTCTATTAATTACCATTAAATGGGAAATCCTCTGAGGAGGAGAGACCGAGACCTTTGGGCATGCCGCTAGGATATTTTTCCACTGTACTCGTGTTATATTACCTAGGTCTTGCTCCCATTTCCCTTTCTCAACCCTCCCTTTCCTCTCACTATTAATCTGTTCACCCAGCTGGGCATAGAATTTAGATATTAATCCTTTAGTGGGTCCTGCTTGTGCTACTGGGTATAGCAAGGGCATTTCCTCCCATGTTAATAACAGGTTTCCAAACTGGGTCCTTAAAGCATGCCTCACTTGTATATAGGCATAGAATGAATTTTGTGATATCTTAAATTCTCTTTGCAGCTGGTCGAAGGATTTAATACCCCTGCCGCCATATAAATGGCTTAGCCTTACAATGCCACATTTTTCCCAATCTGCAATTTTTCCAACCCGCCATATTTCCTGTAGCTTCTTATTGTTCCATAGAGGCGTATACTTTGTTATTTCACTATATCCCATTTTTTTTTTTTACATGCGGCTGTATACAACATCTGTGGCTCTCAGGTGCCAAAATACAAGTGCCAAGTATTTTTTGTCCTGCAACCCAATACGGCTATGTGCATGAGCCCCGAAGGTGTATAAAAACACCTATGATAAGGGGTATAGCTGGTACTCACCAATGCCAACCTAGAGCACTTTACAGGGAGGGCAAGAAGGACAATTATATTATGAGAAAAGGGTAAAGCACTTCCAATTAAAAATCTGTAAAAAATAAAATAAAAAAAAAGCCATAGAATGCTATAAAGAAAAAAAAAGGTGTGAGACTTCAGTTGGACATTAAACATAAATACTGCTCTAATATTGAGAAGCAACTGAAGCTTGGATTTAATAATAGTAAAATGACTAACACATTCACTTTGCATTTGCATTCTGTTGAGGCAGCTGCTTTCCATGCGCTTATCTTTGTCACAGTTAAAGAATCTACACAGTACTGTAGCAAGGTTAAATAAAGCGAATGAATAAAAGAATGGTAGACTGTTTCTCCTACAGACATTCGGAGACAGACATATTATTATTTTTTTTTTTGCATTGTGCATGTTAGTCTCTTGACTATTACCCACTCCTAGACAGAACCACGTAGATTTCCTTAGCAGATTAGCACATGCTATTTCTGGATACAATTGGTGGCAGACTCTGAGATGACGCGCTGTCTTGTGTCACTGAAAACAGAAAATAGTCATTAGTCATGACTTGACTTTATAAAATATAAGATAGAGAACATATAACAGAGAATAGATGCAAGTACCCCCCGAGTCACCCTTGTCTCCTCCCCCTACCCACCTCTGAGCGCTGTCCCTTGCCCCTTACCTACCTTCCAGTACTGTCTCCTTTAGAGAATTCAGAACCAAGTATCATTTTTGGTGATAAGTCATTTATTTGGAATGTTTTAATGATAACAAGAAAGGCAGTAAATAAGTTCCCATGCAGCCAGCAACAATAAATCTTCCCCAGCAAAAAGATCACCCCCCCCAATCCAGCAACAATAGATCCCCCCACAACAGTAGACCCCCCCCCAGCAACAAAAGACCCCCTCAAGTAACAATAGATTCTCTACTAGCAACAATAGATCCCCATACTGCCCAACTTTTTGAGATGTGAACGAGGGACACCTATTAGCAAAAGTATGTAGGCTTAGGACACACCCCCTGCCACACCCCCTTAAAGGAGAATTATACAAAAATAATGTAAACTCTTACAACACACTTTGACCTACAGATAAGCCAAGATTAAGGCTTACCTGTAGGTCCAAGAAATATCTCCTAAACCTACACGGTTTAGGAGATATTTGCCGAAAGACAGGCACCGCTGTCTACGGCGCATGCGCCGTAGACAGCGGCGCGCAGGCACACTGAGCGCGCCGCGGTCAACAGGGATATGCTGCGAGTGGCATGCGTGGGAGTGACGTCATCGTGGCTTCGCCGAATGACAGCGGCAGAGCAGCGAGACACACCGAGAAGATGGATGCGCCGGACTACAGGGGACAGCGGTGACTTCGCTGGCTCCTGTGTCAGGTAAGTGACACATAATGGGCTACTATGCGATGCATAGTAGTCCATTATGCTTTACCTTTGCAGGGAATGAAAGAGGAAGTAAACCCTGATGGGTTAAAACCCAGAAGTGTTTTTTTTTTACCTCTACTATGCCTTTATATTGGCTTTTTAAATACAAATGCAGCAATTTAGAATTTGGATGAAAGGTTTAGCACTGGGAAACACTTTTTGAAAGATAAAAAATGCATTTTATATACAACTATATGGATCAGACTAAAATGAGGGACACCTGAGGAGGCAAGAGGGACAGAGGGACTTTGTTCCACATCTCGAAATCAGTGATAGTTGGGAGCTATGGATCCCTCAAGGGAACAATAGAGCCTCAAGGGAAGCATCACTTCAGCCTCCAGCCAGGTACGAGACACTTGTCTTTGTGTCAAAGAGGAGAATAGGATTCTCTCAGCTCTGCATTGTCCATCGCTTCTATATCTGAGGTCTGGGAGGCAGCGCATGGGGACAGGAGCTGCCGGCTATGCTACTGCTGTAGGGGTTAAAAAATTGCGAGTGGGCTCAGCCTCTAGTCTAGACCTAAGGCACTAAACAAAAGATACAGGGTACATGACCTGGGTGCCCAGAACTAGATATGCCCATTAATTCTAAAAAGTAAAATTTTGGCTATTGCACAATAAAATAAGTTCAGTAGTTTCCTTCTGGGTCAGTGACATCACGTGGGGATGAGGTCCCCCTGGTGATGTCACCGGGCAGCCACGCCCCCTTAATTATTTAAGGACTGTCAGATGCCAGAGCTGTCATTCAGCTGGAGCCTTTGTCGGGTGCAACCCTCTTGACTTTTTTTCCCGGCCCAGCGCCCGGCGTTCATCGCAATTGATGCTGGATCTACACGGGGGGAATACAAAAAAAACATTTTTAATAAATGACTTGTCAAAAACTGTCTCTTGTGTTTATTTACACTACACTTTTTTTGGGGGTGAATGAGTAGGGGTACTATTTACCTCTACTCATTCACATTGGGGGGGCTTGGATCTGGGAGCCACCTTGTTAAAGGGGGCTTCCAGATTCTGATAGGCTCCCTACCCGCAGACCCCCACAACCACCGGCCAGGTTTGTGGGAAAGAGGCTCTTTGCTAACCTCCCCTTTTCTATCCTGCCAGGCTACCTGCCCTCAACATGGGGTGGGCATGGATTTGGTCTAGTATGCATTTTAAGTGGGACTCCTTGCCATTTTTCTTTTTTTCTTTTGGCATGGGGTTCCCCTCAAAATCCATACCAGACCTAAGGATCTATAAACAAGTAAAAGGCGCAATCCATATGTAACTCAAATGTGAACTAAAGTCCATAAGTTAGTCCATGTAATATTAAATGATAGGATCCGTGTAGTAAGGGCTACCACCAGATTGGAATAGAAGCAGAGGAAAAGAGGCGCCTCTAATGCCGCGTACACACAACTGGACTTTTCAACATCAAAGGTCCGACGGAACGATTCCGGCAGACCATTCGATCGTGTGTGGGCTTCAGCAGACTTTTGCAAAAATCTGACAGACTTTAGAAATGGAACATGTTTCAAATTTTTCTGCCAGAACTCCGCCGGACCCAGTTCCTACCAAGAAATCCGCTCGTGTGTATGCTAGTCCGATGGACAAAAACCGACGCCAGGGCAGCTATTGGCTACTGGCTATGAACTTCCTTATTCTAGTCCGGTTGTACGTCATCACGTTCGAATCCCTCGGACTTTGGTGTGATTGTGTGTGGCAAAGTCCGTTCATTCGGAAAGTCCGTCAGAACTCTGTCAGAACTCCGTCAGAACTCCGTCAAAAGTCTGTCGGACCTTGCCCCTTGAAAAGTCCGGTCGTGTGTACGCGGCATTAGTGTAGAAATCTGACAAATGGCAACTGACATGAGTGAAGATAAAAGCAAAGCACATCTGTAGATGAAGCGTCCCAGGAGCAGGATGGGAAGCCAGGTCACGGTTCCTCCACTTCTCAGCTGGTCTGGGGAGAGGTGTAGAAGGCACATCAATGTGGATATCCCAAGAGACCTAAGGGACTAGTATGGATTTGGAGGGAACCCACGCCATTTTTTAAAAATGTTTGGCTTGGGGTTTCCCTTAAAATCCATGTCAGACCCGGTATGGATGGGGGGGTTGGGGGCAGATGGGACACTCTGATGTAAGGGGGCTGCTCATGGGACACTCTGATGTAAGGGGGCTGCTCATGGGACACTCTGATGTAAGGGGGCTGCTCATGGGACACTCTGATGTAAGGGTGCTGATGGGACACTCTGATGTAAGGGGGAGCTGATAGGACACTCTGGTGTAAGGGGGCTGCTCATGGGACACTTTGACGTAAGGGGGAGCTGATGGGACACTCTGATGTAAGGGGGCTGGTGATGGGACACTCTGATGTAAGGGGGAGCTGATGGGACACTCTGATGTAAGGGGGCTGCTCATGGGACACTCTGACGTAAGGGGGCTGCTGATGGGACACTCTGATGAAAGGGAGTGCTGATGGGACACTCAAAATGTAAGTGGGCCGGTCTGGATGAAGTCCAGGGCCAAATTTCTGTCCCAGTCCAGCCCTGGTTGGGGGCGCATGCATATCCCGTGTTCTGTCATTTAGATTTTAGATTGAAGTTAGCAGTTAAAGGTCAATCTACTATAGAATTCATTTTCACTGCTGTAGCAGGCCTGTGTGAGCTCCAAACATCCAGCCCTGCAAACCATTTTTCTCTTTGTATGCACTGTATGTAGGTATATATCCCGGTATGTTATTGTATGTGTGGGGGTGTTCATTTCATCAAAAGTGAAAATAACCAATTTACTAAAAAAACTCATTAGTGTAACCAAGCAGTGAGGTCAGGCCAATGATCAGCAGTCATGCAAGAATTCTTGATTCATTGTTGGTTTATTAGGCGTAGTATTTCTGTAGGTTCAATATTTTCAGCTCATTGTTCATCTCAGTTACCAAGGTAATGATTATTACGGTTAACCCTTTTAAAAACCCATGGTACCTTTGGGTGGTGCTGATAGTTATTGCAATATACCGTATGTTAGTGTTAAATAAAGGAAAAAAAAAAGACAATACCTCCTAACATTTAACCGCTTCAGCCCCGGAAGGTTTTACCCCCCTACCTGACCAGAGCAGTTTTTGCGATTCGGCACTGTGTCGCTTTAACCGACAATTGCGCGGTCATGCGATGTTACATCCAAACAACATTGACGTCCTTTTTTCCCACAAATAGAGCTTTCTTTTGGTGGTATTTGATCAACTCTGCGGTTTTTATTTTTTTTGTGCTATAAACAAAGAAAGAGCATAAATGTTGAAAAAAACACATTATTTTTTTACTTTTTACTATAATAAATATCCCCAAAAATGTATAAAAATATTTTTTTCCTCAGTTTAGGCCGATATGTATTCTTATACATATTTTTGGTAAAAAAAAAAAAAATCGCAATAAGTGTATATTGATTGGTTTGCGCAAATGTTATAGCGTCTACAAAATAGGGCACTTTTATTTTTAATTTTTTTTATCAGTAAAGGCAGTGATCTGTGATTTTTATCGGGACTGCGACATTATGGCGGACACATCGGAAACGCTTTTGACACTATTTTGGGACCATTGTCATTTATACAGCGATCAATGCTATGAAAATGCACTCATTACTGTGTAAATGGCACTGGCAGTGAAGGGGTTACCACTAGGGGGCGATAAAGGGGTTAAGTGTGTCCTAGGGAGGGATTCTAACTGTGGGGGGGTGAGCTTCAAGTCACATGACAGCGATCACTGCTCCTGATGATAGGAAGTGGTGATCTCTGTCATGACACAAACCAGAACGGGGAAATGCCTTGTTTACATAGGCACTTCCCCATTCTAAGGCTCCGTGACACGATCGCCGGGAGACCGGCGGACATCGAGTCCGCCAATCCCGGGGGCACGGTCATGCTTTATGCAACGCACGCACCTGCTATCCCCGCCTCTTAAAGGGGATGCGCAGGTACACCCATTTGCCCATCGCTGCCACTGTGCCAATGTATATCGGCGTGCAGCGGTTGGCAAGTGGTTAAAGGGTAACTCCACTTTCGTGAGGAAAAAAATATTGCAACAAAAAAAATAATAATATAGAAGAGACGCTTGAGAGGGGATATGATTTCAATTTACAAATACCATACTGGTGACCCCACAATAGGGATAAAACTTTTTTGCAAAAGGGAGTTTAACAAGCCTCGTGGCCACTCATTAAAATTTGAAGAAAAGAGGTTTAATCTTAAACTGTGTAGAGGATTCTTTACTGTAAGAGAGACAAGGATGTGGAATTCCCTTCCACAGGCGGTGGTCTCAGCGAGGGGCATTGAATTTTTCAAGAAACTATTAGATAAACAACTGAACATACAGGGATATGCAATGTAATACTGACATATAATCACACACATAGGTCGGACTTGATGGACTTGTGTCTTTTTTCAACCTCACCTACTATATAACTATGTAACTATAGCATAAACAATTGCAGCCATAATTGTAATATAATGTTATTAAAAAGTACCTTTCATTTTCAATCTGCAGTGCTGTAATTGTTTTGTAAAATGCAATGCAATATGGCAACTTGGAGACCTGGAGATACAAATCAGATTCTGGGTATCCTTACATCCACTGCAGCAACAAACATTTTCATTTTGGTGAGATACTCCCAAAGGGTTATTCACGTCTGCCACTTTCCTCGTTAGAACCCTGCAAGTGCAGCAGCTGATCAATAATTAAAGTGGTTATAAGGCTTTGGATTTTTTTAAAATAAAAATAACAAGCATGACTTTACTACCTGCTCTGTGCAATGGTTTTGCACAGAGCAGCCCTGCACCTCCTCTTCTCACAGACAAACAAACAGCCATTTCTACAGAATAACAAAAGGCAGGAATCTGCAACAAAGTTTGTTAAAATGCTAGTAAAACCTTAACCCAGTGACTGGCCTCAGGTGATACACAGAGATGAAACAAATCCTCTTACATAGGTTGTAACTGTTTATCTGCAGTCTTCTCTTCTCTACATCAGCTCAAAGCCCAGAATTTAAAAAGCTAGTCTGAGCTTTAAGAAAAAAAGATTGCAGAAAATCTAAATTACATACTGTGGCGCTCAGCGAGCAGAGCTCCGAGAGCTGATTGGAGGGAAGGGACACACCTCCCTTCTTGCAGCACACAGAAACAGACCTGAGGCTGTCAATCACAGGCTGTGTTCTGGAGATCCCTCCCCTATCATCTTTTTTTCACTTGTGAAAAAACACAACACAAGACACACACTTGGTGTCAGGAAAACTTGTCAGAAGTGACTCATGCTTATAGCAGAGGAATGAAGCAGACGACAGAAATGACACTTAGTGCTCTCTGCTCTGGATTGAGACAAGTACACACTATAGAGGGAAGGGACATGTTTTGTTCATATTCCATGTCTGAGGTTTACAACCACTTTAAAATCCTTGCAATGTACATAGATCACCCAGAGCTTTTTTTTTTTTCTCAACAAAAGTGGAGTTACTCTTTAAAACTCAACTCTGGAAAAGTTTTAAATTATCCCTTGCAGTAGGACTGCACCTGCACGGCAAGGGTTAATAGCATGTTTTTTCTGGGGGAGAGGAGAAACAGTTTTGCCTTCCTAATCCTCTGCTCCTCCAACAGATAGCGCTTTCCCATGCTCCAACAGTAGACTGTCCCTCAGCGCCATGACGTCATATGAAAGACTATGGATCCTACTTTGGTATTTACAATGTCAGGACTCTAAACTGCTGGAACCTAGGGAAGAATAAGCTGCGGGAGAAGTGGAGGATTGGAAGTAAATATTCATTTTTTTCGTTCCCCTAGACCGAAACGGGCAAATAACCCTTCTTTGTACACACGGTCGGACATTCTGACGGAAAATGTCCGATCGGACCATGTTGTCGGATAATCCGACCGTATGTGGGCTCCATCGGACTGTTTCCGTCGGAATATCCGACTGACAAAGTTTTAGAGCTGGGCTAAGAAATTTTCCGACAACATGATCCGATCGGACTTTGTCCGATTGTGTGTAGAGAATTCCGATCGGACAAAGTGCCACGCATGCTCAGATCATATTCCTAGACCAAAGCTATTGGCTACTAGCCTGAACGTAGTCCCATCGTAATGAAATAACGTCATCATGTTACGAACGATCGGATTTTCCGACAACTTTGTCCGACCGTGTGTATACAACACCAGTTTCGGACAAAATCCGCCGGACAAAAGCCGACGGATTTTGTTGTCGGAATGTCTGACCATGTGTACAAGGGCTTACAGTGCAAGCACAGCTTCACTGCAAGGTATTTTATTTTATAGTTGCTCGGAGTTGGGCTTTAAGATGTTTTTGCCTACAAATTCAACATTAGTAAAGACTGAACCAGCCCAGGTTCGATTCGTGAGCTATTTTATGAATTGTGCGCAAACCTGAACCCCAAATGCCACTGAAGTCTATGGGAGGCAAATCGTGTTATTTAATGCTATCTACTTGTACAGCTAATAAGCAATTATTGTCAAACAATAGACATGAATTGTGTGCAAACCTGAACTTTTTCATGAACGCCACAGATGCACACGATCAGGAGTGCACCGCAAGGTTGTGGACCCTACGGCTGACTGCTGAGGACGGGGGTCAAGGTGATAGGAAGGCAGGGCCGCCAGAACACCAAGATGGATCCCACCGGGGTTAGAGCGTAAGATTCCCAGGGGCGCGGAATCTAAGAGCCAGCAGGTGTTCACCAGAGCCTCTAGTGGTGAGGATGGACTTGGCTGCAACTGGCTCCAGGTCTCAACCCCCAGGGTCCCCCAGCTCACACCCACAGTAGGCAACAGGAGGATAGGGATGGTGAGGGACAAAGCCAAGGTCGGGGCCACAAGCAGACAGGAATAGTCAGGGACACGCCAAAAGGTCAGGATCACAGGCAAACAGGGATAGTCAAGGACACGCCAAAGTTGGTGACGGAACAACAGCAGAGCACACGGCAGGTAACAGGAAGCTAACACACAAAGGTTGATCAGCAGGGTTGGCCTGCAGTGCACAGGTTAATATAGAGTTCTCTGATAGGAGCTAGGGTGGAGCCATGCCAGAGGATGGATTACAAAAGCAGTCAGGTGAGGGTCGGCTGATCTCTAGAGATGAACACATGGAGACAGGTAAGCAGACGAACTCTATTGCATAACCATGACAATTACCTCCAGCACCAGCTGATCATCCGGAACATACACAGGACAGTGAGTGCATATTTTTTTAGCACTGATCACTGTATTAGTATCAAAAGTGTCAGTTAGTGTTAGAATGTTCGCTGCAAAATCGCAGTCTCGCTATAAGTCTTTGTCTACACTGTGGGTGGTTCCACATTTTTCCTTGACTTTATTTTAAACATTATAGCCGCCATTACTAGTAAAAAAATTACATTTTAATAAATAAAAATATCCCATAGATAAAGACACTGTAACTTTTGCGCAAGCCAATCAATATACGCTTATTGGGATTTTTTTTTACCAGAAACATGTAGCAGAATACATATTGACCTAAATTTATGAAAAACTTAGATTTTTTTTCAACTTTTTTATTGGATGTTTTATAACAGAAAGTAAAAAATATTGTGGCTTTTTTTTTATGTTGTTGGTCTTTTTTTGTTTATTGCACAAAAATTAAAAACCACAGAGGTGATCAAATACCACCAAAAGAAAGCTCTATTTGTGGGGGAAAAAAGGACATAATTATTTGGGTACAGTGTCACACGATCGGGCAAATGTTAGTTAAAGTAACACAGTGCCATATCGCAGAAATGGCCTGGTCATGAGGGGGGGGGGGGGGTAAATGTTCTGGAGGGCAAGTGGTTAAAGACAAAAATGTATAATTTCCTTTGTCCAAATGTATATTTTACTGGCATGAGCAGGGTACGTCAGCTTCATTTAATATACTTAAAATGAACACACTGATTGAAATGAATGTACTTGAAAAATAATTCTCCACTTAAGCAATCAGAACGGCAATTAAGAATTTTAGAAAGAAAAGGTGAGTGATCTACAATTACAAAAGAGGAAAAAAATACAACAGTGTTTGCTTTGTCACAATTGTTATAATGTTGTCTTCAAAGTTTTTTAGTTGTATTTTTATTGATGTAGCACCCACCTGGCTAGGTGCTAGGTTAGGTAAGTTTAGTTATTAGTTCTACTGTAATCAATGCTTCCCACAGCCTTCTGTAAGTTGGGAGAGTCAAATCAGTGACTGAATATTTATTCAGTGCCAGCCGAACCCTGGGAGGTGATTGCCCAGATGGTGGCTGGGAGAGAGCATAAATAGTTTGGGGCTTGGAACACAGATCTTCTTGTTCAGGAGGAGGAGATCCTAGCCTGAAGGGCTGCCAGCTGTGCTTTTCTATTATTCATCGAGGTCCCAGCTATGCTAATTGGGGGGGGGGTTGCTTTCTTGAACTTTGTTGGGGTTCATTAACCTCCCTGGCGGTATGATTAGTTCTGGTTTTAGGTTTTATTTTGCATGGAAATTTGGCGTTTTATATTGTAGTCCTGTAATTCTTAGGAATAACTCTCTTAAATCTGTTCAAACCAGAGTCTAGCAGACATCCCGGGTATGATAAAGTATATAATATAATAAATAATAATGAAAATTATTCAATAATGTAATCAAATCCAAAAACACAGAAATTTGCTAATTTGCAGAATTGTCGCTGTTGTTAGATTTAGTGTTTGATGACGAATTTCCCCACAAATTGCTATGGCTCAATTCTGCAAGTGATTATAATTTATTATCACTGTTTTCTAGCTGGTCTATAACCACTTTTGACATAAAGGGACACTTTTTGGTTGCTATGGACAATCTCCAAATTCCAGGCAGAAAAAACTGTATTTATAATATAAAAATGCATGCAGGGCACTGCACAGACCACTAGGGAAAAAGGGGGTGTGTAATTTTTTTATACAGTACTGTAATCTGTAAGATTACAGTACTGTGTGTGTTTTGTGTGTTTTTACTTCTTTGAATTTGGCGCCGATCTCCGCTCCCGTGCTCCGTAACGTCACAGGGAACGGAGCTCGGCGGCACTTGGGCACTGTGGAGGACAGCTCAATCACACAGTGCTGAGGACATCGCTGAATCCAGGGAACAAGGTAAGTAACTTCTCCCTGTATCCAGCGATGCAATCCCGAGTCTGGCTCGGGGTTACCGTTTATGATACTAAAATCCCAACCCGAGCCAGACTTGTGATCACCACCAGGGAGGTTAAGGGACTTCTTTTCGGGATCGGGTCTGGAGGATTCACAAGAGAGGTGTCTGATACTGGAAGGAGGCATCCAATTATCCAAGGACATTAGTGAGTACAAACATATGTCAGATCCTAGTGTGCCGTTGCTGTCTCTTTTTGCATCAGAGGCAGCTTGTATTTAAAGTGGACATGGTTCATGGTGCCCCTATGTAGCTAAGCCCATCATTTCTTGCTGCAAGGACCATGCTCAGAATCTCTACGAAAAAAAAATAGGTGTCTTCACGTTACTGCTTAATTTTGCTGGGAGTATCCCAAGGTTACCCTGCACCCATCAAAGTTCATTTTTTTTCAATAAAGCATCAAAAAGAATACCACCAGACTGATCCCCAAGTTGGAAGAGTGACTGAGATTGGAACCAAATCAGCAGGCCCTTTTGGGTTTGCAAACTCATTTATAAAAAGTCTTGTTTTTAGTAGATGATGTCCTATCTTTTTCTTATACAGTAAAATCTTGAATTGTGAGTATAATTTGTTCCAGAAACATGTTTGTAATCCAAAGCAAAGCACTTGTATATCAAAGCGAATTTCCCGATAAGAAATAATGGAAACTCAAATGATTTGTTCCACAGGCATTTATTCATAAGTCCTTCTGTTTATAGTCCATATAAAAAGATTATAACAATGTGATTGGTTGTGTAACCATAAAATGTCCATCCACAAATGGAAGCCTCCACAAGGGGATTAGAAGCAAAATCCAGCAGGAGGCACAGAGTATAAAAGAGAAGAGAGGCACCTCTAATCGTTTTTTTCTTGAGAAAAGGACCCACTTACCCAGAATGCCCACTCACTTACCCATGAACACTGAGTGGAAGAACTGCATGCTGGGTAGGCTATAAAAGCCTTGCTGGAACTGGTAGTCCCACGGAACAGTTCAGTTTAATAGAGTTACACTTGCATAAGCCTCAAGCCTGATTTCATTGCTAAGTGACTGCCGCTGGAAGTACATTCCAAGGGAAGGAGCTCACGAATTTGCACAATTGAAGTTACCTTTGCACAATTGAAGTTACTGCTTTCTATTATCCTACACTGCTTTACTGGTCGGAAATCCTGCGGATCATAAGTACTGCAGTATATATAGCTAGCTGAAGAAAAGAAGACAAGAGACTGTATCTGTTACTGTAAGGCCTTACAGTGTGCGCTATTACCTACTAGAGACTGTAGGGGGGGTATTGAGTAATTATACTGTCTTATCATTCTGTTCAAATACTGTGTAGCACATTGCAGATCTCATAGTGTCTGCACTGTGTACTGGAAGTGAGAAGGTGCCCAGTGCTGAGGTTGTTGCCTGAGCATTAGTTTCACGTTGGAGACACGCCTGCAGGAGCAATACAGGTAGCTCTCATGTGATAGCCATTCACAATTACTTGCTTCATTACTGTGTCAGGATTGTATACCAATTATGGTTCTTGAGTTTGATGTTTGAACCTGTTCTAGTAAACTTATCTTTTGGTTTAATACAATCTGTTGTGAGGCTTGTTCATTCTCCAAACAGGTGTAGCAGTGTGTGCCTAGGTGACAACACAGGTAAAGTGAATATAATCTGTGATTATTCAATTGTCTCTCATCATTGGGTTTCGCACCAATACTGTTACACAGCTGTTTCAAGTGGGTTGAGCCAAATCATTGGGGGGTGGAAATAGCAGAGTACAGGCCCAAATAATTATCAGCCGCTCCTTCGGGAGTAAGTGCTACATATATATACACACACTGAGAAAAATTATAAATGCAACGCTTTTGTGTTTGCCCCTATTTATCATGAGCTGAACTCAAAGATCTATTACTCTTTCTATGTACACAAAATGCCTATTTCTCTCAAATATCGTTCAAAAATCTGTCTGAATCTGTGTTAGTGAGCACTTCTCCTTTGCCGAGATAATCCATCGACCTCACAGGTGTGGCATATCAAGATGCCGATAAGACAGCATGATTATTGCACATGTGTGCCTTAGGCTGGCCACATTAAAAGGCCACTCTAAAATGTGCAGTTTTACTGTATTGGGGGGGGAGAGGGGGGTCCAAAAACCAGTCAGTATCTGGTTTGACCACCAGTGCAGCACATCTCCTTCGCATAGAGTTGATCAGGTTGTTGGTTGTGGCCTGTGGCCTGTGGGCCATTCCTCTTCTATGGCTGTGAGAAGTTCCTGGGTATTGACAGGAACTGGAACACGCTGTCGTATACGCCAAGCCAGAGCATCCCAAACATGCTCAATGGGTGACATGTCCGGTGAGTATGCTGGCCATGCAAGAACTGGGATGTTTTCAGCTTCCAGGGGTTGTGTACAGATCCTTGCAACCTAGGGCTGTGCATTATCATGCTTCAACATGAGGTGATGGTGGTGGATGAATGGCACAACAATGGGCCTCGGGATCTTGTCACGGTATCTCAAAATACCATCAATAAAATGCACCTGTGTTCTTTGTCCATAGCATACGCCTGCCCATACCATAACCCCACCATCAACATGGGCCACTCCATTCACAATGTTGACATCAGCAAACTGCTCATCCACACGATGCCATACACGCTGTCTGCCATCTGCCCTGTACAGTGAAAACCAGGATTCATCCGTGAAGAGAACACTTCTCCAAAGTGCCAGTCACCATCAAAATTAAACATTTGCCCACTCAAGTGGGTTACGATGACCATGGCCGTCTTTAAGGCAGGGCAAAGGGGGCAGCTGAACAGGGCCCAGTCATATTTGTTGGGCTCAAAGCAGCTGCCCCTTGAGCTTACCATAGGTGTAATATCTTGGATTGCTCCTAGCTACAAGGGCCCATGCGGCCCTTGCTCTGTCACCAGCTCTGTCTAATCGCTGATTGTTCTTCCACCTCCCTCTGGCTAAGCAGAACAAGCAGCCAATCGGAAGAGAATCAAGGGGCATGATGGGACATGTAGTCCCATTGTACCTGAACTATACTCTGCTTTTAAAGAAGGAGGGAGCAAGATTTTCCAGGGCAAAAAGTCACCAGGACAGCGCACTGTTCTGGGGGGAGTTAGTGAGAGGAACATGTGGAACAGTTCTCCCCAGAGACCAAGCTCCTGAAAAACCACCAAGCATGTACCATGTGGGGGAGACTGCAAGAGAGAGAGGGTCATGTTGCTGAGCTACTGTCAGGATATGAACCTTGCTGCACTGCCTACTGGAGTCGTCATGGGTAACCCCAGACACCGGATTGAAGGGACCACTGCTGCTGTGTCGCTGGGTCTGGTAAGAAGGCTTTGCAGTATTGTGATTACTAAAAGCGGTAACCCCGAGCCACACTCGGGATCCAGGTACAGTTACTGACCTCGTCCCTGGGATCCTGTGATGTCACCTCTCTGTGTGTGCGAGCCGTGTCTCCGCTCGATCTATCACTGTGCCGAGCTCCGTTCCCTGCGAGCGTCAAATTCCAAGTGAAAAATACATTACACATACAGTACACTGTAATCTTACAGATTACATTACTGTATCAAATTATTTCACATCCCTTTTGTCCCTAGTGCTTAGTCTATGACCCTGCCTACACTTTTATAGTATATATACTGTTCTTTCTGCCTGTAAACTTGAGAATGTCCATGGCAACCAAAAATGTCACTTTACGTCTAAAGTAGTTTTGGACCAGCTAGAAAACAGCGATAAAATATTAGATTCACTTGCAGAATTGAGGGATAGCGATTTGTGGTGAAATTCATCATTAAACACTGAAAGTAACAACAGCGAAAATTCTGCAACTGAGAATTTTAGTGTTTTTGATTTGATTGCATTATTGAATACATTTTATTATTTTATTATTATTATAGTATTATTTGTTATAAATATTTATAGTTATTTATTATATTTTAATTTATGATTTCGTGTTTAAAACTTTATCATACCCGGGATGTCTACTAGACTCTTGTTTGGACAATTTTAAGACCCCATTCATACCTGAGCGTTTTGTAGCTTGACGCCTGAAGCTACAAAACGCTGGAGGGGAAAAAATCCATTATTCTCAATGGAGATGGTTCACATCTCCACTCCAAGTCGCCTGAAGCCGAACGCCTGAAGCTCAAACAAGTTCCGAACCCTTTTTTGTCACGCAAATCGGGCTGATTTGGGCGTTTTTCTTCTTTTAACATTGGTGACCTTTTGCCCTGCACAAATTCGCGGCAAAACGCGGTAAAAAACGCTGCAAAAAACGCTTGAAAACGCTACGCTCAGGTGTGAATGCAGCCTTATTCTTAAGAATTACAGGCCTTGCAATATAAAACGCCAAATTTCCATGCAAAACATTGTATCGCTTTAGGCATCAAAAATCTGACATAATCATACTGCCAGGGAGGTTAATAGCATCCCAGTCTTAGTCCGTAGAGTTCTATATTATGTTGGCCCACCCTTTGCAGCTATAACAGCTTAAACTCTTCTGGGAAGGCTGTCCACAAGCTTTAGGAGTGTGTTTATGGGAATGTTTGACCATTCTTCCAGAAGCGCAGTTGTGAGATCAGACACTATGTTGGACGAGAAGGCCTGGCTCACAGTCTCCATTCTAATTCATGCCAAAGGAGGTCTTTCGGGTTGAGGTCAGGACTTTGTGCCGGCCAGTCAAGTTCCTCCACCCCAAACTCGCTCATCCATGTCTTTATGGACCTTGTGCACTGGTGTTCAGTCATGTTGGAACAGGAAGGGGCCATCTACAAAGTTGGGATCATGAAATTGTCTAAAATGTCTTGGAATGCTGACACCTTAAGAGTTCCCTTCACTGCAACTAAGGGGCCAAGCCCAACCCCATGGATGAGCTAGTTTGGGCTGGAGGAACCTCAACCCAATAGAACACCTTTGGGAGGAAATAGAGTGGAGACTGCAAGACTTGCCATCCAATGCCATGCCTGACCTCACAAATGCGCTTCTGTAAGAATGGTCAAACATTCTCATAGACACACTCCTAAACCTTGTGGACAGCCTTCCCAGAAGAGTTGAAGGGTGCGCCAACTAAATATTCAATATACAGTATCTCACAAAAATGAGTACACCCCTCACATTTTTGTAAATATTTTATTCTATCTTTTCATGTGACAACACTGAAGAAATGACACTTTGCTACAATGTAAAGTAGTGAGTGTACAGCTTGTATAGCAGTGTACATTTGCTGTCCCCTCATAATAACTCAACACACAGCCATTAATGTCTAAACCACTGGCAACAAAAGTGAGTACACTCCCTAAGTGAAAATGTCCAAATTGGGCCCAAAGTGTTAATATTTTGTGCGGTCACCATTATTTTCCAGCACTGCCTTAACCCTCTTGGGCATGGAGTTCACCAGAGCTTTACAGGTTGCCTCTGGAGTCCTCTTCCACTCCTCCATGATGACATCAAGGAGCTGGTGGATGTTAGAGACCTTGCGCTCCTCCACCTTCCATTTTAGGATGCCCTACAGATGCTCAATCGGGTTTAGTTCTGGAGACATGCTTGGCCAGTCCATCACCTTTACCCTCAGCTTCTTTAGCAAGGCAGTGGTCATCTTGGAGGTGTGTTTGGAGTCATTATCATGTTGGAATACTGCCCTGCAGCCCAGTCTCCGAAGGGAGGGGATCATGCTCTGCTTCAGTATGTCACAGTACATGTTGGGATTCATGGTTCTCTCAATAAACTGTAGCTCCCCATTGCCAGCAGCACTCATGCAGCCCCAGACCATGACACTCCCACCACCATGCTTGACTGTAGGCAAGACACACTTGTCTTTGTACTCCTCACCGGGTTGCCGCCTCATGCGCTTGACACCATCTGAACCAAATAAGTTTGTCTTGGTCTCATCAGACCACAGGACATGGTTCCAGTAATCCTTGTCCTTAGTCTGCTTGTCTTCAGCAAACTGTTTGCAGGCTTTCTTGTGCATCATCTTTAGAAGAGGCTTCCTTCTGGGATGAAAGCCATGCAGATTAATTTGATACAGTGTGCGGTGTATGGTCTGAGCACTGACAGGCTGACCACCCATCTTCAACCTCTGCAGCAATGCTGGCAGCACTCATAGATCTATTTCCCAAAGACAACTTCTGGATATGGCGCTGAGCATGTGCACTCAACTTCTTTGGTCGACCACAGCGAGGCCTGTTCTGAGTGGAACCTGTCCTGTTAAACCGCTGTACGGTATTGACCACTGTGCTGCAGCTCAGTTTCAGGGTCTTGGCAATCTTCTTTTCTTGATCATACATCACGGGACACAGGAGCTTCATTACATAGTGGGTTATATAGGCACCTCTGGTGATTGGACACTGGTTGACCCTAATTAAGGAGAATTCCTCCCCTATATAACCCCTCCCATTTGGGAGGCACCCCAGTTTTTTCGCCAGTGTCTAGGTGATGGTCACGTAAAACTTTAGCTCTATGCAGGTCCCTGCGAGGGCCTAAGGGCTACAACAAACCGGATCCATACCTCGGGCCGATATTTGACTCCCAAGATGGTATGGTACCCGGGCCTCGTCTGCCGAAGAAGCGAGGTTTTGCCTGTAAGTCCTCTCCATTGGAAGACTGGGCTCTGGGAAAACCAGACTTGGTGTACTGTTTATACAGAGCACACGAAAGTTTCTGGCAGAGCTTTCTACATGGCCCAGGTGGGAGGTTCTTCCGAGTAAGAGCCCCAGATATACCTGAAGGTTGGCTAACAATACCCGCCGTGATGGGTGAAGGCTGGAATTTGTCTGGTTCAGCAATTCCTGCGGCGGGGACAGGTAAGGGAAGTCATCCTGTATATTTAATATATGAATGGATTTCTTCATTGTGAGTAGTTGTATGTCTTACCTGGTTTCCACCACTAGAGGGAGTAAGAGCATCCTGATGCATACTTACATGCCTTTCAATACACACGCTCAAGTGAAAGCCTGTTTCTCCAGCTAACTCACGTCTCCATTGCAGTCCCTGCCACAAATAAGGTAAACAGGGGTCCCACGCAGTTCAGGGGTCCCACGCTGCTCCATTTTGGGTTCTCCTCTCCCCCCCGGATTCCACGGTCCTCGTGCGCGCGCACCGGGCGCGCTCCCGGCCTAATGGAGGAGGGGGGGGGTGAGGTTGCGAGCCGTGCACGTCAGTGTGCACGGCGCTGTACTGCGCAGGCGCCAGGCGGCAGTTTTAAAAGCCCAGAGCGTCAGGGGACTGTAATTGGAGACACAGGAGCTGTGGGCAGTAAGCATCCGTGGGGATTGGATCCAGGCAAACCTTAAGACACCTACTCAGCATCAGGTTGTGCAGTTTAAGCATATATTTATTATTGTGAGACTTTAAGCGCAACAGTGATCGCACTTGTACTAGTACCTCTGCTTTGTAGCCTAGTACTATGTCTCCTCGTAAGAGGGTCTCAGGGGGAGGTAATAAGAGCACTGGTAAGTCACCGCCTAGGGGTTCCAAAAGTGCCTGTAAATTACCATCCCCCCTGCAAGACTGGAGCCAGCCTCTCAAGACGAGTCGGTGCCCCTGTCAGGTTTTGCAGCCTCTCCTAATGTCGCAGCCCCAGTTTATGTCACTGAGGACTCCCTTAGGGCTACATTGGAGGGTTTTGAAGAGAGAATCATGAATTTTATTTCTGCTTCCCTAAAAGATAGCAGGAAAAGGGGTAGATCCCCTCCCTCTGCTGAAATCCCTCTCTCGGATGGTTCTTCTGAAAATGAGGAGGGATCCCTATCTTTGGATAGGGATCATGAGCAGTCGGACGAGTCAGAGGAAGAGGAGATAGTCCCCTCCTCCCAGGCACTCAGAAAGCAGGTGCAGTATTATACTGAATTGGTGCATACCACATTCAGAATGCCTGCTGCTGAAGTCGCTACGTCCTCTGTTTCTTCCCTGGGAGTCAGGAAAGCCCCACAGACTGCCTATTCCTTCCCAATTCATCCTTTAATGGATAAATTGATGTATGAGGATTGGGGACATCCCGATAAACTGTTTGCTCCTCCCAAAAGGTTTTCCATGCATTATCCTGTGGAGGAAAGTTTCACCAAGAAGTGGGGGGTCCCATCTGTCGATGCGGCTGTTTCTTGTGTGAATAAGAACCTAACTTGTCCTTTGGATAATGCGCAGGTATTCAAGGATCCAACTGATTAAAAGCTGGAAACCTTATTAAAAGCCTCCTTTTCCATGGCTGGCACTGTGGTGCAACCTACAGTCGCAGCCGTGGGGTTGTGTCAGTTCCTCAAGGAACAAGTTAAACAGATGCTTGGGCTCCTTCCCAGTGAGGAAGTAGGAAATTATGCAGAATTGCCTCATATCCTGTGTTTCATAATTGATGCGATTTTGGATTCCGTCCAACAAGCATCACGTTTGTCTCTCATGTTGGTTCACATGCGAAGGGCCCTATGGCTAAAGAATTGGGCTGCTGAGCTGTCATGCAAAAAGCATTTGACTGGGTTCCCGTTTAAAGGGGAGCGTTTGTTTGGGGAAGAATTAGATAAATTCGTCCAAAATATTTCAGGAGGTAAATCTACTCTCCTTCCAGTCAAAAGGAGCAAGCGTCCTTCATTCAGACGTGCTCTCTCTCCCGAAGCATCAAGCTCTAAACAGTGGCGACGGCCTTCTCAGTCCTCCTCTGCTAGAAAGGCTCAAGGCCGAGCCCAGGGACAGAAAAAGACTTGGGGGCGAAAGCCTGCCAAGCAGAGCACAAAAACTTCCTTGTGAAGGGGCGCCCCCGCTCGGCAGAGTGGGGGGAAGGCTCCTGCAGTTTGCAGGCGCCTGGCGGGAAGAGATCCAGGACAAGTGGGTGATCTCTTCAGTATCTCTGGGCTACAAGCTAGAGTTTCAGGAGATTCCACCTTCTCGTTTCTTAAGGTCAAGGATCCCAGGGATCCAGTAAAGCAAAAACCGCTATTTCTGGCCTTAGATCAGTTACTATCCCAGGGTGTGATAGTAGAAGTGAGCCCGAAAGATCAGGGTTCGGGGTTTTACTCAAATCTCTTCACCGTTCCAAAACCAAATGGAAGTGTCAGACCTATCCTGGATCTGAAGGACCTAAACCGGTTTTTACACATCCAGACCTTCCGAATGCAGTCAATCCGCACTGTGGTCTCCTCCCTGCAAGGGGGAGAATTCATGGCATCAATAGATATCAAGGATGCATATCTCCATGTGCCAATTTTTCCCGCACACCAAAAATTTCTAAGGTTCGCGGTAGAGCGGCGCCATTTTCAATTTGTGGCCTTGCCGTTCGGGCTTGCTACAGCCCCTCGAGTCTTCACAAAGATTCTGGACCCTCTCTTAGCAATCTTAAGAGCTCAGGGCATAGCCGTCATGGCTTATCTAGACGACTTGCTTCTCATGGAGAAAACTGCAGCGTTCCTAAGTCGCAGCGTCACCAAAACGCTAGAACATCTAGAACGCCTAGGTTGGATTATAAACCTAGAAAAGTCGTCCCTACAACCGACTACCAGGTTGGAATACCTAGGTATGATTATCGACACCGCTCAAGGCAGGGTGTTTCTTCCAAGGCTAAAGGCCTTGGCCATTGGAGATCTGGTGCGCCTGATTCTGGGCAGAAGATCTTCCTCCATTCGGTTGTGCATGAGACTATTAGGGAAGATGGTCGCCTCCTTCGAGGCCGTCCCATTCGCCCAGTTCCACTCAAGGCCTCTGCAAGGATGCATCCTTGCGGCTTGGAACAGGAAGCCCCAATCTCTGGATCTTCCTATGCGTCTATCCCCCGGGACACGCAAAAGTCTTGTCTGGTGGTTACAAACCAAGAATTTGCTGAAGGGCAAAACTTTTCTTCCTCTCTCATGGAAGATTATCACAACAGATGCCAGCCTGACAGGCTGGGGAGCTGTATTGGAGGGAACGTGCTCGCAGGGGAAATGGTCTGCGACCGAAAGTCTACTGCCCATAAATATCTTGGAGATTCGGGCAGTTTACATGGCACTCATAGAGTGGTCTTACAGACTGCGAGGTTTCCCGGTTCGGGTTCAGTCCGACAATGCCACCGCAGTGGCTTACATCAATCACCAGGGCGGTACCAGAAGTCTGGTGGCCCAAAAGGAGGTGAATCGCATACTTGTCTGGGCAGAAAAGCATGTTCCGTGTCTTTCTGCAGTCTTCATCCCAGGAGTGGAGAATTGGCAGGCGGATTTTCTCAGCCGCCAGCAGTTGTGCCCAGGAGAATGGGCTCTGCACCCCGATGTGTTTCAGAACATATGTCACAAGTGGGGTACCCCAGACGTAGATCTGTTTGCGTCCAGGTTCAACAGGAAACTGGACAAGTTTGTGTCAAGGACAAGAGATGCACTTGCTCAGGGGTCAGATGCTCTGACGGTTCCCTGGGATCAGTACAATCTGATCTATGCCTTCCCCCCGAGCTGTCGCGGTTCCTGGGAAGGGTCAAGAGGGAGACAAAGTCGGTCCCTTTGGTGGCCTCGGCTTGGCCCAGGCGACCATGGTATGCAGAAATCATGAAGTTGGCAGTAGGCAGGCAATGGACCCTCCCTCTCCGGCCAGATCTGCTCTCACAGGGTCCAATCTACCATCCTGCTTTACGCAGTCTGAATTTGACGGTTTGGCTGCTGAGACCCACATTCTGAGAGACCGTGGCCTTTCGGGGCCAGTCCTTTCTACTCTGGTCAATGCCAGAAAGCCGGCCTTCTGGCTTATTTATTACAAAATCTGGAGGACATATGTTTCCTGGTGTGAACTCAGGAAATGGCATCCTAGAAAGTATGTCATTAACAGAATCTTGGCCTTTCTCCAGTCAGGCCTAGAAATGAATTTGGCCATAAGCACTATCAAAGTGCAGATTTCGGCCCTGTCGGTATTTTTTCAAAAACCGCTTGCATCACATTCCCTGGTACGGGCTTTTATCCAGGGGGCTATGCGGACAAAACCGCCAGTTAAACCTCCGGTATGCCCATGGGATCTGAATTTGGTTCTCTCGGCCTTACAGGGGAAACCATTTGAACCTTTGCATCTGGCTTCTTTAGCTCTCCTGACTAAAAAGCTGGTCTTCTTAGTAGCCATATCTACGGCTAGAAGAGTATCAGAGTTGGCAGCTCTTTCCAGTAAAGAGCCGTATTTAATTATCCATAAGGACCGGGTGGTCATGCGTCCCAATAGGTCCTTTCTACCTAAGGTGGTTTCGGGTTTCCATTTGAATCAGGATGTAATCCTACCATCCTTTTTTCCGGACCCTCAGTCCACAGAGGAAGAGTCTTTACACACTTTGGATGTGGTTAGAGCAATCAGTGTTTATCTTCAAGCAACTTCTCAGATAAGGAGAACTGATTGTTTATTTATTCTGCCGGAAGGCCCTAGAAAGGGCCAGGCAGCGTCAAAGTCCACTCTCTCAAGGTGGATCAGACAAGTTATTTCTCAGGCCTATGGCTTAAAGGGGAAGATTCCTCCTTTTCAGGTGAAAGCGCACTCTACTAGGGCTGTTAATGCTTCTTGGGCAGTGCATCACCAGGCCTCCCTGGCTCAGATCTGTAAGGCTGCGACTTGGTCATCAGTCCACACATTCACCAGATTCTATCAGGTGGATGTCAGAGGGCAAGAGGATATCGCCTTCGGGCGCAGTGTACTGCAGGCTGCAGTTTAGGTCCTCAGGTCCCTGGCGGTCTATATTTATGATCTGTGTCTCCCTTCCCTCAATCTGAGCATTGCTATGGGACATCCCACTATGTAATGAAGCTCCTGTGTCCCGTGATGTATGATCAAGAAAATGGGATTTTTATATACAGCTTACCTGTAAAATCCTTTTCTTGAGAGTACATCACGGGACACAGGGCTCCCGCCCCTCTTGGGTTTTACGTGGTTTCCTATTGCTTTGCTACAAAACTGAGGTGCCTCCCAAATGGGAGGGGTTATATAGGGGAGGAATTCTCCTTAATTAGGGTCAACCAGTGTCCAATCACCAGAGGTGCCTATATAACCCACTATGTAATGAAGCTCCTGTGTCCCGTGATGTACTCTCAAGAAAAGGATTTTACAGGTAAGCTGTATATAAAAATCCCATTATAGCCTAGGCCATCTTTATGAAGAGGAACAATTCTTTTTTTCAGATCCTCAAAGAGTATTTTACCATGAGGTGTCATGTTGAACTTCCAGTTACCAGTATGAGAGAGTGAGAGCGATAACGCCAAATTTAACACACCTGCTCCCCATTCACACCTGAGACTTTGTACCGAGTCACATGACACCGGTGGAGGGAAAATGGCTAATTGTGCCCAATTTGGACATTTTCACTTAGGGGTGTACTCACGTTTGTTGTCAGCGGTTTAGAGATTAATTTCTGTGTTTGAGTTATATTGAGGGGACAGCAAATTTACACTGTTATACAATCTGTACACTCACTACTTTACATTGTAGCAAAGTGGCATTTCTTCAGTGTTGTCACATTAAAAGATAGAATAAAATATATAGATACTGTATATATATGACCCCCTACTTCTGTTTTAATTTTACCACTGTCCATATAACTTTGCAATTCTTCTGATTTAGAAGTACACCTGGACTTATCAAGCTGTCAAATTCAGTCCCATTTGATGTGGGTGAGTAGACGGCTTTAAAACCACTGTACAGTCCTCTGGGTTACATTTATCAGTTACTCTTGGCCTTTCCCAGCCTGTTTCCTCTGTCTGATTTTTTTGTCTGCTGCAATCGAGTCTGAATTTGATGCCTGGCCTGAAGGTAGCAAACAGTTATTTTTATAGATGACATGCTGGAAATGAATGTACTAACAAATGCGTGCCATTTAGCCATAGCTAAAAAATGGACTGCAGAGAGCAAAGAGATAACCTAGGCATGCGTAATCATCATACCATGACAATAGTATTAAAGAATATTGTTATCACCGCATTTTCCTTGTCTTTGGTGGCAGTTTATTTTACATTTAAGCAGAGCTGTTTGGAAAAGGAAAGAATAAAAGGTAAAAGAAGAATTCCAGCCAGGTATGGATATTTTATAAATAGTTACATTTGGATGAATGTAACTTTGCCTATACCATAGTTGGCTGATGCTCATGAAAGCTGGAAATCATTGAAGTAGACACATTCTGGGTCCTGTGCAGAGTGACCATTATGAACACAGGAGGTTGGCCAATTAGCACGGGCACTTTGCATTTTCCAAATTAATGCAAAGAGTTCTCTCATTGGACGAGGTCGAGAGCATGACCGCCTGGTCTCTCCACTTCTTCCAGAAAACTTCACAGTATTCTCTGAATGGTGCCTGTACCAAGCAGCTGACCTCCTGTGTTTATAATCAAGCCGGCCGTTCATCACGGGACCCAGAAGCAAGTGGAAGTTACTGGAATAGTGGCATCTACCGGTGCCAGAGGCCCCTAGGCAGGTGAAACTTTGGCCCTCCCGCAGGTCTCTGGTGCGCACACCACTCTAGTAGGATAACATTGAACTAAGAAGTGGGCATGTTGGCAACATCTGAAAGAAGACCAGCTTATAAGAGACAAACTGTAATGTGAGCCAACCTGAGGTTCAAACCGAGGAGTGGTTCTAATAGTATAAACTATTTAAGTGGTGAGTCAGCAAGCTGCCCGTGCCCCAGGACGACGTTATATTGTGACGAAACGCGTAGGGAGGTGGGACGTGCTGACGTCACCGCATTGCCCCGAACCCACAGGAATGGCCATTTGCTACAGCCAGCCGGCTTATTTCTTCATGCTGTTTTTTTAAGCTCCTTGAGTAAGTGCATTACTTTTTTACCATAAATTGGTCCATTGGACTTACGCTGTGGGGTGTCTGTTTTCTCTTTGGGTCACGCTGAGTACCATGCTTGACTGAGATTGATCCTCCTGAGATTCGCCTTCAAGTCCAACACTGTCGGTCCGGCTCCATCATAGGTGGCCCCTGGATGAGAGTTGCTGTTCAATTCCACTGGTGAATAAAGGCCCAGGCTGGGTTATTAGCCACAAGTAAGACACAGCTTACTGTCTGGTAAGCGTGAATTTTATGTGGTGGAGGGATTGTCGTGTTGTGAGCCATTGTCACATTGATAAGATTTTATAATGTGATCTATTCACTTTGAAGAGCGATTTACACAACTGTGTTATTGACACTTTGCAAGGACTCAGAAAAGTGATTCACACACTTTGAAGAACGATTCACAAAAATATTTTAATTTGTAATTAATTGTGATGTTTTTATTTGAGAGGACTCCGAAGAGTGGTTCACACACTTATGCCATGGGCACACGATCAGAGATTCGGCCAGCAAAAGACCGGTGAGAGCTTTTGGTCGGAAAATGAGACCGTGTGTACGCTCCATCGGACTTTTGCTGGCAGAATTTCAGCCAGCAAAATATTGAGAGCAGGTTCTCAATTTTTTGGTCGGAAAAAGTTCTGACCGGAAATTCCAATTGTCTGTAGCAATTCTGACGCGCAAAATTCCTACGTATGCTCGGAAACAATTCAACGCATGCTCGGAAGCATTGAACTTAATTTTTTCGGGTTGTTGTAGTGTTGTACGTCACCGCATTCTTGACAGTCGAAAGTTCAGCGAACTTTTGTGTGACCGTGTGTAAGCAAGCCAAGCTTGAGCTGAATTCTGTCGGAAAAGCATCCGCTGTGTAAACAGCATTAGAAGAGTGGTTCACAGATTTGTTTTTCTCTCTATTATTTTAATATAATTTTATTCATTTATATTATGCTTTGAATTGTGGTTTATTTAACGGCAGATATGTATTCACTACAAATTTATTGTCTAATTTTTACTAGTAAACAAAAAAAAATGATAAAAATGCTATAAATCTATCCCCTATTTTGTAGACGCTATAACTTTTGCGCAAACCAATCAATATATGCTTATTGCGTTTTCTTTTCTTTTAACCAAAAATATGTAGAAGAATACATATCGGCCTAAATTGAGAAAAAAATTAGCTTTTTTAAAAAAACAAATGTGGATATTTATTATAGTAAAAGTACAAAACATTGTTTTTTTTTTCAAAATTCCGTGGCTGAAGTGGTTAAAGAGTCGCAGCAGTTCCCTTATCTTCTTTGGACCCGTTAGCCCTTGTACACACAGTTGGACATTCCTTCCAACAACAAAATCCGTCTGATTTTTTCCAACGGATTTTGTCCCAAACTGGTGTTGCATACACACGGTTGGACAAAGTTGTCGGAAAATCCGATCGTTCGGAATGTGGTGATGTTATTTAGTTACGACGGGACTACGTTCAGGCTAGTAGACAATAGCTTTGGTCTAGGAATTTGATCTGAGCATACGTGTCACTTTGTCCGATCGGAATTCTCTACAAACGATCATGTTGTCGGAAAATTTTATATCCAGCTCTCAAACTTTGTTGGTCGGATATTCCGACGGAAAAAGTCTGATGAAGCCCACATACGGTCGGATTATCCGACAACACAGTCCGATCGGACATTTTCCGTTGGAATGTCCGACCGTGTGTACAAGTGCTTAGCCATTGTACACGCGGTCAGAGATTCCGACGGAATGTGTCCGATCGGATCGTTTTGTCGGATATTCTGACTGTGTGTGGTCTGCATCGGACTGTTTCCGTCGGAATATCCGTCGGACCAAATTTTCCAACTTGCAGGAAATATTTTCCGACAAAATGCTCTGATCGGACATACTCCGATCATGTGTAGAGAATTCCGATCGGACAAAGTGCCACGCATGCTCAGATCAAATTCCTACATCAAAGCTGTTGGCTACTAGCCTGAACGTAGTCCCATCGTAACGAAATTACGTCATCACGTTCTGAAAGATCAGATTTTCCGACAACTTTGTCCGACCGTGTGTATGCAACAGTTTCGGACAAGATCCGTCTGACAAAATTTGACGGATTTGGTTGTCGGAATCTCCGACCGTGTGTACAAGGGCTTAGAGGGGTTGACTATAGGGAACCTGCTCCTGTTATTGGTGGTGGCCTGAGGACTACAGCCTACAGCAAATTATCTGCTGTTTGTCTACCCAAGCCCTAAAGCAGTGAATGTAACATTCTCTGCAAGTGAATCTTGCAGGTCCATGTCTTTTAAGGCCCCTTAAGGCCCCTTTCACACTTGTGCAACCTGAAAGTCACGTGACTTTGACACGACTTGGAGCAATACCTGTGTAATCTTGAGGTCTATGGACCTCAAGTCATATCAAAGTCAAACCAAAGTAGCGCAGGGACTACTTTGAAGTCGCACAGATATGAATGGTACTCATTGGAATTCATAGAGTACGACTTGTCATGCAACTTTGCAGTCCCAAGTCGCAGGACAAGTCGCACAAGTGTGAAAGGGGCCTGAATGACAATGATTGATTCTCCACCAGAAAATGTTTGGTGAAGGTCACATTCCCTGCGTTATAATTAATTGGAACCCTTAAATCTATAATAAAATGTTAAAATTATGTAAAATTTTGATATTGGGTTTAGATCTACAGTCCTGGAACTGAGGAATGTCAGGGACAAGTCATCAGCAACTTTAATGCTAATTTAGTTCACAATGATCTTAATTCTGTGTTCCTTTAAAGCTTTTATCTGTTCAGAAATCTAATGTAATCTGTGTTTAATGCAACATCCATAGTCAGCTCATTACTGGCTGAAACTACGAGGCGGAAGTTCAAAGGAAATTTTAATTTCTTCACAGTACCAATAAATCTTTAATACCTTCTGATCACCGCACATGTTAAAAAAAGTAAGCTGGAAGTTATTATTGAAAGACCTATTCTAATTTTGTACGTGTTTATTTTTAGACCATCAGAAGTCATCCATCTCTCTATAACTAGGGATATATAAAACATGAACTGAAGAAAATAGTTCCAATATAAGCAGTATCGCTAGACCAGTGGATTACAACTTACGAGCTAAAGGGGGCCTCAAATGCGGCCCCTGGCATCACCAAAGGGCCATGTTCAATATATGTAATACTTGTGTAGCCCCTTTAATGTACAGAATAGGACAATTTAGTTGGGCTCCGCTGTAGGCAGAGGAACTAGGGTTAATTTGTTTTGTGTTAGCTGGCAGCAGGGCCGAGACTAAGGGTGGGCAGGAGGGGAAAGCTGCCCTGGGCACAGTGGTATCATATGAGGTAGGGGGGCACCACATGCACAATTTTTTTTAGCAGTGGTGGGATTGGATTTTTGCTAAAACATTCATGGGGGAGGGGGGTGCCATTTGCAATTTTGGCCCTGGGTGCTAGATGACCTTGTCCCAGCACTGTCCCAGCACCTTGGGCCTCTGTTACCTCCCCGTGGCTTCTAGAACCTACAGAGTGGAGGAGCAAAGATTAAATTAGAAATATAGACACAACCTTTTTTTTTTTCATTTTGGATACGGCAATGGAGGGTGATTACACCTGTCAGATTCCCCCCACCCCCCATCTGTGACCCAATGTGGGGATTTCCCTTCACTTCCTGTCCCATAGCCAAACAGGAAGTGAGAGGAAAACTCTGCAAATTAAGGGCATTCCTTGGGCCCCCCCCCCCCCCCCCCCGGGTCACCAGAACTAGTGTGCCAATTGGAAGCTTTCCCCGCTAAAACTTTTCTGATGACAACCCAAAATTTGGGATTTTATTTTATTTTCACTTTCAATGATCACAGTAAACAGGACAAATATAGAAGGTGTATCTCCTTAATGGGGGCACTGACAGCAATAAACCTGACAAATGTTCGAATGCCTCTCCATCCTATCCAAAACTAAAGACAAGTTTTGACTTTAGTTATACTTTAAGCATGAATATTGAAGTCTCCTCCGATCCCTGGGTGAGGATGGCCCAGAAGGCGAAGAGATAGGCCATAAATATTCTGAAACCTAGCCATGCAGAGTCCAGGGTCCAGTTGCCTGGAGGGGACCTCCATGGTGGGGGGTGGGGTGGGGGGGGGGGGGGGGGCTCTGCCCCTAGGCAGAAGGAAGAAGCTACAGAGAGAAAGCTGAAGACTCCTCATCTTTCATCAGCTAGGCTTAGCTGGAGCACCTTGACAGTCAAGAGTTGGGCCAGTTCGGCAGAAAGCCTGTTCAGTAGCCATCTGGACTTCAGGATTAACACAAGAGGGACTGAGCGAGTAATCTTCCTTCTTCACACCCCAAAGGACAGAGGAAGGAGAGCAAGGTGCAATTGTTTGCTTGTACATAATTAAGGGACAGCTTAGTGACAGTTTGCTACCCCGGAAGCCAACCTACACCTCTAGCTGGGGATTCAGCCAGGTGCGCTAGCATTCCCCTAGAGAGCAGCACCTTGGCAGTTTGGCACGTTTGCTATCAGTTTAACTGTTCCAATCCTAAGGGAGGACAGCTTTGCAAATGTAATTCCTAGCAGCTGGAAAGCTGGTAAATCCTCAAGTTACGTTCAAGTTCTAAGGTTCTGGGCATTCCTAGTTCCACTCCCCATCCGAGTTTTAAACCCCTAAATAAACCAAAAACAAACATCCCCTGGATTGATTCCTAACTCCGCATAAAGCCTGCTAAAATTTTTGTCGGTGAAGAGATCAGTGCCGACTACTACAGTGTCCTACTCTGGCCCTGTCAGAGTCTAGGATGAGGCCGAAATGCTGAGAGGGCTCCCCTTGCGGCCGAGCGCAGCACAACCCTGAAGTTGGCACAGGGATGTAGTGCCCACAGTGGCACGGGTTGCCGGGTAGCAAATAGTAGAGACCAGGTAGCAGATGGACAAGCCTGGATGGGCAACCGTGCTTAGGAGATCCGAGAATAGGCAGCGGAAGTCCAGAGAGTGGTCAAGACAGGCCGAGGTCGGGTTCAGGAAGCAGATCTGGAACGTCAGGTACAAGCCAAGAGTCGGAGCCAGGAAGACAACAGGAACGGGTCAGACAAGCCGGGTCGGTGCACAGAAGATCAGGTAACAGGAAGCACAGGTACAGGCTCTCAGGAGAGCTGACGATAATCCAGCAATGCAGGAGTGTCAGGCGAACGTTTAAATAGGGGAACTGGCCGGGTCACGCCGCGGGCGCGTCGGAGCGATCGTACGCCTACGTCTGGTACGTTGCGTATTCGTGGCATCACCGCGTAAGCCCGCCCGGTTAGACGTCGCGTCGGTCGTACGTCTAAAAACTACTTTGCGCTTGTGTAGGCGCCGACGCGCGTTAACACGAACGTGTCTCACAAAACTGCGGCTATTTCCCTGACAGTGCCCCCCCCCAAGGGGCAGCCTCCGGATGCCCAACCGAGCCCACTTTTCAGGGTGTCGGGTGCGGAACCTTCGTAAAAGTTCAGGAGCATGTACGTGATCGGCAGGCTCCCACGAGTTCTCTTCAGCAGGATACCCTTTCCATTTAATTAAAAACTGAATGGTCCTACCTCTTCGACGACAGTCGAGGATGGACTCAACTTCGTATTCGGTTTCTTCACCAACCTGAACCGGAGGCGGAGGCATTTCTTCTCTTCCTGAAAATGGACTAAAGGTAACAGGTTTAAGGAGGGAGACATGAAATATAGGATGGATCTTAAACGAGTCAGGTAAAACAAGTTCAAAGGCTACGGGATTAATCTCTCGTTTGATTTCAAAAGGACCCAGAAATTTAGGTCCCAGTTTCCGGGAAGGACAAGGCAGTCTGAGATTTGCTGCTGAAAGCCACACCTTATCCCCTGTCTTAAAGATGGGGTTGGCTCGCTTCCTTCTGTCATACTGCTTCTTATATTCCTCCTGGGCCCTTCTCATGGTGTTTTGGAGTATTAGATAGTTCGAGTGAATAAATTTTACTCGGTCTTGAACTGCCGGGACGGATGATTCAGGGATGGTGTTAGGCAGGAATGAAGGGTGGAATCCGTAGTTTGCCCAGAAGGGTGACTGGTTGGTGGAGGCGTGCACGGAGTTATTATAGGCGAATTCCGCACAAGGTAGCAAGGAGGCCCAATCGTCCTGGGAGAAGGAGCAGAAGCATCGCAGGTACTGCTCTAGTGTTTGATTAGTTCTTTCGGTTTGTCCGTTACTCTGTGGGTGGTAGGCAGATGATAGACAAATCTTAATTGAAAGCAATTTGCACAGTTCCTTCCAAAATTTAGAGGTGAATTGAACCCCTCTGTCAGATACTATACTATCAGGTACCCCGTGTAACCGGACAACCTCTTTAACAAAAGTTTTTGCTGTATCCAGGGCAGAGGGAGTCCCTTTAAGCGGCAAGAAATGTGCCATCTTGGACAGGCGATCTACGACCACCAAGATGGCCGTAAATCCTTCAGAGGGCGGTAGTTCCACAATAAAATCCATGGAAATTTCTTTCCATGGTTTCTCCGGGACTGGCAGCGGTCTTAATAGACCCCAGGATCTGGTGTTAGGTCCTTTGTTGCGCTGGCAGATGGTGCAGGAATCTACGTATGCCTTACAGTCCGCCTTTAAGGTAGGCCACCATAGGGACCGCCGTACAAGGTCTGTCGTCTTCCGCACTCCAAAATGGCCTGCAAGTGGGTGATCGTGGAGGGTCTTCAGTACTAGTAGCCTGACCTGCTGGGGAACAAAAACCTTGTCCTGGTGCCATAGAAGCCCTCCTTGACTCCTCAGGGTGGAAGCTTCGGTCTCCGTGCACTGTCTAGTAGCCAGTTCAATAGAAGATTTCAGGTCTGGTTGTATTAACAGGAAATTCTGGGAGGATAAAATTGTACTAGGTGGGGCCCCCTCAGGAGTGTCGGGGAACATTCTAGATAAGGCATCCGCTTTGCTGTTTTTAGATCCTGGGCGGTAGGTAATATGGAAATGAAATCTTGAAAAGAACAAGGCCCACCGGGCCTGTCGGGGTCTTAGGCGTCTGGCCGTACGGAGATACTCCAGGTTCTTATGATCTGTGAAAATTAAAATGGGGTGAGCGGCGCCCTCTAGGAGGTACCTCCATTCTTCAAGGGCGGTCTTGATCGCTAGAAGTTCCCGGTCCCCTACATCATAGTTCTTCTCTGGGGGACTCATCTTCCGAGAGAAGAAGGCTACAGGGTGCAGTAAGGCTTTGGGACCTTGGCGTTGGGATAAGATCGCCCCGGTGGCCACCTCCGAGGCATCAACTTCTAGTACGAAGGGTAAGGCGGGATCTGGGTGTCGCAGGATGGGCGCGGAGGTAAATAGGGTCTTGAGCTGATCGAAAGCGGACTGAGCTTCTGGGGACCAGTGAAACTTGGTGTGCTGGCGAGTAGTCACAGTGATGGGAGCTACGATGGTGGAGAAGCCCCGTATGAACCTTCGATAAAAGTTTGCGAAGCCAATAAACCTCTGTACACCCTTCTTGTCAGCAGGAGAGGGCCAGTCCAGAATGGATTTCACCTTCTGCGGGTCCATGGCGATTCCCCCTGTGGAAATAATAAGTCCCAAGAAATGGATAGATTCCTTTTCAAAGTCACACTTTTCGGCTTTGGCATATAACCCATGAGTTCTAAGAATATGTAGTACTTTCTTGACATGTACTCTATGCAGCTCTAGTGAGGGTGAGAAAATCAGGATGTCGTCAAGGTAGGCGACAACAAAGTGGTCAAGGTACTCCCGAAAAATATCATTGATAAAATGTTGAAAGGTTGCCGGGGCGTTACATAACCCAAAGGGCATGACCAGATATTCGAAGTGACCGAATCTTGTTCTGAACGCAGTCTTCCATTCGTCCCCTTCCCGGATACGGACAAGATTATAAGCCCCACGTAGGTCAAGTTTTGTAAAGACACGAGAGGTACGGAATCTTTGAAGGAGTTCAGGGATAAGCGGAAGAGGATACCGGTTTTTGAGGGTAATATTATTTAAGTCCCGATAGTCCACACATGGTCTTAGGGTCTTATCCTTCTTCTCCACAAAGAAGATACCTGCTCCGGCAGGGGATGAAGAGGGACGAATGAATCCCTTGGCCAGGTTTTCGTCAATGTACAGTCGTAGAGCCTCCAGTTCCGTCTCCGAAAGGGGGAATATCCGACCAAAAGGAATGGGGGCCCCAGGTAGTAATTCAATGGGGCAGTCATAGGGGCGGTGCGGAGGTAGGGTATCGGCTCTCCTTTTATCAAAAACGTCTCTGAATTCCTGGTAGACTGTTGGTATGCGAGAAGCCGGACCGGGAGCGGGTTGCACGGTCAAACAGCCGGGCAATTCGTGAGGGGTGGAGTCCAGACAGTGCTGCTGGCAATAGGCCGATGTGAAGGAAACCGCCCTTGTGAGCCAATTGATCTGGGGGTTGTGAGCTTGTAGCCAAGGGATCCCTAGGATAACAGGGAACATCGGGGAGCTCAGAATGTCGAATTTAAGGAATTCTTGGTGACCCGAACCGGTGATTGTCAGGATGGGACTAGTTTCCTGGGTGACAAGACCTGAACTAGGTAAAGAGCCATCGGCCAAACGGACGGTCAGTCTCTGTTCCTTGCGATTCAGTGGGAGAGCCAGACTCCTGGCCAAGGTTAGGTCCAGGAAGCAACTACAGGCTCCGGAGTCAATGATTGCTTGTAGGGGGATCCTGCTGCCCGCCACCATCAACGTAACTGGAAGAGCGATGTGGGCAGAAACTGTCATTGCTACCTGAAGATGGGAAGGAGTGTTTGGAGCTGGCTTACTCGGCCTTGTAGGGCAGTTGCTAATGAAATGTCCTGATCCCCCACAGTAAAAACAGAGATGTGCCTGACGACGGAGGAGTCTCTTTTCAAAGGTTAAAGCGGGACGAGGAATGCCCCTCAGAACGGGGGATACTGCTGGGCAGGCTGGAGGTGGGGCCTGGATGGAGCACGCAGTCTGAGAGCGTTCTAGCTGACGTTCCCGTAAACGCCTGTCAAGCTGGATGGCGAGTTGGATGAGTTCTTCGAGCGTAGTGGGGATCTTTAGTCTGGCCAACTCATCCTTAAGAGCTTCGGACAACCCCATACGATATTGAAATTTGAGGGCCGCCTCATTCCAGCCAGAGTCAGAGCTCCAGGTACGGAACTCCACTGAATAGTCCTCTGCAGGTCGCCCATCCTGGCGAAGAGTATGCAAGGCTGCCTCGGCTGTGGCTGTCCGGAAAGGGTCATCGTACAAGCGGGCCATGGCTTCAAAGAACAGGTCCAGGGTATTCACACAAGGGCTGCATTGTTCCAGCAGGCCATGGGCCCACATCTGGGGATCGTCCCTCAGTAATGAGATGGTGAATCCCACCTTGGTTGTCTCTGAAGCAAAGGTCTGAGGTTGCAGGGAAAAGTAGAGGAAACATGAGTTTCTGAAAGATCTGAATTTTCTCCGGTCCCCGAAGAAGTGTTCTGGAACTGGGACTCGTGGTTCTAGGACCGCTGAAATTGTAGACACCGGAACTTGACCAGAGCAGGTGGGTGGTTCAGGCGGATGTTGCAGGCGCTCCTCCAGCCGGTGATGTTTCTCTCGGAGCTCCTGAATAGCTGGAGCAAGGGCCGTGAGTTCTCGTAGGACGGCCTCCAATGGGGAGTCACCTCTGTCGACCTCTGTCATGGCTGGATTATACTGTCAGAGTCTAGGATGAGGCCGAAATGCTGAGAGGGCTCCCCTTGCGGCCGAGCGCAGCACAACCCTGAAGTTGGCACAGGGATGTAGTGCCCACAGTGGCACGGGTTGCCGGGTAGCAAATAGTAGAGACCAGGTAGCAGATGGACAAGCCTGGATGGGCAACCGTGCTTAGGAGATCCGAGAATAGGCAGCGGAAGTCCAGAGAGTGGTCAAGACAGGCCGAGGTCGGGTTCAGGAAGCAGATCTGGAACGTCAGGTACAAGCCAAGAGTCGGAGCCAGGAAGACAACAGGAACGGGTCAGACAAGCCGGGTCGGTGCACAGAAGATCAGGTAACAGGAAGCACAGGTACAGGCTCTCAGGAGAGCTGACGATAATCCAGCAATGCAGGAGTGTCAGGCGAACGTTTAAATAGGGGAACTGGCCGGGTCACGCCGCGGGCGCGTCGGAGCGATCGTACGCCTACGTCTGGTACGTTGCGTATTCGTGGCATCACCGCGTAAGCCCGCCCGGTTAGACGTCGCGTCGGTCGTACGTCTAAAAACTACTTTGCGCTTGTGTAGGCGCCGACGCGCGTTAACACGAACGTGTCTCACAAAACTGCGGCTATTTCCCTGACAGGCCCTACGTGCACGGGAACCCTGGCTGTAACACTCTGTCCCTGCCAGATGGTATTCTTCTCTTTACACCAGCCTTTCTCAACCTTTTCAACACAGAGGAACCCTTGAAATAGTTCTCCGGTCTCGGGGGAACCCCTGCTAAAAATGAGAAATCTACAACTCATGATACATTAGTGTGATGGTCAATGGGAAGAATGGTCCTTACACTTGTGGTCATTGGGAAGAAATACCTCCTTACAGATAGCTAAAAAGATCAATGGTGTCAGTGGGAAGTTATCTGAGAGGAAGAAATTGCCCAATGCTGAAGGAACCCCTCGCAACCTCTGGAGGAACCCTAGTTGAGAATCACTGCTTTACACTATCCACTTACAAAATGGACACCAAAACCTGTCAGGGAAGTGTTATTTAGTGGCACTGCCCTCAGCCAAGATGGCCGTGGAAGGTCACCTGAAATGCAGCGTCCAATCAGACAGATGTCTCTCCTGTGACACCTACAGAGGCTGTAGGGAAACATCTTCCCCATTGGTCTCCACTCTATCCCTGAGTGGCATGGTGCCACCTGCTGGGTGGTAGAGAACTACACCTGCCAACATGCCTGTTCAGATTATATTCATGGATCAGGTACAGGAGTGAACTGTTCCATGATGGCCGAAAAATTAGTAGTATTTTATAATTTCATTTTTGGATACATACAGTATGTAGCTTAGAGTTTACTTATATTTATTTCTCCTATTTTTACAAGCATGGAAAGCTGTATTGGGATTTCCAGCCAAGACATTTTTTGAGCACAATGAAGTTGTTGTGCTTAGTGTCCAATGAAAAATTCTTGGTTAATTTTTCAATGAAAAACAAAGCCTCATCCATCACAACCATCCCACTTTTGTTCTTCTCTGCAGTTTCAATAAATCAGTTGCACTGTCTATGTAGCCTATGCTATTGCTGCATTTGTGGCAGTTATAGAGCATCAGTATTGAGCGGCATGCCCAGCATACAGAAAATTAATCTAAGCTATATATGAATATATTGTATTTAGGTATCTAATATATGACCACTCTGGGGTGTATTCATCAAACAATTCCCAAAGGTAACCTTCCTGTGAAACTGCATACATTTTTGTTCAAATGGGGGCAAAACAATGTTATTAGGCTATATTCTCTTCAGGTTGAATGTTCTTCATCCATACAGAATAGAGCTAATCAGCAAAATATCACAATATGGCCATTATATGGAGCTGATAATCCTAGAAAATACTGTAAATACTTTACTTTGAAGGTCTGCTCCATCTAGTGACCATGATTTGTTATTTTCCTGATTCACTCTGTGTAGCGTATTCTGCATTTGATGCGTTTTGTGGCAGTTATGCAGCATTGTTACTGCTTTTGCTCTGCTCCCCATCCCCAGGTATGCCCACTTCTTGCTGCCAAGCTGCATATGAACATATTGTATCTAGATGGAGCTGATGGTCATACAGAATACTTTACTATGATTATCTGCTCAATCTAGAGGCCATAATGCAGTGTTTTCCCCATTCACTGCATGTAGTCTATGAAATATGTAACTGTATGTAATTTACTCCATGAAGCCTTGGCTTAAAGACATATGTGCCCCTTGTTGGCTGCTAAGTTTTTTATGAACACATTGGTGTTGATTTAGTAAAACTGGAGAGTGCAAAATCTGGTGCAGCTGTGCATGGCATCATCTTCTAACTTCAGCTTGTTCAATAAAGCTTTGACAAAAAAAAAAAAAATGCAAGCTGATTGGTTTCTATGCAGAGCTGCACCATATTTGCACTCTCCAGTTGTGTCAAAGTATCCAATATATGAATACTTTAGGGTGTATTTCTAAAAAAAAATGCTGAGGTATTCATCCTATAAAACTAAATGTACATTTATTCTGTGCGAGTCGGGGCGAAAATCAAATGTTATTAGGCTACTTTCTCTCCTGGTCTAATATTTTTCCTTCATACAGGAAAGAGTGAATCAGGAAAATACCACATCATGGCCACTAGATGGGGGTGATGGTCATAGAAAAGAAATATCTTACTATGATCGTCAGCTCCATCTAGTGGCCATAATGCTGTATTTTCTAGATTCGCTATCTGAAGAACATTCAACCTGCAGATAAAATAGCCTAATAACATTTGATTTTGCACTCATTCACACAAAACAAATTGAGATTTGTTTTTATAAACACACCCCTTTGTGTTGATGATTCATACAGTATATGCATGCACAACTAACAGCACCAAACCCCTGGTTTTCACTGTACAGGGCAGATGGCAGACAGCGTGTATGGCATTGTATGGGTGAGTAGTTTGCTGATGTCAACGTTGTGAATGGAGTGGCCCATGGTGATGGTGGGGTTATGGTAGGGGCAGGTGTAGGCTATGGACAATGAACGCAGGTAAACCCCTGCATTTTATTGATGGCATTTTGAATGCACAGAGATACCGTGACGTGATCCGAGGCCCATTTTTGTGCCATTCATCCACAACCATCACCTCATGTTGCAGCATGATAATGTAGGGTTCCATGTTGCCAGGATCTGTACACAATCCCTGGAATCTGAAAACATCCCAGTTCTTGCATGGCCAGCATACTCACCGGACATGTCACCCATTGAGCATGTTTGGGATGCTCCGGCTCGGCGTATATATGACAGCGTGTTCCAGTTCCTGCCAATATCCATCAACTTCTCACAGCCATAGAAGAGGAATGGCCCACAGGCCACAATCAACAACCTGATCAACTCTATGCGAAGGAGATGTGCTGCACTACGTGAGGCAAATGGTGGTCACGCCAGATACTGATTGGTTTTTGGACCCCTCTGACCCCCACCCAATACAGTAAAGCTGGACATTTTACACATTTTAAAGTGGCCTTTCATTATGGCCAGCCTAAGGCACACCTGTGCAATAATCATGCTGACTAATCAGAATCTTCAGATGCCACACCTGTGAGGTGGATGGATTATCTCGGCAAAGGAGAAGTGCTCACTAACACAGATTTAGACAGATTTGTGAACAATATTTGAGATAAATAGGCCTTTTGTGTAAGTAAAAAAAGTCGTAGATCTTTGCGTTCAGCTCATGATCAATAGGGACAAACACAAAAGTGTGGCAATTATAATTTTTCTCAGTATATATATATATATATATATATATATATATATATATATATATATATATATTGTATATGAGAGAACCTAAACTACCTTTTTCAAGTGTTCATTTGGTGATGTTAGTTGTGCATGCATTTTCTTTTTTTTTTTATATTTATACACACATTCACCGCCCACTTTATTAGTTGCACCTGTTTGATTGCTTGGTAACACATATTTCTAATCAGCCAATCACATGGCAACAACTGAATGCATTTAGGCATCTAGATGTGGTGAAGATGACTTGCTGAAGTTCAAACCGAGCATCAGAATGGGGAAGAAACTGGATTTAAGCGACTTTGAACGTGGCGTGGTTGTTGGTGTCAGACGGGCTGGTCTCAGTATTTCAAAAACTGCTGATCTACTGGGATTTTTATACACAACCATCTCTCGGGTTTACAGAGAATGGTGGGAAAAGAGAAAATATCCAGTGAGCGGAAGTTGTGTGGATGAAAATGCCTTGTTGATATCAGAGGTCAGAGGAGAATGGGCAGGCCAGATCATAGAAAGGCAACAGTAACTCAAATAACCCCTTGTTACATCCAAGGTATGCAGCAGCTACAGCAGCAGAAGACCACACCGGGTGCCACTCCTGTCAGCTAAGAACAGGAGACGGAGGCTACAATTCACACACGCTCACCAAAATTGGACAATAGAAGATTGGAAAAACTTTGCCTGGTCTGATGAGTCTCAATTTCAGCTGCAACATTCAGATGGTAGGGGCAGAATTTGATGTAAACAACATGAAAGCATGGATCCATCCTGCCTTGTATCAACGGTTCAGACTGGTGATGGTGTAATGGTGTGGGGGATATTTTCTTGGCACACTTTGGGCCCCTTAGTAATAATTGAGCATTGTTTAAACACCACGGCCTAACTGAGTATTGTTGCTGACCATGTCCATCCCTTTATGATTACAGTGTCCCCATCTTCTGATGGTTCCTTCCAGCAGGATAATGCACCATGTCACAAAGCTCCGATCATCTCACCACTGGTTTCTTGAACATGACAATGAAGTCACTGTACTCCAATGGCCTCCACACTCACCAGATCGCAATCCAATAGGGAAGTGGGATGTGATGGGAGATGGCATCATGGATGTGAAGCCGACAAATCTGCAGCAACTGCGTGATGTTATCATGTCACTATGGACCAACATCTCTGAGGAATGCTTGTTAAATCTATGCCATGAAGAATGAAGGCAGTTCTGAAGGCAAAAGGGGGTCCAACCCGGTACTAGCAAGGTGTACCTAATAAAGTGGCTGGTGAGTGTATATAAATACATACAGTATCTCACACAAGTGGGTACACCCCTCACATTTTTGTACATATTTTATTATATCTTTTCATGTGACAACACTGAAGAAATGACAAATGACTTTGCTACAATGTAAAGTAATGAGTGTACAGCTTGTATAACAGTGTAAATTTGCTGTCCCCTCATAATAACTCAACACACGCAACAAAAGTGCATACACCCCTAAGTGAAAATGTCCAAATTGGGCCCAATAAGCCATTTTCTCTTCCCGGTGTCATGTGATTCATTAGTGTCACAAGGTCTTAGGTGTGAATGGGGAGCAGATGTGTTAAATTTGGTGTTATCATTCTCATTCTCTCATACTGGTCACTGGAAGTTCAACATGTCACCTCATGGCAAAGAACTCTCTGAGGATCTGAAAAAAAAAATGTTGCTCTACATAAAGATGGCTTAGGCGATAAGACTGCCAAGACCCTTAAACTCAGCTGCAGCATGGTGGCCAAGACCATACAGCGGTTTAACAGGACAGGTTCCATTTAGAACACACTTTCGCCATGGTCGACCAAAGAAGTCGAGTGTATGTGCTCAGCGTCATATCCAGAGGTTGTCTTTGGGAAATAGATCTATGAGTGTTGCCAGCATTGCTGCAGAGGTTGAAGGGGTGGGGGGGTCAGCCTGTCAGTGCTCACACCATACGCCGCACGCTGCATGCAATTGGTCTGCATGGCTGTTGTCCCAGAAGGAAGCCTCTTCTAAAGATGATGCACAAGAAAGCCCGCAAACAGTTTTCTGAAGACAAGCAGACTAAGGACATGGATTACTGGAACCATGTCCTGTGGTCTGATGAGACCAAGATAAACCTATTTGGTTCAGATGGTGTCAAGTGTGTGTGGCGGCAACCAAAGACAAGTGTGTCTTGCCTACAGTCAAGCATGGTGGTGGGAGTGTCATGGTTAGTGAGCAATAATGTTGTGCAGTAACCTCTAGCAACCAATCAGTTAGCAGTAATTATGTGCATTAATGTCTAGCAACCAATCAGTGAGCAGGAATAATGTGCAGTAACCTCTAGCAACCAATCAGTAAGTGATAATAATATGCAGTAACTTCTACAAAACAATCAATGAGTGGTAAGGATGTCCAGTAACCTCTAGCAACCAATCAGTGAGCGGTAAGGATATGCAGTCATTTCTAGCAACCACTCAGCAAGCAGAAATGATGTGCTGTAACCTCTAGAAACTAATCAGTGAGCCGTAATGTGTGCTGTAACCTCTAGCAACCAGTCAGTGAGTGGTAATGATACGCTGCATCCTCTGGCAACCAATCCCAATTGCTGCCTGATCTTCTGTAGTAAACTGATTTTGAGTCTAGCTGCTCTCAGAGCAGGTGGAGAGTGCAATAGCATGGCGGGGGTCAGTGGGGGGGGAGGGGCAGTCAAAAAAATATTTAAAGATGGCTCTGTGATGTCGTCATGGAGGAGTGAAGAAGGACTCCAGTGGAAACCTGTGAAGCTCTGGTGAACTCCATGCCCAAGAGGGTTAAGGCAGTGCTGGAAAATAATGGTGGCCACACAAAATATTGACACTTTGGGCCCAATTTGGACATTTTCCCTTAGGGATGTACTCATTTTTGTTGCAAGCGGTTTAGACATTAATGGCCGTGTGTTGTGTTATTTTGAGGGGACAGAAAATTTACACTGTTATACAAGCTGTACACTCACTACTTTACATTGTAGACAAGTGTCGTTTCTTCAGGCTAGGTTCACATTGCTGCGATGCGGGAACGCCGCGAATCCGCGGCGTTTTCCCGCATCGCATACCTCCCGCCGGCAGTTCACACTGCCCTATGCGGACGGCTGGGGGTGTCAATGTTATGTTAATGACACCCCCAGATCCGTCGGCATATCGCAGTGCGATCTGCCGACTCGCACAGGAATCGGATCGCATGGTGTGAACCCCCATGCGATCCGATTCCGTTGCGGACCCAAAAAAGGGTCCCGTGCGAGTTTGCTGCGGGACCGCTGCGAGTTCAGCCATACTATCTGTATGGCTGAACTCGCAGCGCTACGGAGATCGGATGTGATTTGCTGTGCGAATCACATCCGGTTCTCCCCCCGCAGCGGTGTGAACCCATCCTCAGTGTTGTCACATCAAAAAGTGTTTTAAAAATCCTTGCTGGAGGTAAATGTTAGTTTTGCATGCGTGCGCTGTAATATTTTTGTTCTGTTGTATGGTCTTATGGCAGCCCCATCTTTATGCATTTTTTTAGGGTGTGCCCCCCAAATATCTTGTTTGTCTATTGTATGGATTCTGAACAAATCCTTTTGGGTGGAGCACCCCACTCCCTCAGTAAGTACCTCTCATTAGTGACCACCTGTGTTCTCCCATATAGGGGAATATAGCTCCCATGGTTCAGAGAAGCAGGATCTCCCAATCTATGGATAGTGTAGGACCCTCTAATCATGGGGTACTTTGTCACAGTAGGTGGGCTTAAGCACCGTATAGCAATATGGTGTGACCAAATCCCCATATTTTTGATGTTTTTTGAAACTGTCTAGGTGTTTTAAAAAGCGTTGCTGGAGGTAAATGTAATGCCGCGTACACACGATCGGAATTCCAGCCAGAAAAAGACAGATGAGAGCTTTTCATCAGAAAATGCGACCGTGTGTAAGCTCCATCGAAATTTAGCTGTCCGAATTTCCACCAGCCAAAAATTGATAGCACATTCTCAATTTTCCCGACGGAAAAACGTTCTATCGGTAATTCCGATCGTGTGTATGCAATTCCGACACGCCAAAAATCACGCATGCTCAGATTCAACTACGAGACAGAAGCTATTGGCTACTGGCTATTGAACTTCCTTTTTCTAGTCCCGTCGTACGTGTTGTACGTCACCGCGTTATAAATGATCGGAATTTGATGTGACCGTGTGTAGGCAAGACAGCTTGAGCCGAATTCCGTCGGAATTCCGTCGGGAAAACCATCAGAGCTTTTTCCGATGAGAATTCCGATCGTGTGTGCGCGGCATTAGTTTTGAATGTGTGCGCTGTAATATTTTTGTTCCATTTCTTCAGTGTTGTCACATGAAAAGATAGAATAAAATATTTACAAAAATGTGAGGGGTGTACTCACTTTTGTGAGATACTGTACACTATGCTATGCGGTTGTATACAGATATAAAAAGATACAATTTAAAATATCATTTTATCCTAAAGATAAAAACTGACCAAATGTTAAAAAAAAAAAACTTCTGGTAAGATCCCATTTACCTCCCTGAGTCGGGAATTCATTAGAATAGATATTGCTGCCGCTCCTTTGTAAAAGACAACCGGCAATCGGCACCATATGCACCAAATGTTCACGGCACACTAATTCTATTTTAGATTCCTGGGGGAATAGACGTCATACCCAAGACTCATAAGTGTTAACAGTCTAACAGGAAACTAAACGGATTATTGAACTATCAGCCCCAGGGCCCAGTGCTTCAATACAGTAAATTAATGCTTACTATTTGTGCGACAAGCGTTTAATATGCATGCATACAGAATGCTGAAGATGCAGTGTAACAGTAGAATTCGTTGCATACTGATATTATTTTATATAGAAAGGTAAAAAAAAATAAAAATTAAAGGGATAGTTGACTTTGAGGCTCGATTCACACTAGCGCGTTTTTCGATGCATTTTGCATTTTGCAGAAATGCAAGGACATTTTTTAACATGGGTTCCTATGGAACATGTTCACATCAATGCATTTTTGCGCCTCTGCGTTTTTGGAAAGGGTCTGGGACTTTTTTTCATGCAAAATGCAGCGTTTTGCATGTAATAGAAGTCAATTGATCTGCATCAAAAATGCAAGTACCGCTTTTTTACTGCGTTTTTGCAGCGATTTGCGTTTTGCATTTTTTTTCTTTTTTTTTCACTGTATATATCTGTAAAAACGCGTGTCCAAAAACGCGGCAAGCACCACAAAAAGCACTGCAAAAACGCTCAAAAGCAACATGCATAGATGTGAATCAGGCCTTAATGTCTATTCCCCCCCACAAAAAAACCCCATGTAATCCAACATTTCCAGCACATTATATAAGGAGTTTTTAGTTTTTTGTACAGGTTGCACACAGTGAGGCTGGATTCCGCACCTATGCGGTTTTAGTGCTTTTTGCATTTTGCAGATTTGCACTACAGAACGTGTTCCATAGGAAACCATGATAAATGGACTGTAGTCCAAATCTGCAAAATGCAAAAAGCACTAAAACCGCATAGGTGTGAATCCAGCCTCACTGTGTGCAACCTGTACAAAAAACTAAAAACTCCTTTAGTAGCTAACCCACAGTGGCTGCTGTGACTTGTTCAAACGTGCTGCACATGCATGGTGCCAGCATGGATGCTGGGGGCACACTTCTGAGGCTGGATTCACACCTATGCATTTTTAGTGCTTTTTGCATTTTGCAGATTTGCACTACAGAACGTGTTCCATAGGAAACAATGTTAAATGGTCTGTAGTGCAAATCTGCAAAATGCAAAAAGCATTAAAGATGCATAGGTGTGAATCCAGCCTAAAGCCCCATACACACTATCAGATTTTCTGCTGATTTTTGCCTTCAGATTTACCAAAACCATGTAGTGGAAGGGCCTGCCTGATTACATACACATTGAAACTCCTAAGGTTTGACCTCATATTATATGGTTTTGGTAAATCTGAAGGAAAAAATCAGCAGAAAATCTGATAGTGTGTATGGGGCTTAACATTCGTTCTATATGGTACCGAGGACGGGTTACCACCAGACGCAGTCCAATGTGTTTTTAATGCGTTTTTGGTGCATTTTTTTCTTCACCTTAAAGGGGAGGGCCAGCTGAAAAAACATTTTTTTAAAAGTCAGCAGCTACAAACACTGTAGCTGCTGACTTTTAATAAGCACACTTACCTGTCCAGGGCACCCGTGATGTCGACCGACCGAGGCCGACTCGTCTCTTGGGCTCTCGGGACCCGGCACTGCCATTCTATCTAATGCCGCGTACACACGATCAAACAATCGGGTGGAAAAGTCCAGCAAACTCAAGTCCGCCGGACAATGCCCCCATGTGTAGCCTTCGGCGGACTTTTTTGACCCGAAAGTACGGCGGACTTAGAAAGTAGTTTTGCACTCCAATCTTCCCGCCGGACTTGCATTTCGGCAGACAATCCAGCCGTGCGTATGCCAGTCCGCCGTACTTTTGAAATGAGCGGACTTTTCCCGCCCAGAGAAAAGTCCGCTCATTTTGAGCACGTCTCCAGGTAGGCGTATATAAGGATATCGTAATAAGCAGCCCCAGGAGGCATATATAAGGATGCGTCGCTGGCCCCGTCACCTGGTATGGACTTAAAGGGGAACCCCAACGCCAAAAAAAATCGGCGTGGGGGTCCCCCCCAGGTCTACATCAGACCCTTGTCCGAGCACGCTACCCGGCCGACCACGAAAGGGGGGGGGGACGAGCGAGCGCCCCCCCCACCCTAAAGCACCTTGTCCCCATGTTGATGAGGACAAGGGCCTCTTCCTGACAACCCTGGCCGTTGGTTGTCGGGGTCTGCGGGCGGGGGGCTTATCGGAATCCGGGAGCCCCCTTTAATAAGGGGACCCCCGGATACCGGCCCCCACCCTATGTGAATGAGTATTGGGGACAATGTACCCCTACCCATTCACCTGTAAAATAAAGTACAAAAAAACACAACACACAAGGGTTAAAATAGTTTAGGGCGGCGGCGAGGAAGAAAGCCGGGCTCCTCCGCTAGTAAAAGAGCTAGAAGAAGATAGCGGAGGAGTCCGGCGAGAAGACCCCCGAAGACGGAAGACCCCCGGAGCTGTGCAATAAATTATTTTAACCCTTGTGTGTTGTGTTTTTTTGTACTTTATTTTACAGGTGAATGGGTAGGGGTACATTGTCCCCAATACTCATTCACATAGGGTGGGGGGGATGGTATCCGGGGGCCCCCTTATTAAAGGGGGCTCCCGGATTCCGATAAGCCCCCCGCCCGCAGACACCGACAACCAACGGCCAGGGTTGTCGGGAAGAGGCCCTTGTCCTCATCCTCATCAACATGGGGACAAGGTGCTTTGGGGTGGGCCCCCCCATGTTGAGGGCACATGGCCTGGTACGGCTCACTCGTCCCCCCCTTTCCTGGCCGGCCGGGTAGCGTGCTCGGACAAGGGTCTGATGTGGACCTGGGGGGACCCCCACGCCAATTTTTTTCGGCGTTGGGGGTTCCCCTTTAAGTCCATACCGGGTGGCGGGGCCAGCGACGCATCCTTCATGGGCCCCGCCTACCTGGAGACGCGCTCAAAATGAGCGGACTTTCCTCCGCGTGTGTGGGCGAGATCGTTCATTTCAAAAGTATGGCGGATAGTCCGGCGGACTTAGTACGCCGTATTAGTCCGCTGAAAAAGTGCCGTGTGTGGGCAAGTAGCCCGTTCGGAAAGTCCGCCGGATAGTCCGCTACGTGTGTACGCGGCATATGGGAAACAGGCAGTAGAGCCTTGCGGCTTCACTGCCCGTTTCCTACTGCGCATGTGCGAGTCACGCAGCGCTTTGTGAATGGGGCGCGCTGTGTTCTGGGACACACACAGTTCCCATAATACACCGCGCCCCCTTCCCCAGAAAACAACGAGAGGAGGAAAAGACTGAAGATCACCACGGATTAGGAAGAGGCAGATTAGGACGATTTGCCTAGCAACATTTCTGGTAAGTTTTAAAAAAAATATTTTTCATTTTTTTTGGGAACATTTTAATGTAATTTTGTTTTTTAGGGTGGCCCTCCACTTTAACCACTTCAGCCCCACAAGGATTTACCCCCTTCATGACCAGGCCATTTTTTGTGATATGGAACTGCCTCGCTTTAATTGATAATTGCGAGGTTCGTGCAAAGTTATACCCAAATTAAATTGACGTCCTTTTTTTTTTCCCCCAAATAGAGCTTTCTTTTGGTATTATTTGATCACCTCTGCGGTTTTTATTATTTTTTATTCAACAAAAAAAAAGAGCATCAATTTTGAAAAAAAAATAAATTACTTTTTGCTATAATAAATATCCCAAATAAAAATGTAGAAAAAAAATGTTTACCTCAATTTAGGCCAATATGTATTCTTCTACTTATTTTTGGTAAAAGAACATCCAAATTAGCGTATATTGATTGGTTTGCGCAAAAGTTATTGCGTCTACCAAATAGGGGAATGATTTATAGCATTTTTATTATCATTTTTTTTTTTTACTAGTAATGGCAGTGATCTGCGATTTTTAGTGGGACTGCAACATTGCGGCGGACAGATTGGACACTTTTGACACTTTTTTTAGGACCAGTGACATTTATACAGCGGTCAGTGCTATAAAAATGCACTGATTACTGTATAAATTACACTGGCAGGGAAGGGGTTAACACCAGGAGCCATCAAGGGGTTAAATGTTTCCTAGGAAGGTGCTTTCTAACTGTAGGGGGAGGGGACTGACAAGGAGTAGAGAGAGATCGTTGTTCCTAACCAATAAGAACAGACAATCTCACTTTTCTCCCCTGATAGAACGGGGATCTGCTTTGTTTACAATGGCAGATCCCCGTTCTGCCTCTCTGTGGAGTGATTGCGGATGGCCGGCAGACATCTCTTATTGGCTCAACCGATAGAGAATGGGTATGGGCGTAAGCTTCCAGTGGCGCGCGCAGATCGCCGTGTACGTGCCCGACGTACAATGATGGCGATTCGTGCAGGAGAGCCAACCTGGCTGGTCGGGAATAGTTTAAATGAGTTCCAGTGCACTTTTGGTGTGTTTCAGGTGTTTTTTGATGCATTTTACTGCGTTCCTTCAGCATGTTCGAATTTCTGTTCGGAACTGTAACTGACCACACTGGTGTGAACTATGACATTGGAAACCCTATAATCTACTATCCGTGTGTTTTTGATGCAGAAAAAAAAACACTCTGGACTGCATGTGGTTTGAACAGGCCCTTAACCACTTCAATACCGGGCACTTAATCATCTTCCTGCCCAGACCAATTTTGAGCTTTCAGCGCTGTCGCATTTTGAATGACAATTGTGCGGTCATGCTACACTGTAACCAAATTACATTTTTATAATTTTTTTCCCACAAATAGAGCTTTCTTTTGGTGGTATTTGATCACCTCTACAGTTTTTATTTTTTGCTAAACAAATAAAAAAAGACCGAACATTTTGAAAAAAAATATGTTTTTTTGTTTCAGTTTCAAAACTTTGTAAATAAGTACATTTTCTCCTTCACTGATGGGCACTGATGGGGCTGCACTGATGGGCACTGATAAGGCGGCACTGATGAGGGGGCACCAATGAAGTGGCACTGATGAGGTGGCATTGATGAGCACTGATATGTGGCACTGATAGGCGGCACTAATAGGTGGCACTGATGGGCGACACGGATGGACACTGATAGGTAGCACAAATTGGCACTGACAGCTGGCACGGATTGGCATGGATAGGCAGCATGAATGGGCATGCATAGGCGGCACAGATGGGCATGGATAGGCGGCACTGATAGGCGGCATGGATGGGCACTGATAGGTGGCACGGATGGGCACTGATAGGCGGCATTGTATTGTATTGTTTTGTACTGATGGATGCCAATCAGTGCCAAACAATAATGCATGCCAATCAGTGATGCTCATTGTGGGCACTGATTAGCATCCATTGTGGGCACTGATTGGCATCCATTGTGGGCACTGACTGCCATCCCTGGTAGTCTAGGGTGGCATACCTGGTGCTGGGCATCCCTGGTGGTCTAGGGTGGCATACCTGATGGTCCAAAGTGGGCATCCTCGGGGGGGGGAGGAGGAGGGGCTGCGCTGATAATCGATCAGCACAGACCCCCCCCCGTCCCCCGTCAGAGGAGCAGACTCTTTACCGAGATCGTAGTTGCAGGGTGTCAGACTGACACCCCGCAACAACGATCAACGCGCAGCGGCTCAAAATCCTGAGGACGTCATATGACGCCCAGTCAGGATTTTGAAACCACTTTGCAGCCGTCATTCGCCTATAGGGTGGGCGGCAAGTGGTTAAAGTGGTTGTAAACCCTAGAAAAAAAAAAAAAAAACCTGCAAGACAAAGGTATAATGAGCTAGTATGCACAGCATTCACTCATTATAAAATACTCACCTTAGATCAAAGCCCCCGCAGCGGTTCCCGCACACTGCTCTGCCCAGCGACATGTCTACTGGACTTATTTACGGGTATTGCAGGCTCCAGCGCTGTGATTGGCCGAAGCCGCGATGACATCGCTCTCCTCTCAGCTGAGGAGACCTAGTGACGGTTGTCTGCACGCCAAGGTGGCGTTTTTCTGCACAATTTTAAAAGTTTTGATGTAAGTGTAATGTTTTTGGATTTTTATGAATAAAACTAGCAGTATTACACTATATATCCTTTTCTCTTGATTGCCTTACGTCTAAAATGGATATCCGATCACCAAGAAAGTTAGGAAGGTGATAAGCATATTTAGATATAGGCAGTGGCGTAACTAGAACCTTCAGGGCCCCGATGCAAGAAACCATGAAGGGCCCCCCTGAACCCCAGCCAGGGCCCTTCTCTCCGAGTCCGGCGGTGGAACTCCAGGACGTGGTCACCGGTATGGCCTTTGTGAGCCCGGTAGTTCCACCACTGGTATCAGTAGTTTTTTTTTATAATTTTTTGTTTACATTTTTAGGTGCCCCATTGGGGGACTGTTCCTAGGCAGAATGGGGTCCCCGTCCCCAGAAGAGATGAGGTTCTTTTCTCCAGGGCAAATGAAGTTACTGTTCGGGGGATGGGATCCTCTCACTCACCATGACCAAGCTGCAGGCTGCGCACTCATCCATGTTGGCCTGGGCTCCATCCAGTGTGCTGGACGGGCGATCAGCATATCTTCCAGAAAGACCTTTCATCATCTGTGTATGATGGGGGAGGAGGGGGGCTGGCAGACAAGCCTACAGTGTCCTCTGGGGGGCTCTCACAGGGCTGCACTGCATCTGTGTGCTTAAAGTTTGTTTACCCGGGAGAAGTATGCAGTGCAGTGTGGGCCGGACTCAGGGGGGGGGGGCGGGGACTCTGGCTGGGGAGAACAGACATCGGACTGAGCGGCAATGCATGGACCAGGAGAGGGGTACTCTGAGGAGCCGGCAGAGGACACAGGTCATGCGGGGAATGCACAACTAAAGAGCAGCCACTGTGGTAGTCGAGCATGGATCTCTGCTAGTCACCCTCCACCTCCAGCCATCCATGTGCATGGTGCACTGGTACCCCTAGTTGCCTATGCTGCTGCTGGCCATATGTAGAGGGGGCTGCAAGGGCCCCCTGCATCACAGGGCCCAGTTGTGGTCGCGACTGCTGCACCCCCTATAGTTACGCCCCTGGATATAGGACATACCAGACGCCTCTTTTATATCGGTGGAAGGAAAGTGTTATTTTCACCCATATACCAATCACAATCAACAGCCCAATCATTGACTAGACATGTGCGATTAGTTTTGTACGAATAGAAAATTCATAAGAAATTCCGGAAATTCATACATTTGTACGAATCCGAAATACAAATTTTTTTTTGCATACGAATTCCGTACGAAATACGATACGAATTTCGGATCCAAATTCATAACGAAAATTCGTAATTGTTACGAAAAGTTAACGAACCTAAAAGTTAAAAACCCAGGAAGTCAGCACAGGGATGGTGGGAACCCTATGAGGAATTTCTATGCTTACGAATTTTATGCAAAATACGAAATTTCGTTAACGAATTTCAGATCCAAAGTAACAGAATTGTGACTGGTGTTTTGTTCACCAATCAGAGGAAGTCAGCACAGCACAGGGATGGTGGGAGCCCCTCATAATGATAAATTCATCATAACAAACTTTCTTTATTTTATCGAAAAGTTTACGAATCTCAAATCCGAGTTGAATTTCGAATACAAATTACGAAATACATATTTTTTTTTTTTGTGCGAAACGAAACGACAAATTTTTTGACGGCGCCCATGCCTACCATTGACGGGAGATGCCATTCTAAATTTAATAACAGGCACATTTAGAGATTATTGCTGGTGAGTAGGGATGAGCCGAACACCCCCCGGTTCGGTTCGCACCAGAACTTTCGAACGGACCCCACGTTTGTTACGAACGTTAGAACCCCATTGAAGTCTATGGGACTTGAACGTTCGAAATGGAAAGTGCTAATTTTAACGGCTAATATGCAAGATATTGTCCTAAAAAGGGTTTGGGGACCTGACTCCTGCCTCAGGGGACATGGGTCAATGCAAAAAAAAGTTTTAAAAACGGCCGTTTTGGCGGGAGCACTGATTTTAATGACAATTAAAGTGAAAAAAAAAAGTGAAATATTCCTTTAAATATGGTGCCTGGGGGGTGTCTGTAGTATGCCTGTGAAGTGCCACGTGTTTCCCGTGTTTAGAACAGTCCCTGCACAAAATGACATTAAACGGAAATAACACCATTTAAAACTGCTTGCGGTTTTAATGTTATATCTGGTTCCTGCAATATGGTTGAAAATCATTCAGAAAAATGGCTTGGGTAGCCCTCCCTGCCCATTACCAGCCTATTTGGGTCTTGTACGCATATTAAGGGGAACCCTGTACCCATATTAAAAAAAGGAAATGCGTGTGGCCCCCAGGCCCTATATACTAAGAACAGCAGTATACAGGCGGTGCAAACAAGACAGGGACTGTGTAGGTTTGTTGTGTTAAGTTGAATCTGTTTGTAATTTTCAACTGGTACTCCAGTCAAAAAAACTATTTTTAAGCTTTTTGGAAAACATAGGGAAGGGTTATCACCCCTGTATAATTTGTTTTGTCGTCCATCTTTTTTCATCTCACTTGCTGCTGTCTGATGTTTGTAAGTTGGATGTTTGAAAGTAGGGGCCTGCCCTATATGCTCTGCAGAAATGGCGGAACAAGGTGTTGGTTTTGCCACAACATTGTAAGCCCTCAAAGTGACTCTTGGTGGGCGCTGGAGCGCCCTGCTGTGAGCGATTATATCAAGAATTGTAATTACATGCCATTGTTGAACAGTGGTAGAAAAATTGACCTTTGGTGGTTGTGGTGCTGGTGCCACAACACTATAAGTCCTCACCGTTACTCTGGGTGGGCACAGGAAGGGGCCCTCCTGTAAAATATTATATCAAGAATTGTAATTAAATGTCCCTGTTAAACAGGGGCAGAAAAATTGGGCCTTAGGCACTGGTGCCATCACACTGCAACCTCTGCCATATACTCTAGTTTTATTGCAGGAATTAGCCCTGCTGCAAAGCATTGCATCAAAAATTGTAATTAAACGCCCCTGTTAAACAGGGGCAGAAAAATTGGGCTGCTGGCATCACCCAGAACCAAAAATGTTCTTCCAACATATCAGCGGAGGAGGAAGAGGATAGACAATCAACATAACAGGACAGTCACTCAGCATCAGCATAGGCAGTCTTGAAGGGATGTGGTATTTAAAAAAAAATTATTCGGTTACATCAGCTTCAGGTGCTTGGTAGCTGTGGGTGATCCAAGACTGATTCATCTTGATGAAGGTCAGTCGATCAACTGATTCGGTGGACAGGCGCACCCTGTGATCGGTAACAAAGCCACCAGCAGCACTGAAGGTGCGTTCCGAAAGAACGCTGGATGCAGGACAGGCCAGTAGCTCAATTGCATACTGTGCAAGCTCTGGCCAGTGATCCATCCTCAAGACCCAGTAAGCCAGAGGATTTTCGGTGGGAAAGGTGTCCAAGTCTGACCTTGCCCCTAGGTATTCCTGCACCATGTAAATTAGACGCTGGCGATGGGTGCTGGAACCAATCATAACTTGGGGCTGCGGACTAAAAAATTGTCTGAAAGCATCAGTCAGACGGCCACCTTCTCCACCGCTCCTTCTGACTGATGCCTCAGCAACACATTGTCCAGGACCAGGAGTTTGTAACCTCCCAGTCTCTGGGAACGCGTTGCACAGAGCTTTCTGCAAGGCCTCCCGGAGATGTCTCATCCTCTGCTCCCTCTGCGATGGCAAGATAAGGTCGGCAACCTTACCCTTGTACCGTGGATCAAGGAGAGTGGCCAGCCAGTAATGGTCCCTCTCCTTGATCCGAAGAATACGAGGATCCTTCCGCAGGCTTTGCAGGATCAGGGAGGCCATGCAGCGTAGGTTAGCTGAGGCATTCGGTCCGGAGTCCTCTGGGTCACTAAGGACAACATGATCCGCAGCTACCTCCTCCCAGCCACGTACAAGTCCACGTGTTTCTTGGGACTGTAAATCATCCCTATAAGACTGCTGATGCTGATGCTGATGCTGAGTGCCAGCCTCCACCTCCATGCTGACACAATCATCCTCCTCCTCCTCTTCCTCCTCCTCGCCCTCTTCCTGTGTGATGGGTGGCACAGCAGGAACACTGTCTGGATAAAGGGGGCCTTGAGAGGCAAGGAAGTCCTCCTCTTCCTGCCTCTGTTCTGCCTCAAGTGCCCTGTCCATTATTCCACGCAGCGTATGCTCCAAGAGGTGGACAAGAGGTACAGTGTCACTGATGCATGCACTGTCACTGCTCACCATCCTTGTGGCCTCCTCAAACGGTGACAGGACAGTGCATGCATCGTGGTGAGAAAAAACCAAGCTCCCCTGACCCTGTCCTGGTGCCGTAGTTGCACAGGTACTCATTGATGGCCCTCTGCTGCGTGTGCAGCCGTTGCAGCATGGCCAATGTTGAGTTCCATCTGGTGGGCATGTCACATATAAGGCGGTTCTTGGGCAGGTTCAACTCCTTTTGGAGCTCAGCCAGACGAGCACAGGCATTAAATGATCGGCAGAAATGCACACAGACTTTCCTGGCCTGCTTCAGGACATCATGTAAGCCGGGGTACCTGCCCAAGAACCGCTGCACCACCAGGTTAAGGACGTGAGCTACACAGGGCACATGGGTCAGTTGTCCCTGTCGGAGGGCGGAGAGGAGGTTGGTGCCATTGTCGCAAACCACCATTCCTGACTTAAGCTGGCGTGGCGTCAACCACCTCTCGGCCTGCCCCTGCAGAGCTGACAAAACATCTGCCCCAGTGTGGCTCCTGTCCCCCAAACAAACCAGCGCAAGCACGGCAAGGCATCGTTTTGCCTGCGTACTTGCGTAGCCCCTGGAACGCCTACGGAGCACCGCTGGTTCTGAGGACAGAGCACTGGAAGAGGCCATGGAGGAAGAAGAAGAGGAGGGGGTGGAGGAGAGAGGTGTGTCACAACCAATAGTAGCATTTTGGAGGCGTGGTGGCGGAACAACCTCCAACACTACTGCACCTTGTCCTGCATCCTTCCCAGCAGCCAGAAGAGTGACCCAATGGGCCGTGAAAGACAGGTAACGTCCCTGTCCATGCCTGCTGGACCATGAGTCAGCGGTAATATGCACCTTACCGCTGACCGCCCTGTCCAGCGAGGCAAGGACATTGCCTTCCACATGCCGGTAGAGAGCCGGAATCGCCTTCCGTGAGAAAAAGTGGCGTTTGGGGACCTGCCACTGAGGAACCGCACATTGTACAAACTTACGGAAGGGGGCCGAGTCTACCAACTGAAAAGGCAGCAGTTGAAGTGCTAGCAATTTAGCCAAGCTAGCATTCAACCGCTGGGCATGTGGATGGCTGGGAGTAAACTTCTTCCACCGGTCCAGCAGCTGGGGCAGGGACATTTGCCTGCTATTATCGGACGTGGATGTACCACTAGCAGAGTTCCCGGAAGCACTTGGCTGTGACACACCTAATTCTACACCTTCATTCCTCTCAGAGCAGGTTTCAGAGAGGACTGAAGGTCTAGTGGGGTTGGAGATGCCAGCTGATGAGGAGCAAGGAGAGGTCCGCTTTGTTCTTTGGTGTGGGTCTTTGAGGTACGCTTGCCAACGAGCTGCATGGCAGGTCAACATATGTCTGGTCAAGCATGTGGTGCCCAAGCGGCTGATGTTTTGGCCACGTGAGATACGCTTGAGACATATGTTGCAAATAGCAGCGGTGCGATCTGATGCACTCGTCTCAAAAAAGGCCCACACCAAAGAACTTTTAGAATAACGCGCAGAGGAAGCGCTCTGCGCAGGCGGAGCTCTGCGGTGTGATTCAGTCGGTGTGCTGCCCCTAAGCTGGCCCCCGGAGGGCATCCTGACTCGTTGGACATGTGCCTCCTCCTCCTCCTCCTCCTCCTCCTCCTCCCTCCTTCCAGGCACCCACGTGGAGTCAGTGCCCTCATCATCCCCTCCCTCTTCATCGCTGTAGCAAACCTGGCAGTATGCTGCAGCTTGTGGAACATGACTGCCAGATTGCTGTCCTTCTTGAGCATCCCCTCTCTCTGCGCTCACGCTACTGCCTTCCTCTAGCTGAGTGTCATCATCAGAGCCCACCAAACACTGGGCATCCTCCTGGAGCATGTACCCAACACTGTGCTCAAAGAGTTCAGGAGACTCCTCAGGAGGACGTGGTGGGTCTAGGGAAGGAGTCACTGATGATGACATTGAGAGGAGGGAAGACGATGCGTTGGCAGCTGCTTTGCTACTACCCTGAGACTGGGTGAGAGAGGATGAGGAGGATGAAGAGGGCTTGGTCATCCACTCTACCAAGTCGTTGGCATGTTGCGGTTCAACATGTCCAGCTGCAGAAAAGAAGGACAAGCATGTCCCATGGCCACGTGCTGATGACAATGCACCGCGTCCACAACCAGCACTGTTGTCTCTAGACACAGAGCCTGCTTGCCCTCTTTTATCGGCTCGCGCCTGTCTGCCTCTCCTTGCTGGCCTTCCAGACATGGTAATGGCCTGAAGGGAGTTGGGTAAAACAGTAGTTGGGTAGTTTATATTGTGCTGGAGGCACACAACACCCACTAACTCCTGCAGATGCCTTTTTTATAGAACAGCAGAGATAAAGGGGTATATACAGATGTATACTGTGCTGTGCTGGAGGCACACACAACTTCCAATAACTCCTGCAGATGACAATTGGGCTCAAATAGAGAACAGCTATGTAGGTGGATTATAGCCGGTATGTACTGGGTACAGAGCACGCAGACAGCACGCACTATCTCCTGACACTACTGACTGCAAGCTCTATTATTAAAGATGGACCACTAGCTATATAGGTGAGGTGAATATGACGGTGTATACTGCGGTCAGGGCACGCAGACAATAACCAGAAAACAGCAGAGATAAAGTGGTATATACAGATGTATACTGTGCTGTGCTGGAAGCACACACAACTTCCAATAACTCCTGCAGATGGCAATTGGGCTCAAATAGAGAACAGCTATGTAGGTGGATATAGCGGTATGTACTGGGTACAGAGCACGCAGACAGCACGCACTATCTCCTAACACTACTGACTGCAAGCTCTATTATTAAAGCTAGATCACTAGCTATATAGGTGAGGTGAATATAGTGGTGTATACTGCAGTCAGGGCACAGACAATAACCACTACACAAGAGCAAGATAGGAAATCAGCCAAAAACGATTGGTGTGTAACTGTGTTGAAGGTACACAGAACACACACTGCTTCAGATGCTAACACACTACACGAGGCCGCCTCAAAGGCGGCCTTATATAGTGTGGGGCGTGCACTACACAGCCTGAGCTATTATTGGCCACAGGCATCCTGCCTGTGGCCAATCATGGCTCTCCTCGCTGCTGGCGCTGCGATTGGCCAAGCATGCGGGGTCACAGTGCATGCTTGGCCAATCACGAGCCAGCAATGCACTGCGCCATCGCAGTGCATTGTGGGCCGTGCGCGCCACACGAATTTTGACGCGAACGGACTAAGAGTTCGGATTTTGCCGAACGGACGAACAGCCAATGTTCGAGTCGAACGTATGTTCGACTCGAACACGAAGCTCATCCCTACTGGTGAGTGGGGACCCAGGAGGGGAGCACGGAGTGTCACCAAGATCCACACCAACTGCATATTTTGCACAAGTTCAACACACTATATGGATGGACTTTATATGATTGCACTTTATTTTTTCACTTTCAAATTTTTTTTTTTAGTTTTCCACTTTAATCGTACTGAGCACTTTATATTGCTAAGCAACACCATGTTATTGATTATACTGATGTAGGCACTTTATTATTATTGTATTAGTGTTTATTGTTTACAGGACCAGCGCTGAGTATAACATCTATATTTTTCAAGTCTTATTATAGGCTTACCTGTAGTGAAAAGTGGTCTTTAACGCCACGTACACATGATCGGAAATTCCGCCAGCAAAAGTTCGACGATAGCTTTTGGTCGGAAAATACGACCGTGTGTATGCTCCCTCGGACTTTTGCTGGCAGAATTCCAAACAGCAAAAGATTGAGAGCAGGTTCTTAATTTTTCGGTTGGAAAAAGTTCCGATCGGAAATTCCGGTCATCTGTACCAATTCCGACGAGCAAAATTCCTACGCATGCTCGGAAAAAATTTGACGCATGCTCGGAAGCATTGAACTTAATTTTCTCGTCTCGCCGTAGTGTTGCACGTCACTGCGTTCTTGATGGTCGAAAGTTCAGCAAACTTTTGTGTGACCGTGTGTATGCAAGCCAAGCTTGAGCAGAGTTCCATCGGGAAAAACATCCAAGATTTTTCCAACGGAAAATCCGCTCGTGTGTACGCGGCATAAGGGTTTACAACCAGTTTAAGGTGAAGAAAAAACATGCCAAAAATATGCGCGCAGAAACACATCCGGAACGCATACGTACTGTGTTTCTATGGTGTAGACGAGCCCTAAAAACGCATTGACAGTATTTAACATGGATTCCAATGGCCCTAGTTCACAGCAGTGCAGTGTGTTCTAATGCAGTCAACAAAAGAAGAACATTTTGCATTTTCCTGTATGCATTGCCTCATTGAATGTAGAAAACGCACAGGAAAACACACGTCCTCGATTCTCCTCAATGAAGAAGAAGAAAAAATAAACACGCAAAGGAACGCATAAAAAAATGCACCGAAATGCTTCAAAAAATGCTTATACAGAGACACATCTGGAATGCGTGCGTTGAGTTACATCGAACTGATGACTAGACAAGTTTGACTCACCATGAGCAATCGATTATGTTCATTGAATTTTCATGAATGGACGAGTGTTTTTATGTAACTGTAATGCTTAAAGAGGAAGTAAACCCTGATGGGTTTACTTCTTCTTTGTCTCCCTGCAAAGGTAAAGCATAATGGGCTACTATGCATCGCATAGTAGCCCATTATGTGTCACTTACCTGACACAGGAGCCAGCGATATCACCGCTGTCCCCTGTAGTCCAGAGCATCCATCTTCTTCCTGGTATCGCTGCTCCGGCCACTCACAGCGCCGGAGCAGCGATGACGTCACTCCTGTGCATGCGCACGGGAGCCGCCACTAACGGCATATCGCTGTTAGCAGAGGCATGCTGTTAACGGCGATAGTGCGCCTTAGACAGCGGTGACTGTCTTTTAGTAAATATCTCCTAAACCGCATAGGTTTAGGAGATATTTCTTGGACCCACAGGTAAGCCTTAATCTAGGCTTACCTGTAGGTCAAAGTGGTTTGTAAGTGTATACAACCACTTTAATGCCTCTTAAAAGCTGCAGGTGCTTCAAGCGAGCTTCAAGCGGGCTTTGCCATAAACTTCTATGGAGGCTTTGAAGACGTTTAGAAGCACTGCTAAAGCAACATGGGGTATAATTTTTTAAGCGAATCTGCAGAAAAGCAAAGCAATAGCAGGGGTAAACAGGACTGTAAGCTAACCATTTTATTTAGTGACAGGGGCTTTGACTGGCATTCAGAGCCTAACAAAGCCTGTCTGAAGCCATGTTTTGAAGCAAGTGCAAAATAGCCGTTAGGGCTCATTTACACTTGCTTCGACTTCAACACACAATAAAGCGCCTACCATATCAACATGCATTTTTGTGGTGTTTTTAATGCTTCTGCGATGCTTCAGTGGTGCTTTGATGATGCTTCAATGGTGCTGTTTTGAAGCTTTAATGAAGCTTGGCAGATGCCCTGTGTGTGTGTGTGTGTGTGTGTGTTGATATCTCATACCTGCAATTAAAGCCTCTCAAAAGCTGTAGGTGATTCAAGCGAGCTTTGTCATATACTTCTATAGAGGCTTTGAAGACACTTTGAAGCACCACTAAAGCGACATGGGGTATAATTTTTGAAACAAAGCGTCAAAAGAGTCAAGAATGCGATTGTATATATAATATCCCACACAGCATGGCCTCACCCTCCTCTTATCTGATTATTCTATCAGCAATTATCATCATCAAAACTCCAAGGCTCCACCATAGTACAAAGAAAGGACCAAATACAGCACATAGTGAGAAAATGCAAATTCATTTTTTTTATTAAAATGTACCAAGATACTCACAGCAACAAACATATAAGCACTTGTTATTCAGGTACGAGGCTTAGGCAGGCTGCTTCCGTGTATCAGAGTGCATGATGATGTCAACAGCACTGGCTCCGCTCTACGTGTTTTGTCACAACTGATGTCGTCTGAAGGCGTGGAAATTGTATATTCATCTGTATGGACTCACTGATATGATTTTGGTGTTGCTTTATCTGGTTTTATTAGCGCTGCACTTTTTTAAAGTGTTAGATTCTTTGAGGAGCGAAGGTTTTCGTGAGAAATGTGCAATTGGATAGGTGGAACAAGGTACCTGGGGTAAATTGTGGGTAGGGGGTCTGGTAAAGCCACAATTGAATAAGATAGAAGCCATACAGAACCCATTCATAGTTGGGTACTAACAATGGTTTGTCTCCAACTTTGCAACCAAGTTTTAAGTTTTAAGCCAGGTACACATTAACAGTTTTTTTTCGTACAACCCAGCAGGCTATATTGTATCCCATACACTAGGTGGAAAAGAAAAATAAATACCGCGCTAAACCTAAATCTACACTAGTAAGACTAAAAATTGCTGCAGCTCAGTTTTACAAGATACACGTAAACACATAAGATAACACATAAGATAACAAAAGAAAAAAGATGCGCACATACATAAATACTATAAATAAATTAAATATATACACCTATGAGTGATTAATTAATTGATTGCAATAAAAGTGAGAAAAATTGATCTACCCCTCTAATAAATCAAACATAACATAATTTATAAAAAGAATTATAAATAACAAGTGTTAATAATGAAATTTGAATAATCCCAGTGAAGTGATAAAAAAGTCCAATAAATGAAAAATAGTCCAGTGAGAACTATGCTATGGCGAGTCTTCTTTCCATTTCCCTGGGATCCCAAGTACTGCCTTTCTGTTTCACGTGCTGCTGTTGACTGTCCTGGTCTGTTTTATTCAATAAGGGAGCCTACTGTGATCATGGTCTGAGGAGGTGCTGTGGAGATTGACTATGGGCATGAAATTGCTTGCCTTTTGGTAAGCGCATATTTTGTGTTGTGGTAGTCACGATCCTTGGTGTTTTATGGTTGACAGAAGATTGAACACTTTTTTATTTATTATTTTTTATTTTTACACTCATTATTACCACAATTTTTTTATTATTATCACTAATATACATATTTTTAAATTTTATTGTTATTTTTATTTTTACTATTAACTTATTATTTTCTATTTTTTCATGAATTCTTATGAATTTTTACTTTTTATCAATTTAGGTATTTATTAAGTTCTAACTGGACTATTTTTCATTTATTGGACTTTTTATATCACTTCACTGGGATTTTTTTCGAATTTCATTATTAACAATTGTTATTTATAATTCTCTTTATAAATTATGTTATGTTTGATTTATTAAAGGGGTAGATCAATTTTTCTCACTATTATTGCAATCAATTAATTAATCACTCATAGGTGTTTATATTTAATTTATTTATAGTATTTATGTATGTGCGCTGCTTTTTCCTTTTGTTATCCCATACACTATATTACATAGTTACATAGTTAGTATCCCATTATTGTATCCCCTATAATAGGTCTAATGCCTCTTTGTTCCAGCAATAAAAGCCAGGATGTATGACTATAGATATACAGTATATATGGTGATTTAAGTTTTCAAAGAAACGTGGAAAAGTGGCTCATTATAAATTAATGTGGATGAGTGGTTAACTATTTTTGTTAAGATGTGGCAGGTCGCTGGGAAAGTTGGTATCTTCTACCCTAATTAGGCAATATAATAATGCGACCTAACACAACCTAATTGTAGCAGTGGCAAGCCTCCATCCCTGATATGTATTAAACAACAGAAAGAAGAAAGACATGGGACTTTGTGTGAGGCAGGTCACTGTTACCTTATTCAAATCATTTATAAAATTATTTATTAATAACAAATCACATTATAGTGTCAATCTGTAAATACAGGACACAATGTACTACGATACACTTGTATGAATATATTGTTGTTATACAGAGTAAGGTAAAACATATGAAAGTGGTTGTAAACCCTTACAAACCACTTTGACCTACAGGTAAGCCTAGATTAAGGCTTACCTGTAGGTCCAAGAAATATCTCCTGAGCCTACACGGTTTAGGAGATATTTGGCAAAACACAGGTACCACTGTCTACGGGGCTTGTGCCGTAGACAGCGGCGCGCAGGCCCACTGAGCTCGCCGCTGCCAACGACTATATGCCGTGAGTGGCGGCTCCCGTGCGCATGCACGGGAGTGACATCATCGCGGCTTCGTCGAATGACAGCAGCGGAGCAGCGAGACCCACCGAGAAGATGGATGCTCCAGACTACAGGGGACAGCGGTGACTTCGCTGGCTCCTGTGTCAGGTAAATGACACATAATGGGCTACTATGCGATGCATAGTAGTCAATTATGCTTTACCTTTGCAGGGAATCAAAGAGGAAGTAAACCCATCAGGGTTTACTTCCTCTTTCATTTAGCTTTAGCTTCACTTGAAGCACCATTGAAGCATCAAAAACACATCAAAAAAGCATGTTGAAGCAGGAGGCACTTCACTTGTGATGAAGTTGAAGCAAGTGTAAATGAGCCCAAATGCTCAAAAAAATTTCATGATAATGAAATGGTATGGTGAAAATAACAGTCTGGCGACAGGGTCTCTTTAGGGCCCTTAATACTGTGGCATGCTCCCTTTATCTTTAGGTAAAATCAAGACAAAAATGGAGACAAGTTATGTTAAAGAAGAATCAGCTACAATGCTTGTTTGAAAGAGCCATGATATGGAACAGAGCCTAAAAATTTGTAAGGCTATTATTAGAGCATGTAACCAAAACAGCTCGTCTCTATGAACAATGCAGTAATTCAGGTAAGCAGCAGAGCTCGTGTTTAACAGATATCCATACTAGGGCTGGATAGTGCTGGGAGACAGTCAGCTTTTTTTCTTCGCTAGTTATAAAAACTCATCTTCTGGTTTCAAAAAGTCAATATAAACTCACCGACCACTTTATTAGGTACACCGGTTCAATTGCTTGGTGACATTGCTAACCAGCCAATCGCATGGCAGCAACTCAATACATTTAGGCATCTAGACGTGGTAAAGATAACTTGTTCAGACCAAGCATCAGAATGGGGAAGAAAGGGGATTTAGGTGACTTTAAACGTGGCATGGTTGTTGGTTGTTGGTCAGAGTATTTCAAAAACTGCTGATCTACTAGGATTTTCACGCACAACCAGTGGCGTCACTATGGGGGTGCAAGGGGGGGGCGGACCGCACCCGGGTGACACCCTCCAGAGGGGTTACACCAACAAGGAAGCAGATGTAATGGGTGCTGTTGTGCCCCTCCCCAGAAGTAAAGTGGTGACAGTGGGCGGCTGCTCAGCTGAAGAGAACTCACAGTAGAGGCGATGTGATAGGGAGAGGCGAGCTGCAGGGCGGGCTGTCAGAATGCTTCCCCTGCTCGCCCCCCCCCCTATTTTTACATCAGCAGCACGGGAGAAGAGAGAGCTTCCTACCCGCTCTTCTTCCTTCCCCATTGGCCACAGTGGAGGGCCAACCAGAAGGAAGAAGGGGAGCATCATGGGACATGTAGTCCCGGAAGATGTTCTCCACAGGGAGCAGGCTACAGCCCCAGCATGCACTCTGCTGGGGGAAGAGAGAGCAGCAAGCTGAGGAAGTATGTGCTACACTGTAGCAGCTAAAGGAGAAAGGAAAAAGAAAGAGAGGACTGTACTGGGGGAAGCCAAGATAGAGAACCACGCTACCCAGCACCACCAGGGAGAGAACAATACTGCCCAGCACCACCAATAAGAGAACCACACTGCCCAGCACCACCAGAAAGAGAACCACACTGCCCAGAACCACCAGAAAGAGAACCACACTGCCCAGCACCACCAGGGAGCGAACCACACTGTCCAGCACCACCAATAAGAGAACCACACTGCCCCGCACCACCAGAAAGAGAACCACGCTGCCCAGCACCACCAGAGAGTGAACCACACTGCCCAGCACCACCAAAAAGAGAACCACACTGCCCAGCACAACCAGAGAGACAGTGCCAAACTGCTCGGCACCACGAGAAAGAGAACCACAGTGCCCTGCACCACCAGAAAGAGAACCACACTGCCCAGTGCCAACAAAAAGAGATCCATGCTGCCCAGCACCACCAGAAACAACCACACTGCCCATCACCACCAGAGAGAATTCCACACAGCCCAGCGCCACCAGAGAGAGCGCCACACTGCCCAGCACCACCAGAGAGAGCGGCACACTGTCCAATGCCACCAGAAAGAGCGCCACACTGCCCAGCGCCACCAGAAAAACAACCACACTGCCCAGCACCACCAGAAAGAGCGATACACTGCCCAGCACTACCAGAAAAAGAACCACGCTGCCCAGCAGCACCAGAAAGAGAACCACACTGCCCAGCACCACCAGAAAGAGAACCACACTGCCCAGCACCACCATAAAGAGAACCACACTGCCCAGCTCCACAAGAGAGAGCACCACACTGCCCAGCGCCACTAGAAGGAGAACCACACTGCCCAACACCACCAGAAAGAGAAACACGCTGCCCATCACCACCAGAAAGAGAACCACACTGCCCAGCACCACCAGAAAGAGAACCACACTGCCCAGCTCCACCAGAAAGTGAACCGCACTGCCCAGCATCACCAGAAAGAGTGGCACACTGCCCAGCACCACCAGAAAGAGAACCACGCTGCCCAGCACCACCAGAAAGAGAACCACACTGCCCAGCGCCACCAGAAAGAGAACCACTCAAGATATCCTAGTCCCCAGACTGTGTAAACTTTTCTCAACCATTTTTACACAGCGCTGCCTACCCCCATCCATGAAAGAAGCACTTATTGTATTAATCCCCAAACCCAACAAAGACCCTCATTACTGTGAATCCTGTGAATACGGACCTAAAAATGTTATCTAAAATTTTAGCCACTCGATTAAATTCTGTAATTAACACCCTAATTAACCCGGATCAGACCGGATTTATCCCCGGAAGATCTACGTATAGTAACGTTCGCAGATTATATACCAATCTACAGGCCCCTAATCCACTAACAGTCCCTAGAGCGATAGTGTCCCTGGACGCCCATAAGGCGTTTGATTCAGTGGAATGGCCTTATCTCCTTTACATTATTATTATTGCAATTGCTATTATTACCTGGATTAGAATATTGTATGACCAACCTATAGCACGCCTTTGGCATAACGGTACCATTTCTAAACCCTTTAGAATTCTTAGAGGCACCCGGCAGGGTTGTCCCCTGTCACCCCTTCTATATGCGTTGGCAGTGGAGCCTCTGGCAAGGTTGTTAAGAGGTTCCGCGGAGCTACAGGGCATGTGGATAGGGTCGTTGGAAGAGCGTATATCACTATATGCCGATGATATGCTGCTTTATTTGTCGACTCCAAAATGTACGATCCCCAGGCTGCTGCAGTTGATCACTGCTTTTGGCGCATATTCAGGGCTGAAAATTAATTGGACCAAATCCATTGTATTCCCAATAGACTCGGATTCTCCTGATCACTTACCACAAAACTGTCCATTGCAGATTGCCACAAAGTTTAAATATTTAAGGGTGTTGGTTCAGCTACCAATTACGAAGTATATCTCAGATAATCTTCTCCCTTGTATAGCTTCCCTTAAGGTTAAACTTAATAACTGGGTTAACTTACCCCTAACATTGATGGGGAGGGCCAATTTATTTAAAATGGTGTTTTTCCCCAAACCATTATATATCTTAGCAAACTGCCCTGTCTATGTGCCCAAAGTGATTTTTCAAGAGATTGACTCTTTAGTATCCACATTTCTGTGGTTTCCTAAAAACCCACGGATAGCAATGACTACTCTGCAATTACCCATAAATAAGGGGGGACTAGCGCTACCAAACCTGAGACTGTACTACTATGCCTCACAACTGGTATATGTACACTGGTGGCTGTTCCCACAATTGAATAATGCTGCGACTGCGGCAGAGGCGGCATTGCTTTCCTCCTATGAGGCTCTATCGAACGTCATATTTAGGGGGGGAGTTGCTGGGAGGAGCGGTACAGACATGATCAAGGTCTCTCTCAAAATTTTTAAACTGTGTCAGACACTGGTGCCTGAAACCCACCCTACGATCTCACCCAATCAGCCCATATGGAATAACCCGTCATTTCCACATTTTCGTGATTTACCTGATGCAGGCAGGTGGGCTGAGAAGGGCTTAAAATACGTTCACCAACTGTATGAGGAGGGGGGCTTTAAAACATTCCCAACGCTGCGACAGGAGCTGGGTATACCTGAGACCTGGAGATTTAGATATTTACAACTAAAACACGCATCTAACTCTCAGCTGGGACTCAGGGATGTCTTTTTTCAGAATTCTACATTAGAGGGAGCGCTAGCACGCCCAGAACATGTAAAACTTTTTTCCACTTATTACAAGGTACTGAATGAACCCAGGACTACTAGATTACAAATCCTGAAACAACACTGGACGAGGGATATACCTGAGCTTTCAGAGGATAACTGGGAGGAACTCCTGGATACGTATTTTGGCACTGCTATCTCCGCCAGAGATAGAATGATACAGATATGTATTTTTCACAGGATATATTACACTCCTCTGCGACTTTTTCGTATGCAGAAAATACCTACCCCAGTGTGTCATAAGTGTGGTAGAGGGGAAAGAAACTTGCTACATATGCTATGGGACTGTGAGAAGATAAGACCGTTTTGGTCTCAGGTGACCCACTTTATTGAGGTCACTTTTGACCTGCCCAATATATGTAGTTCTAAATGGTGTCTCCTCTCGGTCTTTGAGGAAGTAGAACTTAGTAGTTACCGCAAACAGTTTTTGTGCTTTCTACTATACTATGCTAGGAAGACTATACTCTTACAATGGACACAAACCGCAATGATCTCCTTAAACAGATGGAAAGCCTTGCTTAATCAAGATTTACCGGTATACAAAATAACCTATGAGACAAGGGGAAGGGCAGGGAAGTTTCTTAAAATATGGGGAGATTGGGTGGAAAAGGTAGAAACGTGTGGAACTTCTGAATTGTGAACCTAACATTATATGAGAGTAATACCGTGGAGGCTCTCTTGAGCCCAGGGGAATGGGTCTGCGCTTAGCACTTTTTGCCACCTGATTATCCAAAATATGCGTGCAACAGTTTGTTTGTTTGTTTGTTTATTGTTGTTTGGGATTAGGGGGAGGGTGGGGGAGAGAAAAAGTACACACTTACTGAATAAATAAAGTACAGGGAAACTAAGAATGTAAGAATTGATAACTTGAATGATATCCTGTTTGTACTATACCCTGATGTAAAATCTCTGTTATACCATACCTGTCTGTAACAATTACTAATAATAAAAAGAAGTTTAAAAAAAAAAAAAAAGAAAGAGAACCACACTGCCCAGCTCCACCAGAAAGTGAACCGCACTGCCCAGCATCACCAGAAAGAGCGGCACACTGCCCAGCTCCACCAGAAAGTGAACCGCACTGCCCAGCATCACCAGAAAGAGCGGCACACTGCCCAGCACCACCAGAAAGAGAACCACACTGCCCAGCACCACCAGAAAGAGAACCACACTGCCCAGCACCACCAGAAAAGAACCACACTACCCAGCGCCACCAGAAAGAGAACCACACTGCCCAGCTCCACCAGAAAGTGAACCACACTGCCCAGCATCACCAGAAAGAGCGGCACACTGCCCAGCACCACCAGAAAGAGAACCACACTGCCCAGCTACACCATAGAGAGTGCCACACTGCCCAGCACCACCAGAAAGAGAACCACACTGCCCAGCACCACCATAAAGAGAACCACACTGCCCAGCTCCACCAGAGAGAGCACCACACTGCCCAGCACCACCAGAAAGAGAACCACACTGCCCAGCGCCACCATAAAGAGAACCACACTGCCCAGCTCCACCAGAGAGAGCGCCACACTGCCCAGAGCCACCAGAGAGAGCGCCACACTGCCCAGAGCCACCAGAAAGAGCGCCACACTGCCCAGGGCCACCAGAAAAAGGACCTTGCTGCCTCATGATAGAGGCTAGGGGAGGTGGTGGCACCCAATTTTCTGGTAAAACTATCTAATTCATTTACTGAGTATATATTGAAAAATGTTGCAAGATTATTTATTGTATGTTTTGCACTTTGTTTATTAATGCAGTTTCGCAAAACCTGAGGAAATGAGGTTTCTAACCCATAAAATGTGTTGAGTTTCTGCCACGGACATACCCCCATCTTAATATCTCAGTATATCAATAGCATGCGGGAAAATGGGAGATACCTTTTTGTATGAACTTGGAAAAAAATAGCAAAATGATGCTGGAGGATGTTGGCATTGATAGCAGACTGTAAAATATTTGGTGTATCTACAGTATTGTGGAATTTGTTGTGCAAAATTGTATTGGCCTGTAGTGGATTATGTTTTTGCATTTATAAGATTTAAAGTACAGTAATACCTCGGATTGCGAGTAATGTGGTTAACAAGCATTTTGTTTTATTTTTTCAAAATCCTGACATGGCTTGTGAGTGTTGTCTCACCAAGTGAGCAGGATTCAAGCCTCTGCAGAGGTGCGGGGGGCGCCGGTGACACTCGGAAACACTCGGAAATACTCAGAAACACTTGCTCTCCAAGTGTTTCCGAGTGCATCCGAGCGGCGCCAATCGGTTTCCGGGTGTTTCCGAGTGTCTCCGGCGCCCCCAGGTGGCCACATGCTGTACTTCATACAATAGAAGTCACTGTGGAATTAATTATTTCCATTGACTTCTATGGGGAAACTCGCTTTGATATACGAGTGCTTTGGATTACAAGCATTCTTCTGGAACAAATTATGCTCGTAATCTATTACCACTGTATAACTAAAGGAAAAACGTATTTTTAGTTTTGAGTAGAGTGGAGATGGGTTAGAAAACCTGTTTAGTTTTTATTGTTACCTCATCATTGATAGTGAGAGTAAAAGAAAACCCAACATTTTGGGTTGTCCACAGAACAGTAATAGAGGGGAAATATTCCAATGGGACAACTAGTTCTGGTGACCTGGGGGGGGGGGGGGGCCCAATGGATTTCTTTAATTTGCAGGGATTTTCTCCCACTTCCTGTTTTGGCTATGGGACAGGAAGTGACTGTAAACCGACACACAATGGGACACAGTTGGCACAAATGGGTTTTAACCCTCTCTTATTCAATCAAAAATTGAAAAAAAAATTTCTCTAAAGTTCTACTTTAATGATAATTTTTTTAGGTCTTTGTGAATAAAAGTTGTAGCGGCCATAACCCATTGCAGGGCGGATATGACTTAATGGGGTACCGATTACTTTCTCCTGGCCTGCTCTTCTGCGTCTAGGGGTTCCCAGGGTTGATACACAACGACTTGTACACTGACACAGATAAAGTCCTTTCAAAAGGTTTTATTTTGCAGTAGAACTCTCACAAAACACAGTCTCTTTGGGAACAGAGGACACGGGTGAAGAACTCAGGTACCTTGAACTACTGGTTTAACAAAGTCTCTACTTCCACCCAGAGAGTAGCTACTCGCAGCTGGGTACTTCGAGGCTGAACAGATCTCTAGCCAGAGATCATGGCAGTCAGCACGTTGACTCAAAACTTGAACAATCAACTGAAGATAAACAGGAACCCTTTTCCAACCGCACCTGGAACGTTTCCCACTTCCTTTGAGGTACTGGAAAAGTGTGGACTCGTCAATGTCCTTCCCAACTCAGTAACCAGGCACTTCTCAGGATGCCACTTGCCGGCCCTCCTCCGGAGAGTCCTCCCCGGTCACTTGCACGAGCTGTAGTGCCCCTCCAAACCGAGAGCACATCCGGACACCTTGAATCCTCCCTCAGTTACAGCGCCTCGGACCAGCCGGTTCCGAGACTTGGGAACAGACGGATCCCTACACCAGACCAGGTGGGTCTATCAGGGGCCACTGACAGGAACATGCTGTGGGATGTCAAACACCCCGTAACCGGGACCCCTCACGGGGCTACCCCGCTCCTGGAACCAGAACAGACCACACGGGTCTCTCGAACAACTCCGGAGCCCCGAACACGTGACCCTCACCTGCTTAAGTACCCCCTCCCAGACTCCTCAGCGGGCCCAGCACTCCCGCTGATTGGCTCAGAGAGGGCTGATACCAAAACATCCAACCAGACCTGGTTCTAGCCGGTCATGTGCACCTCACCGCTCACATTATCAGGCAGAACATTAATCATGGCCTGGAAAGAATGGTGTTAAGGCTTACCTACCCAATTAACCCTCAGTACTGTAAGGTCTTGAGGCAAAAACGAAATTTACAATGCGTGTGGCATTTGATCCCAAATTTCATCCGCTACAAAGTATAAAGCATTTTTTTTTCCATGAAAAGATTTTATATTATATTGAACTGTTCTTGTGAAACAAATATCATTCTATAGGATGTATTTCTAAATGGACCAAAGTACTTCTTCCACTATATTTTAATACACAGACGCCAACCTTGATTGGTTGGATGACATTTTAATTTACCATGGTATATATATTTTAAAGCTATATATAAATAAAAACTTATTTTCTAAGGGGTCCTAACTCCAGTCTTCCTTTTTTCACTTTAAATCTTTTCTTTATATTTAAATATTTTGATTGTGGAAATAGGTCCATAGAAGTCGTAAACCAGGGTTCATTTTTTAATGTAAAGCTTCTTACACACGATCAGATTTTGTCCAAAGGCGTGTGCCTGGATTTTGTCTTGCATACAAATGGCAAGGAATTGTCGGGCAACAAACACGTGACGTACTACATGTTTTTCTTTAGTGCCACTGTTTGGGCTCCTTCTGCTAATTTAATGTTAGTAGAAGTTTGGTGAGTGTTGGTTTGCGCTTTTCATTTTGCGCTTTTCATTTAGCGCTTTCAGTTTGCGTTTTTCATTTCGTGATTTTCAGTTACTTTCTGAACGGCTCTTCGTCAACCAGACATGTTGCAGAATCGGAGGAGATAACGTGTTATTTATTATTGGCCTTGGAGTTACTGCTTTGACCCCAGTCCAGTCCAGGAAGAGGAGGAGTTCTTGGACCAAAAATTGGCTGCTTTATTAATTAGTGACCAATTATGTCATATGCCCTTGCTGCGGGAGCTCCAGGAGAATGATCCAGATGTTTTTCTGAATTATCTCCTGATGACGGACCCCTGCTTTCACCACCTCTTGGCATTGTTGACCCCCTATATTAAGAAGCAAGACACATGCATGAGGCTTTTATTTTATTTTTTGGTTACATAGTTACATAATAGGTGAGGTCGAAAAAAGACTCAAGTTCATCAAGTCCAACCTATGTGTGTGATTATATGATAATGTCAGTATTACCTTGAGTATCCATGTATGTTGTGGTCCTTCAGGTGCTTATCTAATAGTTTCTTGAAACTATTGATGCTCCACGCTGAGACCACCGCCTGTGGAAGGGAATTCCACATCCTTGTCGCTCTTACACTAAAGCACCCTCTACGTAGTTTAAGGTTAAACCTTTTTTCTTCTAATTTTAATGAGTGTCTACGAGTCTTGTTAAACTCCCTTCTGCGAAAAAGTGTTATCCCTATTGTGGGGTCACCAGTACGGTATTTGTGAATTGAAATCATATCCACTCTCAAGCGTCTCTTCTCCAGAGAGAATAAGTTCAGTGCTTGTAGCCTTTCCTCATAACTAATATCCTCCAGACCTTTTATTAGCTTTGTTGTCCATTTCTAGTACATCCTTCCTAAGGACTGGAGCCCAGAACTGGACAGCATACTCCAGGTGCAGCCGGACCAGAATCTTGTAGAGCGGGAGAATTATTGTTTTATCTCCAGAGTTGATCACCTTTTTAATGCATGGCAATATACTGTTTGCTTTGTGTTCAAGTGCATCTTCCAATTACCTATTTTGCCTAAATATCAAGTTTTACAGAGACTGGCCAATCAGAATGCATAGTGCATGACCATCTTAAAGCTGGAGAGTTCCGCCGTTTTTTTTTTTTTTTAAAAGCCAGCAGCTACAAATACTGCAGCTGCTGACTTTTAAAATAAGGACACTTACCCGCCCAGCGCGCTCGCGATGTCGGCACCCGAAGCCGATCTCTCGATCGTCTCTCGGTTGCTGCCGCCGCCATCTTGGCTATGGGAATCAGGAAGTGGAGCCTTGCGGCTTCATTTCCCGGTTCCCTACTGCGCATGCGTGAGTCGCGCTGCGCAATAAGGATGGTCCCCACTGTCTCTGGGATCCGTGTGTTTCCCAGCAGACAGCGGGGGACCTGCGGAAAGGGGCGTAGATTCTGCGGAAAGGGGCGTAGATTCTGCAGATATCTATGCCGGAAGTGGGTGCAGATACCTGTACTGTACAGGTACCTGCACCCCCTCCCCCCTGAAAGGTGCAAATTGTGGCGCCGGAGGGGGGGAGTGTTCCAATGAGCGGAAACTCCACTTTAGGGTGGAGCTCCGCTTTAAGTGCCAAATTTGGAATTCAGATGCACCATGACCCACTTGTATTTTCCAAACGATATTTCCTGGGCAATATACAAGGCACATGAAAAAAACACCCTTTTTCAAGACTAAGCTAGAGTGATCAGGAATCTTCAAACTACGACTCTCCAGATGTTGCGGAACTACATATCCCTTGAGGCATTGTAAAATTCTGACATTCACAGACATGACTAGGCATGATGGGAATTGTAGTTCCTGAACAACTGGAGGGCCGTAGTTTGGAGACCCCTGTGCTAGACCATTATTATGCCTCCAGAATTGGGAGTGTGGCATCTACCCAACTTCTCTCTGCTGGTGGACACAAGAACCTGCATCTATCTATATATATCTACAGTATATATACGCACACACACCAGGGGCGGACTGACAACTCATGGGGCCCCCAGGCAGTAGGGGATCATGGGGCCCCCTTTGTCCCCCACCCAAACACAAGCCACACCCTCACAAAGCACCACGTATATATTGCACTGGTGCATCATATGCATTGGTGACAGAATTTCTCTACTGTATGTTCAAAATAAAGGTTTAAAGAGTTAGGAAAATAAAGAAAAAAAAAACTCACATTAACCACGTACATTTACTGCGGGGCTGCGTCTTCTGTGAGCAGAATCACATACAGGTACTTGATTCTGCACTTGCGGGTCTGCGCGCTGTTTGATTGGACACACCGAGAGCTAATCAGTGGGTCCGGCGGGCCCCGACGATTGTTTCCAACAAAGGCAGAACGGGGGTCTTCCGATGTAAACAAGTCCCCAGGGAGCCTCCCTCACTTACATCAGGGTCCTCAGAGAGCCCCCCTTTACATCAGGGTCCCCAGAGAGCCCCCCATACATCAGGCTCCCCAGAGAGCCCCTCCCCCATACAGCAGGGTCCCCAGAGAGCCCCTCCCCCCATACAGCAGGGTCCCCAGAGAGCCCCTCCCCCCATACAGCAGGGTCCCTAGAGAGCCTCCCTCCATACAGCAGGGTCCCCAGAGAGCCCCCTCCATACAGCAGGGTCCCCAGAGAGCCCCCCTCCATACAGCAGGGTCCCCAGTGAGCCCCCCTCCATACAGCAGGGTCCCCAGTGAGCCCCCCTCCATATAGCAGGGTCCCCAAAGAGCCCCCCCTCCATACATCAGGGTCCCCAAAGAGCCCCCTCCATACATCAGGGTCCCCAAAGAGCCCCCTCCATACATCAGGGTCCCCAGAGAGCCCCCTCCATACATCAGGGTCCCCAGAGAGCCCCCTCCATACATCAGGGTCCCCAGAGAGCCCCTCCCCCCATACATCAGGGTCCCCAGAGAGCCCCCCTCCATACAGCAGGGTCCCCAGAGAGTCCCCTCCATACAGCAGGGTCCCCAGAGAGCCCCCCTCCATACATCAGGGTCCCCAGAGAGCCCCCTCCATACATCAGGGTCCCCAGAGAGCCCCCTCCATACATCAGGGTCCCCAGAGAGCCCCCTCCATACATCAGGGTCCCCAGAGAGCCCCCTCCATACTTCAGGGTCCTCAGAGAGCCCCCTCCATACTTCAGGGTCCCCAGAGAGCCTCCCCCTTACATCAGGGTCCCCAGTGAGCCCCCTCCATACAGCAGGGTCCCCAGAGAGCCCCCTCCTTACTTCAGGGTCCCCAGAGAGCCTCCCCCTTACATCAGGGTCCCCAGAGAGCCCCCTCCATACAGCAGGGTCCCCAGAGAGCCCCCTCCATACAGCAGGGTCCCCAGAGAGCCCCCTCCATACATCAGGGTCCCCAGAGAGCCCCCCTCCATACATCAGGGTCCCCAGAGAGCCCCCTCCATACATCAGGGTCCCCAGAGAGCCCCCTCCATACTTCAGGGTCCCCAGAGAGCCCCCCTCCATACTTCAGGGTCCCCAGAGAGCCCCCCTCCATTCTTCAGGGTCCCCAGAGAGCCCCCCCCATACAGCAGGGTCCCCAGAGAGCCCCCTCATACATCAGGGTCCCCAGAGAGCCTCCTCCATGCATCAGGGTCCCCAGAGAGCCTCCTCCATGCATCATGGTCCCCAGAGAGCCTCCTCCATACATCAGGGTCCCCAGAGAGCCTCCTCCATACATCAGGGTCCCCAGAGAGCCTCCTCCATACATCAGGGTCCCCAGAGAGCCCCCTCCATATAGCAGGGTCCCCAGAGAGCCCCCTCCATACAGCAGGGTCCCCAGAGAGCCCCCTCCATACATCAGGGTCCCCAGAGAGCCCCCTCCATACAGCAGGGTCCCCAGAGAGCCCCCTCCATACATCAGGGTCCCCAGAGAGCCCCCTCCATACATCAGGGTCCCCAGAGAGCCCCCTCCATACAGCAGGGTCCCCAGAGAGCCCCCTCCATACATCAGGGTCCCCAGAGAGCCCCCATACATCAGGGTCCCCAGAGAGCCCCTCCATACTTCAGGGTCCCCAGAGAGCCCCCTCCATACTTCAGGGTCCCCAGAGAACCCCCCTCCATCAGGGTCCTCAGAGAGCCCCCCTCCATCAGGGTCCCCAGAGAGCCCCCTCCATACTTCAGGGTCCCCAGAGAGCCCCCTCCATACTTCAGGGTCCCCAGAGAGCCCCCCTCCATCAGGGTCCCCAGAGAGCCCCCTCCATACTTCAGGGTCCCCAGAGAGCCCCCCTCCATCAGGGTCCCCAGAGAGCCCCCATACATCAGGGTCCTCAGAGAGCCCCCTCCATATTTCAGGGTCCCCAGAGAGCCCCCTTCATACTTCAGGGTCCCCAGAGAGCACCCCTCCATCAGGGTCCCCAGAGAGCCCCCCTCCATCAGGGTCCCCAGAGAGCCCCCCATACATCAGGGTCCCCGGAGAGCCCCCCATACATCAGGGTCCTCAGAGAGCCCCCTCCATATTTCAGGGTCCCCAGAGAGCCCCCTCCATACTTCAGGGTCCCCAGAGAGCCCCCCTCCATCACGGTCCTCAGAGAGCCCCCCTCCATCAGGGTCCCCAGAGAGCCCCCCTCCATCAGGGTCCCCAGAGAGCCCCCTCAATACTTCAGGGTCCCCAGAGAGCCCCCCTCCATCAGGGTCCCCAGAGAGCCCCCTCCATACTTCAGGGTCCCCAGAGAGCCCCCCTCCATCAGGGTCCCCAGAGAGCCCCCCATACATCAGGGTCCCCAGAGAGCCCCCTCCATACTTCAGGGTCCCCAGAGAGCCCCCCTCCATCAGGGTCCCCAGAGAGCCCCCTCCATACTTCAGGGTCCCCAGAGAGCCCCCCTCCATCAGGGTCCCCAGAGAGCCCCCCTCCATACTGCAGGGTCCCCAGAGAGCCCCCCTCCATCAGGGTCCCCAGAGAGCCCCCCATACATCAGGGTCCTCAGAGAGCCCCCTCCATACTTCAGGGTCCCCAGAGAGCCCCCTCCATACTTCAGGGTCCCCAGAGAGCCCCCCTCCATCAGGGTCCCCAGAGAGCCCCCCTCCATCAGGGTCCCCAGAGAGCCCCCTCCATACTGCAGGGTCCCCAGAGAGCCCCCCTCCATCAGGGTCCCCAGAGAGCCCCCCATACATCAGGGTCCTCAGAGATCCCCCTCCATATTTCAGGGTCCCCAGAGAGCACCCTCCATATGTCAGGGTCCCCAGAGAGCCCCCCTCCATCAGGGTTCCCAGAGAGCCCCCCTCCATCAGGGTTCCCAGAGAGCTCCCCCTCCATCAGGGTCCCCAGAGAGCCCCCCTCCATCAGGGTCCTCAGAGAGCCCCCTCCATATTTCAGGGTCCCCAGAGAGCCCCCTCCATATGTCAGGGTCCCCAGACTTAAACCCCCCCCCCCCCCAGGTTCCCCTGTACCTGGCTGTGCACATCCAACCCCCAGCACGGGGAGGTGGGAGGGGCGATCGGCAGCTCTATGGTGCCTGTGGACCGCGGGATCTCCCTGGGGTTTGCATTTCTCCTTCACAGTGTATAGAGTGGAGAGGGGAGGAGCCTCTGACCCGGGCAGAAGTTGGCAACAGTATACAAGCCGAGCAACTCACTGAAGAGTGAAACTTATAGCTGCCCGGGTCAGATGCCCCTCCCCTCTCCACTCTATACACTGTAATGGAGAAATACAAGCCCGAGGGAGATGCCGCTGTAACGACATATTCGATCGCCGCCTCCCATCTCCCGGGCCCCTACTGAACTGAAAGCTAGAGGTGCAGGGGAGATGCTGTGTCTTCGCCGCCCCCCCCCCCCCCGCAGCGGCAGAACGGCTCCACCGCAGCACTGCCAGCAGCATAGGAGCTTCTCACGGGCCCCCTACTGGCCGCGGGCCCTCGGACGGCGTCCGAATGCCCGAATGGTCAGTCCGCCCCTGGCACACACTGAAGCAGGAAGCGATATATATTGCCCCGGAAGTGAATCTATACACAGTAAGTAGGTGTGTGTTTTGAGGCCAAATCATTTAGACATACACACACGACCCACAGAAACACCACCCCATGTAAAAATAACTAAAAAACTGTCTTAAATTGCAAATAAGGATCATCTCTTCCTCAGAGAGAAACAGTGAGTGGGGAGTGGTGGTTGGAAGAAATTAGCAGCAACTTTCTGTAGGGGCGTGATGTTATTCCTGTGTGTTGGCCATCGCTTCCGGGTACCAGATATGCACCATGGGTACATACCTCAGTGGACACAGCAGTTGTGCATCTCACATACACAGAGGTCGCGCATCTAGATGCATTTGCGTCTATCTGCAGGAACCCATTTTTTTTATGGAAATTACTAGTAAAGCAGGTGCAGATTTCCAGGACTGGACTAACAAATCTTTATAGTGAAAGGCAACTGGTGTTTTCTATTAAACAATGTCTAAATGGTCCATTGACATGCATCACAGTTGAACTTAGGAATGTGTCTTTGCAAAGTTAAACTAAATGAAATCCTTTCTTATTTTTGCTTGGGGATAGAGTGCAGAGGGATTAGAAGTCGTATCACGGTCACACAATGTTGTCGGAAATTCCGAACATCAAGAACGCAGTGACGTAGGACGAGCCGAGAAATTTGAAGTTCAATAGCCAGTGCAGCTCTTCTGCTTGATTCCGAGCATGCATAGAACTTAGTGCATCAGAATTGTGTATACGGGATCGGAATTTCCGACAACGGATTTTGTTGTCTGTGAATTTGAGATCCAGATCTCAAATTTCTTGTGTCAAAAATTCCAATGGGAAATGTCCGATGGAGCCTACACACGGTCAGAATTTCTGACGAAATGCTCCCATCGAACATTTTCCGTTGGAAAATCCGACTGTGTGTACGCGGCTTTACGCTCACTTGGTTTACCTAAAATGCCCACAATTAGAATAGGATTGTCTTGTTGAGATAGATTTTAGCTCAGTGCTCTAAATCAGTGGTTCTCAACCCTGTCCCCAAGTACCCCTCCAGTCCATGTTTGCTGGTTTTCCTTCATCTTGCACAGGTGCTTTAAATCACAGTCAATGGCTTGGTGTCTTGGACAGCTATTTTAGCTAAGATAAATTCCAAAAACATGTCCTGTCAAGAGTACTTGAGGACTGAAGCTGAGAACCACTGTGCTAAAATGTAAAATGGAATACTTACCCCTCTGTAATTTTCGTTTCCTGGAGCCCCACCATGCCAGCATACGCACAATCCATGTATATGCTACCATGAAGGCACCAGGAAAAGTAGCTTTTAGACAAATCACACCATTTGTTTTGCCATGCCAATCAGCCTAGTTAAGCTACTGCTGACAAATCTATTGCATGAAACTAACAAACCCCTAGCCAAACACAGCAAGCCAGGCCATGAAAGGGGGGTGGATGCTTGGGGCCAGGATGGGCTCGGTCACCCCAAAAGTCAAGCACCTTGTTCTGATATTCAGGGGGACAAGAACCTCTTCCAAGCAACCCTAGGCTGGGGTTGTGGGGGTGTCAGGGACCATGAAACAGACAGAGACAGAAGTACGATCAAATCACACTTGTTTATTAATAAAAATAAAAAGGTAAATAGAAAAAGCGTTGTCAAGCATAGCCAGAGTCCTGTAGCCAGATCGGGTAGTCAGCCAGTCCAAAGTTCATTAACCAGATCGGGTAATCAGCCAGGCCGGAAGTCAGGGATCCAAGGAGAGCAACCGCAAGCAGGATAAGTAGCCAGGTGGGATGTCAGCAAGCCAGTCTTGAAACAAACAGCAGGAGATGGTTCCTTGTGATGTGACCAACATGAAGGCAAATGAAAAAGTGAGCAGGAAGGCTTTAAATAGGCAGGTCAGACGAGCATCATCGGGAACAGCTGGTAACTGTGGAAAGAGAAGAGAGCTGGCAATTAGCCGACAGCTGAGCGGCCAGCCCAGAGGAGGAAGGGCTAAGCCAGCCCTGACAGGGGGCTTCAGACAGGGGGCTTTACGGAATGTGTTAAGCCCCTTTAAACTAGTGGGTACAAGGTGCTTTGTGGTTGGTATTGGGCTGAGCCCAACAAACCCCAAAGGCAGCCAGATATGTTGAGTGCATGTGGCCTTGTATGGTTCAGGAGGCGGTTGGGCATTCACTCTTCTCACCCCTTTCCTAGCTGGCCCTGTTGTATGCTCTGAAAAAAAGAAATGTGGTTTGGATTGGTGTGGCCAGCTCACAGCCTTTTGCGTATGGAGTGGAGTGTGGAGTTCCCCTTTAAAAGAAAAAGTTAGCCCATGGAAATCCAAGGGGTTAGAGGGGGAAGACAAGAGCATTGGAGAATGGAGTATGGAGTATGGAGTTCCCCTTTAAAAGCAAAAGCTAGCCCAAGGAAATCATATGCATTAGAGGGGGAAGGTTAAATACCCTTTTAGGAGGAGTTAGAGGAGCGAGAGTCTTTTTCCTCACATCACCCCATAATATTTGCACCTCCATCGTCTGTCAATATTGATTTGGAGATGCCGTGCAGATTGCATTCTCCCGTGTGCCGAGATCATTATAGTAAATAGGGAATTTGCGCTCTGTTGCGCCTCGCCGTGGGCCTCTACTGATGGCGCACGTTTTTCGTAAATCACCCCCATAGGTCTTCTTAAAGTGGAACTTCACTCTCAATCAACATTGATGATTTTTAATCCTTATGCTGCTCGTATTAACAAATGGATAGGAAAGCATATAATATCTTCTTGTTTGAAACTTTTTTTGTAAATTTCTTCAGTTACTTCCTCCTTTCCAGGCCAAGGCAAAAGATGTCATAAAATACTTGTTTAGACCTATTCTCTGTATCCGTTGTTGCTCTGCTGACCTCCTGTGGCTTCTTTGCAGCCACGTCCTGTCTAGATGCATGCACATCAGAGATGGTTGCATGGCAATTCTCTGCGCAGGTTTCCTGAAGGTGACACGCCCACTCAAAGGGAAAACTCTTTGAAAACGTCACAAGTCATGTGACAAAATGCCTCAGTTGCGGAGTCACATGACGTCATTTTCATTGTGTACTGGATTGGAAGTGCACTAATTTTGCGAGTTTCAAGATATTTTAATAAAGGGATGGTTTATTAAAATGACTACACTATGAGAGGCTGTGTATACTTTTTTAGAGTGACTGCTGTGGGAGAGTGCTGACTGGAGGAGGAAGAATGGTGATCCTACCAGGTTGATGAATCTGGAGATACAATCGGATTATATACCTACCCTGGCCAGCCCTGTCCAGGGCCTCCATGTGCTGGCTACACCTGTACTGGTGTGTGGGGTGATTGTCTCACCTGTCCCAACTGCACTTGGCCTCCTCTTATCTTGGCTTATAACTGGGCCCTGACTCGCCCATGACATCACTACAGGAGGGCTCTAAATAAAAGGGGCCTAGCACCTGATGACACTGTCTGCTGTAACCAGACACTCTTCTGGCACAGAGCCACCCAGTGCCAGACTAGCTGGCTCCACTTGCCTACGCTCCTGCCTGGGTCTCCCGCATCTGTCAGCCCTATTAGCTGCTGTAAATAGTGCCTTACAGGCTTTTGAAATTTGAATTAAATGATGTACCTCTTGCCGTATTTTTTTAGGTTTAAATATATTTAATGCCCAACCGCTTAAGGATCGCCCCACGTACATTTACTGCGGCAAAATCACATACCTGCTTCCGGATCCATTCCTGCTTCCAAATCTGGGGCACGCGCCACCAGAGACCCCCTCCCGCTGTGATTGGACACCGTAGAAGCCAATCAGTGAGTCTGGCGGATGCTCTTTCATAGAGAGGCATAACAGAAGTCTGCCTATGTAAACAAGGCAGATCGCCGTTCTGCTAGTAAGAAAGACAGAGATCTTGTGTTTCTGCTAAGCAGGAGCATGGATCTCTGTCTTCTTACTGTTAAACCATCCCCCACACAATTAAAAAGCACTTCAAAGGAAAAAATGTAACCCTTTGGTCGCCCCTGATGTTAACCCCTTCCCTGCCAGTGTCATTAGTACAGTGACAGTGCAATTTTTTAGCACTAATCACTGTATTGGTGTCACCGGTCCCCAAAAAAGTGTCAAAAGTGTCCAGTGTGTCCGCCACAATGTCGCAGTCCCCACAAAAAAAATCACTGATGGCCGTCATTACTAGTAAAAATTAAATAAATAAAAAAAAATCCATAAACCTATCCTATACAATAGTTTGTAGATGCTATAACTTTTGCGCAAACCAATCAATATACGCTTATTGGGATTCTTTTTACCAAAAACATGTAGAAGAATACATATTGGCCTAAACTGATGAAGAATTTAGATTTTTTTATATTTTTTTATTGGATATGTTTAGCAGAAAGTATAAAATGTTATGTTTTTTCAAAATTGTCGGTCTTTTTTTCTGTTTATAGCGCAAAAAATAAGAACTGCAGAGGTGATCATTAACCACCAAAAGAAAGCTCTATTTGTGGGGGAAAATAGGACATATGTTTTATTTGGGTGCAGCATCGCACGGCCGCGCAATTGGCAGCTTAAGGAACGCAATGCCGTATCACAAAAAACAAATGGCCTGGTCACGGAGGAGGTAAAATCTTCCGGGGCTGACGTAGTTAAACAAATTATTTAATAAAAATCGCCCCTTTCAATCTCTATAACCTGCTGATTGCACTTTTATTTATTTTATGTTTTCTTCCTAGAATCCCCGGCGACCTTGCAGTTAATCATTCAACTTTGTTGAAGGTAAGTGAAATAGAACTGCCACATTTTTCATAAATTAAGTAGTAAATTAAGAATGACTAGAGGAGAAAGACTATTTGAAAAGAGATATATTCAAGTGTTTTATTGATGCCAGACATCTTTCCACACCATGTCGAAATCTCTTATATAATTAGGAGCTATGGATGAGCAAACGGAGCAAATAATGGTAATTAATCAATTTACAGTTGGGTAAACAGAGATTATTGGAGGCTAATTGCTTGCCTTTCAGCTGAATGAACACGAAGGGCTGGATGCCCGGTACTCGCCTGAGGTCATGGGGATGCCTGCGGGAGCTTTAAGGTTTGTGCCTGGTAGGACTTCACATCCATTGTCATCCTGCGGCCTGCTGCATGTAATGCGCCAGCAAGCTGGAACACTTCGTAACTGACAAGAACATCACACATGCAGGGGAAACCTTGAGCTAATCCGGTTCATTGACTGCGTACTGTTATACAATATGTTTAGGAAGACTGATGTGTACAGCTGAATGAAGCCTGCTGAAACCGGGAGGTCTACGAGGTCCTTTAGTTAAAGCGGGAGTAAACCCGCTGACATTTTTTTTTTTTTTTTAGACCTGCAAGGGAAAAGGCATAATGAGCTAGTATGCACCGCATACTAGCTCATTATGAAATACTTACCTTAGGGTGATCTATGCTGTTTTGATATCAGTTCACACTCATTTTAGATTGTGCTCCTTTCTTTGATTAGTTTATATTTTTACATCTTTATTTATTTATTTATGTCAGGTACTAATATAGCGCTGTCAATTTACACAGCGCTTTACATATACATTGTATATTCACATCAGTCCCTACCTTCAAGGAGCTTACAATCTAAGGTCCCTAACTCACATTCATACATACTAGGGACAATTTAGACAGGATCCAATTAACCTAACAGCATGTCTTTGGAGTGTGGGAGGAAGCCGGAGTACCCGGAGGAAACCCACGCAGGCACAGGGAGAACATGCAAACTCCAAGCAGGTAGTGTTATGGTTGGGATTCAAACCAGCAACCCTTCTTACTGCTAGGTCAGAGTGCTACCCACTACACCACTGTGCCGCCCCATAGCACCATTTGGTGTATTTATTGTTTTTTATTGTTCCACAGAATGGAGCCCCTTTGTTACATTGTTCCAGACATTCTGGGTTACATCCATACTCATGTTCCCTGTGTTGGACCCTCCTACCACAGCTTCCGGAACAGGCATTCCTTTCAGCCCTAGCCCCCCAGACGGAGTGTTTGTTTCACACTAAGCAGATATGTGAGTTTTACAGGGATGACCACCTTATCCTCCCTGTATGTATGTCCATTTCTTGTCCATGAATGGTTGATGTTGATATATTTACCTCTTTTTATAGATGTATCATGCATCCGCTCCTGATGATTGGATAGATCCCATGAAACGCGCCGGGCCTAACCTAGATGCAATGTATACATACCCACATGGTCTTTGGATTCAGGCAATGCCGTGGATTATAACTGTCATATTACAATGATCTTTATTATTGAGGACAATACTATTGTATATTGTATATTCTATTCATATTTTTTAACATGTAAATGTTTTTGGATACATGATTTGTTATATTATGTGCCATTATTGCATGTATTGTCTGCCATGTACCTACTCAATCATGGAAAACAAATAAATACTTGTTCATGTTTTACTTTGACTCCTTCGATTAGCTATAATATAGACACCTCATTTAAAGTCCCGACCCTTTTTCTCTATGTACTTGAATAGGGATGGAGATGCATATTACCGTGCATCTCATTTAAAGTCCCAAATGCCCCCTCTATTACCTCAGAACAAGGCCCTGACATCTCGCCCGATCCACGCCGAGGTTGCTAACATGTTCCCTCGGCGTGTCTTCCGGGTATCACGGCTCCAGCGATGTGAGTGGCCAGAGCCGCGATATCATCACTCCCACCCATGGGGGGGGGAGATTTATTTCCGGCAAGGTCCGGCATCTGCCGGGCTTTCAGCCAAAAATCCCCTGTGCACATGCGCCGCTGTAGTCAGCGGCTCATTGCGAGGGGAATATCTCCTAAACCGTACAGGTTTAGGAGATATTTTTTTTTACCTACAAGTAAGCCTTATTATAGGCTTACCTGTAGGTAAAAGTAACAAAAAAAAAAAAAACACTATACAACCGATTTAATGCGGTGGTAAAGTTCTGCAATAAAAAAAAAAGGTTGGGATCCCTGGGTGGTTTAAAGTGGATGTAAAGGCTGAAGGTTTTTAACCTTCATGCAGTCTATGTATGCATACCTCCCAACTTTTTGAGATGGGAATGAGGGACGCCTATCAGCAAAATTATGCAGGCATAGGACACACCCCTTGCCACACACCCTTAAAAGGAGAATTGCACAAAAAAAAACAGATTGGTTAAACCCACAAGGGCTTTTTTTACCACTACTATTCCTTTATATTGGCTTTTGGAATTTACAAATGCAGCAATTTAGAAATCAAATTAAAGGTTTAGCGCTGGAAAACACTTTGAAAGATACAAAGTGCATTTTATATACAACTCTATAAATCAGAAACAACACGAGGGACAAATTAGAAGGAAAGAGGGACAGAAGGACATTGCTCCAAATCAGGGACAGTCCTTCGAAATCAGGGACAGTTGGGAGCTATGTGTATGAGGGTAAAAGACCTTCAGGATGCAGCTCCCCCTGCAGCCCCCCTAATACTTACCCGCACCCGAGTGCAATCCAGCAATGGGCATGAGAGCAGCTGCTCTCCAGGATCTCTGCCTCCTCATTGGCTGTCAATCACAGCCAATAAGCCAATACTGAGAGAGCGGGGGCAAGGCCGAACCCTATACTATGGGGGTTATTTACGAAAGGCAAATCCACTTTGCACTGCAAGTGCACTTGGAAGTGCAGTCGCTCTAAATCTAAGGGGTAGATCTGAAATGAGTGGAAGATCTGCTGATTTTATCATCCAATCATGTGCAAGCTAAAATGCAGTTTTTTTATTTTCCTTGCGTGTCCCCTTCGGATCTACAGCGACTTTACTTACAAGTGCACTTGAAGTGCAAAGTGGATTTTCCTTTAGTAAATAACACCTTATGTGTCTTATAGAGACTGAAGGGCAATGATGAGGTGGCGCTGATGAGGTTGAGGAGGCACTAATATGCAGCACTAATGGGCACTGATAAGCAGTACTAATAGGTGGCACTGATGGGCACTGATAGGTGGCACTTATGGGCAATGATAGGTGGCACTGATGGGCGGTAGAGCTACACAATTCTGGGAAAAATTAGAATCACGATTTTTTTGCTTAGAATAAAGATCACAATTCTCACGTGTAATATAATCTTTCACATTATACAAAAAAATTGGGCAACTTCACTGTTTGTTTTTGTTTTTTTATTATTCATTAAAGTTGAAAGACCGCTGTGCAAATACAGTGTGATATAAAATATTGCAACAACCACCATTTTATTCTATAGGGTCTCTGCTGAAAAAAATAAATTATATATATATATATATATATATATATATATATATATATAGATAGATAGATAGATATAGATATATATATATATATATATATATATATATATATATATATATATATATATATATATATATATATATATATATATATATATATATATATATATATAGATAGATATATATGTAATGTTTGGGGGTCCTAATCCATTTTCTAGCAAAAATTAATGATTTTAACATGAAACCATCAAATGTCAGAAAAAGGTTTAGTCTTTAAGTGGTTAAACTTCCCTCATTTACAGACCAAAGTTCATTCCTTTGATCTAAAGAACAAAACGTTACAATGTTTATAGTTAAAATTGAGAGCAAGTGGTGGGACTTTATATGAAGCACACAGCAGCACAAAAGGAAGTCAGGTGACTGGGAAAATACTGTTTATTCATGTTGTATAATCTAACATACAACTAAATGGGTATATAACCTCCAAAAGAATTTGATCATTTACAACATAAGTTACATAGTAGTCTGCAATCATTAAAACTGTTGTAGAACAAACAATGGATACATTTTTATAAACATAGATAAATTAAAAACAAAACTAAATATAAAAAAAATATATAAAAAAAAATGAGAAGAGAGGAAAAAAATTAAATAAAAATAAAATAAAAAATAATAAAAAATAAAAAGGAATAAGCATAATTCATATACTGAATGATTATAGACATGAATAAAACAGTAGAGAACGTAAATTGGTCCATGGTTGAACAGTAGTAAAATGTAAGGCTTGACGCATTTCGCGGCCTTATAGCCACTCATCAGAAGCATAAACCATGGAAAATATCTGAAAACAAAAAATAGTAATTCTAAATGGTCAAAAGGATAAGTGATTTTAGGCAAATAAAAGAAAAAAAGAAAACATTGTATATAGAGGTTTGTTACCAGGTTGCATATTGAACCCACTTCTGCATCTGCGCAGCGGCAGTGCAGCATCGAAAGTCGCCAAAAAATCGCAAGGTCTCATCTCCGGGCACTGAGGTCGCCAAAAGAGCGATAGCAACCAGCACAGACAATTTGTGGGCCATGTGTGTGTGAATGGACAACCCTGTGAAGGGAAAAAGCAGTGAGCCTGATGGAAAACCTAAGATGCAAGGTAAATGCATGAAAAAGAAAGGTGATTAATGTGGAATGTAAATAGATTAAAAAGGTGAAAATAATGAGTTAGGTGAGCAGTGAGTGATAAAAGGTGTAAAGGAAAAAGAGAAAAAAAAATAAAAATAAAGGTTTAGTCTTTAAGTGGTTAAACTTCCTTCATTTACAGACCAAAGTTCATTCCTTTGATCTAAAGAACAAAACGTTACAATTTTTATAGTTAGTTCAGCCGCTGAGGAATGTTGTGATACTTGGCAGACTGCCTGTTTTTTGTTTTTACAGCTGTTGGCTTGACTTCGGCTTCTCTGCATAGAAAAAATCAAGATCGCGAGAGGGAAAAAATTGTGATCTCAATTCTTAATGATTAATCGTGCAGCTTTAATGGGCATGCCCCTGATGGGAAGGCACTGATGGGCCCTGAAAGGCATCACTGATGGGCACAGATTGACATCACTGGGCACAAATTGGCATCACTGATGGGCACAGACTGGTCTCACTGATGAGTACAGATTAGCATCACAGATGGGCACAGACTGGCATCACTGATGGGCACTGCATTGTGATTACCTATACAGGTTGTACAGCACCAGGCTGTCTCCAGGGGCATACTCTTTCATCTCAGGACCCATATCTTTCTATTAAAGGCACTTTTTGCTAGCTGGGATATACTATATGCCGCTAGCCTCACTGAATTTCAATGGCATTTTCCTGTGTGGACCTTAGACATTCAAGTGCTATTTATCTATTATGAGATGCACACCTGCCCCTGTTGTAGCAACATTTATTTACTAGTAGCTTGTTGGAAATATTCCACATCTCTGGTAACCTTCTAACCACTGGATATTTGTACATGAGGCCTAGTCCACCTAAAGATAGTGAGAATCGCTCTTCCCTCCCCTCTTTTTTTTTTGCTATATCTCTGAACCTCGATCATCCTGAAGAAGCCTTACGGTGAAACGCGTAGACGTACAAGGGCTCACTGTACACATTGTAACATTTTTATATGCTTTTAAATTTTTTGAATACTGTAATCATACTATGTACGTTTTTCAGTTACTTCTTTATTGTTTTCTTGCCTTAAAAGTCCGACCTTTGGTTACTTTTTCTAGTACCCCTTTTTTTCTACCTATACAGGTCTCTGTGAGGAGATGCCCCTGATTGGCTCTCCTCTCCTCACAATCTGTCAGCGTGAGGTGAGGAGAGCCAATAAACGGCATCTCCTTGTTTACATGTGATCGGTTGGGATCGGACACAGCTGATCACATGGGTAAAGAGCCACGGGTCCTTGGGACAAAGCACGCCCGCAATCGCTGCTCTGTGCGTCTCCACGGGCACATGATTGCGGCGAGACTGGGCGCCGTCATGTGACGGCATCCCAGAATGAGAGGTACAGATAAAAGATGGCAGGCGGGAGGCAGTTAACTACCTCTTAAAGAAAGCTCTATCTGTCTGAAAAAAATGATAAAACTTTCATATGGGTTGAGTGTTGCATGACAGCGCTGGAAACTGAAAATGGGCCTGGGCAGGAAGGGGGTGAAAGTGTCCTGTATTGAGGTGGTTAAAACTATCTACCTGCAAAGTGTCTCTGATTTTCTGATTCAAATATTTTATTAGAAATAACTAAGTACAAATTCCATGATGGAGAATTAAAGCGGGAGTAAACCCGCTGATGTGTTTTTTTTTTTTCTACCTGCAAAGGAAAAGGCATAATGAGCTAGTATGCACCGCATACTAGCTCATTATGAAATACTTACCTTAGAACGAGGCCCCGACATCTGGTCCGATCCACGCCAAGGGAGCTGACATGTTCCCTTGCCGTTTCTTCCGGGTATCATGGCTCCGGTGCTGTGAGTGGCCGGAGCCGCGATATCGTCACTCCCGCGCATACGCGCGGGAGATTTCTTCCTGGCAGCGTCCGTAGTCTGCCGGGCTTTCAGCCGGGAATCACCTGTGCGCATGCGCCGCTGCAGTCAGCGGCGCATTGCGAGGGGAATATGTACGGTTTAGGAGATATTTTTTTTACCTACAGGTAAGCCTTATTATAGGCTTTCCTGTAGGTAAAAGTCCCAAAAAGGGCTATACAACCACTTTAAGTATTAATTTGCCGGAGGAAAGAGTCTGTGGTCTTTCAGTCATTTGTTTGGTAACGCTACTTGCTTGAAACATTAATAAAACAAAATCTAAAACCGAATCCTAGGGAAAGTCTCCTACTCGCTGTCATTATTATAAAAGTGAAGTAGATTACAGTAGTATATTTTTGTAAGTCCATTATCCTGGCTGGTTTGTGTCTACCACAGATCCTAGAGAGATTGTACTAAATTAAGACTATAGTAAAAAAAAATGTGTTTAGTCTGTGCTCCTCAACCCTTTCCCAACCACCCCCGGTGTCCCTCTAACAGGGTCTTTGCACCCAGGGGATGGGAAGCATTGGCCGGCTGGTGCTCCATTTTTTGGGGGGTGGCAAACAAACCTCCCGACCCAGTACCCCACCTGATTGCCTGCCCATCCGCTAGCCAGCCCCGTACTTACTCCATCTATGTCACGAGCGGCTTCCCTGGCTTCTCCTCCCAGCCAATCTAGTCGCTCCCCCCCACCCCCCAGCCAATCCTGTCGCTTCTCCTCCCCGCCAATCCGGTCTTAAGTCCCGCTTCCTGTTTGGCCCGGAGGAGAAGCAGGAAGACAATAGCGAATATTGATTCGCTAATATCACACAAGTGGGTCGGCTTGAGACGCAGTGCTCTACGCCCCGAGCCCAACCTTTTTGAAACCAATTAGAGCCTCAGGCTCTAATCATGTGCTTCTAAAAAAGAAAAAAACACCCCATTGAAATTAATGCGTCTGGTGCCACGCATAAAGATTAGTGGCCTGGGGCGCTTGGAGACTTGGGGGTGGCGCTTATGGAGCGGCTGCTGCTGACGGAAGAACCAGCTGACCATGTGACTACTGTGATTGGCTGTCACAGTGATCACATGATTGAAAGCCTGTCTCGGAGCTGTTTTTTACAGCAAGCATGCTCTTAACACAGAAATGTCTGCCATCCATGGATGCATATCTGTGTCGTGTGGGCATTAAAGCCCTTCCTCTTATAAGTCGCATGGGGAGCAAGAAGTTAAGCTCTCCTGTGCTCGCGGGGGCATGCAGCGTGCAGAGAGAGGCTGGGGCATGTTGCTAGGACACAGCGCGACCCCAATCTCTGTAAAGAGCCGCGTCTGTGGCTCTTTAACCATGTGATCGGCTGTGTCCAATCACAGCCGGTCATATGTAAACAAGGAAGTGCCGGTAATCGGCTCTCCTCGCCTCACACTGGCAGAGTGTGTGGCGAGGAGAGCCGACCATTGGCATCTCCACACAAGGGGACATGTAGGAATGTACTAATCAGGGCACTACATTACAATATTGCAATATAGTGTCACAAATCAGTGCCCACCATTGCCAGCTATCAGTGCCCACCAGTGGCAGCAATCAGTACCCACCACTGCCCACAAGTGCCACCAATCAGTGCCCATTAGTGATGCCAGTTAGTGCTGCCTATCAGTGCTGCCCATCAATGCCCATCACTGCTGTCAATCAATGCCCATCAGTGTCGCCCATCAGTGCCACCTATCAGTACCGCCTATCCATGCCGCCTATTAGTGCCCATCAGTGCCACCTATCAGTGCTTATCAGTGCCATATATCATAAATTCGGCATATTAGTGCCTCCTCATCAGTGTTACCTAATCAGTGCCCATAAGTGCTACCTCGTCAATGCCCACCAGTTCAGCCTATCAGTACCTATCAGTGGTGCCTCATCAGCGCCCATCAGTGAAGGCGAAAAATGACTTATTTACAAAATTTACTGACAGAAAAAAAATAAAAAATATATTTTTTTTCAAAATGATTGGTCTTTTGTTTTTTTGTAAAAAATAAAAAAAAACAGCAGTGATTAAATATCACCAAAAGAAAGCTCTATTTGTGTGAGGAAAAAAATAAAAAAATGTATTTGGGTACAGTGTTGTATAACTGCAACTGTCATTCAAAGTGCGACAGCGCTGAAAGCTGAAAAATGGCCTGAGCAGGAAGTGCCCTGTAGGCAAGTGGTTAAAGTAATGCAGTGCCCTATCGCAAAAAAAACGGCCTGGTCAGGAAGGGGGGTAAATCTTCAGGAGGTGAGGGGGTTAAAGAAGGCCCTGGGTGACTGTAGTGTTCATGTCTCTGTGAGGCGGCTTTGCTGGTGCTGGTTTGTGTTCAAGGTTACAGACTGTTTCTGGGAAGATTTACCTCAGTCAGCTGAGCTGTTGGATTGGTCACAGATCTTTTGGTGGGAAAACAACTGACCAATGAATATAATCTTACCCCTGTATATTCTCCTCTGTCACTGGGTGGGGTTGGCGGTTACCTCAGGACTGTCCCCTTGACTCACCTCAGCATTGGCTTCGGCCTTCCTTTTAGACTTTTTCACCTGCCCCCTCTGCCTCCCCTCCGCCTCGCCCTCCCTATTCTTCCCGCACCTCAGTCAGTCTTTACGAGGTAATGTCATCCACTTGAATGGTGGACAGCAGCTGGTAAACTGTAAGTTGGTTGGAGTAAAATATTCTGGATGACTGAGGCTGTGGGTGTGGTAAGGCCTCTTTCAGACGGGCACCGTGACCCGTACAGTGGCCCGGCTGGTTGCCTCGTGCAGGAAGCCGTTGTTACCATCACAGGGGCGCACTAACTGTATGGACACAGCTGCTAGTCTTAATTTGAGGGATGTGCTCGGGGGGGGGTGAGAGGCCCCTGAACACTTAATGTCTGTATTTGGGGCCACTTACTGTCTGCGAACTGCAAATGAAAAGTAAAAAACAATATATTCAAAACTGTTATTTATTTTAAGAATATTTTTTTTTTACATTTTTTAGAATGAAGACAGAAAAAGGGGGAATTTATAAAAACACATCAAGTCTTACTTAATATCCTGTCAAGATTTGTACAATCTACACAAAGTTTATATTCATTTCCATATAAGTATACAAAAAAAAATTTTTTTTTCAAAGAGCCTATACATTCATACAGAAAGCAAATGAGATAGGATATCAAGTATAAGACTAAAACTTAGATATATTGTGGCGCTCTACATGTTTCGTGTTTTTGAACGCTTCTTCAGGAGCTTTAACAATTTTGTTTCTTCATGGGCTTATCCCAGGAGAAATGTACCAAAAAGAACAAGGGAAGATAACCAGAGAGTATTTTTCCAAATACGTAAAGTAAAATAAAATAACCAGTTTTCAGTTCAGGAAGGCACTTCAATCTATATATGTGCCTGCAGTTTAACATAGAAGCTTCAGGTATTATGTAGTATGAGGTGGCCAGAGAAGGCATAGGAAGGGGTTCTGGTACCCCGTATTCTTTAAAATAAAGTGGTAACTTCTAGCGGTGTCAGGATGCAGCTAAGGTGGGAACAGGTTTTCCCAGAATGATCCATGAATGCACAGCGGTCCCATCTCTGCACCAGGTGAAATAATATAGGGGCTAACAAGGATCCCCCTGTCCAACTTGGATCATTCTGGGAAAACCTGTTCCCACCTTAGCTGCATGAAGAAGCGTTCAAAAACGCGAAAACATGTAGAGCGCCACAATATATCTAAGTTTTAGTCTTATACTTGATAGCCTATCTCAGTGATGGCGAACCTTGGCACCCCAGATGTTTTGGAACTACATTTCCCATGATGCTCCTGCACTTTGCAGTGTGGTGGAGCATCATGGGAAATGTAGTTCCAAAACATCTGGGGTGCCAAGGTTCGCCATCACTGGCCTATCTCATTTACTTTCTGTATGAATGTATAGGCTCTTAAAAAAAAATTTTTTTTTTGGATACTGATATGGAAATGAATATAAACTTTGTGTAGATTGTACAAATCTTGACAGGATATTAAGTAAGACTTGATGTGTTTTTATAAATTACCCTTTTTTCTGTCTTCATTCTAAAAAATGTTTAAATAATTTTTTCTTAAAATAAATAACAGTTTTGAATATATTGTTTTTTACTTTTCATTTTTGCCTAAAAAGTCCAAACAGAACCAACACTTTTCTTTGAGGTCTCTTGTGTGTAGGTTTTCCCTTTTTCCCCTCTCCCTTTCCCTAAAAATATTTTTTCAAAATTTTGAGACGGAAGCGCTCGCTCAGGTAAAATTACTGCTCGTAATCGATATAGCACATTCGTCACGCTGCAATGTTAAAAATTCTTTGATGCAGCGCATTCTCTTTTTCTTTACAATGCTAAAAGAATGAAGTTGTTTTGCTGCTCATATTCACACACACTTCTCCCGAACGTATTCCTTTATTCTTTTTACTCATTTCATCAATGCAATATTTTAATTCATCAAATCTCCCCAATCTTTTTTTTTTTTTATAATTTTGTGGTTGGTTTTTTTAATCAACATCTCCTTTTTTGACAGTTTGCTCATCTTTGCATTTTTTTTGGTGTGTTTTGTGTGTCAACTTACCACAACACCATTATTATCTTTTTATTTTATTGTTTTCTTTTTTAAAGAAGGAGGTTGTTTGGTGTTGGTGCCCCTTGTTATTCATTTGGCTTTGTATTTTTTTTTTTTTTATGTACCTGCCTACTCCCAAATAAACTGTCCTTTTTGAAGTAAAACACATAGGCAAGTATTTATTCAACCAAAAAAAAAACTTTATTTAGGTGTCAAACAAATAAAAAGGAAGGCAACGCTGGAGAAACTGGTCAATTTGGTGAAGTCTTTAGCCCCCAGGGCAGACATGAACTAATTTGAAAATGCAAAATTGGTGGCCTGAGGAGTACATATCTCAGGGAGAGCAGTCTGGTCCAGAAGTCCAAGAGATCAGGAAGAGCAGATGCCATGTCCCCAGGCTGTGGTCCTACAAGAGGCTGCATCTTCTGTCAGACCAGACTGAACCTAGGCCATCACTGTCTAGTCTTCCTTAGGCACTTCCCTCCAGGCTTCCTTCCAGGCTGTGGCTGGGCTCCTGTAGTTATGACCTCCTGGCTGCCACTTGCCACAGTCTCCTTCTGGCTGAGGTCTTCTTGTGTATGAAAATGGGACATAGTTTTAGTTTTTTGGTCATCAATCACACAATTTTGTGCTCATGACTGTTGCAAATATAATGTTACCAAATAAAACAGACTATCATTCTGAGCCCAGCATTTTTCATTCTTGTCCCAATCATTTTTGGTCACTACTGTCTATTGAGATGTAAACGACTTTGTTAAATCACAACTTACTGATCAATAATAACATCTGGTTAACATCATTAAATGTACGACAAGAAGTATGTTCAACAATGCTATACCTGTCTCAAGCTGGGCCCCTCCACATGTTGCTGAATGGAAGGCCCAGGTTGGACATTGGAAGCCTCAGCTGGGGTTGAAGGAAGCCTTGAAGGAAGACTGTAGAGTGGTGGCGTGGGTTCACCCTGGTCTGCCAGAAAATGCAGCCTCTCGTCAGGGTCGTCTTTACTATTGATTGGGCCCTGGGCAAAAAAAATTCTTGGCCCCCCCCCCCCCCCATGCACATTGTCTCTCCACACCAACATTCGAAAAAACAAAACACATGTAAACTTATGTATTGCATTGTATTGTAACTGTACTGTCTGCCCTCATGTTGTAAAGCACTGCACAAACTGTTGGCGTTATATAAATCCCAAATAATAATAATAAGAATGATGGGGGAATAGATAGAGAAGGCTAGAATGATGGGGGGGGGATAGTGGAGTCCAAGATGATGGGGGGATAGGGGAGTCCAGGATGATTCGGGGAGGGAGGAGATGTGGGAGTTCAAGACGATGGGGGGAAGGGGGAGATAGGAGTCCAGGATGACACACAGGGATTGGGGGGGTGTACTGTGAGGTGTTTGTATCATACAGGGCACAGAAAAAAATCAGCACAAGGGGCAGTACTTGCATATCCTCCCCCCTCCCCCAAAGTAACCATCTATTGGTCACCTCTGCACATCAATTTGCTAACCTCTGCTCCCTCATCTACAGCTCACCTCTGTACCCCCCTCCACCCACAGCTCACTTCTGTATTCCCTGTCTACCTCTGCCCCCCCTCCCCATCCACAGCTCACTTCTGTATTCTCTTTCTATCTCTGCCCCCCCCATCCACAGATCCCCTCTGTACCTCCATCCACCTCTATATCTTTCCGTCCACCTTTGTACCATCCCTCCACCTCTGTACCCCCCATCCATGTTCATCTCTATATTTTTCCGTCCACCTCTGTACCCCCCATGTCCACCTTGTTTTCCCCATACACCTCTGTATTACCCCCCATCCATGTTCACCTCTGCATCCCCCCATCCACAGATCACCTCTATATTCCCCATCCACCTCTGTATCCCCCCCCATCCACATTCATCTCTTTATCCTTCCATCCACCTCTGTACCACCCCGTCCCCCTCTGTACTTCCCTGTGTCAACCTTTGTACCCCCGTCCACCTCTCGGTTCATCTATGTAACCCCCTCCACCTCTGTACCCCATGTCCACCTCTGTACCCCCCATGTCCACCTCTGTACCCCCTCCACCTCTGTACCCCCCATGTCCACTTCTGTATCTCCTCCACCTCTGTACCCCCCCATGTCCACCTCTGTACCCCCGTCCCCCTCTGTACATCCCCATGACAACCTTTGTACCCCCGTCCACCTCTCGGTTCATCTATGTAACCTCTCCACCTCTGTACCCCCATTTCCATCTCTGTACCCCCCCATGTCCATCTCTGTACCCCCCCCCATGTCCACCTCTGTATCTCCTCCACCTCTGTACCCCCCCATGTCCACCTCTGTACCTCCTCCACCTCTGTACCCCCCCCCCATGTCCACCTCTGTACCTCCTCCACCTTTGTACTCCCCCATGTCCAACTCTCACTTCTGCACCCCTCTCCCCCATGTCCACCCCTGTACCAGAAATTCTCTGCAGTCTGCACTTGCACTTACCTGATCACTCGGCGGTGCAACACAGTCTCCGGAGTCCACTTATCAGACCCAGCACACAGCCAGAAAACTTTCCTTGGCTGTGTGCTACACCGATCTGCCAGGCGAGGGTGGAGGCAGGAGGAACACAGAGCGCTGCTCTGTCATTGACTTGGGTCCGCAGCTCCTGACAGAGGGAGAAGCGGGACGAGCGGGCTCAAACACATGAAGCCCGCAGCTGTCCCGCTCTCCTGTATAATAAATATGGCCAGAACTTGGGAGAGCGCGCGCGTGGGGGGGGGGGGGGGGTTGAAATCGGCTGCACGCGCTACTCTGAGAAAAATGCAGGAATCGCAGGGCTTAAGTGGCAGCTTTCCTTGGGCCCCCCAGCAATGACAGGGCCCAGCTGCCCCTTTTGCCCTGTGTTAAAGACGGCCCTGCCTCTCGTAGTACAACATCCTGGGGACATAAATGGCATCCGGATCTCCTGATCTCAGGGAATCCTGGAACTTCTTGTGCTCGAGATATGTACTCCTCAGGGCACCAATTTTGGCCATCACATAGGTCATGTCTGCCGTGGGGAGCATGATCTTCACCAAACCAAGCACTTTCTCCAGCGATGCCTTCCTCTTTCTTAGGTCCTTAGAAAGGGGGTTGTTCATCTGCCACAGGCAGGGCAGCTCCCTGAGCATATCAATGATTAGCTCCAGAAAATGTGGTTCCTTGAAGGGATCCATCTTCTCTGCAAGACACAACACAAGACAAAACCTAATAATGTCAGGCTAAACTCTCTCTAATCTTGTGCCAATATAGGCCTCAATCTAGAAGCAGTATAGGCTAGTGATGTACCAAGTTAAAATTGTACCTTCGATTGAACGATCGGTGCTTCAGTTCCTCCTTCCTCTACTCACAGATCGTACGTACGACACACACGTGTTGCGTTTTATCTACAGTGCGCATGCGTGAAACTCCGCCCGCCCCTGACGTTCTTTCTAGACTATTCCCCGCCCCTTCTTTTTCGGCTCAGTGGGGAGAGCACATGGCGGAGACACAGCAGGTGTGCACTAATAATAGTTCCACTAATGAGAAGGGGGGAAAGGAAAGCCCGGAGCCTGAAACGTCCCGATCCTGGAAGAGAAGATTTAAGGCCTCAAATATGTCTTTTGTCGAGATGTTGGAGATGGAGGACATATTAAAGAGGAACGACTATGATGGGAAGTATGGACCGTACCCAAACCCAAATATCAGAAAGGCCAAGATCATGACTAAAGTTGTGAAGAGTCTTCAGAAGAATTTTGGGGTACGACGATCCAAGGATCAACTGAGAAAACGCTGGTCAGACCTGAAACTGAGGGAGCACGATCAGTATAGAAGGATCAAGCGAGTTCTTCAAAAAAGTAAGTAGTTGTCGTGTGTTCATATTATTATTATTGCTTGCATACATGCTCCATGTGCTTTGATTTAATGTTGTACAGTTTAAAATGGCCACTTTCAAGTTCATGGGTTCAATCGTTCGTAATAAACATCGTTCGTTAGCCCACTCCCAAAACAATGTTTTGCCAACTTACACTTCACTACATTTGTTCACACTACAGGTAAGTATTCCAGCTTTAGAAAGTGTCAAAAATAATGTTCTCACCTTTGAACTCGGCCAAAAAACGCAATTGTACGACACTTCTAAGCAATGTTTCATATTCCAATTTCTGCCCTCTGTGTGCTAAGTATTCCTTTTTTACATTCTCTTAGGGGAGAGAAGACTCGGGACGTCTGAGGACACCAGGGACCCCCACACCTCCCAAAGAAGGGGAAATACCAACACCAGAAGCAGAAGAGGAGGAGGAGGGAGAGATTGTTGAAGTTGGACAAATTGTCACCACAACAGGTGAGTCTCGGAGACCACAGCTTCCGGTAAGCTAATCAATGTATGTCTGCATATTTATAATACATGGTGTGTTTATTTTTATTTTTTTAGGTGATGTGGAAGAAGAATCACATTTTACCAGTGAAAGTGTCCAGATCCTCATTCGGGAGATAATGGGGTGCAATTGCGATTTAGAGAATATACAGAAAAACATCAATGATGTTAAACAGAAAATGAAGAACATCATTGATGTTTTGGGGAGAGTCTGAAACACCCCAAACTAGCTAGCATAGTTTTTTATTTTTCCGAAAAACTTTTATATTTTTCAAAAATCCAAATTTGGAAGATGCACACAGTGTGTCAACATATACTATCTCCCATCATGGGGGATCAATGTACGTGTTTTGTGGGTGCAACCCCTTCCTTGCTACTAAAGTGGCTGAGATGAAGGGGTTGCACCCACAAAGCATGTACATTGATACCCCATGATAGGAGATAGCACATGTTGACATTAGGCATGGGATAAGGAGGAAACTGGCCACTTTTGGATTCTCAATGGGTGTGCATCTTCCAAATTTGGCTTTTCCAGGGGTGACACCCCATCTGATGAAGCCATTATCAGCACAGTTTGTACATACTCATGTCTGATATTGTCTTCACTTTTCAAAGTTCAACTTTGTAAGTTCCTGTGTACTGTATGTTATGCTTTGATACATGCCTGTTTACACAAAAACGCCAAGTTATAAAAATGTTACCCAAAATAATGTTTTATATACACCAAATATGTTGGTTTGTTTTTTAAACGCACATGTGAATGTGTTTTGAGTAAAAAGTGAAATTATCAACAATGTGTGGCTTCCTTTTTCAATGCGCAAAAGCAGGATTTGGAGTAAAGTTGTTGGTTTCTGTGGCAATGGGTGTTATTTACTAAAGGAAAATCCACTTTGCACTCCAAGTGCAGTTTCAGGTGCACGTTTGCAGTGCACTTGTAGTGCATAGTGGATTTGCCTTTAGTAAATAACACCCACAGTGATGTTTAAATTTCCCCAATCACGCCATTTTCATGACCCCACATATTTCTGCCATGATGCTGAAAATGAGCAATATTTTTGTCAGTAATGCACTACATACATTATCAACAAAAACAAGGTGTGTGTGTAGCAGACCCACAACATAATAATATTATCTAAAGAAGAGAAAGTGGGACGATGCGGACGTGTTTCCCATCAATTGCACCTCCACAATTGGGACAGTCCCAACGGCTGGCAAAGTGGCAGGCCACAGTCTGCCATTCCTGTGGTGTTGAAGGAAACTGTGGAGTGAAACAAGAAAAAAAATTTTTAATTTTGCACATCAACATTGCAAGCAGATTAGACACAAACATTTTTGGACAATATCAGTATAACATTTTGGGAAATTAGTATTTAAAGCCTAAAGTATAAGGTCCCCTTATCAGAGTCATCACCCCCCCCCCCATCCTCCCCATCTGATGGGCCATTGCAAAAAATGAGGGGGGGGTTGTTTTGGACAGGTAACCCTCTCCACTTCATTGAGCGCTGAATGCATAAATAATGTGTGATACTTTGGCCAGCCCCTCCTTACTTACACTATTGGCAGCCCAACGGACAGGTAAGAAGTGTCATAATACAAAAAAAAGGAACAAATGGAAGCACATTTTGACATTCTGCTATTACCTATCAAGATAATAATAGGAGAAAAAAAACTCTAAACTGTAGCATTTGAAAGTATTGAGGCAGGCCCTTGCACTACATGCTTTGTTGAATTCGTCCATAAATCTGACCAGAAAAAAGGTAGGTAGAGTGTGTATTGGGTTTGGTAAAGTCAGCATATAGAGGATAGCTATCAGCTGACCTAGCAGTTGGGGGGAGGGGGGTTCCTAATGAGATTGGCCCAACCCAAAAAAAAATCTGGCACTCTGCTTGAATTTAAGCACATACATAACATTTGTACACATTTTAGGGGTGTTTAGGGGAAAGCAATACTATGGAGCTGACAAAATACATTGCTAAGTGACTAGACTATAGGTTTATGGGCCCAGAAGAGCATGCTGGGGAAGTTAGTGAAGGCAAATATGCATGATGGACAAAAAAGGAACGTGAAAAGCTTCCACAATGCATGAGGACAAAGGGGCACAGCATATGAATTAGAGCATATTGCAATCATGGTAATTAGGGAACGAGGAAAGAAATCCAATACATTAGCATTAGCAATCATGAAATACATAGAATGTGATGTTAAAGGATAAAACTTACCTTCATATAGTCCTTCTGCAGGACCTGAATGATGTCAGAACAGGTCTCTGGAATAATGATCCCCAGAGCCTGGGGGGAGATGCCTGTAGAGAACTTGAGGTCCTGAAGGCTTCTCCCTGTCGCCAAGTAGCGCCACCTACCTTTGCCCAACAGTGCCACCTATCAATATACACCAGTGCTGCCAATCAATGCCCATCAGTGCCTCATCAGTGCCACCGATCAGTGCTGCCTATCAGTGCCACCTATCAGTGCTGCCTATCAGTGTCACCTATCAGTGCCCATCAGTGGTGCCTATCAGTGTCACCTATCAGTGCTGCCTATCAGTGCTAGCTATCAGTGTCAGCTATCAGTGCTGCCTATCAGTGATCACCAGTGTCACCTATCAGTGCCCATCAGTGTCACCTATCAGTGCCTATCAGTGTCACCTATCAGTGCCTATCAGTGTCACCTATCAGTGCTCATCGGTGTCACCTATCAGTGCCCATCAGTGTCATCTATCAGTGACTATCAGTGTTACCTATCAGTGCCACCTATCAGTGCTCACCAGTCTCACCTATCAATGCCCATCAGTGCCACCTATTAGAAATGTGCATTCGTTTTCGTCTGAATGCATTTTGGTCCGAATTTCAGCTATTTTCGTTTTCGTTTTGACAAACGATAACGAAAGCACAGAATCCGAAAAACAAAAGATCCGACATAAATAAATGCTTTATTTTCGTTTTCATTGTTACAACAGTTCGATATAGAATAGGAGATTCGATGCGACTCTGACAATAATCTGTGTCTAGAACCTGTGGTCGAATGTGCCTAACCTTACCTCTATTAGTCCAAGATTATATAGAGAAAATATCCGACAGAGAAAAACGATTTGACAGAGAGAAAAGATTCTGCAAGTTACTGTCCTAAAAAGTGTTTGGGGACCCGGGTCCTGCCCCAGGGGACATGTATCAATGCAAAAAAAAGCTTTAAAAACTGACGTTTTTTCGGGAGCAGTGATTTTAATAATGATTAAAGTGAAACAATAAAAGTGTAATATTCCTTTAAATTTCGTAGTGGGGGGTTGTTTATAGTATGCCTGTGAAGGGGCTCATGTTTCTGGTGCTTAGAACTGTCCCTGCACAAAGTGTCATTTATGCAGGAAAAAAAGTCCTTTAAAATCACTCGCAGCTATTATGAATTGTCGGCTCCGTAATACAGAGAACACTCATTGAAAGTCATTGATAAAAAAATAAAAAAATAAATTTAAAAAAAGCATGGGGGTCCCCCAAATTCAATTACCAGGCCCTTCAGGTCTGGTGTGGATATTAAGGGGAACCCTGCCTCAAATTTAAGAAATAATTTGACGTGGGGTTCCCCCTAAATATCCATAACCAGACCCTTCAGGTCTGGTATGGATATTAAGGGGAACCCCGCAACAAATTTTAAAAAAATTTTACGTGGGGGTCCCCCTAAAAATCCATACCAGACCCTTTATCTGAGCACGCAACCTGGCAGGCCACAGGAAAAGAGGGGGGGATGAGAGAGCGGCCCCCCTCCCTCCTGAACCGTACCAGGCCACATGCCCTCAACATTGGGAGGATGCTTTGGGGATCTGTGACCCCTCAAAGCACCTTGTCCCCATGTTGATGAGGACAAGGGCCTCATCCCCACAACCCTGGCCGGTGGTTGTGGGGGTCTGCGGGCGGGGGGCTTATCAGAATCTGGAAGCCCCCTTTAACAAGAAGACCCCCAGATCCCGCCCCCCCCTGTTTGAAATGGTAAGGGGGTACAAAAGTACCCCTACCATTTCACAAAGAAAGTGTAAAAAATTGTTAAATAATACAAACACACTTTTGAAAAATTCCTTTATTAAAAATAAAAAAAAGATTCCAGCGGTGGTAATCCACTCTTGCTATCCAGCGACGGACGGTCATCTCTCCAGCGATGGCTCATCTGAATCAGCGCAGTGAATCCATCCTTCTTCTGTCTCCACGAAGGAGACACTGCAGGGATTCCGGCGGCCTGACGTTTCCTATATACGGAGGGCGGGGCCACCCGTCACCTGACCCTGCCCCCCTCTGACGCAAGGGGAAACCTGGGGTTCCCTGTGACGTATGGGTGACCCCACACCCCTCTGATGTAACACAGGCAGGTTTCCGTTACATCAGAGGGGGGCGGGGTCACCCATACGTCACAGGGAACCCCGGGTTTCCCCTTGCGTCAGAGGGGGGCGGGGTCAGGTGACGGTTGGCCCCGCCCTCCGTATATAAGAAACGTCAGGCCGCCGGAATCCCTGCAGTGTCTCCTCCATGGAGACAGAAGAAGGATGGATTCGCTGCGCTGATTCAGATGAGCCATCACTGGAGAAATGATCGTCCGTCGCTGGATAGCAAGAATGGATTACCACCGCTGGAATCTTTTTTTTCTTTTTAATAAAGGAATTTTTCAAAAGTGTGTTTGTCTTATTTAACTATTTTTTACACTTTCTTTGTGAAATGGTAGGGGTACTTTTGTACCCCCTTACCATTTCAAACAGGGGGGGGGCAGGATCTGGGGGTCCCCTTGTTAAAGGGGGCTTCCAGATTCTGATAAGCCCCCCGCCCGCAGACCCCCACAACCACCGGCCAGGGTTGTGGGGATGAGGCCCTTGTCCTCATCAACATGGGGACAAGGTGCTTTGAGGGGTCACAGATCCCCAAAGCATCCTCCCAATATTGAGGGCATGTGGCCTGGTACAGTTCAGGAGGGAGGGGGGCCGCTCTCTCGTCCCCCCCTCTTTTCCTGCGGCCTGCCAGGTTGCGTGCTCGGATAAAGGGTCTGGTATGAATTTTTAGGGGGACCCCCACATCAATTTTTTTTTTATTTGACGCGGGGTTCCCCTTAATATCCATACCAGACCTGAAGGGCCTGGTAATTGAATTTGGGGGACCCCCACGCTTTTTTTAAATTAATTTATTTATTTTTTTATCAATGACTTTCAATGAGTGTTCTCTGTATTACGGAGCCGACAATTCATAATAGCTGCGAGTGATTTTAACCACTTGCTTACTGGGCACTTAAACCCCCCTCAGTCCCAGACCAATTTTCAGCTTTCAGCGCTGATGCACTTTGAATGACAATTGCGCGGGCATACAACACTGTACCCAAATGAAATTTTTATCATTTTTTTCCCACAAATAGAGCTTTCTTTTGGTGGTATTTAGTTACAGCTCGGAGTTTTATTTTTTGCTAAACAAACAAAAAAAGATGCAAAAAAAATAAATAATAAATCATGTTTTAATAGTTTGTTATAAAATTTTGCAAACGGGTCATTTTTCTCCTTCATTGAAGTGCGCTGATTAGGCGGCACTGATGGCTGCATTGGTGGGCACTGATGGGCTGCATTGGTGGGCACTGATGGGCTGCATTGGTGGGCACTGATAGGCTGCACTGGTGGGCACTGATAGGCATAGTTAAGGCGGCACTAATAGGCACAGATAAGGCGGCACCGATGGGCACAGATAAGGCGGCACTGATGGGCAAAGATGGGCACAGATAAGATGGCATGGATGGGTGGCACGGATAAGTGGCACGGATGGGTGGCACGGATGGGCACTGATAGGTACCACTGATAGATGGGACTGATGGGCACTGATAGGTGGCACTGATAGGTGGCTCTGATAGGTGGCACTGCTGGGCACTGATGGGCGGCAATGCTGGGCACTGATGGGCGGCACTGCTGGGCACTGATGGGCGGCACTGGGTCGCAGCACCTTTGAGGCAGATTGTGGGCACTGTGGGTGGCACTGTTGGTGGCACTGCTGGATGGCACTGTGGGTGGCATTGTGGGTGGCACTGTAGGTGGCACTGTGGGCACTATGGGCACTGATGGGGGCACTGATGGGGGGCACTTACTTTTATTCAGGATGGCACGGCGGTGGGCAGGTGGGCACTGGCAGGGGGCAGGTGGTCAGCTGTATTGCTGGCCGTGATCGGGACTGATGTCCCGATCACGGCCGCCGGTGATCGGCTTTTTTTTTCTCTCCTCGCGCTGTCAGCGCGAGGAGGAATAATAGCCGATTACCGGCTCCGTTCTATCACATGATCAGCTGTCATTGGCTGACAGCTGATCACGTGATAAGGGGTCGGGATCGACCCCTTGCACGGATCGGTGATCAGGCGAGTCTCACGGACTCGCCGATCACAGAGCGCGCCGCGCGCGCCCCTCAGGGGGCGCGCAGGCCGCTCGTATCCGGGACGACGTCAATAGACGTCGTCCCGGAAATGTAGGTCCGCGCTAATGCCGTCATTTGGCAATAGCGCGGATCTGTAGTGGTTAAAGGACTTTTTTTCCTGCATAAATGACACTTTGTGCAGGGACAGTTCTAAGCACCAGAAACATGAGCCCCTTCACAGGCATACTATAGTCACCCCCCCCCCCCCCCCCCCTACGAAATTTAAAGGAATATTACACTTTTATTGTTTCACTTTAATCATTATTAAAATCACTGCTCCCGAAAAAACGTCAGTTTTTAAAACTTTTTTTTGCATTGATACATGTCCCCTGGGGCAGGACCCGGGTCCCCAAACACTTTTTAGGACAGTAACTTGTAAATTAGTCTTTAAAATTAGCACTTTAGATTTTGAACGTTGGAGTCCCATAGACTTTAATAGGGTTCTAAAGTATGCTATATATACTAGCTCCGTCGAATCTTCTTTATACATTCGACAGACACCATAAGCCTTCAAAGACAGATTCGACCGTAATTCATGTGGATTTTCGGACGAATGCAATTTTTGAACGAAAAACGAAATAAATAAAAACGAATTTCGGGAGTAACTAAATAAATTAAGTTTTCAGACGAAAACGAAATTCCGAAACAAAATATTTTACTCTGCACATGTCTACCACCTATCAGTGCTCATCAGTGTCACCTATCAGTGCTCATCAGTGTCACCTATCAGTGCCCATCAGTGTTACCTATCAGTGCCCATCAGTGTCTCCTATCAGTGACTATCAGTGTCACCTATTAGTGCTCATCAGTCTCACCTATCAGTGCCCATCAGTGCCACCTATCAGTGCTCATCAGTGTCACATATCAGTGCTCATCAGTGCTGCCTATCAGTGCCCATCAGTGTCACCTATCAGTGCTGCCTATCAGTGCCACCTATAAGTGCTCATCAGTGTCACCTATCAGTGCCACTTGTCAGTGCTCATCAGTGTCACCTATCAGTGCCCATCAGTGCCACCTATCAGTGCTCATCAGTGTCACCTATCATTGCTGTCTATCAGTGTCACCTATCAGTGCTCATCAGTGTCAACTATCAGTGATGCTTATCAGTGCCACCTATCAGTGCCCATCAGTGTCACCTATCAGTGTCAACTATCAGTGTCACCTATCAGTGTCAACTATCAGTGTCAACTATCAGTACCACCTATCAGTGCCCATCTGTGTCACCTATCAGTGTCAACTATCAGTGTCACCCATCAGTGTCACCTATCAGTGCCCATCAGTGCCACCTATCAGTGCTCATCAGTGTCACCTATCAGTGCTGCTTATCAGTGCCCATCAGTGTCACCTATCAGTGTCACCTATCAGTGCTGCTTATCAGTGTCAGCTATCAGTACTCATCAGTGTCAACTATCAGTGCTGCTTATCAGTGTCAGCTATCAGTGCTGTTCAGTGTCACCTATCAGTACCCATCAGTGCAGCCTCATAAACACACATCAATGAAGGAGAAAAATTACCTGTTTTCAAAATTTTATGAAATTTTTTTTTTCTTTCCAAAATGTCCAGTCTTTTTTTTTTATTTTTTTTTTTGCAAAAAAGAAATAACCCATCAGTGATTAAATCCCATCGGCTCAGATCAGTCTGATTGGGTGAGGAGGCTTTAAAGCGGAACATCCCCTTTTGGGTGGAGTTCCACTTTAAGGCTTGACATGCTTGGTATCTATTTACTCAACACAGGTCGTTTTAAAGGGAACTACAGCCAGAAATGTGTGGTTAGAGCGGATTGAATTCCCTGGATTATGTCCATAAATAGTGTAAGGTGACACCTGAGACTCTTCTGTGGCAGGTGAGGGTGGGATCCAGGCAGTTCTCTGTAGAGGTCAGGGGCGTACCTAGAGCATTTGGCACCCGGGGCGGATCCTATATCTGGCACCCCCCCCCCCCCACCATAAAATGTAAAAACACCCACCGTGTCCCCTGCATACCTCTGCATCCTTCAATATCTTTTTGTCACTACTGTGTACCCCCCCTCTCCACAACTGCACCTCTGGACCCCTTTAAATTACACAGCACCCTGCACCTCTGGACCCCTTTACATTACACAGGACCTTGCACCTAAGGACCTCTTTACATTACACAGCCCCCTGCACCTCTGGAACCCTTTACATTACACAGTGCCCTGCACCTCTGGACCCCTTTACATTACACAGGACCTTGCGCCTAAGGACCTCTTTACATTACACAGCAGCCTGCACCTCTGGACCCCTTTACATTACACAGCTCTTGTACCTCTGGACCCCTTTACATAACATAGCACCCTGAACCTCCTGACCCCTTTACATTACACAGCCCTTGTACCCATGGATCCCTTTACATTACACAGCACCCTGAACCTCTGGACCCCTTTACATTACACAGCCCTTGTACCTCTGGACCCCTTTACATTACACAGCACCCTGCACCTCTGCACCCCCTTTACATTACACAGCCCCTCACAGCTCTGGACCCTCTGCATGTTACACAGATCCCCTACAGTGCAGACCCCCCTCCCTACCATACAGACCCCCATCTACAGTGTAGACCCCCCTACAGTACAGAATCCTCCCCTACAGTGCAGACCCTCCTACAGTACAGACCCCTCCACCCTATAGCGCAGACCCCCCCCCCCCTACAGTGCAGACCCTCCTACAATACAGACCCACCCCCCTACAGCGCAGACCCCCCTACAGTACAGACTCCCCTACAGTACAGAATCCTCACCTACAGTACAGAATCTTCCCCTATAGTACAGACCCCCCCCCTACAGTGCAGGACCCCTTCTACAGTGCAGGACCCCCCTACAGTGCAGGAACCCTTCTACAGTGCAGGACCCCTTCTACAGTGCAGGACCCCTTCTACAGTGCAGACCCCCCTACAGTGCAGGACCCCTTCTACAGTGCAGGACCCCCTACAGTGCAGGACCCCCCCCCCTACAGTGCAGGACCCCTTCTACAGTGCAGGACCCCCCTACAGTGCAGGACCCCTTCTACAGTGCAGGACCCCCCTACAGTGCAGGACCCCTTCTACAGTGCAGGACCCCCCCTACAATGCAGGACCCCCCCTACAGTGCAGGACCCCTTCTACAGTGCAGGACCCCTACAGTGCAGGACCCCTATAGTGCATGACCCCTTCTACAGTGCAGGACCCCTTCTACAGTGCAGGACCCCCCCTACAGTGCAGGACCCCCCTACAGTGCAGGACCCCCCCTACAGTGCAGACCCCCCCTACAGTGCAGGACCCCCTACAGTGCAGGACCCCCCCCTACAGTGCAGGACCCACCACAGAAAAAGAACCCCCCTACAGTGCAGGACCCCCCTACAGTGCAGGACCCCCCCTGCAGACCCCCTACAGTGCAGGACCCCCCCTACAGTGCAGGACCCCCCTACAGTGCAGGACCCCCCCTACAGTGCAGACCCCCTACAGTGCAGGACCCACCACAGTAAAGAACCCCCCTACAGTGCACAGCCTCCCCTAAGGACCCATAGTGTACCTGGAGCCGAAGGCAGCGGCATTGCAGGGGGGGGGGGTGCGAGCCGGGACCCGGCGCAATAATCCCCTTCTCTCTGTAGTCACGTGACTCACATCGCGCCGTTCAGATCAGTCTCGGGCAGCGGCTGTCACTCACAGCCGAGCAGAGTGAAGCCGCCTCCCCCTCCTTGTCTACACAGTGCTGTGCATGGAGGAGGGGGGGGCGGCTTCACTCTGCTCGGCTGTGAGTGACAGCCGCTGCCCGAGACTGATCAGAACGGCAGCGCGACGCGACCACAGAGAGAAGGGGAGCCGGGTCCCGGATCACTGAGCCGGCAGATGTCACTCCACTCGGGTGCTGCTCGCACCCCCCCGCAAAATGCCGCCCACTGCCAGTGCCTCTGGCTCCTCACGGCGCTGTCTGACACTTCAGTTGCGGAGGGGGGGGGGGGGGGGCGCTGGCCTGACACCCCCCCCAGTGTGTGGCACCCGGGGCGGCACGCCCCCCCGCCCCCCCACTTAGTACGCCCCTGGTAGAGGTGACTCTGCTATGGATGGTGATGGTGGGATCCAGGCAGCTCTCTGCAGAGGTGACTCCTCTATGGTGGGTGATAGTGGGGATCTCGGCAGTTCTCTGTAGAGGTGACTCCTCTATGGTGGGTGATGATGGGGATGCAGGCAGCTCTCTGCAGAGGTGACTCCTCTATGGTGGGTGATGGTGGGGATGCAGGCAGTTCTCTGTAGAAGTGACTCCTCTATAGTCGGTGATGGTGGGATCCAGGCAGTTCTCTGCAGAGGTGAATCCTCTATGGCGGGTAATGATGGGGATGCCGGCAGCTCTCTGCAGAGGTGACTCCTCTATGGTGGGTGATGATGGAAAGATCCAGGCAGCTCTCTGCAGAGGTGACTCCTCTATGGCTGGTAATGATGGGGATGCCGGCAGCTCTCTGCAGAGGTGACTCCTCTGTGGCTGGTGATGATGGGGATGCAGGCAGCTCTCTGCAGAGGTGACTACTCTATGGTGGGTGATGATGGGGATGCAGGCAGCTCTCTGCAGAGGTGACTACTCTATGGTGGGTGATGATGGGGATGCAGGCAGCTCTCTGCAGAGGTGACTACTCTATGGTGGGTGATGATGGGGATGCAGGCAGCTCTCTGCAGAGGTGACTACTTTATGGCTGGTAATGATGGGGATGCAGGCAGCTCTCTGCAGAGGTGACTCCTTTATGGTGGGTGATGATGGGGATGCAGGCAGCTCTCTGCAGAGGTGACTCCTCTATGGTGGGTGATGATGGAGGGATCCAGGCAGCTCTCTGCAGAGGTGACTCCTCTATGGCTGGTGATGATGGGGATGCAGGCAGCTCTCTGCAGAGGTGACTACTCTATGGTGGGTGATGATGGGGATGCAGGCAGCTCTCTGCAGAGGTGACTCCTCTATGGTGGGTGATGATGGGGATGCAGGCAGCTCTCTGCAGAGGTGACTCCTCTATGGTGGGTGATGATGGGGATGCAGGCAGCTCTCTCCAGAGGTGACTCCTCTATGGTGGGTGATGATGGAGGGATGCAGGCAGCTCTCTGCAGAGGTGACTCCTGGGACAGACACCTGTGAGCTGAGCTCCCCCATGCAATGCGGACTCCTGACCTCCGCTAGAGGTCGCTGATGAGCGCGCTATATAGAGCGGAGTGTGGCCTGCAGACATCAGTAGTCCGGGATGCGGACTGTGTGATGCGGAGCTCCCCTCGGCCCCCTCTCCCGGCTCTCCCCGCTGGGAAGGAGATGGAAGGTGCGGAGGAGGCGGCGGACTCTCGGCTCGGACCTGTCTGATTGTACGGAGGAGGGGGAGGAGTGAGCGGAGCTCCAACCATCAGAGGATCGGAGCGGACTGATCCCCAGACCTTCACCCGGATCGGGCAGAGGAGAGGAGGGAGGTCATCGCCATCATCACCGCCAGGAGGGATGAAGAGCCGGACCGAGAGGGACCCGAGTGCGGAGGGGGGAGAGACCCAGAGCCCGAGGAAGAAGAAGAGGACTTCCCCCTTCCTCAACATCAAGATCTTCCTGGTGTCCGAGTGTGCGCTGATGCTGGCACAGGGGACTGTGGGGGCTTACCTGGTGAGTGACCCAACATTCACCCAACATTCACCCAGTGTACAGGGGGCTGTGGGGGCTTACCTGGTGAGTGACCCAACATTCACCCGACATTCACCCAGTGTACAGGGGACTGTGGGGGCTTACCTGGTGAGTGACCCAACATTCACCCGACATTCAAACAGTGTACAGGGGACTGGGGGGCTTACCTGGTGAGTGACCCAACATTCACCCGACATTCACCCAGTGTACAGGGGGCTTACCTGGTGAGTGACCCAACATTCACCCAACATTCACCCAGTGTACAGGGGGCTGTGGGGGCTTACCTGGCGAGTGACCCAACATTCACCCAGTGTACAGGGGACTGTGGGGGCTTACCTGGTGAATGACCCAACGTTCACCAGACATTCACCCAGTGTACAGGGGACTGGGGGGGCTTACCTGGTGAGTGACCCAACATTCACCCGACATTCACCCAGTGTACAGGGGACTGGGGGGCTTACCTGGTGAGTGACCAAACATTCACCCAACATTCACCCAGTGTACAGGGGACTGTGGGGGCTTACCTGGTGAGTGACCCAACATTCACCCAGTGTACAGGGGACTGGGGGGCTTACCTGGTGAGTGACCCAACATTCACCCGACATTCACCCAGTGTACAGGGGGCTGTGGGGGCTTACCTGGTGAGTGACCCAACATTCACCCAACATTCAACCAGTGTACAGGGGGCTGTGGGGGCTTACCTGGCGAGTGACCCAACATTCACCCAACATTCACCCAGTGTACAGGGGACTGTGGGGGCTTACCTGGTGAATGACCCAACGTTCCCCAGACATTCACCCAGTGTACAGGGGACTGGGGGGGCTTACCTGGTGAGTGACCCAACATTCACCCGACATTCACCCAGTGTACAGGGGACTGGGGGAGCTTACCTGGTGAATGACCCAACGTTCACCCGACATTCACCCAGTGAACAGGGGACTGGGGGAGCTTACCTGATGAATAACCCAACGTTCACCCGACATTCACCCAGTGTACAGGGGACTGTGGGGGCTTACCTGGTGAGTGACCCAACATTCACCCAGTGTACAGGGGACTGTGGGGGCTTACCTGGTGAGTGACCCAACATTCACCCGACATTCACCCAGTGTACAGGGGACTGGGGGGCTTACCTGGTGAGTGACCAAACATTCACCCAACATTCACCCAGTGTACAGGGGACTGTGGGGGCTTACCTGGTGAGTGACCCAACATTCACCCGACATTCACCCAGTGTACAGGGGACTGGGGGGCTTACCTGGTGAGTGACCCAACATTCACCCGACATTCACCCAGTGTACAGGGGGCTTACCTGGTGAGTGACCCAACATTCACCCAACATTCACCCAGTGTACAGGGGGCTGTGGGGGCTTACCTGGCGAGTGACCCAACATTCACCCAGTGTACAGGGGACTGTGGGGGCTTACCTGGTGAATGACCCAACGTTCACCAGACATTCACCCAGTGTACAGGGGACTGGGGGGGCTTACCTGGTGAGTGACCCAACATTCACCCGACATTCACCCAGTGTACAGGGGACGGTGGGGGCTTACCTGGTGAGTGACCCAACATTCACCCAGTGTACAGGGGACTGGGGGGCTTACCTGGTGAGTGACCCAACATTCACCCGACATTCACCCAGTGTACAGGGGGCTGTGGGGGCTTACCTGGTGAGTGACCCAACATTCACCCAACATTCACCCAGTGTACAGGGGGCTGTGGGGGCTTACCTGGCGAGTGACCCAACATTCACCCAACATTCACCCAGTGTACAGGGGACTGTGGGGGCTTACCTGGTGAATGACCCAACGTTCCCCAGACATTCACCCAGTGTACAGGGGACTGGGGGGGCTTACCTGGTGAGTGACCCAACATTCACCCGACATTCACCCAGTGTACAGGGGACTGGGGGAGCTTACCTGGTGAATGACCCAACGTTTACCCGACATTCACCCAGTGAACAGGGGACTGGGGGAGCTTACCTGATGAATGACCCAACGTTCACCCGACATTCACCCAGTGTACAGGGGACTGTGGGGGCTTACCTGGTGAGTGACCCAACATTCACCCAGTGTACAGGGGACTGTGGGGGCTTACCTGGTGAGTGACCCAACATTCACCCAACATTCACCCAGTGTACAGGGGACTGGGGGGGGCTTACCTGGTGAGTGACCCAACATTCACCCGACATTCACCCAGTGTACAGGGGACTGTGGGGGCTTACCTGGTGAGTGACCCAACATTCACCCAACATTCACCCAGTGTACAGGGGACTGTGGGGGCTTACCTGGTGAGTGACCCAACATTCACCCAGTGTACAGGGGACTGGTGGGGCTTACCTGGTGAGTGACCCGGCATTCACCCAGTGTACAGGGGACTGGGGGGGCTTACCTGGTGAGTGACCCAACATTCACCCAACATTCACCCAGTGTACAGGGGACTGTGGGGGCTTACCTGGTGAGTGACCCAACATTCACCTGACATTCACCCAGTGTACAGGGGACTGTGGGGGCTTACCTGGTGAGTGACCCAACATTCACCCAGTGTACAGGGGACTGTGGGGGCTTACCTGGTGAGTGACCCAACATTCACCCAGTGTACAGGGGACTGGGGGGGCTTACTTGGTGAGTGACCCAACATTCACCCAGTGTACAGGGGACTGGGGGGGCTTACCTGGTGAGTGACCCAACATTCACCCAGTGTACAGGGGACTGGGGGGAGGGCTTACCTGGTGAGTGACCCAACATTCACCCAACATTCACCCAGTGTACAGGGGACTGTGGGGGCTTACCTGGTGAGTGACCCAACATTCACCTGACATTCACCCAGTGTACAGGGGACTGTGGGGGCTTACCTGGTGAGTGACCCAACATTCACCCAGTGTACAGGGGACTGTGGGGGCTTACCTGGTGAGTGACCCAACATTCACCCAACATTCACCCAGTGTACAGGGGACTGGGGGGGGCTTACTTGGTGAGTGACCCAACATTCACCCAATGTACAGGGGACTGGGGGGGCTTACCTGGTGAGTGACCCAACATTCACCCGACATTCACCCAGTGTACAGGGGACTGGGGGGGCTTACCTGGTGAGTGACCCAGCATTCACCCGACATTCACCCAGTGTACAGGGGACTGGGGGGGGGCTTACCTGGTGAGTGACCCAACATTCACCCGACATTCACCCAGTGTACAGGGGACTGGGGGGGCTTACCTGGTGAGTGACCTGACATTCACCCAGTGTACAGGGGACTGGGGGGGGCTTACCTGGTGAGTGGCCCAAAATTTACCCAACATTCACCCAGTGTACAGGGGACTGGGGGGGCTTACCTGGTGAGTGACCCAACATTCACCCAGTGCACAGCGGACTGTGGGGGCTTACCAGGTGAGTGAACCAACATTCACCCAGTGTATAGGGGACTGTGGGAGCTTACCTGGTGAGTGACCCAACATTCACCCAACATTCACCCAGTGTACAGGGGACTGTGGGGGCTTACCTGGTGAGTGAACCAACATTCACCCAGTGTACAGGGGACTGTGGGGGCTTACCTGGTGAGTAACCCAACATTCACCCACTGTACAGGGGACTGTGGGGGCTTACCTGGTGAGTGACCCGACTTTCACCCAGTGTACTGGGAGCTTACCTGTGAGTAACCCAACATTCACCCAGTGTACATGGGCCTGGGGGCTTACCTGGTGAGTGACCGGACTTTCACCCAACATTCACCCAGTGCAAGGGGACTGTGGGGGGCTTACCTGGTGAGTGACCAGACATTCACCCACTGTACAGGGGACCAAGGGGGCTTACCTGGTGAGTAACCCAACATTCACCCACTGTTCAGGGGACTATGGGGGCTTACCTGGTGAGTAACCCAACATTCACCCAGTGTACAGGGGCCTGGGGGCTTACCTGGTGAGTGACCCAACATTCATCCAGTGTCCCAGGGACTGTGGGGCTTACCTGGTGAGTGACCCAATATTCATCCAACATTCACCCAGTATACAGGGGACTGTGGGGGTTTATCTGGTGAGTGACCTGACTTTCAACCCACATTCACCCAGGGGACTGTGGGGGCTTACCTGGTGAGTGACGTGACATTCACCCAATCTACAGAGGACTGTGGGGCTTACCTGGTGAGTGACCCAACATTCACCTGATACATATTGCCTTGAAAAATATCGCACCCCTTGACAGTTTCCACATTGTGTCATGTTACAGCCAAAAACATAAATGTATTTTATTGAGATTTTATGTGATGGACCAACACAAAGTGACACATAATTGTGAAGTGGAAAGAAAATGATAAATGGTTTTCAACTTATTTTTTTTGTAAAAAAAAAAAAAAAACAAATGTGAAAAGTGTGGGGTGGATTTGTATTCAGCCCCTTCAGGCTGGGATCACATCATGGGGTCCGGTGCGTCCCTGATCACCGCTTCAGATGATAATCCGGTCCGTATTTTTGCACCTGAATTGCAAACCAAAAGCTGCTCAGGACCCTTTCCAAATGTGGAGCGCAGGCCGGGCAAGGAGAGACTTCATCAGAGAACAGCCGAGAGGCCCATGAGAACTCTGGAGGAGCTGCAGAGATCCGCAGCTCAGGGGGGAGAATCTGTCCTCAGGACAACTATTAGTCGTGTCCTCCACAAATCTGACCTTCATGGAAGAGTAGCAAGAAGAAAGACATTGTGGAAAGAAATCCATAAGAAGTGCCGTTTGTGAGGAGCCATGTGGGGGACACAGCAGACATGGAAGAAGGTGCTCTGATCACATGAGACCAAAATTGTACTTTGTGGCCTAAAAGCAAAACGCTGTGTGTGGGGAAGATGGATGGAGCCAAACACAGGGCAATCTTATAAGAAAGCCTGTTATGCCGCGTACACACGATCGGAATTATGGTCGGAAAAAGCTCTGATGGTTTTCCCGACGGAATTCCGCTCAAGCTGTCATGCCTACACACGGTCACACCAAATTCCGACCGCCAAGAACGCAGTGACGTACAACACGTACGACTAGAAAAAGAAAGTATACAAATATGAGCACTTTGTGTTGGTCTATCACATAAAATCCCAATAAAATACATTTTACATTTTTGGGGTTGTAACATGACAAAATGTGGAACATTTCAAGGGGTATGAATACTTTTTCAAGGCACTGTACACCCAACATTCACACAACATACAGAGGACTGTAGGAGCTTACCTGGTGAGTGAGGCAACATACACTTGATATACACCCAACGTACACTTGGCGTTCACCCAAAATTCAAAGACTGTAGAAGCTCACCTGGTGAGTAACCCAACATTTACCCAATATACACCCAACATACAGGGGACTATGGCAGGTGAGTGACCCAACATTCACCTTCCATTCACTTAAAATACATCCAATATTTACCCAAAGCTGCTCACCCAATAGACATCCAACATTCATCCAATATAAAGGGGACCCCCCTACATACAACAGCATACACCTAATATACAGGGGACTGTAGAAGTTTCCTTGGTTAGCCACATGGGGTCACCCGATACTCGCCCGATATACACCCAACACACAGGGGACTGTAGGCGCTTACCTGGTGATTGGCATGATGACACCCAACATGCATCTAATTTACACTCCGTATACACCCAGCATACACCGGAGATAGAGGACTGTAGGAGCTTACCTGACAGTGGTCACCCAATAAACAGGGGGCCATGGGCACTTACCTGAGTCACAGCTGTCACCCAATGTACACTCAGTATACTCCAAATATAGTCACAGGTGGAGGCTGCATACAAGTGGGGTCAGCTCAGTGCATGGTGTCAGCTCTGTATGTACACATTATACACCTAGTATACAGGAGGTAACCTAATAATATACAGCTGGCTGGCTCTGTGTGCACCTAGTGTATGGTGGGCTCTGCACCCCCCCTATAGTATATGGCGGGCTTGGCGCCCCCCCAGTATACAACATGCTCTGCCTCCCCCCCCCCCCCCAGTATACGGTGGGCTTTGCGTCCCCCTCAGTATACGGTGGGCTTTGCGTCCCCCCCCAGTATACGGTGGGCTTTGCGTCCCCCCCCAGTATACGGTGGGCTTTGCGTCCCCCCCCAGTATACGGTGGGCTTTGCGTCCCCCCCCCAGTATACGGTGGGCTTTGCGTCCCCCCCCCAGTATACGGCGGGCTTTGCGTCCCCCCCCAGTATACAGCGGGCTTTGCGTCCCCCCCCAGTACTCGGCGGACTTTGCGTCCCCCCCCAGTACTCGGCGGACTTTGCGTCCCCCCAGTATACCGTGGACTTTGCGCCCCCCCAGTATACCGCGGACTTTGCGCCCCCCCCCCCCAGTATACCGCGGACTTTGCGCCCCCCCCCCCAGTATACCGCGGACTTTGCGCCCCCCCCCCAGTTTTCCCACGGACTTTGCGTCCCCCCAGTTTTCCCATGGACTTTGCGTCCCCCCCCAGTTTTCCCACGGACTTTGCGTCCCCCCCAGTATACCGCGGACTTTGCGTCCCCCCCTCCCCAGTATACATCGGGCTTTGCGTTCCCCCCCCCCCCCCCCAGTATACGTTGGGCTTTGCGTCCCCCCCCCCAGTATACGTCGGGATTTGCGCGCCCCCCCCAGTATACGGCAGGCTTTGCGCCCCCCCAGTATACAGGCTGGTTAGGTGTCTGAGTACTGCATGGTACAGGGTGACTTTCCTCGGTCATTACTTCTCTCCGCATTCCTCTCAGCCTTTGCCTGGCCGGTGCACTGCAGTGGATGAGCTGAGTTACTGGCAGAATTGTGGAGAAATCTCTGCAGGATGCTATGCAGTGACAGAGAAGCCGGCATACTACCAGCTCTCCTCACCGCCTCTTATTACCTCCCTTCTATAGACACACATCATATATCAGTGTGATAGTATTCTACACATGTGAGTGTGCCGGGTCTATCCCCTATTGCCTGTCATTAGCTGCAAAGTGAAGGACAACTTTCCATAGACAAGCACCATATATCACTGTGATAGTAGTAGTATTATTAGCAGGCCAGTGTAATGTATGTCTGTCCCTTATTGCATGTCATTGGCTCCCTGTCAAACCTGCAAGCTGAAGGACTTGTTTACACAGAATGTACACCATGTACCTGTGTCATCCTATTATACACAGATGACACTTGTATGTCTATGTCTCTCCTTTTATTACATGCCATGATCTGCTTATCAAACTTGCAGAATGAAAGTCTATTTTATACAGGCTAACCGCATATATATATCAATGTGATAGTAGTGGTATCAGTGTGTCTGTGCGACTTGTGTATATCTCTTATTGCCTGGCATCGGCTGCATTTTACAGCTGCAAAGTGAAGGAGTTCTTTACATAGACTGACACCATATATCAGTGTGATGGTAATATTATTAGCATAGGGAAGTTTGTGTGTGTGTGTGTGTGTGTGTGTGTGTGTGTGTGTATATGTGTATGTGTCTCCTTATTTGCTGGCATTCGCTGCTCGTCACAGCTGCAAAGTGAAGGACTTCTGTACATAGACAAGCACCATATAGCAGTGTGATAGTAGTGATATAAACATGGGAGTGTCTTGTGTCTACATATCCTATATTTATGTGTTTTTGTCAAACCTGCATACAGTGTTAATTTTGTTGACTAAAACATTTTAGTCGACTAAATGAATATGATTTAATTGCCAGATTCAATCCACACTCAACACAGTGTAAAAACAAGGCCTACTTTACAGGGGAACACATATAGGGGGTTCTTCCAAAGAAGTGGGGTTCTTTGAATAAGTGGCACTTCCGCTCTTGCACTTCAGCGATTTTTGCACAAAGCAAACCACAGCAGACTGCAAGTGACCTCATTTCCACATTATCTCACCTTCCTCTCTAAAACACGCACTCTTTGCCTCTCCTCCTTTTCACAATTGCAGCCTCTCTACTCAAACTCACTTCTCTTCACCCCTCAATCTGTACATATCACCCTCACTTCTCCCCTCCCCCTATTATTGCACTCCTCAGCTCTTTCCAACCCTAAGCCCACTTGCTAACAAACCCCCCAGGATACTGATGCATGTCCCCCTCATACAAATCTTATTCTCATATTACCTCTTATTTTTCTACTTCTCCTAACCGCTGGAGATATTTCCCCAAACTCTGGGCCTCCCTTTATTTAACTGTACCTAACGCACCCATTACCATCACCCTACACCCTCTGGCAGTAGTCACAATCTACGCAATTTAGTCTGCAACAAACTCACCGCTGTTCATGACCTCTTTGTCACGAACTCCTTTCATCTACTTGCTGTCACCGAAACCTGGCTCCACGAATCTGACACCCCTTCTCCTGCATCCCTCTCCCAGGGTGGCCTTCACTGGACCCACTCCCCTAGGACTAATGGAGGCGGAGTATGATCCCCCCCTCACTGTATTCGTCTATTCACTACAACTTCCCTAAGAAGTGCTGTGATCTACTGGCCCCCTGGACCATTACCGACTTCCCTTGATGAGTTTTCTGCCTGGCTACCCTACTTTCTCTCCTCTGAAATTCCCACAATCCTTCTCGGTGATTCCAACATCCCTGCTAATACAAACAATCCTGCTACTTCTAAACTTTAGTCTAACCTCCTTCATTTGACCTGAAGCAATGGGTACAGGCTTCTACTCTGATGGCAACATCCTTGACCTTGTATTCTCCTACCTTTGCACTCCATGCTACTTCTCAAACAATCCTTTTCCTCTCTCTGAACTTCACCTTATTAGTTTGTCTGTCTGTCTGTCTGTCTGTCTTCCGCCACCTTTCCTTTCAATCGCCATAACCATCACCCGTAGAAACTTTCGCAACTTCAACTCTTCCCTATTCTGCTACTGACCGCCTCTATGACAAAATCTCTCCCCTGTCCTGCCCCAACCAAGCCACTTCTATCTACAATAAATCCCTGTCCTCCACTCTGGACCAGCTCTCTCCCCTCACTACATGCAGAATCGGGCCTCAACCCCCCCCCCCCACAACCCTGGAAAACAGATGACACTAAAATTCTCAAACGTAGTCACGCTCTTTAGTGTCTGTGGCACAAGACTAAGTCTCTCAAAGACTTCAACCAATACAAATCTGCCCTCCAAAAATACTATTCTTTCCTCCACACTGCCAAGCAGACCTATTTTACAACTCTTATTAATGCCTTTTCATCCAGTCCCCGTAAACTTTTTTCTACCTTCAACTCTTTACTTCGTCCTCCACCCACTGACTCACTCACTGCCCAGGAGATTGCTAATCACTTCAAAAACAAGATTGATACAATCCGTGATGAAATCTCCACTCTACAGGTATCTTCCCCTAGTTAAAGCGGGAGTCCGCCGGGACTCCGCGTTTTTTTTTTTTTTTTTTTTTTTTTTTTTTAAGTCAGCAGCTACAAATACTGCAGCTGCTGACTTTTAAAATAGTGACACTTACCTGTCCAGCGCGCCCGCGATGTCGGCACCCGAAGCCGATCTCTAGATCGACACTCGAGTGCTGCCGCCGCCATCTTGGGTATGGGAATCAGGAAATGGAGCCTTTCGGCTTCATTTCCCGGTTCCCTACTGCGCATGCGCGAGCCGCGCTGCGCAATGAGGACGGTCCCCGCTGCCTCTGGGATCTGTGTGTTTCCCAGCAGGCAGCGGGGCACTTGCGGAAGGGGGCGGGCACTTGCGGAAAGGGGCGTAATGTACGCCCCTTTCCGCAGAGAGCTAGCCCGGAAGTGGGTGCAGTTACCTGGATTATCCAGGTAACTGCACCCCCCTCCCCCCTGAAAGGTGCCAATTGTGGCGCCGGAGGGGGGGAGGAATCCGATGAGCGGAAGGTCCATTTTAGGGTGGACCTCCGCTTTAAGACCCCATATCCACAGGTACAACTGACACTCCCCTTATTCAAATCTGCTACTACAGACAGAGTTGCTAAGCTCCTTTCTAACACCCACCTAACCACCTGGACCCCATTCCCTCTCAAATGCTACGTTCGCCCTCTGACTCCATCCTACACTCTCTAACCCACATCTTCAATCTCTCCTTCACCCATGCCATTTTCCCCAATGCTCTAAAACATGCACTGGTCACCCCCATACTTGAAAAAGCCGCCCTTGGACCCTACCAATCTTAACAACCTACGCCCTATCTCCTTGCTCCCCTTTTACCTCTAAACGCCTTGAGTGACCACCTCATTAAGACTAACCTTCTTGATCCCCTTCAGTCTGATTTCGCCCTCAACACTCCACAGAAACTGCTTTTTTTTTTTTTTTTTTTTTTTTTTTTTTATTTATTTATTTATTTTTTTAAACTCACAAATGACCTACTAACTGCAAAAACCAATGGGCACTATTCTGTACTCCTACTTCTGGACCTTTTAGCTGCCTTTGACACGGTTGACCACCCCCCTCCTCCTCAAAAAACTTTACTCCCTCGGTCTCCGTGACTGTGCTCTTTAGTGGCTCTCATCCTACCTATCCCAACACACCTTCCGTGTCGCTTACAATTCTCCTTCCTTCCCTTCTCCGTCGGGGTCCCCCAAAGTAATGTTCTTGGACCTCCTTTATCTTCAATCTACATCTCTTCCCTGGGTCAGCTGATAGCCTCTCATGGCTTTCAATATCATTTCTACGCTGACGACACACAAATCTATCTCTCCACCCCTCAACTCACTCCATCAGTCTCCTCCCGCATCACTAACTTACTAACAGACATATCTGTATGGATATCACATCACTTCCTCCAACTCAACTTGTCCAAAACTGAACTTATAATATTTCCTCCCCCACGTGCCTCTTCCCCTGACTTATCTGTCAAGAGCAATGGCACAACCTTCCACCCATCCCCACATGCCAGCGTGCTAGGTGTTATCCTGAATTCTCGGCCCCACATCCAGGGGCGTACTAAGTGGGGGGGCGGGGGGGCATGCCGCCCCGGGTGCCACACACTGGGGGGGTGTCAGGCCAGCACCCCCCCCCCCCCGCAACTGAAGTGTCAGACAGCGCCGTGCAGCCCACAGAGAGAGAGCCCAAGGCACTGGCAGTGGGCGGCATTGCGGGGGGGGGGGTAGCATCCGAGTGGAGTGACATCAGCTCAGTGACCCGGCACAATAATCCCCTTCTCTCTCTGTGGTCGCGTCGCGCGGCCGTTCTGATCCGTCTCGGGCAGCGGCTGTCACTCACAGCCGAGCAGAGTGAAGCCGCCTCCCCCTCCTTGTCTACACAGTGCTGTGCATGGAGGAGGGGGAGGCGGCTTCACTCTGCTCGGCTGTGAGTGACAGCCGCTGCCCGAGACTGATCAGAACGGCGCAACGTGAGTCACGTGACCACAGAGAGAAGGGGATTGTTGCGCCGGGTCCCGGATCACTGAGCCGACAGGTGACACTTCACTCGGGTGCTGCCCACACCTCCCCCTGCAATGCCGCTGCCTTGGGCTCGTGGTACACTATGGGTCCTTAGGGGAGGCTGTGCACTGTAGGGGGGGTCCTGCACTGTAGGGGGGGGGGGGTCCTGCACTGTAGGGGGGGGGGGTCCTGCACTGTGGGGGGGGGGGTCCTGCACTGTGGGGGGGGTCCTGCATTGTAGGGGGGGGTCCTGCACTGTAGGGGGGGGTCTGTACTGTAGGGGAGGATTCTGTACTGTAGGGGGGTCTACACTGTAGATGGGGGTCTGTATGGTAGGGAGGGGGGTCTGCACTGTAGGGGATCTGTGTAACATGCAGAGGGTCCAGAGCTGTGAGGGGCTGTGTAATGTAAAGGGTGCAGAGGTGCAGGGTGCTGTGTAATGTAAAGAGATCCATAGGTACAAGGGCTGTGTAATGTAAAGGGGTCAGGAGGTTCAGGGTGCTATGTTATGTAAAGGGGTCCAGAAGTACAAGAGCTGTGTAATGTAAAGGGGTCCAGAGGTGCAGGCTGCTGTGTAATGTAAAGAGGTCCTTAGGTGCAAGGTCCTGTGTAATGTAAAGGGGTCCAGAGGTACAGGGTGCTGTGTAATGTAAAGGGGTCAGGAGGTTCAGGGTGCTATGTTATGTAAAGGGGTCCAGAGGTGCAGGCTGCTGTGTAATGTAAAGGGGTCCAGAGGTGCAGGCTGCTGTGTAATGTAAAGGGGTCCAGAGGTGCAGGCTGCTGTGTAAAGGGGTCCAGAGGTGCAGGCTGCTGTGTAATGTAAAGGGGTCCTTAGGTGCAAGGCCCTGTGTAATGTAAAGGGGTCCAGAGGTGCAGGGTGCTGTGTAATTTAAAGGGGTCCCAGAGGTGCAGTTGTGGAGAGGGGGGGTACACAGTAGTGACAAAAATATATTGAAGGATGCAGAGGTATGCAGGGGACACAGTGGGTGTTTTTACATTTTATGGTGGGGGGGTGCCAGATATAGGATCCGCCCTGGGTGCCAAATGCTCTAGGTACGCCCCTGCCCACATCCAATCACTTTCTAATGCTTGCCGCCTCAACCTCCGCAACATCTCTAAACTACGTCCCTTTCTAACCAATGAAACCACAAATCTCCTGATTCACTCCGTGGTTATCTCTCGCCTTGACTACTGCAACTCCCTCCTCATTGGCTTACCTTTAAATGGACTATTCCCCCCCCCCCCCCCCCCCCTTCAGTCCATCATGAATGTTGTTGCCACACTCATCCACCTTACAAACCGCTCAGTGTCTGCTACCCCTCTCTGCCAATCCCTCCATTGGCTGCCACTTGCCCAACAAATTAAATTCAAAATACTAACAATAAGTTACAAAGCCATCCACAACTCTGCCCCCATCTATATCACTAGCCTAGTCTCAAAATGCCAACTGAATCGCCCTCTTCATTCCTCCCAAGACCTCCTCCTCTCTAGCTCCCTCATCACCTTTTCCCATATCCTCCTCCAGGACTTCTCCCGAGCCTCGCCCATCCTCTGGAATTCGCTACCCCAATCTATCAGACAGTCTCCAAATGTATCCACTTTTAGGAGATCCCTGAAAACTTTCCTCTTCAGAGAAGCCTATCCTACCTCCATCTAACAACTGCACTATTTTCTCCATTAGCTCATCCCCCACAGCTATTACCCTTTTCTATAACTTGACCCTCCCTCCTAGATTGTAAGCTCTAATGAGCAGGGCCCTCTGATTCCCCCTGTATTGAATTGTATTGTAATTGTACTGTCTGCCCTAATGTTGTAAAGCGCTGTGTAAACTGTTGGCGCTATAAAAATCCTGTATATTTTTATTATTAATAATAATAATAATAATAATAATAATAATATTACGACTAAAATTGCATTTTAGTCAAAAGACTAAAACTAAAATGAAATTTGACTGGTCTGTAGTGCATGCTCATACCTCAATACCATAATAAATAACATATTCGATTTTTCACTCCAGCATTATATAATGAGTTTGGAAATTGTAGCGAAAGGGTAACTAATGCATTACAATTTAATTACACCCATTCGATTTTAGGCGACTAAAATGTACTGGAGATTTAGTCGACTAAAACAATTGCAGAAGACTAAAATGGGAATAAAATGCCATTTTAGTCCTAAGACTAAAACTAAATCAAAATTTGCTGCCAAAATTAACACTGCCTGCATAGCGAAGAACTACTTTATATAGACAAGAACAAGATATCAGTGTGATAGTAGTGGTATAATCTTGTGTCCATATGTCTGCCCCCCCCCCCCCATTATGCTTGTCATACCTACCAACTGAAGAACTACATTATATTGCTTAACACTATATATTTGTGTGATAGTAGTGTTTATAATCATGGGGGTGCATAGGATATGTAGATATACAATCTTTATCTGCTTGTCAAACCTGCAAATTGAGGAACTACTTGAAATAGACAAGAACAATATTGTATCACTTTGTGACAGTAGTGGTATAAGCGTGTGCACCTTTTTTTTTTTGTGTATGTTCCCTATTGCCTGTCATTAGCTGCCTTTCACAACTGCAAATTGAAGGGCTACTTCATATAGACAAGAACAATATCAGTGTGATAGTAGTGGTATAATCCCATGAGTGTGTTGTATGTCTACATGTCCTATCTTTATCTGTTTTGTCAAACCTGCAAAGTGAAGAACTACTTCATATATTCATATAGACAAGAAGAGCATACATAGCAGTATAAGCTAGCATGTCCTTATGTCTGCCCCCCCCCATGCTGCTTGTCAAACCCACACACTGAAGGACTACTATACATGAGTTCACACCATAAATCAGTGTGACAGTGTTATTATCACGAGTGTATTTTATGTCTCCATGTCCTAGCTTTATCTGCTTGTCAAACCTGCATAGTGAAGATCTACACTATATTGTCAAAAGTACTTGAGTCCATAGGGTTCATTATTGAGTTGGTCCACCCTTTGCAGCTATAAGGGCTTCAAATCTTCTGGGAAGGCTGTCCACAAGGACATTTGTGAGGTCAGGCACTGATGGTGGATGAGAAGGCCTGGCTCGCAGTCTCCACTCTAACTCATCCCAAAGGTGTTCTATTGGGTTGAGGTCAGGACTCTGTGCAGGCCAGTCAAGTTCCTCCACCCCAAACTCGCTCCTCCGTGTCTTTATTGACCTTGCTTTGTGCACTGGTCCAAATCATTTGGTGGAGGGGGGATTATGGTGTGAGGTTGTTTTTTTTCAGGGGTTGGGCTTGGTCCCTTAGTTACAGTGAAGGAAATCTTAACGTGTCAGCATACCAAGACATTTTGGACAATTTCATGTTCCCAACTTTGTGGATGTCCCCTTCCTGTTCCAACATGACTGCGCACCAGTGCACAAAGCAATGTCCATAAAGACCTGGATGAGCAAGTTTGAGGTGGAGGAACTTGATTGACTTGCACAGAGTCCTGACCTCAACCCGAAAGAACACCTTTGGCATGACTTAGAATAGAGACTGTGAGCCAGGCCTTCTCGTCCAACATTAGGGTCTGACCTCACAAATGCGCTTCTGGAAGAATGGTCAAACATTCCCATAGACACACTCCTAAACCTTGTGGACAGCCTTCCCAGAAGAGTTGAAGCTTTTATAGATGCAAAGGGTGGGCCAACTCAACATTGAACCCTACGGACCAAGACTGGGATACAAGTAAAGTTCATGTCTGTGTAAAGGCTGGCGTCACAAACTTTTGAGAATATAGTGTACTTCATATAGGAAAGAACAATAGATCTGTGTGATAGTTGTGGCTTGTATGTCTGCCCCCCTATGCTGCTTGTCAGGACTACTATACATTGGTTCTCACCATAAATCGGTGTGATAGTAGTGTCATTAGCATGCATTTCTGTTCCTATGCTGCCTGTCAATCCTGCAAACCAAGGGACTACGTTACATCAGTGTACACCATGTACTGTATGTGTGTGATGGCAGTGGTATAAGCATGTGAGTGTAATATACCGTATGTGTGGATGTCTGTTCCTTATTGCATGTCATTATATGCTTGTAACAGCTGCAAAGTGAAGGACCACTTTATATAGACAAGCACCATATATCAGTGTGATGGTGGTGATCTAAGCATGTGAGTGTAATGTATAGGGGTTTGTGTTTTGGCCCATTTTTGCATTCCTTTGGTTACTTGTTTAACGCTGCAAACTGAAGTACTACTTGATATAGAGCAGGGATGCCAAACTTCATTTTATCGCAGGCCGCATCAGCATTGTGGTTACCCTCGAAGGTGCCGGTTGTATTGGTCTAGCAGATGATGCAAGTCTGTAAAGGCGGGTCGCAAACCGCTGGTATTATCCATAAGGAACTTCACTGGAAATAAAGTTTCTTGTGGGTGATACCAGCGGTGTGAGGCCATCCTTTTCAACTGGTATAGAATCTGTTTTATTTTCCTAATAATTATAATCCGATCTCCTCCCCCCCCCCCCCCCCCATACTGACATCAGATATCAACAGCCAACACCATCAAGGCTTATTTAAAATGGTCTGCTGCAAAGTTGAAAACCGTTTTATGGTCAGACAAATCAAAATGTTACATTCTTTTTGGCAACCATGGCCTTCGGACTAAAGAGGAGAGAGGGACCTTCCAGTTTGCTATCAGTGCTCAGTTCAAATTCACGCATCTCTGAGGGTATGTGGGTGCATTGGTGTGTATGGAATGGGAAGTTTGCACATCTGGAAACTAAATCAATGCTAAGAGATGTATCTGAAGTTTAGAGCAGCATACAATCCCATCCAGACGTTTGTTTTTAAGGAAGGCCTTGCATATTTTCAGCAGGACAATGCTAAACTGCATCTATGACAACAGCATTCCTTAGTAGTAGACGAATCCGGGTGCTTAACTGGCCTGCCTGCAGTCCAGACCTTTCACCAATTAAAAATATTTGATGCATCTGGAAATAAAAAAAAAAAATGCAACAGACAACCCAGGACTGTTGAGCAGTTAGAATCCTATATCAGGCAAAAATAGGGCAACATTGTTCTTCATCACCTCAACCTCCGTTACATCACAGTGCACCCTCTTTGCCTTGTGTTGCTGCAGGGAAGAAGCTAGGGATGGAGCTGAGAAGCAGAAAGTGCAGGGTCTGGAGAAGGACTAGAGGAGGGCTGGAGTCTGCCAAATGCTGAGACCAGGGGAGGCAGAGATGTGAGGGCGCAGGATCTATAGGAGGAGTTTTGTCCTCTTTGCTGCCAACTGCTGAGACAAGGTGGGGGCGGATACGAGGGGAGTACCGCAGCTGCAGGAGAGGTAAGAGGGCCACATGAAATGGCCTGGCCAGCCAGATTCGGCCCACGAGCCTTGTGTTTGACACATGTGATATACAGTGCCTTGAAAAAGTATTCATACCCCCTTGAAATTTTCCACATTTTGTCATGTTACAACCAAAAACGTAAATGTATTTTATTGGGATTTTATGTGATAGACCAACACAAAGTGGAACATAATTGTGAAGTGGAAGGAAAATGATAAATGTTTTTCAAAATTGTTTACAAATACATATCTGAAAAGGTGTGCATTTGTATTCGGCCTCCTTTTTACTCTGATACCCCTAACTAAAATCTAGTGGAACCAACTGCCTTCAGAAGTCACCTAATTAGATTAAATTACACACAGGTGGACTCCATTTACTCAGTATCAATACAGCTGTTCTGTGAAGCCCTCAGAGCTTTGATAGAGAACCTTATTGAACAAACAGCTTATTGAAGTCCAAGGAACACACCAGGCAGGTCAGGGATAAAGTTGTGGAGAACCTTAAAGCAGGGTTAGGTTATTAAAAAAACAAACAACAAAAACAAAAATCCTAAGCTTTGAACATCTCACGGAGCACTGTTCAATCCAGCATCCGAAAAATGGGAAAGAGTATGGCACAACTGCAAACCTACCAAGACATGGCCGTCCACCTAAACTGACAGGCCGGGAAAGGAGAGCAGATGAGACCAAAATTTGACCTAAAAGCAAATGCTATGTGTGGCAAAAAAACTAACACCTCACATCACCCTGAACACACCACCCCCAACGTGACACGTGGTGGCAGCATCATGCTGTCTTGATGCTTTTCTTCAGCAGGGACAGGGAAGCTGGTCAGAGTTGATGGGAAGATGGATGGAGCCAAATACAGGGCAATCTTAGAAGAAAACCTGTTAGAGTCTGCAAAAGACTTAAGACCGGGGCGGAGGTTCACCTTCCAGCAGGACAACGACCCTAAACATACAGCCAGAGCTACAATTGAATGGTTCAGATCGGAGCATTTTCATGCGTTAGAATGGCCCAGTCAAAGTCCAGACCTAAATCCAATTGAGAATCTGTGGCAAGACTTGAAAATTGTTGTTCAGACGATCTCCATCCAATCTGACAGATCTTGAACTATTTTGCAAAGAAGAATGGGCAAAAATGTCACTCTCTAGATGTGCAAAGCTGGTAGAGATATCCCCAAAGACTTGCAGAGATAATTGCAGAGAAAGGGGGTTCTACAAAGTATTGACTCCGGGGGGGGGGGGTGAATACAAATGCACGCCACATTTTTCACATATTTATTTGTAAAAAATTGTTAAACCATTTATTTTCCTTCCACTTCGCAATTATGTGCAACTTTGTGTTGGTCTATCACATAAAATCCCAATAAAATACATTTATGTTTTTGGTTGTAACATAACAAAATGTGGAAAATGTCAAGGGGGTATGAATACTTTTATTTATTTATTTTTTTCAAGGCACTGTATGTGAAAAGTGTGCGTGCATTTGTATTGAGCCCCCCCCCCGTGTCAATACTTTGTAGAAGCCAATAGGATGAGATCTGGGCGGGTCACTACGTCTATGTGGCCCCACCCCCTTTCTTAAGCAGCCCAATCATCGATAGCTGCTGGGTTCTCCCCACCCTGGGTCCCTCTCCCAACATCCCTGCTGAATTTTGACAGCTGGTCCCTCTCTGCATTCATTTACTTATGTCAGTTTCACACAGTTAAGCCCCATACACACTATCAGATTTTCTGCTGATATTTATTTTATTTTTTCCTTCAGATTTACCAAAACCATATAATATGAGGTCAAACATTAGGAGTTTCAATTGGTATTCAATCAGGCAGGCCCTTCCACTACTTGGTTTTGGTAAATCTGAAGGAAACAAAATCGTCAGAAAATCTGATAGTGTGTATGGGGCTTTACACTATATTGGCTCGGTGAACCCTGCCAGTGCCACCTGCCAATAAAGAAAGAAATGGCTGGCTGCAAAAATTGGCATCATATATATCACCCCCCCCCCCCCCCATTTTTCTAAATATAGTCATCGGCCAGAGAAACCCATATCGGTCGACCTCCATTTGGATCCATCCATCTTCCCATCAACTCTGACCAGCCTCCCTGCCGAATAAAAGCATCCCCACAACATACTACAAAGCAGAGCTCTATGGGTGAGCCCAGAAGGAACATGCAACACACTGTAGAAGCTTGAGGAAAGCTGCAGGAAACCGTCATAAAAGCATATAGCCAAAGAGTGAGGATAATGATGGTTTAAAAGCAAACTGTACCATAATAACATCTGGATGAGGAAGGGTTAACACCATCCAAGCGGCTGGCTGGTCAAACATGGAAAGAGGGCGCCATAAACCATGTGAAGGACGATGAAAGCCCGGTGGAGGAATGATGATCTGCCTGTTGCCAGCACTAATTGTGGAGGGACACTGTGCTGACTGCTGTAATATCTTGAGCCAATGGCGGGAGGGAGCCAATCTGAACTGCGGGTGGCAGGATGTCGCAACTTCCGTGAGAAGATGGAACCGGGGAGCCGAGCAAAGCAGATGGAGCCGGGTGCGCTGGATGATGCCGCACCAGAAACAAGGGAGACTGGAAGCCCTGTGGTATGGTGGACCGCAAGCTTCTGGGTTGCTGTGACTACATGTTTTGCGGGCATGCGCGTTTTCAAAGTCCAAGATATCACAGCGGTCAGCACAGTCAGTTCCCCCCCCCCCCCCCCTGCAATTGGTGGTTTCCATCTTGGACACCAGTGGCGTGTGACAACGAGCCTACTGGCAACGGGCAGATCATCATTCCTCCACCAGGCTTTCCTCGTTCTTCACATGGGTTTATGGCGCCCTCTTTCCATGTTTGGCCAGCCTCTTGGATGGTTGTTGTGGTACCGTTTTCCTTTTAAACTTTATTATTTTATTATTATTATTATTATTATCATCACTCTTTGGCTATATGCTTTTTTGGTCTCATCTGACCAGAGTACCTTCTTCCACATGTTTGCTGTGTCCCTCACATGGCTTCTCACAAACTGCAACCAGGACTTCTTATGACTTTCTTCTTGCCACTCTTCCATAAAGGGCAGATTTGTGGAGAGCACGACTAATAGTTGTCCCGTGGACAGATTCCCCCACCTGAGCTGTGGATCTCTGGAGTTACCATGGGCCTCTTGGCTGCTTCTCTGATTAATGCTCTCCTTTCCCCCGGCCGGTCAGTCTAGGTGGATGGCCATGTCTTGGTAGGTTTCCAGTTGTGCCATACTCTTTCCATTTTCAGATGATGGGTTGAACAATACTCCGTGAGCTGTTCAAAGCTTGGGGTAATTTTTATTTTTATTTTTTATAACCTAACCCTGCTCTAAACTTTTCCACAACTTTATCCCTGACCTGTCTGGTGTGTTCCTTGGCCTTCATGATGGTGTTTGTGCACTAAGGTTCTCTAACAAACCTCTGAGGGCTTTACAGAGCAGCTGTAGTTATACTAAGAATAACTTGCACACAGGTGGACTTTATTTTACTAATTAGGTGACTTCTGAAGGCAATTGTTTCCACTAGATTTTGGTTAGAGCAAAGGGGGCTGAATACAAATGCACGCCACATTTTTTTTTTTTTTTTTTTTTTTTTATATCTATTTGTAATAATTTGAAAATCATTTTCTGTCCACTTCACAATTATGTGCCACTTTGTTGGTCTATCACATAAAATCCCAATAAAATATATTTACGTTTTTGGTTGCAACATGACTAAAGGTGGAAAATGTCAAGGGGTATGAATACTTTTTCAAGGCATTGTAGACTAACACCATAGATCAGTGTGATAGTAAGGTTATCAGCCTGTGAGTGTAATGTGTGAGTGTGTATGGCTGTCCCCTATTACACACCATTATCTGCTTGTCACAGCTGCAGAGGGAAGGACTACTTTTATATAGGCTAAGACCATATATCAATGTGATTGTAGTGATATCGGCAACTGTGTGCGTGTAATGCAGATGTGTACGTATGTCCTATTATTAGCTCTGCAAAGTGAAGGACCACTTCTTATAGGCAAGCACCATATATCACTGTGATAGTAGTGTTATAACCATGCATCTGTCTATTTATATTTATCCATATTTTATATAACCCCAATTTCAAAAAAGTTGGGGCGCTGTGTAAAATCTACAGAAAAACAGAATGCAATGATTTGCAAACCTCACAAACCCATAGTTTACTCACAATGGAAAACATCAAATGTTTAATCTGAGAAAATGTGTAAAAAAATAAAAAATTTAAAAAATGTATGGAAGCAAAAAAAAAAAGTTGGGACAGGGCTATGTTTATCACATCCTCTTTTAACACCCTGTGAATGCCTACGAACTGAAGAGACCAGTTGCTGGAGTTTTGGGAGAAGAAGAATGTTACCCCATTCTTGCCTGATGCATGATTCTAACTGCTCTCAACAGTCCTGGGTCTTTGTATTTTTCATTCCTACAGTTTGAGTTGGTGAAAGGTCTGGACTGCAGGCAGGCCAGTTAAGCACCTGGACTCTTCTACTGCAAAGGCATGCTGTTGTTAAAGATGCAGTATGCGGTTTAGCATTGTCCTGCTGCAATATGCAAGGCCTTCCCTGAAAAACATGTAGTCTTGGATGGGAGCATATGCTTCTCTAAAACCTGGATCTATCTTTCCGCATTGATGGCACCTTTCCAGATGAGCAAACGTCCCATTACGTGCAACACTAATGCACCTCCATACCATCAGAGATGCAGGACGTTGAATTGAGTCCTGATAACAGGACGGAAGGTCCCTCTCTTTTAGTCCAAAGGCCATGGTTGCCAAAAAAAGTCAGATTTCAATTCATCTGACCACAGAACAGTTTTCCACTTTTCAACAGATCATTTTAAAGCAGAGGTCCACCCTAAAGTGGACCTTCCGCTCATCGGAACCCTCCCCCCCCTCCGGTGCCACAATCGGCACCTTTCAGGGGGGAGGGGGGTGCAGTTACCTGGATAATCCAGGTAACTGCACCCACTTCCGGGACAGCTCTCTGCGGAAAGGGGCGTAACTTACGCCCCTTTCCGCAAGTGCCCGCCCCTTCCCGCAAGTGCCCCGCTGCCTGCTGGGAAACGCACAGCTCCCAGAGGCAGCGGGGAGCGTCCTTATTGCGCAGCGCAATTCGCGCATGCGCAGTAGGGAACCGGGAAATGAAGCCGAAAGGCTCCATTTCCTGATTCCCATACCCAAGATGGCGGCGGCAGGACCCGACAGACGACCTAGAGATCGGCTTCGGGTGCCGACATCGCGGGCGCGCTGGACAGGTAAGTGTCACTATTTTAAAAGTCAGCAGCTGCAGTATTTGTAGCTGCTGGCTTTTAAAAAAAAAAAAAAAAACGCGGAGTCCCGGTGGACTCCCGCTTTAAATTCACTTTGGCCCAGAGAAGATGATGGAGCTTCTGGCTCATGTTCCAATACGGCTTCTTTGCATGAAAGAGCTTTACCTTGCATGTTTGGATGGCACTCCGAACTGTTCATAGACATTTGATTTTTGGAAGTATTCCGGAGCCCATGCAGTGATTTCCGTCGCAGAATCATGCCTGATTTTAATGCAGTGCTGTCTGAGGGCCTGAAGATCAGGGCGACCAATGTTGTGTTTTGGCCTTGTCCCTTGTGCACAGAGACCAGATTCTCCAGACTTTTCATGATCTATAGCTTTGCAACTTTTCATTGCGTAAAATTATTCTGAAATTGCCTTTTTTATTTATTTATTTTTTATTTTTTGACGCAGCTTTTTACAGATTGGTGAACCATCTTTATGCCTGAGACACTCTTATGCCGCGTACACACGACCGGACTTAGGTCCGACAGACTTTCGACGGAGTTCTGACAGAGTTCTGACGGACTTTCCGAATGAACGGACTTGGCCACACACAATCACACCAAAGTCCGACGGATTCGAACGTGATGACGTATGACCAGACTAGAATAAGGAAGTTCATAGCCAGTAGCCAATAGCTGCCCTAGCGTCGGTTTTTGTCCGTCGGACTAGCATACACACGAGCGGATTTCTGGGTCCGGCAGAGTTCTGTCAGAAAAATTTGAAGCATGTTCCATTTCTAAAGTCTGTCAGACTTTTGCAAATCAAAAGTCCGCTGCAGCCCACACACGATCGAATAGTCTGCCGGAATCATTCCGTCTGACTTTTGATGTTGAAAAGTCCGGTTGTGTGTACGCGGCATTACTCTCTAAGATGTGTGAGGGTTTTTTTTTTTTTTTTTTTTTTTTTTTTTTATCCAGCTATGTTACTGACCTGTTGCCAATTAACCACCGGAAGGTTTTACCCTCCATGACCAGACCATTTTTTTGCTATTGAGAACTGTGCTACTTTACCTGGCAATTGCTTGGTCATGCAACACTGTACCCAAATGGCATTGTTATCATTCTCAAAATGTATATTTTTTACTTTTGTTATAAATCACATCCAATAATAAAAAAAAGAAATCAAATTTCTTTATAAATTGAGGCCAAAATTTATTCAGCTACATATCCTTTGGCAATAAAAAACAAATTCAATAAGTGTATTTTGATTGGTTTATGTGAAGTTATAGCATTTAGACTAGAAACGTGTGTGTGTCTAATAATAATAATAATAATAATAATAATAATAATAATAAAATTATATATATAATCACACAGACACACACACACACACTGGCAGCTATAGACGCTTATACTGGTAACGGCTGTGATAGGATAGATTTGCAAAACAATGGGATAAATTTATATTCCTGAACTTTGTTTTATATCATGGTTACTGTGAAATTGTGTAAATGCATCAATGCAGTGCATGTTATCTCAGCTTGCAGAGCTTGGATTCATTGAATGAGTTTACCAAAAATGTAACTATTGGCAGACTATACAGCCTCATGATACATAACTAAGCTCCATTTCATGATGAATAAACAAAACTATTAATGTATCCTAAATGGAACACTATCTTTAGATAGATAGATATTTTCTTTTTTTTTTTTTTTTTTTTTTTTTACTCCAAAGGCATTTTAATAAAAATAAATTTTGATAATCAAAAAAATTGATTTAAAAAAAAAAATCATGATTGCTTTTTATCCATCCTGGGTGCGGGCAAGCTGGCGCTAACAGACACTGACTGGAACGGTCACTAACTGATGAGGTTGCTAGTGACACTAATACAGTGATCAATGATAATACTGTTCCCTGTACTAATGACACTGGCTGGGAAGGGGTAACATCAAGGAGTGAAGTGTGTGCCTAGCAGATGTAATGTGTGGTGCTCTGGCTTTTTTTTCCTTCTTCTCCCTGCTGTTCAGGGAGAATAAACCGTCAGATCGCTGTTCTGTTTGCACACAGTTCTGTGTGTTTTGTAAACGCTGTGATCGGACACAGACAATCGGCAGGTTTCAGCCCAAATCATTGACTGAAATCTGCCGCCAACTTGTATTGTATCCAATCACAGCATGGATTAGCATGGGGTGTGCACATGCGCGCCGCCAGACCAGAAAGTACAGGTACGTCGCAGTGCCTGGCTATGCTGCCCGCCTGCTTTTAAGTAGAGTTGCTGTGAGTGGGTTGGCAAGAGGTTAACCCAATTGGTTGCAAAATTTTCTCTTTCTGGTCGGTAACATTTTGACAGCTTTTTGTTTCCCTGTCCCAACTTTTCTGAGATGTGTTCCTGCCATGAATTTCCAAAATTTTTCTTAAAATTGTATATTTTCTCAGTTTAAACATTTTTGATATTTTATCTATTTACTATTGTGAATAAGGCTGGGTTCACACCGCTGCGGGGGGAGAACCGGATGTGATTCGCACAGCAAATCACATCCGATCTCCGTAGCGATGCGAGTTCAGCCATACAGATAGTATGGCTGAACTCGCAGCGGTCCCGCAGCAAACTCGCACGGGACCCTTTTTTGGGTCCGCAACGGAATCGGATCGCATGGTGGTTCACACCATGCGATCCGATTCCTGTGCGAGTCGGCAGATCGCACTGCGATATGCCGACGGATCTGGGGGTGTCATTAACATAACATTGACACCCCCAGCCGTCCGCATAGGGCAGTGTGAACTGCCGGCGGGAGGTGTGCGATGCGGGAAAACGCCGCGGATTCGCGGCGTTCCCGCATCGCAGCAATGTGAACCTAGCCTTAAATACGTTTGAGATTTGCAAATCACTGTATTCAGTTTTTATGTAGATTTTAGAGTCCCAACTTTTTTGGAACTGAGGTTGTATATTTACAATATCTTGTATTTCTATCTCCCTAGTGCTTGTCAGGTGCTTGTCACAACTCAAAGTGAAGGTTTCTTTACATAGGAAAGCACCTTATAGCGGTGTGATAGTAGTGTTACAATCATACCTCTATCTTCACTCACCGGCCACTTTATTAGGTACACCTTGCTAGTACCGGGTTGGACCCCCTTTTTGCCTTCAGAACTGCCTTCATTCTTCCTGGCAGAGATTCAACAAGGTGTGGGAAACATTCCTCAGATTTTTGTCCATAGTGACATGATGACATCACGCAGTTGCTGCAGATTTGTCGGCTGCACATCCATGATGCCATCTCCTGTTCCACATCCCAAAGGTGCTCTATTGGATGAGATGTGGTGAGTGTGGAGGCCATTGGAGTGCAGGGACCTCATTGTCCAGTGGTGAGATGATTGGAGCTTTGTGACATGGAGCATTATCCTGCTGGAAGGAGCCATCAGAAGATGGGGACACTGCAGTCCTAGAGGGACGGACATGGTCAGCAACAATACTCAAGTAGGCCAGGGTATTTAACAGTTGGTACTAAGGGGCCCAAAGTGTGCCAAGAAAATATCCCCCACAGCATTACACCACCAGCCTGAACGGTTGATACAAGACAGGATGGATCCATGCTTTCATGTTTATGCCAAATTCTGACCCCATCTGAAATTGAGACTCCTCAGACCAGACAACATTTTTTTTTCCAATCTTCTATTGCCCAATTTTAGTGATCCTGTGCCAATTGTAGCCTCAGTTTCCTGTTCTTAGCTGACAGGAGTGGCACCCGGTGTGGTCTTCTGCTGCTGTAGCCCATCTGTTTTAAGGTTCAATGTGGTGCGTTCAGAGATGGTATTCTGCGTACCTTGGTTGTAACCAGTGGCTATTTGATTTACTGTTGTCTTTCTGTCATCTCAAACCAGTCTGCCCATTCTCCTCTGACAGCAACAAGGCATTTTTTCCTCCACACAACTTCTGCTCACTGGATATTTTCTCTTTTTGGGACCATTCTCTGTAAACCCGAGAGATGGTTGTGTGTGAAAATTCCAGTAAATCGGCAGTTTTTGAGATGCTCAGACCAACCCATTTGTCACCAATAACCATGCCACGTTCAAAGTCACTTAAATCCCCTTTCTTCCCCATTCTGATGCTCGGTTTCAGTTTCTTCAACATTGGCTGATTAGCAATTTGTGTTACCAAGCAATTGAACAGGTGTACCTAATAAAGTGGTGTTTGTGTGTGTAAATGTATATGTACACTCACAAAAGTGAGTACACCCCTCACATTTTTGCAAATATTTTCTTCTATCTTTTCATGTGACAACACTGAAGAAATGACACTTTTCTACAATGTAAAGTAGTGAGTGTACAGCTTGTATAGCAGTGTACATTTGCTGCCCCCTCAAAATAACTCAACACACTGCCATTAATGTCTAAACCGCTGGCAACAAAAGTGAGTACACCCCTAGGTGAAAATATCCAAATTGGGCCCAATTAGCCATTTTCCCTCCCTGGTGTCATGTGACTCGTTAGTGTTACAAGGTCTCAGGTGTGAATGGGGAGCAGGTGTATTCAATTTTGATGTTATCACTCTCTCATACTGGTCACTGACACTTCAACATGGCACCTCATGGCAAAGAACTCTCTAAGGATCTGAAAAAAGAGTTTCTCTACAGAATGATGACCTAAGCTATAAATAGATTGCCAAGACCATACAGCAATTTAACAGGACAGGTTCCACTCAGAACAGGCCTTGCCATGGTCTACCAAAGTGGTGGAGTACAGGTGCTCAGCATCATATCCAGAGGTTGCCTTTGGGAAGTAAATGTATGAGTGCTGCCAGCATTGCTGCAGAGGTTGAAGGGGTGGGGGGTCAGCCTGTCAGTGCTCAGACCATACGCCACACACTGCATCAAATTGGTCTGCATGGCTGTCATCCCAGAAGGAAGCCTCTTCTAAAGATGATGCACAAAAAAAGCCTGCAAACAGTTTGCTGAAGACAAGCAGAGTAAGGACACAAATTACTGGAACCATGTCCTGTGGTCTTATGAGACCAATATAAACGTATTTGGTTCAGATGGTGCCAAGTGTGTGTGGCAACAACCAAGTGAGGAGTACAAAGACAAGTGTGTCTTGCCTACAGTCAAACATGTTGGTGGGAGTGTCATGGTCTGGGGCTGCATGAGTGCTGCCAGCACTGGGGAGCTACAGTTCATTGAGGATGCCATGAATGCCAACATGTACTGTGACATACTGAAGTAGAGCATGATCCCCCTCCCTTCAGAGACTGGACCGCAGGGCAGTATTCCAACATAACAACCCCAACACACCTCCGAGACGACCACTGCCTTGATATAGAAGCTGAGGGTAAAGGTGATGGACTGGCCAAGCATGTCTCCAGACCTAAACCCTATTGAGCATCTGTGGGGCATCATCAAATGGAAGGTGGAGGAGCACAAGATCTCTAACATCCACCTGCTCTGTGATGTCATCATGGAGGAGGGGAAGAGGACTCCAGTGCCAACCTGTGAAGCTCTGGTGAAATACATGCCCAAGAGGGTTAAAGCAGTGCTGGAAAATAATGGCGGCCACACAAAATATTGACACTTTGGGACCAATTTGGACATTTTCACTTAGTGGGTGTACTCACTTTTGTTGCCAGCAGTTTAGACATTAATGGCTGTGTGTTTTGAGGGGACAGCAAATTTACACTGTTATACAAGCTGTACACTCACTACTTTACATTGTAGCAAAGTGTCATTTCTTCAGTGTTGTCACATGAAAAAATATAATAAAAATAATTACAAGAATGTGAGGGGTGTACTCACTTTGTGAGATATTGTATATAGTAGGGAAAAAAATATATTGTGTGTGTGTGTGTGTGTGTGTGTGTGTGTAATAAAATATACACATACACTGTATGTATTTCCCCCTATTGCGTGTCATTGGCTGCTTGGCTCAGTGATTCATCTGTCGTTGAATTTCCTTTCTCCTGCATTTGTGATTCTTGCTCATTTTGTGATAAAGTGCTTACAGCTCGTCTTCTTACTACAGGATGATGGTGCATAGTACGTTCAGCGTTGCTCTGCATTGTAGAGTTGTGTTTACCCCCCACCCCCAGCAAGTCTTTTTATACTTTATGAGCACACCCCGCATCTGATAATCTGCTGCATTGGACAGGAGCTGTCAGCACTCCACGCAGTAAAGTTGCCTGGTTGCTCGCTCTGCGCGCTTTACTTTCCCTGAGCTGATGATTGAACTGCAGTAGCAGCTGCCTTGCTTGTCCCGAGGTGTAAAGATTGTCAGCTCTGCAGAGACAGAGAGGCTCACCTCTACCGTGCAGGGATGTGTGACGGTGGTGTCTCTGACAAGGGACCCCCCCTCCCCTCTGAAAGCATTGGCTCCCCCCTCTGTGAGGATTTCTAGCAGACTGCAGTTGGAGGTAGAAGACACAGGGAGGGGGTGGAAATTGCTAGCTGCAGAGCTCTCGGGTTATCTGCACCAGATGGGAGCAATGAGGCTCTGCAATTGTTTGCGCCTAACTTCCAGGCGAGCTGCAATCATAAATTATTAATCTAATAATTTCTCAAGCGGTGCCAGATCCAGTTCAGTGGTCTGCTTTTTGAATATAAGTAGTCCCTGATGTGAGGATAAACTCATTTTTCTGTGTGCGGTTATTGTGCGGGGAATAGGGAACCGTTTAGCCGGTGCAGTCTTTCCTTCAGTTATTGCCAACTTGTATCCATGCATGCTTTGGTGGAGTATGATCGGTGTATGCACATGTACAAGGTCACAACAGCGAGCTTGATTCGAAGGGAATCTGACACTGAATAAGCAATTGTGAGAAGCCTCGGATGGAAGCTGTCGCTGTGAGTTGCACACCATACATTTGGGGGGGCTGTACAAAGAAGCTGAATAGGCTCCACTTTGTTAACGTAAAAGGAAGTCTCAGGCTGGAAAAAAGGCGGCTGTAATATTTCTTTATCAGCTATATGAAGGGGATGTCTTACTTCCTTTTTAATATACTAAAAGACTACTATCAGTTAACAATCATTTCTAGCAATACCTTCAAATACGTCATGCATTACAAGTCCAAAGTTCAAAAAACACACTCTAAATTATTAACCACTTCGCGCCCAGGCCAATTCTGACATTTCTCTCCTACATGTAAAATTCCTAATTTTTTTGCTAGAAAATGACATAGAACCCCCAAACATTATATATTTTTTTTTTTTTTTTTTTTTTAGCAAAGACCCTAGAGAATAAAATGGCGGTCGTTGCAACTTTTTTTTATCTCGCACGGTATTTGCGCAGCAATTTTTCAAACATGTTTTTTTCAGAAAAAAAAACAGTTTCATGCTTAAAAAAAAAAAAAAAAAAAAAAAAACACAGTAAAGTTAGCCCACTTTTTTTGCATAATGTGAAAGAGGAAGATGCGCCGAGTAAATAGATACCCAACATGTCACGCTTCAAAATTGCACGCGCTCGTGGAATGGCGCCAAACTTTGGTATTTAAAAATCCCCATAGGCGACGCTTTACATTTTTTTACTGGTTACATGTTTTGGGTTACAGAGGAGATCTAGAGCTAGAATTATTGCTCTCGCTCTAACATTTGCGGCGATACCTCACATGTGTGGTTTGAACACAGTTTTCATATGTGGGCGGGACTTGTGTATGCATTCGCTTCTGTGTGCGAGCTCAAGGGGACAGGGGCGCTTTACATTTTATTTTATTTTTTTTGTTAATTTTATTTTTTTAGTTTGACACTTAAAAAAAATAAAATAAAAAAATTGATGACTTTTATTCCTATTACAAGGAATGTAAACATCCCTTGTAATAGGAATATGGCACAATCGGACATATTTACAGTGAGATGTGGGGTCAATAAGACCCCACATCTCACCTCTAGGCTGCCAAGAATAAAAAAAACAAAAACGATCCTGGCTTCCCTGCCAAATCGGCGCCGTTAATTTGAATACCGAGGCCGGGCGTGACGTCATAACATCGCGCCCGGCCTCCGAATGATCATAGAGACTCCAGGGACGATCTGGTCCGCCGGAAATCTCTATGGTAACTGGCGGGGGCCGGCGGATGCTGTGACCGACTCACCGATGGAAGCGGTGAGTCGGTACAAGCACCGGAGGGTGGCGGGGGGGGGGGGGGGGTGTCCACTCCTGCCGCCCGTAAGAACGATCAAGTGGCGGAACAGCCGCTATGATCGTTCTTATGGTGCAGGGAATCGCTGGCTGAAAACGCCGATATCTGAATAATGTCTGTGGCCTCAGGCATCATTTAGATATAACCACCGAAAGCCCATGACGTCAATAGACGTAGTATGGGCGCCAAACTTCAAATACGTCATGCATTACAAGTCCAAAGTTCAAAAAACACACTCTAAATTATTAACAAAGGTAACTTCAATTCTCTGTATGAAACAAGGTTTAATAGGAATTCTAACTTACAAATGATGGAGAACACTGAAAAACATAAAAATAGTTTTGCCCGGTGGCAAGGGGACATGGAGGACCTAGATGAGGAGGACTGGACACATGCTCTGGGAACACTTCCTAGGACATCTCTCTCGCCCTCCCAAAGGCTATCTCAGCTTTTTATTATACATGGGGCTCATTATACTCAACAAAACTCTATGCTTGGGGAGAGAAATATATAACACTGCGCTGCTCTTTATCTAATGGCTCTCATTCACATTCTCTGGCGATGTCCAAAGCCTGATCGATATTGGGGGGGGGGGGGGGGTATTTACAACTTTAACCACTTGACCACTGGGCACTTAAACCCTCTTCCTAACCAGACGAATTTTCAGCTTTCGGTGCTCTCACACTTTGAATGACAATTACTCAGTCATGCAGAAATTACATTTTTGTTCTTTTGTTCACACAAATAGAGCTTTCTTTTGGTGGTATTTTAATCACCGCTGTTTTTTTTTTTTTTTATTCTTTGCGCTATAAATCAAAAAAAGACTGAAAAATCTGTAAAAAAATTAAAAATAAAATTATTTTTGTTTCTTTTAAAATGTGTTGCAGACTATTGCACAGTATGGGCAGAGTACTGCAGATTATTTGCACTGGGCAGCGCTTTGGGCACTTCACATCCAGCCCACAGCGCTGCTGCCGCGTCTCCCCTCTCACCTTACCGATCAGTACAGAGAGGGGAGGGAGAAACCGGTGTCGTGACGTGAGGCCGGTTTGTTTACAAGTGATCGCTCCGTCATTTGTGCCCAGTGCTCTGACAACTGTGGATTGCTTTTAGCATTCAGGGGACCTATGCTGACCCATTCAAACATCTGTTTATAGAGTTCTCCTTAGGTCATGTGCCAACTTGAAATAGTTTTAGGGCTCGTTCAACACCATAATGCATGTCTTAATGTAGATGTAATGTACACACGCTAGCATGTGATTTTTACAGTGCATTGTTGTTGTGCTGCAGTGCATTCTTTTTGGTGATTCTGGCTTCTGCTGTAGCGCATTCCAAAAAGACAAAACCTAAACTATTACTTTGCTGCAATGAAAGTACGCTTTCAAACTAAAGCCGTTTAAAACTTACAGCGTGTTGCTGGAGCTTGCATTCTGACTGCAGTGAACAACCAAGCCCAGTGCTGGCAGCATGTATGCCCCCCCCATACATTGGGACTAGTTTTTTATAAATAAAAGCTCCTGGTGGGGGGTAGTGTAAGGTGTAACTATGCTTCCATTCCCGTCCGCTGAAGCATGATATAGATGGGCATGCTCTGGCACACCCATTTTTTTGCACCACTGTCCCCTTGATCTGGCTGCCTATAGTAGACAGGGTGCACTGTGCATGCACGGCCATTGGCTTGCTTTCTAGCATCTGGGTGGAGAAGCGGTTGCACTTTGTTTTGTTTTTTTGCGTGGGCATATTGGAGCATGGTGGGACAGCAGTAGCTGTTAGAGCAGGCAGAAAGCTGCAGCCCCATAGAAGGGAGGCCAAGGTCTGCTAGTAGCCCATCACTGATTGGGGAGCTTTCATGTGATGCAGTGTGTACCGCACATCATCCCATCACTTATACCTCCTGTTTGACAGTGCAGCACTCTGTCACCATCTGGAGTCAGGCTCGGAGGCTAGTAGCTATAGCAGTGGAGCAGCGCCCACCATCAAGGGAGATAGATATACTCACAGGTCACCCTGGCTGATGACACAGGCTCATCTGAGGTGTACTGAGGTGCAGGGTCTAAGTACTAACCGGTAATCGCCAGAGCTTCTGATGGTGGAGATTATTATTATACAGGATTTATATTGCGCCGTTTGCGCAGCTCTTAACCAAAATGAAGGTAGGCATTAGTTATATTACAATTTGGTACAAGAGGAATCCGAGAGCCCTGCTCATTAGAGCTTACAATCTAATCGGCTTTGCCGCGCGTTAGTACCAGGTTGCAGTCCTCAGGATTGCCCCATCAGGAGGTGAACAAGTGAGTGTCCAGTACCGGATAAGCAAGGTTGGGATTAAGCAGAAGTGTAGTCGAGGAGCAAGCCAAAAGTCGGTAACGAATGGTAGCGAAGTTAAATATGGCAGCAGGAGAGACAAAAGTGAGATATTGGCTGGAGAGAGCATAATCTGGCAAACAGGAAGTGCAGAGATTAGAAAGTTAAAGGGGAGGAGCAAAGAGTTCAAGGGTCAAGACAAACAAGATTCAAGGCAGAATCATTCACGGAATTGTCCAGCATTCCAGGTGGCTCAGCAAGCAGAGTCATTGCCAGACACCGCAGAGGTCCCAGGTTCAAGTCCAGGCCCTGATATACCCAGGGCGCCTGTCCCTCCTGCCCCCCGTATCCCAACCCTGGGTGCTGCTGGGAAACTGTTTCAGTTCTCCAATCTTTGTAAATCCAGCCCATAATGGAAAATTCAACATGTATTAATGTGCTATCTAGATAATAAATCATATTTTTTAATGCAGTTTGAGTCACTGACCCACCTGTTTATAAGTGAAGGTGTCCTTCTTTATTTTATTATTTTTAATTGAGAGGCCTTATAATACATTGCCCAAAGCAAGTACATACAAAGTCACCTACTCCTTTTGCATATTTTTTTTTTTTCCAAGGAATATGATTTTGCTGTTTATAACTTGGGAGCACTTGCTGTATCGTATCCAGTGTAGAAATAATGACATTGGGGAATAGGGTGTGCTGCTATGTGTGTAGCATGAGCTGCCACTTCACTCAAGCATATGACAGTTTCAGATGAAATGGAAGGAATATTAAAAACCTGGGAGATTATTTCCCTTCATTACACACATATGAAGTCTCTGTTACTGTCAGTCGGTGACTGGTGTAAGGTGCTCAGTTGAAAGCAGGATTTTCTCTTGCATCTTCTCATTAACTTCTGCATATCCTGTAGATTGTTGTAGAATAAGTCCAAGGCTTCTCCCAGAGAGTAAGCAGAAATGGATAAAGTCTAAATAAAAACAGTTTGTTTAGTTTAAGGCCCCTTTCACACAGACGATCTGTTCAGGTCCCCCTGTCAGGTTTTTTTTTTTTTTTTTTTTTTTAGTAGGACCTGAACGGACACTCCATAGAGGTCTATGGAGGGACGGATGTCAGCGGTGACATGTCCGCTGACATCCGACCCACTCCGATCTGTAAAAGTGTGACGGAGGAAAAACCTACTTTTCCATCCGTGATCGGATTGGGTGACAAGGGAGAGCGGCGCTCTGACAGGTCTGTCCCTGCGCAGTGTGCAGAGACAGACCGTCATCTTCCTGCTCAATGGGGATCGACGCAGTGATCCCCTGCTGAGCAGAGTGGGCTCCGTACATGGATACATCCGTGTGAAGGAGCCCTAAAGCGGGTTGCGCCAAATTTTTTTTTTTTAAGTCAGCAGATACAAATACTGCAGCTGCTGACTTCTAAAATATGGATACTTACTTGTCCAGGGTGCCCGCGATGGCACCCAAAGCCCATTCGTCCCTTGGCTCTCAGGTGGAGGCAAGAGAAAGCCTTGCGGCTTTCACAGCCTGGTTTTCCCAAATGCGCATGCGTGAGTCGCGCTGCACGATCCCACTGGTCTCTGCTGTCCTCTGGGACTCAAAGCAGGGGGGGGGGGGGGGAGGCGCCAGATATAACAGATAGCCACTGATACTGTGGCTATCTATGCCCGGAAGTGGGAGCAAATACCTGATATAGATATCTGCTCCCCCCTGAAAGGTGGAAAATATGACACCGGAGGGGGGAGGAATCCGAAAAGCGGAAGTTCCATTTTTGGGTGTAACTCCGCTTTAACTACCTCCATACCTCCAGTACCAGAATTTTTCACTCCCTTCATTACCAGGCTGTTTCAGTTTTCAGCCCTGTGCTACTTTGACAACTTTTTGGTCATGCAACAATGTACCCAAATAAAAAAAAAAAAAAAAAAAAAGATAGCTAGATAGATAGATAGATAGATAGAGATAGATAGATAGCGCTTACTTTAAAGTGTAAGTTCATCTTTTTAAATCACAGTATGCTGTACTATAGCTGCATAGTGTGTTAAACCCACCTACCAGAAGGGCTCCCTTTCTGTTTAACCACTTGCCAACCACGCTATAATAAAACGCAGCTACAGCGTGGTCGGCCAGTTCAGTGAGGGTGTCATATGACGTGATCGCGCCCGCTGCGGCTTATAGGTAGCACACTCTGTGATTGCTGTTTCCTTTGGGCACAGCTGATCACAGATCGGGATAAAGGGCTAATCCCAGCGACTCTTTACTATGTTATCAGCTGTGTCCAATCCCAGCTGATCACGATGTAAACGCACTTACCGGTTATCTGCATTCCTTTCCTCATTTTACAGCGTGAGGAGAGGAGCGAGCTGGTAACCAGTTAGTGTGAAAGGGAACATCTGCACTGATCAGGGCACTTATCATCCGTGTCCTGATTATCAGTGCATCCCCCCAAAAGTACGAATCGGTGCAGGAGAAAAATTACCTGTTAGCAAACTAGTTTTTATAACAGAAACTAAGAAAACTAAGAAGAAAAATTGTATTTTATTTTTTTCAAAATTTTTGTTTTTATTTTTGGCTGAAAAAAGAGTGATTAAATGTCGCCAAAAGAAGGCTCTATTTGGGTGAAAAAATAAAATGTCATATGGGTACGGTGCATGACTGCGCAATTGTCATTCAAAGTGTGACAGCGCTGAAAGCTGAAAATTTTGGCCTGGCAGGAAGGGGGTAAAAGTGCCCAGTAGCCAAGTCGTTAAACAAAGACCACAACAGCAAGTAGGATGTCTGCGTCCAGGGCCAGTCAAGAGCATGTGATCGCTGCATGAGAGCTTACATGCAATTCACTGCGGGAGTCGGCAGCCTCCCATAGATTGCAATGGGGCTGTCTCTCGCAGCTAATCGCAGGATCCCCCGCTGGGGTTCCCGCATCTAATTGGAGCCAGGGTGCATCTGCAGATGTGAATGTACCCTTATGCTGCGTACACACGACTGGACTTGGGTCCGACAGACTTTCGACGGAGTTCTGACGGACTTTCCGAATGAACGGACTTGGCCACACACAAGCACACCAAAGTCTGACGGATTCGAATGTGATGACGTACGACCGGACTAGAATAAGGAAGTTCATAGCCAGTAGCCAATAGCTGCCCTCGCGTCGGTTTTTGTCCGTCGGACTAGCACACACACGAGCGGATTTCTCGGTAGGAACTGGGTCCGGCAGAGTTCTTTCGGAAAAATTTGAAACATGTTCCATTTCTAAAGTCTCAGACTTTTGCAAATCAAAAGTCCGCTGCAGCCCACACACGATCGAATAGTCTGCCGGAATCATTCCGTCAGACTTTTGATGTTGAAAAGTCCGGTCGTGTGTACGCGGCATTAGAAGAAGATTCTTCAAATCCTCTGGCAGCGATGGCTCTGCCCCGAGGGATTTGTAGGTTATCACAGCTGCTGAGCTCATCATAGGTGTCAGATATAAATACACTGCACATGTATGGCCCAAAAGAACAGGACTGGGGCACTAGGGGGCACTGGTCTCAAAAGCTGCTCCGTCCTTGCAGTTACTTTGGTACAGAGCCATCGCTGGCTGCAAAGGATTTGAAGAAGCTTCTTAGGGTGCAATCGCATACCTCCCACCATTTTGAGATGGGAATGAGGGACACCTACTAACAAACGTATGTGGGCATAGGACACCCCTCCCTGCCACACCCCCCTTAAAGGAGAATCAACCAAAAAAAAGGTTTAAACAAATCTACAAGGACTTTACCACTACAGTTCCTTTTTTATATTGGCTTTTAAAATGTACAAATGCAGCAATTTAGAAATTGGATAAAAGGTTTAGCACTGGGAAATACTTTTTGAAAAATAAAAAGTGCATTTTATATAAAATTATATAGATCAGACCAAAATGAGGGACAGAGGGACATTGCTCCAAATCAGGGACAGTCCCTCCAAATCAGGGATGGTTGGGAGCTATGCAATCACACCTGCACATGTACTCTGCCACTGGTTAGTTGGAAGAACCCCAGGGGTTCTTGCAATTAGCTACAAAAGACTGGTTGTTATAAATGTGGTAGCAGACTTCAATCCCCGTGACTTAACTTCCGGGGGGGGGGGGGGGGGGGGGCGGAGTGAAATGTGTTGGGGGCGTGGCCTGGTGGGAGCCCAGGCTGAGGTTGTCTCTCTCATACCACCATAGGACTTCTGTGGATGTGTTGCACCGGGAGATCTTTCCTCTCTTCCTTCCAGTGACTACAGGAGCTGGGATGAGCTCCGTCCCTTGCTGGCACTCCTGCAGAGGTTGCAGCATCACCCATACTACTCCCCCTAGTGAGCGAGTTTGAGTGGCACACTAAACAATCCATGGGTCACATTGTCCCATGCATGCCATGCTTTAACAAGGGGTTTGTATGGGAGGCTGTGGTTGGGAGGGAGCGTGTATCGGAGGCGTCCGAGGTGTCTATGCAGTGTCCTGCACATCTGAATGGCTAACGATGAACACTGACCATGCAGGCACAGATCAGCTTTAGAACAAACAAGAAGGATAACTGGCAGGATCAACCATATATCTCAGATGGAAGAAGTACTAAAATGATAGACTATGATTTAGAAAATGTACATGTGAGCACACGTAGGGAAAAAAAATGTTTAGGGTAACACACACTTTAAGTTCATCAAAATTTGCTGACCTGCATTCTTAACCACTTACGGACCGCCCACCGTCTTTATACGTTGGCACTTTGAAGAGGAATATCTTTGTTATGGCAGCAGCTAGCTGCCATAACTCCGGTATCCTCTTCTTCAGCAGGCGGTCTGCTTTAGATAAAAGTGGTCCCTGGGCCGGACTCGCCGCAAGATCACTTTTATCGGCGGCAAGCCCCCCCCCCCCCCCCCCCCCCTGCTTAGGTTAGACTTTAATGGAAAGGGTTTATTATTATTATTATTTTTACATGCAGACAGAGGAGGTACAATTTGGCTATGGCCCCAAATATCGCAAAAAAAACAAAAACCTTTTTATGGCGTTGTGCAAATATATGTCTATGTGGGAGGAGAGACACCTCTAAATTTATAAATATTGCATGAAAACATTAAATATTTATTATGCCTTTTTTCTTATATTTACTAGTAGGGTATTGGATTTCTGTAGGCCTGATATACTGTCCCTGTATCTGACATGCGTTATGTTCGTTTTTTTTTTTTTTTTTAAAAGGTGTGTGTGTGTGTGTGTGTGTGTGTGTGTATTATTATTATTATTATTATTATTATTATTATATTTTTTTTTTTTCATGACTGTTGCTGTGCGCTTGGTAACCACATACAGTGATTCTAAAGCCTAAACGTTTTGTACCTTAATGTATTCCTTGCATTAAGGTAAAGAATGCATCTACCCCAACTTTACTTACCTGCTCCCTCATTCGATCCAGGCTGTGCATATCTGTAGCTCATCTCTTCCCTCAATTCTGGGCTTTGCTGGGGCTCTGGAAGCTATTGGCCCAAACCAGTCATGCAGTGTGGGTGGGTTCAGTCCTGCTGTCCATAGACACAGCAGGGCTTGGGAGTGAGCATGCATGAGTGCCCCCATGGGATATGGCTTTCCATGTGGGCACTGAGTAGAGTAAAGGCCAGGAGCGTTGGGGGGGGATTCCATTTTCTGACCCCTCACTGGCAGGAATGATTACAGTATCACTCTTGTTAGAAGGAACAGGTGGCTTGATAACTGCCGGAGGGAGGATTCTGCTCCCCTATCGCTCTAATAGCTGCCAACTTTGGGTGGAAGAGTGTCTTCCTGCTGCCGACACACCTCCATCTCACCACCACCACCTGCCCTTCTTCCCATTTTCTCTTGTCTTGTGGCATATCACATGGGAGACGGGAAGAAAGAGAAGCTGTCCTCATTCCTGACACGTGCTGCTCTGAGGACTGAACTTGGTACACGGAGGGACAACTCGGCTGTAGACCACCCGTCCCCTTCCCAGAACCCCCTCAAAAGCCCCTTGGTCTCCTCCTCGCTCCTGTAGAGCCCTTTAGCCTCCCCCTTAAAGCCCCCCAGATCCCTTTCCATGCACCCAATAGAGCTCCCCTCCCCCTCCTTCATCCCACTTACATGGATGCCAAAGCAGACCTCCTCAGACTGACAGACAGGGCCAGTTTTCTTCCTTCCAGTAACGCCACTAATGCTGGGACATGTTTTTCCTTCCAATGACCCCACTAAAACAGACATATTTTTCCTTCCATTGACACCACCAACACAACTATATTTTTTACTTTTCCACTGTTGGCCCAATATTTGTGCATTGATTTTAAAGTGTTACTAAACCCAGGACCCTGCATTCACAATATCTGGTCTCCCAGAGTACACAGAACATGGAAATGCAATTATTTTAGTAAATATAAATGGCTAATTACCCCCCCTCCCCCTTTTTAATTTTTTTTAAATCCGCAGTATATTAGCAGTCTTGTGACTCCGGTCGGCCTGGGTTCACACTGTAGCACGCTCCGGCTCACAGCAGGCATTCGGTGGGTCCTCGTTCACCGTTTCAGGTCCGAATTTATTTATTTTTATTTTTTTATTTATTTATTTTTTTGCTGAATTCTGACCTGAAATGGACTAAAATACACCCAGGACTCCTATGCAATTCGCACCTGAGCCACACCAAAGATGTGTGAACCGCCTCAAAAAGCCAGTCACAATCTCCTGCTATGTGAATTGAATGCGCAGAAATCCGGATCCAATTTGCAACCGTGTGAACCCAGCCTAAGTGTCCAGCCAAGCACTGGTTAAAGCTTGTAGGAAGAGTTTTCTGACTGTCCTATCAGACTGAAAGACCCCTGACCCTCTGTCTGGACAGTGCTGATTGGCCCTGTGCTGAGCACATGGACTCTCCCAAGAAAAAAAAAAAAAAAACAACCTAGCAATACACACCAAACTGAGCATGTGCAGCCTGACTCTATAGACTCTGTGTTATCAGGGGACAGTGGAAGAAGGGGAGGATCAGAGAAGACAGGGTTAAACAGCTTTTTTTATACAGTGCGGAGGATTAACCCTTTAGGTTTCATAGTGAGTATCACCAGCATGCGTTACTGCATATACAGGCTGATATTACTGTTGTGGGTTTAGAAACACTCTAAACTCTTCAGTTCACTACGGTGTATCACAACTATTGGCCCTAAAGAAAAAAAAAAGAAAAATGGAAGGCGCGCACACTTAGTGCATTACCAATGATATTTAATAAATAATACAATTTATAAAAGGTGGGTATTCACAAACAGCAATTGAATGGAGCCATAAAAGACACACAGTATGGAACCATGTGCCATATACCATCACAAGGTAAAGCTAACAGGTTTCGGGGGCGCGCCCCCTTCCTCAGAGCAGAGCTACCATTGGCACAATGTCAGCGCATGCCACAACATCACATACACTTTAGCACGGTGCTGTGTGTGTGCTGCTGTTGGCCCATCCCCCTCTTATACACGAGAGGAGGAGGGAAGGCTGTTAGAATATTTCTACGTTTCATAAGAAAGTATTTCTGCAGCCCAGCTAACAGCTCTAGGAAAAATCAGACAAGTAAGAAAAACTGTCGTCCTTGGAATAACCCCCCCCACCCCCCACCTCTTAATAATAAGTAGTCCTGACAATGTCACCCCAACCTCCTTTATTATAATCGCCAGCAGAGCCGACCTTGCAAGTCTAGGAATCGCACAGCATTTCCCGGGAGATATGCAGCCCTGAGTCTATGGAAAGTCTTAGCGGCAGTGAATGAAGATAACTTTTCTAATCCTAGCTAAGGCTTTCGGCTTTCTCTTTTTCTTCTACACTTAAATACCTGAGATTATCTTTCCAGGAAATCGCTGCTACTTTCTGTACTACACCCTTTCATTTTAGAACTAATCATTAGAACAAAAAAATGTCTCTGCAATTTTCTGATATTTATGTGTATGTTTTGTTTCTATTATAGTACAAAAATTTTATATTCAACATATTCTAATACAGTTATTATAATAAATATATATATATATATATATATATATATATATATATATATATATATATATATATATATATATATATATATATATATATACACACACACACAGGATCTCACAAAATTAATTCCCCCCCTTATATTTTTGCTAAAAAAATAAAATAAAAATTATTATATCTTTTCATGTGACAACACTGAAGAAATACTTCATATTCCCATCGCACACGTGGGTGCTGTAGCAACAATCAGCTGGATACTGGTTCAAGTCACAAAGTAGATATTTGCCAGCACACCATGGATCAACAAAAGTGGCATCCAAACTGATGATCATCACATGTCTGACGAAGGGGTCCTGCGTTACTCCGAAACGTTGCCCTCTCCTTGTGTTGTGGTCATGTAATAAATCGTCCGGTTGGATGCCAATTTTGTTGATCCATGGTGTGCTTACACTTGGGAATTGGCGGTTTGCTACAATTTAAAGTAGTGAGTGTATAACAGTGTACAATTTGCTGTCCCTTCAAAATAACTCAACACACAGCCATTAATGTCTAAACCGCTGGCAACAAAAGTGAGTACACCCCTAAGTGAAAATGTCCAAATTAGGCCCAATTAGCCATTTTCCCTCCTCTGGTGTCATGTGACTCGTTGGTCCATACAGCGGTTTAATGGGACAGGTTCCACTCACAACAGGCCTCACCATGGTCGACCAAAGAAGTTGAGTGCAAGTGCTCAGCGTCATATCCAGAGGTTGTCTTTGGGAAATAGATTTATGAGTGCTGCCAGAAGGGGTGGGGGATCAGCCTGTCAGTGCTCAGACCATTCGCCACACACTGCATCAAATTGGTCTGCATGGCTGTCGTCCAAGAAGGAATCCTCTTCTAAAGATGATGAACAAAGCCTGCAAACGGTTTGCTGAAGACAACCAGACTAAGGACATGGATTACTGGAACCAAGTCCTGTGGTCTGATGAGACCAAGATAAACTTATTTGGTTCAGATGGTGCCAAGTGTTTGTGGTGGCAACCCGGTGAGGAGTACAAAGACAAGTGTGTCTTGCCATATAGTCAAGCATGGTGGTGGGAGTGTTATGGTCTGGGGCTGCATGGGTGCTGCCAGCACTGGGGAGCTACAGTTCATTGAGGGAACCATGAATGCCAACATGTACTGTCACATACTGAAGCAGAGCAAGATCCCCTCCCTTCAGAGACTGGGACACAGGACAGTATTTCAACATAACAACCGCAAACACAACTACAAGATGACCACTGCCTTGATATAGAAGCTGAGGGTAAAGGTGATGGACTGGCCAAGCATGTCTCCAGACCTAAACCCTATTGAGCATCTGTGGGGCATCCTCAAATGGAAGGTGGAGGAGGACAAGGTCTCTAACATCCTCCCAGCTCTGTGATGTCATCATGGAGGAGGGGAAGAGGACTCCAGTGCCAACCTGTGAATCTCTGGTGAACTCCATGCCCAAGAGGGTTAAGGCAGTGCTGGAAAATAATGGTGGCCACACAAAATATTGACACTTTGGGCCCAATTTGGATATTTTCACTTAGGGGTGTACTCACTTTTGTTGACAGTAGTTTAGACATTAATGGCTGTGTGTTGAGTTATTTTGAGGGAACAGCAAATGTACACTGTTATACAAGCTGTACACTCACTACTTTACATTGTAGACAAGTGTCATTTCTTCAGTGTTGTCACATGAAAAGATAGAATAAAATATTTACAAAGATGTGAGGGGTGTACTCACTTTTGTGAGATACTGTTTATATAATTGTATTATTGCTTTCACTATTTCACAGTATAATTTAACCCCTTTATAGTAACTATCTGCTGTTTTTGTAATAATAAAGAGCTAATTTTATTTTTTAACCCCCATCATGCTTCTGCTACTGAATTTTGGACGAGAATATTTGGATGAAAATTCTTTGTACATTTTGATGAATGAGTAGATCAATGTTTTAAAAATTTCACTAAATTTTTATATATTTTCTGAATTAAAACCACATACAGTGTCTGAAAATTTATTCAGTCGAGAAAAGTTTTATATTCTGCTTCAGCGAAATTTTCTGTCACTGTAGTCAAACAAACATCATTTTGACCCCACTAACAATTAGACAATCGAGGGAATAATAAAAAAAAAAAAATTGGTGTATAATTTTAGTGTAGCACTAACCCCCTGAAGGAGCTGCTGAATTTTTCTGGGCTTACCGATTACCTCCACCAGCTCGCACTCGTTGTCCTTGTCTAGGGGTTCCCAGGGTTGATAACCCAGTAACTGTAGAGACCGACACTTGAATTCCGTGTTAGGATTTTTATTTTGCATAAAACAGTTGAACAAACTCAGTCTCTAAGTTGGGAATAGAGGGTATCAGGGTAAAGTTTAGCTCAGGTGCTTGGAAGTGCTGACTTCAATAAAAGTCTCTCTCTATGTACACAATCCAGGGAACAGCAGCTCACAACTGGAATCTAAAGCCCCGTACACACGAGAGAACTTATGTCCGACAGACTTCCGAAGGAGTTCTGCCGGAGTTCCGACAGAGTTCTGACGGACTTTTCGACTGAGTGGACTTGGCCACACACAATCACACTAAACTCAGACGGATTCGAACGTGATGACGTACGACTGGACTCGAATAAGGAAGTTCATAGCCAGTAGCCAATAGCTGCCCTAGCGTCGGTTTTAGTCCGTCGGAATAGCATACACATGAGCAAATTTTTCGGTAGGAACTGGGTCCGGCGGAGTTCCGTGGGAAAAATTTGAAGCATGTTCCATTTCTAAAGTCCGTCAGACTTTTGCGAATCAAAAGTCCGTTGCAGCCCACACACGATCGAATAGTCTGACGGACTCAGTCCGTCGGACTTTGGATGTTGAAAAGTCCGCTCGTGTGTACGGGGCATAACTGTTGGATAAATCCTTAAGTTTTGGGTTTAGCAGCCAACAGGTAATTCTAGCGTTCAAAGTCTCTCAAACTTATTTATAACTGGAAGGGTAGAAGTAGGAACCTTTTCTTACTGTACCAGAATCTTTCAGCTGGTCCGGCGATACTAAGAATTGTGGATTCAATCAATGTCCATGGCAGCTCAGCTTCCAGGCTCTTACTGAGCAGCCAGCCTTGTGCATGGCTCTCTTAGTGAAGAGTCCTCCCTGGTCACGTGTAGAGTTGCTGGGCCTCTCCAAAACCAGAGACAGCACCTGAACACCTTCAAATCCTCCTTCCAGTAACTGTGCCTCGAACTAGCCAGTTCTGAGGCTCGAAAACGGATGGATCTGCACCGCAGGCCATGAGGGCCCCTGGGGGCTGGTCAGGAGGACAAGGACCACGGAGTCGGCAACAACTTCTGGACCGGAACCCAGAACCACGTGACTTTGGCACCTTAAGTACCCTTTCCCAGATTACGCAGTGAGGCGAACGCGCCCGCTGATTGGCTCCGAGATAGAAATTGATACCCAATGCGTCCAACCAGACTCCGTTCTAACGCCCCTCACAGGTGTACAATCCCACCTATGATCAGGCAGAACTTCTATACAGCCCAGCCAAACTGATGCCAAAGTACAATTTAGCACAATTAACCCCAAAACTTACTACAGTTTTGGGCAAAAACTAAATTTTAATACATAGTGTGTACTCATTAGGAGTACCAGCGCTACATCAGTTTATATGTTTTATCTTTTTTTAGGTTTTTATCCGATTAATCAAAACCATAATCAGACAACTAATTGATTTTATGAAAATCATTAGTTGCAGCCCTAATAAATGGTATCAGTAAGCTGTTTTAAATCATACACACCTATTGGAATATTTTCTTTTACTTAATTTTTTTAATATCATGGTGTGTGGATTTCTGCCAGTCACAGCCTGTGTTACACCCCTTCAGGCTGTGTCTTATGCCCTGTACACACGGTTGGATCTTGTCGGAAATTCCGATCGTGTGTGGGCTCCATCTGAGTTTTTCCGTCGGATTTCCGACACACAAAGTTTGAGAACAGGATCTAAAATTTCCCGACAACAAAATCCGATCGTTTAAATTCTGATGGTGTGTAGACAGTTCCCCTGGAAAAAGTGCCACGCATGCTCAGAATAAATTACGAGATGAAAGCTATTGGCTGCTGCCCTCTTTATAGTTCCGTCGTACGTGTTCTATGTCACTGCGTTCTGAACGATTGGATTTTCCAACAACTTTGTGCGACCGTGTGTATGCAAGACAAGTTTGGGCCAAAATCCGTTGGAAAAAATCCGCCGGATTTGTCGTCGGAATGTCCGACCGTGTGTACAGGGCATTAGAGTAACAGGGAGGTTAAGCATCTATCAACCAAAATGTAATATCTCGCCCCATTGTGTTTAGCTGGTTAGTGGACTTGGAGGAGAAGGAGGTCGGGAGTGCACTGTCATTTAGCACTGTGTATACACCTACATGTGTGACTTTGTAGTCACATGGGCTGCTCAGATGTGATGGTCAGGAAATGCTCAACATAGAAACTCACTGTAAACGGAGCATGTGCAGAGCTGCCAACACTGCTGTGCAAAATCCCTAGCTGAGTTGGGGACATGGACAGAAGGGGGAGATAGAGAGCAGCAGGATCAACCAGGTTTTTTACAGAATACAGAAAACTGATCTCCTAATGACTGAGGTGAGTATGAACAGAATGTCATACACCATTTATTGATCATGGAAGAGAGCACAGAAGGTGGGACTTTTATATGAAGCATGTGGTTGTAAATAGGTGAACACTGGGAATTTATTTGATAAAACGTATGGACAAAATTGATATCAAGAAAAACAATGGACATGATAATCACAATAGACATAATGATAACATAAAGTCTCACGATGTAACCATTGCCATGGATAAACAATAAACATGATTAGGATCATTGAAGATGATAATAATAATAATGACAAAGAGATCATATATTCAAACAAATGATAAATTCCAAGAGTCACCAAAAATCCTTGCCTGCCCTATTGCTATCCGTGTGGGTCGGCCCCGGGGCGCCGTCCACCATGGCTCCCGGTTGGAGGTGTCCCCGGATGCATGTTATGCCTCATACCCACACCAACAGCATATGAACCATCAGTAAGTATGCATTCTTATGTTTGGGGTCTTACATCCCACTCCCACCTTTACTTCCATCTATGCATCTTGCATATTAATCTTTTTCTGTAGATACACAACGGTCATGCTCCTGATGAGTGGCCTAGAAGCCACGAAACGCGTTGAGCTATCTGATGCCGTGTACCCCAATCTTCATTAATTTTTATTCAGTCATTCAATACCATGCAACCCCAATTTCTGCAGGTTTAGCGAGGCCATAGGTCCTGCAGAAATTATTTTTAGCATTACTGTATATAACTCCATTTTTGGTGACTCTTGGAATTTATCATTTGTTTGATTATATGATCTCTTTGGGATCATTGAAGATGATAATAATAATGACAATCATGTTTATTGTTTACTCATGGCAATGGTAACATCGTGAGACTTTATGCTATCATTATGTCTATTGTGATTATCATGTCCATTGTACTTTAAACTATAGAACAAGGGCATGTGTTATTTGGAAGAAAGTGACTAATGTAACTGACCTCTGTGTCCCTAGTCCTCCAATCATCTACTTAAGGCCTCATGAACATTGCAGCTGTAGCGTTTGACATTTTTTTTTTTTTTTAACCCTGCCCCTAAGTACCCCTCTGTTACCCTACAGTGAGGGGAAAAAATTATTGGATCCCCTGCTGATTTTGTACGTTTGCCCACTGACAAAGAAATGATCAGTCTCCAATTTTAATGGTAGGTTTATTTTAACAATGAGAGACAAAATAACAACAAAAATATCCAGAAAAACGCATTTCAAAAAAAGTTTTATAATTTGATTTGCATTTTAATGAGTGAAATAAGTATTTGATCCCCTATCAATCTGCAAGATTTCTGGCTCCCAGGTGTCTTCTATACAGGTAACGAGCTGAGATTAGGAGCATTCTCTCTCAAAGGGAGTGTTCCTAATCTCAGTTTGCTTCTGTGGACAGGTGTCTTTTATACAGGTAACAATCAATTGATCAGATTCCACTCACCCCACCATGGGCAAGACCAAAGAGCTGTCCAAGGATGTCGGGGGAGAGATTGTAGACCTACGCGAAGCTGGAATGGGCTACAAGACCATCGCCAAGCAGCTTGGACAACGGGGTGACAAATCTTGGTGCGATTTATTTATTTATTTATTTTTGCAAATGGAAGAAACACAAAATAACTGTTAATCTCCTTCAGTCTGAGACTCCATGCAAGATCTCACCTCGTGGAGTTTCAGTGATCATGAGAACGGTGATTCTCCAGAACTTAATCCCATACAAAATATGTGGAGGGAGCTGAAGGTTCGAGTTACCAAATGTCAGCCTCGAAACCTTAATGACTTGGAGAGGATCTGCAAAGAGGATTGGAACAAAATCCCTCCTGAGATGTGAGCAAACCTGGTGGCCAAATATAAGAAACGTCTGACCTCTGTGATAGCCAACAAGGGTTTTGCCACCAATTGCTGTCATGTTTTGTGAAGGGGTCAAATATTTATTTCACTCATTAACTGCTTGCTGACCAGCCGCCGTCATTCTACGGCGGCAGGTTGGCACAGCCGTGTGAATCACCGTAGCTGCACGGCAGCCGCTTTAACAGCTATAGGGGGCCGGAGCCAATGCGCACAGCTGTGATCGCTCCTCAGAGAGCCAGAACGGGGATCTGTAAATGTAAACAGACAGATCCCTGTTCTGTTAGGGAGGTAGAGAGAGATCTGCTGTTCCTAGTAATCGGGAACAGCGATCAATCTTGATCTCACTTTTGATCTTGATCTTGCTCTCTCGATCTCGCTCTCGATCTCGCTCGCTCTCGATCTCGCTCTCTCTCGATCTCGCTCTCTCTCGATCTCGCTCTCTCTCGATCTCGATCTCCCTCTCTCGATCTCGATCTCCCTCTCTCGATCTCGATCTCCCTCTCTCGATCTCGCTCTCTCTCGATCTCGCTCTCTCTCGATCTCGCTCTCTCTCGCTCTCGCTCTCTCTCGATCTCGCTCTCTCTCGATCTCGCTCTCTCGATCTCGCTCTCTCTCTCTCTCGATCTTGCTCTCTCTCTTTCGATCTTGCTCTTTCTCTATCTCGCTCTCTCTCGATCTCACTCTCTCTCTCTCGATCTCGCTCTCTCTCGATCTCGCTCTCTCTCGATCTCGCTCTCTCTCTCTCGATCTCGCTCTCTCTCTCGATCTTGCTCTCTCTCGATCTCTCTCTCTCTCTCTCTCTTTCGATCTTGATCTCGCTCTCTCTCGATCTTGCTCTCTCTCGGTCTTGATCTCGCGGGTTCTCTCTTGATCTTGCGCTCTTTTTTTGTTTTATAGAGCAAAAAATAAAAACTGGAGAGGTGATCAAATACCACCAAAAGAAAGCTCTATTTGTGGGGGGGGGGACCTAAATGTTGTTTGTGTACAGCGTCGCATGACCACGCAATTGTCAGTTAAAGCGTCACAGTGCCGTATCACAAAAAATGGCCTGGTCATTAACCTCCCTGACGGTCTTCCCGAGTCTGGCTCGGGGTGGAATTTTTGTACCATTAGCGGTAACCCCGAGCCAGACTCGGGACCGCATCGCTGGATCCAGGAGGAGGTTTACTTACCTTCTCCCTCGGATCCAGCGTTGTCTCCCCGCTGTACGAGCGAGCCGTGTCTCGCTCTATCTACCACGGAGCCGAGCTCCGTTCCCTGCGAGCGTTGCGACGCACGGGGACAGAGATCGGCGCCAAATTCAAAAAGTGAAACACACACATTACATACAGTATAATGTAATTTTACAGATTACATTGCTGTATGTAATAATTTCACATCCCCTTTGTCCCTAGTGGTCTGTCCAGTGTCCTGCATGCAGTTTTATCTTATAAAAACTGTTCTTTATGCCTGGAAACTGGAGATTGTCCATAGCAACCAAAACTGTCCCTTTACATCAAAAATGGTTTTAGACCAGCTAGAAAACAGCGATAATAAATTAGAATCACTCGCAGAATTGAGCGATAGCGATTTGTGGGGAGATCCGTCATCAAATACTGAAAAGTAATGACAGTGACAATTCTGCAACTGAGCAAATTTCAGTGTTTTTGATTTGATTACATTATTGAATAATTTTTATTGTTATATTATTATTTGGTACAATTATTTATAGTTATTTATTATATTATAATTTATGATTTCATTTTTCAAACTTCATTATACCCGGGATGTCTGCTAGACTCTGGTTTGGACAGATTTAAGAGAGTTATTCCTAAGAATTACAGGACTACCATATAAAACCATTTCATGCAAAATAATTGTACCGCTTTTAGCACCTAAAATCCGAAATAATCGTACCGCCAGGGAGGTTAAGGGGGTAAATCTCTCCGGAGCTGAAGTGGTTAAAATTCAACTCCTATTTATACATTTTTTGAAATGCGTTTTTCTGGATATTTTTGTTGTTGTTCTCTCACTGTTAAAATAAACCTACCATAAAAATTTTAGACTGGTCATTTCTTTGTCAGTGGGCAAATGTACAAATTCAGCAGGGGATCAAATACTTTTTTCCTTCACTGTAATAGTCTGAGTGCACACTGGTGTTTACAGACAGGGACAGAAATCTGAATGCACCAAAATCACATTCAGGAGAGGAGCGTTTGTGCAGAAAAAAAAAGTCCAGCGCACCTACACGCTAGGCGTGTTTCGCGTTTGAGCATTCATTTATTTATTGGACATTTAAAAAAAATGCTTTTCTCTTGTCTGAAGAAAAGTGTTCAGAAGGGCCTAGAGATAGATCGACTTCACTACAACCAGCCTGCCCATAGATGGATCGATGGAAATTTGGCTGATTCCTGCTGAACCGGACACATTTAGATCCGTCTATGACAGTCAGTCAGCAGTTCTCTGCTCTGCCCCTTCCTTGCTCACTGGAGCGCTGAGCTGTGGAGGGGGCTGGAGCAGCCGGCTCAGGCTCTCAGCAGTCCAGGCATGTGGGCGGATCCCCACTTCAATGTCGTGATCTGTCACGAGCCTGGAACGCCTGTGTGATGTCAGCCAACAGCGGGCTTCAACCCGCTGTCTGCTGAAAATGGGTCACATGAGTACAGAACAAACTGCACTGCTGTGATCCATTGGAGATGGACTACTTCCATGGACTACTTTTTTTTTTATTTATTTTTTTTCAATGCAAAGAAACTTTAATATATATATATAATATGTATTATATTACTATTAACATATATATATATATATATATATATATATATATATATATATATAATATTATTTTTTATTTTTTTTTAAACCTCATCTACAGGCATGTTGGTGATTTGGACTTGATCTAAACTTGTACTTTGTTCTAGTTATTACAATGAAGATAAGAATATCTACCTCACCTTGATATATGATAATCGCCACTCCTCCCTGCCCTGTACATATTATTTGTATTCCTGCACTGGTTAAATATCCTCTGTTGTTCCAAGGCAAGGTTGTTCTGTGACCGATATAACTCATACTCTTGAATTATTCTGGTCCAAAATTGCCACTTAAAGCGGTTGTAGACATGAAACGTGAACAAAGCATATCCCTCTATGGTGCGTTTGTCTCGATCCGGTGCACTGTGTAATTTCTGTCTATCACTTCTGACAAGTTTTCCTGACACCAAGAGAAAAATGGTGATGGGGAGGGACCTCCCAGCTGATTGACAGCCTCAGTTCCTTGTTCCTGTATACTATGTAGAGGGTGTGTGTACCTTTCCTCCAATCAGTTCTCAGAGCTCATCTCACTGAGCTCTGCAGAGTGTAATTTCAGCTCTCCTTTCCTCTTTTTCTGAACTGTCAGACAAGCTTTATACATTCTGGACTTTGGACGTATGTAGATGAGAGGGGCCTACAGATAAACGGGTACAACTTATGTAGGAGGATTTGTTTCATTTCTGTGCATCACCTGAGGCCAGTCACTTCACTGGGTATATATAAGGGTTTACAGCCACTTTAACAGAACTATCAAAAGATCAGAAACGCAGTGGGGTTGATTTAGTAAAGGTAAATAGAATGTGCACTGCAACTTTGTTTGGTTGTAAATCGTTACATATGCCCAGTGAAGGGACTAGCCTTAGCCGACACGCAGAGATGAAACCTATCTCCCTACATAAGTTGTATCTGTCCATTTGCAGTGTTCTGTTCTCTACATCTTGAATTTTTATAAATCCTGTCTGAGAGTCTGAGAAAAAAGTGGGCAGAGGGCTGGAGTTGCACTCTGCAGAACTCAGTGAAGAGAGCTCTAAAAGCTGATTGGAGGGAAGAGAGACGCCCCCTTCACACAGCACAAGGGAACAGAGGTGACACTGTCAATCAGCTGGAGGTCCCTCCCCTTTCACCATTTATCTCTTGGTGTCATGAAAACTTGTCAGAAGTGAGTTGTGCTCATAGCAGAGAAATGAAGCAGCAGAGAGAAATTACACTTAGTGCTCTGGATTGAGACAAGTGCACACTATAGACCACAGGTATCAAACTGATAACCGTCCAGCTGTTGCAGAACTACAATTCCCACAAGGCATTGCAAGGCTGACCGTTACAACCATGACTCCCACAGCTAGAGGCATGATGGGACTTGTAGTTCTGCAACAGCTGGAGGGCTGCCAGTTTGACACCTGTGCTATAGAGGGATATGCTTTGTTCATATTTCATGTCTGAGGTTTACAACCACTATCTAAAATAATTAACATGTTATACTTACCTGCTCTGTGCAAGGGGTTTGCACAAAGTGCTCAGATCTTCCTTTTCTGGGTTCCCCTGTCAGTGCTCTCTGCTCACCCTCTCTTCTCCACGTACCATCATAGGAAGCTGCCTCCTATTGTGGCACACGTGCAGACTCGCTCCTGAGCCGGGCTGTGTGCATTTATAGACACACACATGGCACAGCTCGGCCCTGCTCACTCCTCACTGTATTTGATTGACAGCATCGGGAGCAAGGGACTCCTGCTGCGATCAGTGTGGCCTGTGAAACCAGGGAGAAAGAGCTGCAGACGAGCACTGGATTGATACAGGGTTCAGATAAGTGTTTACGGGGGGGGGGGGTTCACATAATCTGGCTCCCCTCTGTGTCAGCCAGTAGCTGCTGCAGGGGGGAGGAGGGCGGCGTGTCGACAACAGATGGGCCATTGAAGCTCATTGGTGACGTCACCGCTCCCAGGCATTCCAGCCGTTGAGCGAACTCTCATCTCCCCTACAGCTGGTGCTGACCGACACGGAAGACCACATCTTTTACGCAGCTTAGTTAGTATAGGTGTTCGGAGGGGGGCATTTTTAAAGCGGTTCTTCACCCTAAAGGGGAAGTTCCGCTAATCTGACCCCTCCCCCCCTCCGGTGCCACAATCGTCACCTTTCAGGGGGGAAGGGGGGTGCAGTTACCTGGATAATCCAGGTATCTGCACCCACTTCTGGGCAGACCGCCGCAGACGCCCCGCGCCCCCCCCCGTTGTGTTCTGGGAAACACACAGTTCCCAGAGACACAGCGGGGGACCATAAGAGACGTGCAGCGCGACTCGTGCATGCGCAGTAGGGAACCGGGCAGTGAAGCTGTAATGCTTCACTTCCCGATTCCCTGACAGAAGATGGCGGCGGGGCAGCAGCGAGAGGAGCGATCGCTCGTCATCTGCCGCCGACATCGCTGGACCCTGGGACAGGTAAGTGTGATTTTATTAAAAGTCAGCAGCTGCAATATTAGTAGCTGCTGGCTTTTAATATTTTTATTTTAGGTGCAGAACCACTTTAAGTAGTATTAGGTAAATGCCACAATTCTACTTTAACTACTTGACCTTCGGATGATTTACCCCCCGCTTCATAACAGGCCATTGTTTGCGATATGACACTGCTTCACTTTAACTGACAATTGCGATGTTGTAACCCAATAAAATGTGTGTCTCCCCCCCCCACAAATAGAGCTTTCTTTTGGTGGCATTTGATCACCTCTGCATTTTTATTTTTTTTGCGCAAAAAAAAAAAGGGTGACAATTAAATTTTTTTACTTTTATCCAATTTCTTCATCCGTTTAGGCCAATATGTATTCTGCTATATGTTTTTGGTAAAAAATTAAATAAAAATAGTATATTGATTGGTTTGTGCAAAAGTTATGAAATATATATTTTTTTTTTTACTCGTAATTGTGGCGATCAGCAACTTATAGCGAGACTTTCGATATTGCGGCGGACAAACCAGACACTAACTGACACTTTTTGGAAACTTTTTTTATAGCTCAAAAAAAAAAAAAAAAAAAAAAAAGCAGATGTGATCAAATACCACCAAAAGAAAGCTCTATTTGTGGGGGAAAAAAAACATTGATTTATATTTGCGTAACAAAAAATGGCCTGGTCATGAAGGGGGGGGTAAAGTGGTTAAGGGAAGTTTCACGTAATGTACTGGTAGGCGATTCATATTATCACATTATTATATTGCTTTGCAGGAGGACTTTTTTTTTTTTTTTTCGTTTCCAGAGTTTACTACTGCTTCAAATAATTTTGATGTGCTATTCTGAGAATGGCTTTGTATGATGTGGAATGACTGCAGATATATATGTGATTATCCCTCCCCTCCCCCACTTCCCCTAGTGATCTGTTGCCCTGGCTTGTGACAATCCCTATATCCTAATGTATCTGGTTTCCTCTTTCTCATAGTGAACATTTCAGCACAGGTACACTTCAAAGACTCTCTAATTAAGTCTTCCGGAAGAGTCTTTTTGTCACAATTCCAGAACGCAGATGGCATCATTGGTGGCTTATACCCTTATTAATATGACTGGAAATTATTCAGCAGACTAGACTCGGAAAATGATTCAGCAAGCCTGGCAGCTTGCTAGAGTATTATTTGTATGCTAATTTATAATAATCCAAATGTATAACTTTGTAACATAAGGATTTATCTCCGACTCATTCACTGTGTATTCTGAACATGCCGAACCAAGGTGGCCGGCTGTACCTATGGTCCTCCTTTACTAAAAGCCCCCGAGGTCCCGTCTCCCTTAGTGCAAGTGCACACCAGATGCAGTTCCGTGTGCTTTTTTTTTTTCTCATCTCATTATTATTTTATGTAATGATAGAGAAGAAAATTGGATGATTTACTAATACTGGAGAGTGCAAAATCTGGTGCAGCGCTGCATGGTAGCCAATCGGCTTCTAACTTCAGGTTGTTAGCACCAGCTGTGATTAGTCACAGCACAAACTGGTCAGCGGTTGCCGGCCAATCGATGACCAGTGGCAGCCCGTGTATTGTGGGCGCACGGGCACCGCCCTCCCTATTCATGTGCCCGGCCCCTTTCAGGACGCTGGACACATGACATACTGTGGTGGCGGGGGGGGGGCTGTATTTTGAAGCACATGATTAAAGCCAGAGGCTCTAAAAGGCTTCAAAATAGGGTGGGCTCGAGGTGGAGAGCACTGCGTCCCCATCCCACCCTGTTGTGTGGCATAGCGAATGAATTTGCACACTAATGTTTCTCCCTGCCAATCAGCAGGCAGGTCAGTGAGACCTGTCTCCCGATTGGCCAAAGCATTAGGCGATCCTATTGGCATCCTAGCACTTTAGTGGAATAGGAGACACGGCGGAGGAAGCCTGAGGAGCCGAGTGGACACAGGAGCCGCAGCTGCCGCTTCCCGCCATTACAGAAGAGGAACCATTTGTTTAAATAGCCCCTGTTCACATCTGAGCGTTCTGACGCCAGAAGCTCAAAAAAGTACATTAGCTTTTCTTTTTTTTTTTTCGCAGATTGCAGGCGTTTTACATTGGTGACCTTTGGACCTCAAACCGCCTGTAGAAAAACGCTGCATAAACTCTGCAAAAGTCATAAAGGGGGGTGTGCGCGCGCTCAATCTCTCTCTCTCTCTCGCGCTCAATCTCTCTCTCTCGCGCTCAATCTCTCTCTCTCGCGCTCAATCTCTCTCTCGCGCGCTCAATCTCTCTCTCTCGCGCTCAATCTCTCTCTCTCTCTCTCTCTCGCGCTCAATCTCTCTCTCTCTCTCTCGCGCTCAATCTCTCTCTCTCTCTCTCGCGCTCAATCTCTCTCTCGATCTCTATCTCAATCTCTCTCAATCTCTCTCTCTCTCGATCTCTCTCTCGATCTCTCTCTCGATCTCTCTCTCTCGATCTCTCTCTCTCTCTCTCGATCTCTCTCTCTCTCGATCTCTCTCTCTCGATCTCTCTCTCTCGATCTCTCTCTCAGCAGAAAGGGGGTAAAAGTGTTCAGTAAGCAAGTTGTTAACATTGCTTTAATGGTAACATTTTAGCAAATTTCCTGCATCTTTGGTGCATTTTTAGAAAACGCACCAAAAAGGTATGATCTAGTAGAAGTCTATGGAGAAACTGTGGGTTATCCATACGAAAACCTTGCTTACGCTTTGCTGCACCCGCACTGCGGCCAAACCAGCCTACGTCAATCCTAGTGTATTCCTTTTTACAGACACATCTTCACATTCCAAGGGCACCTTACACAGATGGAGCTCTTAGATAAGTTTGGTACTATTGAAGGTGGAACTTAGGAAAAAAAAAAAAAACTGACGGCGAGGGTAATTCATGAAACCCAGATAGATATTATAATGATGGAGTTGACATTGCTGAGTCTAAACAATGTAAGTACGTGTTGGCGAATGTCATGTAAAAATCATTACAAGTCTTCTTAAGGTCATCGTCATTTGGAAGACGTGTTGGAGAACAGATCCTTCATTTCATGGAGCTGCTGGGCCTCATTACAAAGAGTCATAACTGTGTGGAGCAGCATCGCCAGTTCTCCAGAGACCAAATGAATCCTGGATTATTAAATCAGATTTTATTGTTTGTTTAAGAACAAACAGTAGACCCCAGTAAAGTTGGTCATGCAATGATTAAAAATTCAGCTGGGTCAGGGACATGCTCCTTAAATATTTGGCGATTGGCTGCAACTGCTGATCAGTGTATTTTGACAGCAGTGGGTTGTTACACCCTAAATATGAAGTTAGGTTGGTAGATAAGATCACATTGGCAATTTGCATATGTTCCTTTTTTTTTTTTTTTACCTACTGCCAACTAATGAAGTTGACTTTGTAGCTGCTACATATGTGAAGTAGTTGTGAAGGCAAAAAGTTTTTAACTTTATTCAGTTGACCTGTGGACATCCCCGTTTCTTGTTATTCAGCACTGCGCTAATTTAACGGACAATTGCAGGGTCGTGCGATGCTGTTCCCAATTAAAATGTATGTTCTTTTTGCACTGTCACTGTACTAATGACACTGGTTGATAATTGGTTACCACGAGGGGTGATCATAGGGTTAACTGTGCTGCCGGCAGGGCGTATGTGCGCCCGCTACCCGGAAGAGTTGAATTTAACATGGATTGCTTGCCAAACCAATCTATTAACCATCTATGATGAGGTGAGTTGCCATCTAGCTAAACGAAGGCCTGTAGACGTGGTGTATCTGGATTTTGCAAAAGCATTTGACACGGTTCCCCATAAATGTTTACTGTACAAAATAAGGTCCGTTGGCATGGACCATAGGGTGAGTACATGGATTGAAAACTGGCTACAAGGGCGAGTTCAGAGGGTGGTGATAAATGGGGAGTACTCGGAATGGTCTAGTCAGGGGTGGGTAGTGGGGTCCCCCAGGGTTCTGTGCTGATTCCAATCCTATTTATTTTGTTCATAAACGACCTGGAGGATGGGGTAAACAGTTCAATCTCTGTATTTGTGGACAATACTAAGCTAAGCAGGGCAATAGCTGGATGTGAAAACCTTGCAAAAAGATCTGAACAAATTAATGGTGTGGGCAACTACATGGCAAATGAGGTTTAACCACTTCAGCCCTGGAAGGATTTACCCCTTTCCTGACCGTTCCTGGTGTACTTTTTCTAATATACTTCTGTTGATGTACACAGTACCGTGCACCCATAGTGCAGTTGCTACCACTTTTATGGTGGTGTTCACAGTACACAATACAGTGTAGTGTGGTTTTTCTAAATACAATTTACAGCATGTCTGGAAGGCCACCAAGGAGAGGCAGATGCTCACAGGCCACTAAAAGAGGGCAAACAGCTGCAGCTGGCCGTGTTTATTGAGCCACAACATGCAGAAGAGTTGGTGGAATGGAAAACAAAGCCCTCTGCATCCTCCTCATCCTTTGTCACTCAGGCTCAGAGTAGTTTGCCTGCCAATGCAGCTGCCAAAACGGCCTATTCCATCGGCTCCATGTCAACAGTCACTCCTTCCCTAGCCCCACCATCATGCATGAAGGAGCCCCCCAAACTATTTGACCACAGTGTCGGGTACATGCTGCAGGAGGATACTCAGTGATTTTGAAGGCTCCAATTATGGTACCCAGGTTGAGGAAGGGAGTAATGTGAGCCTAGAGAGAGGGGGTGTCCAAGAAGGTCAAGAAACTGGCAGTCATGTTTCCCCGAGCTGCAGCATACTGCCAAGTTTGCTCCAGTGACCAGGAGGGAGGGGATGATGAGGTCACAGACTCTACTTGGGTGCCTGATAGAGAGGAGTAGGCACATCTCCAATGAGGCAGGATGTCCTCCAGGGGGCAGCTTAAGGGCAGCCACCCTATTGCATCACACCGCAGAGCTAAGCAGGTGCAGGGCACTGCAGACTCCCCACATATTTTGAAAAGTTCTTTGGTGTGGGCCTTTTTTGACACGTCTGCAGCAGATCACACCGCTGCTGTTTGCAACATATGTCTGAAGCGTATCAAGCGTGGCCAAAACAGCAGCCGCTTGGGCACCACATGCTTGACCAGACATATGACAACCTCCCATGCAGTCCGTTGGCAACAGCACTTAAAAGACCCACATCAAAGAACAAGGTGGGCCTTTCCTTGCTCCTCATCGGCTGGGAACCCCAACCCCACTATACCTCCAGTCCTCTCAGAAACCTGCACTGAGAGAATGAAGGTATATAAATAGGTGTCCCAAGTACTTGCGGCCAATCTGCTAGCGGTACACCAACATCGGATTTTAGGACGCAAATTTCCCTACCCCAGTTGCTAAACGGTTGAAAGAAATTTGGTCCCAGCCATCCACATGCTCAGCGTCTGAATGCTAGCTTGGCCAAATTGCTAGCACTACAACTGCTGCCTTTTCAACTGGTGGATTCTGCCCCCTTTCATGAATTTGTGGAATGTGCGGTATCTCAGCAGGTTCCCAAATGCGGTTTCTTTTCACCGAAGGCCATTCCGGCTCTCTACCAGCATGTGGAAGGCAATGTCTTGGCCTCGTTGGACAGGGCGGTCTGCAGTAAGGTGTATTTTACTCCTGACTCATGGTCCAGCAGGCATGGACAGGGATGTTGCCTTTCTTTCCCGGTTGCACTGGGTAACACTGCTCGCAGCTGGGAAGGATGCAGGACACAGTTCAGTATTGTTTGGATCTTGCTCCGCCACCATGCCTCCAAAATGCTAGTGGTGATTCTGCCACAGCTCTCTCCTCCACCCCCTCCTTTTCTTCCTCTATGGCCTCTTCCTCTGCAGATTTCTCCTCTGAACCAGCGGTGCTCCATAGGCGTTCAAGGGGCTACACAAGCTCACAGGAAAAAAGATGCCATACAGTGCTTGAGTTGGTCTGGTTAGCAAACAGGAGCCACACTGGAGCAGAGATTCTGTCAGCTCTGCAGGGGCATGCTCGGAGGTGATCGACGCGGCGCCAGCTTCAGCCAGGAATGGTTATATGCGACAATGGCACCAACCTCCTCTCTGCTCTCCCACAGGGACACTTGGCCCATGTTTCTCTGTTTGGCTTACGTCCTGAATTTGGTGGTGCAGCGGTTCTTGAGCAGGTACCCTGGTTTACAGGATTTCCTGAGGCAAGCCAGGAAAGTCTGGTCATATAATGCCAGTGCTCAGCTGGCTGACATTCAATGAGAATGCAACCTGCCCAAGAACCGCCTCATTTGTGGCATGCCCACCAGGTGGATCTCAACATTGGCAATGCTGCAGCAGCTGCACACACAGCAGAGGGCCATCAATGAGTACCTGTGCGACTATGGCACCAGGACAGGGTCAGGGGAGTTTGGCTTTTTTTTTTGCCACACCAGTGCTTACTGATCAAGGATGCATGCACTGTCCTGTTACCATTTGAGGAGGCCACGAGGATGGTGAGCAGTGATGGTGCATGCATCAGCGATACTGTCCCTCTCATCTTCCTGTTGGAGCACACGCTTCGTGGAATAATGGACAGGGTACTTGAGGCAGAACAGTGGGAGAAAAAGGAGGACTTCCTTACCTCTCAAGGCCCCCTTTATCCAGACACTAGTATTCCTGCAGGCCCGCTGATCACGCAGAAGAGTTGGAGGAGGAGGATAACACTCAGCATCAGCAGCCGTCTTCAAGGGATCGATTACAGTCCCCAGAAACCTATGAAGTTGTACGTGGCTGGGAGGAGGGAGTTGAGTATCATGTGATCCTTTGTGACCCAGAGGACTCAGGATTGAATGCCTCTGCAAACTTACGCTGCATGGCCTCCCTGATCCTGCAGAGCCTGTGAAAGGACCCTAGGATTCATGTTATCAAGGAGAGGGATCATTACTGCATTGATCCATGTTACAAGGGTATGGTTGCAGAGCTTATCCAGCCTTTCGCAGAGGATGAAACCTATTTGGGAGGCCTTGCAGAAAGGTTTGTGCAATTTGTTTCCAGAGCCTGGGAGGTTACAATCTGGTGCTGGACAACGTGTTGCTGAGGCTTTGCTCAGTCACAGAAAGGAGTGGTGGAGAAGGTGGCTAGCTGACCGATCCCTTCAGACAATTCTTCAGTCCTCAGCACCCAGGTCTGATCAGTTCCAGCAACCATCGCCAGCGTCTGAATTACATGGTGCAGGAATATCTAGGGGCAAGATCAGACTTGGAGACCTTTTTCACCAGAACATCCACTGGGTTACTGGGTCTTGAGGATGGGCCACTGGCCAGAGCTTGTTCAATATGCAGTTGAGCAACTGGCCTGTCCTGCATCCAGCGTGCTTTCAGAACGCACGTTCAGTGCTGCTGGAGGCTTTGTAACCGATCAGAGTGCGCCTGTCCACAGACTGTGTTGATCGGCTCACATTCATAAAAATGAATCAGTCTTATATCATCAGCTACCAAGCACCTGATGCTGATGTAACCGATTTGATTTTTTCTATGGACGTGGGATCCCTTGAAGACTGCATATGCTGAATGACTATCCTATTATGCTGAGTGACTATCCTATTCCTCCTCAATCTTCATGATGATGGCTTCTAGGAATATTTTCGGTTCAGGGCACCACCACCACTGCCTAAGGCCCAATTTTTATGCCCCTGTTTAACAGGGGCGTGTAATTACAATTCTTGATATAATATTTCACAGCAGGGCATGTTCCTGCGCCCACCAAGTGTAACTGTGAGGGCTTACAGTGTTCTGGTACCACCAATACCTAAGGCCCAATTTTCCATAGAGTGTATAGGGCAGGCCATATACTATATACAGGCGGTCCTCTGTTTTCAAACATCTGACATACAAACGACTCCTACTTAGAAACGGAATGAGACAACCGGAAGTGAGAGGAAATCTACCCCGAGGAAGGGAAATTCTCTCCTGTAAGAGTTAATATGGGAAAAAGGTGTCTCCACTGATGCTTTATCACCAATCCTTTCTCCCTAATAACCCACAATTTTTAAAATCCAATTGTCATAGGCACAGAACGTTAGGTAAAATATTCTGAACAGGGGTACAGACAGAAAAGCAAATGTTACAGGGGTGATGATAACCCTTCCCTATGTTATCTAAAAAGCTTAAAATAGATTTTTTTGGCTGGAGCTACACTTACAAAATGTACCTGTTCCAAATTACAAACAGATTCACCTGAAGAACAAACCTACAGTCCCTATCTTGTTTGTAACCCAGGGATCTGCCTGTATACTGCTGCTGTTCAGAGTATATAGGGCCTGAAGATTAAGGTTCCCCCTAATATCCATACCAGACCCAAAGGGCCTGGTAATGGGCGGGAAGGGGGGCAACATTACATTACAGCCGCAAGCAGTTTTAAAATGTATTCCTTTAGAAATGTCATTTTGTGCAGGGACTGTTCTAAACACGGGAAAAATGCACCACTTTACAGGCATACTATAGTCACCCCCCAGGAACGATATTTAACCACCTCAATACAGTGCAGTTACACCCCCTTCCTGACCAGACCAATTTTCAGCTTTCAGTGCTCTCACAGTTTGAATGACAATCACTCAGTCATCCAACACTGTATCCATATGAAACTTGCGTCCTTTTTTCCACACAAATAGAGCTTTCTTTTAGTGGTATTTAATCACTAGTGGTTTTTTTATTTTTTGTGCTATAAATAAAATAAAACGTAAATTTTGTGAAAAAAATGCATTTTTCTTTGTTTCTGTCATAAATTTTTGCTAATTAGTAATTTTTCTTCATAAATTTTGGCCAAAATGTATACTGCTACATATCTTTGGTAAAAATAACCCACATTAGTGTATATTATTTGGTCTTTGTGAAAGTTAGAGTCTACTATGGTGCCAATCACTGAAAATTGATCACATCTGATCAGGCCTTCAGTACATCAGGTGTATCTCATTTCTTGAGACACTAACAAGTCAGGAAAGTACTAATACCCCCCAAATGACCCCTTTTTACAAAGTAGACATTCCAAGGTATTAAGTAAGTAGCATGGTGAGTTTTTTTAAGTTGTCATTTTTTCCCACAATTCTTTGCAAAATGAAGATTTTTTTTTTTTATTATTATTTTTTTTTACAAAATTGTCATATTATCAGGTTATTTCTCACACACAGCATATGCATACAACAAATTACATCCCAAAATACATTCTGCTACTCTTCCCGAGTATGGCGATACCAGATGTGTAAGACTTTTACACAGCCTGGCCACATACAGAGCACCAACATTGATGTAGTACCTTCAGACGTTCTACGAGCAAAAATGACGCATCTCATTTCTCAACCACCTATTACATTTTTGAAGGCCCTGGAGTACCAGGACAATGGAATTTCCCATAAAATGACCCCATTTTGGAAAGCAAACACCCAAACGTATAATCTGTGAGGCATAATGAGTCTTTTGAATGGTTAATTTTTTTCCAGAAGTTTTTGGAATATGTGGAAAAAAATTCAAACGCATTTTTTTTTTTTACACAAAATTGTCAATTTATAAGATATTTCTAACACATAGCATGTATATAGCAAAAATTACACCCCAAAATACATTCTGCTACTCCTCCCGAGTATGGCGATACCACATGTGTAGGACTTTTACACAGCCTGGCCACATAGAGAGGTCGCACATTGAAGTAGTACGTTCAGGCGTTCTAGGAGCATAAATGACACATCTCATTTCATTCCTACCTATCACACTTTTGAAGGTCCTGGACCACCAGGACAGTGAAATTACCCACAAAATGCCCCCATTTTGGAAAGCAAACACCCCAACGTATATTCTATGAGACATGGGCTGCAAATAGGTACTCAGGTACTCTGATGGGCTGGAGATAGGTACTCTGGTACTCTGATGGCCTGGTGACAGGTACTTGGGTACTCTGATGGCCTGGTGACAGGTACTCGGGTACTCTGATGGCCTGGTGACAGGTACTCGGGTACTCTGATGGCCTGGTGACAGGTACTCTGATGGCTTGGTGACTGGTATTTGGGTACTCTGAAGGGCGGTGACAGGTACTCATATGGACTGTGACAGGTATTCGGGTACTAAGATGAACTGTGACAAGTACTCGGGTACTAAGATGAACTGTGACAGGTACTCGGGTACTCAGATAAACTGTGACAGGTACTCGGGTACTCAGATGGACTGTGACAGGTACACAGATGAACCGTGACAGGTACCGGGTACTCGGATGAACCGTGACAGATACTTGGGTACTTTGATGGGCTGTGACAGGTACTCGGGTACTCTGATGTGCCGGGACAGGTACTCGAGTACTCTGATGTGCCGGGACAGGTACTCGAGTACTCTGATGTGCCGGGACAGGTACTCGAGTACTCTGATGTGCCGGGACAGGTACTTGAGTACTCTGATGTGCCGGGACAGGTACTCGGGTACTCGGATGTGCCGGGACAGGTTACTCGGTTACTCAGATGAACTGTGACAGGTTCCTCGGGTACTCTGATGGGCTGTGACAGGTACTCAAATACTCTGATGAACTGTGACAGGTACTCTGATGGACTGTGATTGACAGGTACTATGAGGGGTGGTGACAGGTCCTCTTTATTGGGGGGGGGCAATCAGTATGATTGGTGTACACTGTATGCAGTAACGAGATGTTACCGCAATCTCCTCCTCACACACGATCGGTGTGTGAGGAGGAGAACCCGGTAACATCCTGTTACCGCGGTTTGTTTACATTTTAGTGATCGGCTGTGAAAGGATCACAGCCGATCACGTGGGTAAACAGCCCGCCAATGGCTGTTTACCAGCGTCGGTGACGAGCAGTGTTCCCGGGGAGCACGCCGCCACCGACGTGCACGTGCAGCGCGCTCACGATAGCGCAGATGCACCGTGCACATTCGGGGTGTGACCATCTGTCAATGGCTGTTCACCCCCTTCGGTGGCGAGCGGTGTCTCCGTGACACGCCGCCACCGAAGAAACAGGGATGCGCGTGCACGATCGCGCACATTCCCTGTTTAAACGGGAGGCCGTCATATGACGGCCTCCCGCCACAATAGATGCGCCGCCTGGCCGTCATTTGACAGCCGGCGGTCAGCATCTAGTTAAAAAAATATTGAACTTTTTATTGTTTCACTTTAAGCAATAATAAATTCACTGCTCCCGAAAAAACAGCCGTTTTTAAAACTTTTCTTTGCATTGATACATGTCCCCTGGGGCAGGTCCCAGGTCCCCAAACACTTCTTTTTATGACAATAGTTTGCATATTAACCTTTTAAAATTGGCACTTTAGATTTTTCACTTTTCGAGTCCCACAGACTGCACCATGTTCTCTCAAATTGTTTGCATGTTCGCATGTTCTGCCGCGAACCCAACCGGGGGGGGGTGTTCGGCTCATCCCTAATTGCCATGCATTCTCCCGCTCTACGTGACTCTGGTCCGGCCTCACCTGCAGTATGTGGTCCATTTCTGGGCACCAGTCCTCCGAAAGGATGTACTGGAAATGGGACGAGTACAAACAAGAGAAACAAAGCTAATAAAGGGTCTGGGGGATATTCGGTATGAGGAAAGGTTGCGAGCACTGAACTTCTTCTCTCTGGAGAAGAGATGCTTGAGAGGGGATATGATTTCAATATACAAATACCATACCGGTGACCCCACAATAGGGATAAAACTTTTTCACGGAAGGGACTTTAACAAGACTCGTGGCCACTCAAAATTAGAAGAAAAGAGGTTTAACCTTAAACTACATAGAGGGTTCTTTACTGTAAGAGCGGAAAAGATGTGGAATTCCCTTCCACGGGCGGTGGTCTCAACGGGGAGCATTGATAGTTTCCAAAAATTTTAAATAAGCACCTGAACGACCACAACACACAGGGATATACAATGTAATACTGACATATAATCACACACATAGGTTTGACTTGTATCTTTTTTTCCAATCTCACCTACTATGTAACTTAACCTTATCTTCAATTGTAAAATGCTTATAAAAAGACATGAGGCTTGAAAGATGAATGACCTAAAATGTGCAACACATATCCACAGTATAACAAATACAGTAACTTTCCTCCTCTGGTACGAGAATAAAGCAAAAGTGAACTGCAAAATGAACCACAGCTTGAAGCTACGAGACAGAATCAAAGAATGATAAATAGACTGCATTGAACAATTTTTCTATACTTTACTTGGCTTTCCTGTTTGGACTCAAGCCCTAAAGTGGGTAAACAAGATACAGTAATTAGTCCAAATGCATCCTAAAGCAAAAATACCCCTAATCAATCTCCGTGACCAAACATTTCAGATTAACATTGAAGAATCCCAAAGATAAGAGCGTTCGGCTCTGTAGAAGGATAGTTTGTAGGTCATTGATTCCTGCAAGCTACTTTTTGTTCCTGGAAGAATAGCACACACCTGACAGTTGCTGTCATAAAATTGATATTTTTTATTTTTTATTTTGTCATTTAAAATGTCTTTGAAAGAAGTAACAGATAAAGGACAAACAGTATACAGTTGTGCTCATAAGTTTACATACCCTGGCAGAATTGATGGTTTCTTGGTTATTTTTCAGAGAATATGAATGATAGCACAAAACCTTTCTATCACTCATGGTTAGTGTATGAATGAAGCCATTTATTATCAATCAACTGTATTTTACTCTTTTAAAATCATAATCACCACAGAAACTACCAAAATGACCCCGATCAAAAGTTTACATATCTAAGTTCTTTAATACCGTGTATTGCCCCCTTTAACATCAATGGCAGCTTGAAGTCCTTTGTGGTATTTGTGGATGAGGCTCTTTATCTTCTCAGATGGTAAAGCTGCCCATTCCTCTTGGCAAAAAGCCTCCAGTTCCTGTAAATTCTTGGGCTGTCTTGCATGAACTGCATATGTTTGAGATCTCCCCGGAGTGGCTCAATGATATTGAGGTCAGGAGACTGAGATGGCCACTCCAGAACCTTCACTTTATTCTGTTGTAGCCAATGACAGGTCGACTTGGCCTTGTGTTTTGGATCATTGTCATGTTGGAATGTCTACATGCGCAGCTTCCTGGCTGATGAATGTAAATGTTCCTCCAGTATTTTTTGATAACATACTGCATTCATCTTGCCATCAATTTTGGCCAAATTTCTTGTGCCTTTGCAGCTCACACATCCCCAAAACATCAGCAATCTACCTCCGTGTTTCACAGTAGGAATGGTGTACCTTTCATCATAAGCCTTGTTGACTCCCCTACAAATGTGTTTATGGTTGTGGCCAAAAAGCTCAATTTCGGTCTCATCACTGCAAATGACTTTTGTGCCAGGAGGTTTGAGGCTGGTCTCTGTGCTGTTTGGCGTATTGTAAGTGGGATACTTTGTGGAATTTGCGTAGTAATGGCTTTTTTTTTCTGGCGACTCGACCATGCAGCCCATCTTTCTTCAAGTGCCTCCTTATTGTGCATCTTGAAACAGCCACGCCATATGTTTTTAGAGAATCCTGTATTTCACCTGAAATTATTTGGGGGTTTTTCCTTGCGTCCCAAACAATTTTCTTTGCAGTTGTGTCTGAAATTTTAGTTGGTCTACCTGACTGGTTTGATTTCAACAGAACCCCTCATTTTCCACTTCTTGGTTACAGTTTGAACGCTGCTGATTGGCATTCTCAATTTCATGGATGTTTTTATATCCCTTTCCTGTTTTATACAGTTCAACTACCTTTTCCCACAGATCCTTTGACAATTCTTTTGCTTTCCCCATGACTCAGAAATCCAGAAATGTCAGTTCAGCACTGGATGAAAGATGCAAGGGTCTGTCAGGAGTCCAGAAACTCATTAACCTTTTATATACACACACACACTAATTACAAGCAAACGGATTACAGATGAGGATGGTTACCTTTTTAATAGCCATTCAACCCCATTTGTATCAACTCGTGTACATGCTATCAGGCCAAAATCACCAGGGTATGTAAACTTTTGATCAAGGTCTTTTGGGAAGTTTTGTTGTGATTATGATTTTAAAAGAGTAAACGCAGATGGTTGATAATAAATGGCTTCAGCCAAACACTAACCATGAGTGAAAGAAAAGTTTTTGTGTTATCAGTCATATTCTCTGAAAAATGGCCAAAAAAGCATAAATTCTGCCAGGGTATGTGAACTTATGAGCACAATTGTATATACAAAACATTTTTAACAATACAATACTTTTTCTAAATAAATTACATTTTAGAAAGTGAAATCCTTCTGTCTTTAAAATGTTACTAAACCCACAACAGTAAAATCAGTCTGTATTTGCAGAATAGCATGCTTGTTATACTCACTGTGGAACTTCAGGGGTTAATCTTCTGTATTGTGTAAAAAGGCTCTTTGATCATGTATGGACAGATCCTCCTCCTGCAGGGTCTCTCTTGGCAAGGCTAGATAATACATAGCAAGGGTAGTACTGCTGCACATGCTCAGTTTGGTCTCTATTGCCAGAGAGAACATTTCCTGTCTTGAGCTGAGCTTTTCAGGTCACATGATATTGACATCAGCCACGTGGGTGTGTATACAGATCCTAAATGACAGCCCAGTCCCCCCCCCCCCCCTCCCCATGCCCAGTAACTAAAAAAAGAACACAATGGGTGGGATGTCAAATCTTAATTTAGGGATGATCCGCCTCCTATAAAAGCACATGGACACTGGCTATAGTGGAAATCTCCTCCTACCTGAACAATCGGCACTGGACAGACCCTGCAGTTTATAACGTGACCGTGGTATACAGATCAGCCAAAAAGGGGTACTGGGTTTAGTAACACTTTAACCTATGTAATTTAGGTAAAATATAAAAAAAAAAGTATAATAACAATAAATTGTGTCAAGTGAAGAAACATGTAGAAGGTTTAGATCGCAAGGGTGGGGTGGAGGAATAAATACACTAATTGCTATTTTATAAATTGTAAAACTGATAACAAAAGGGTATGGGAAAGGAAATGATCAACTGGAAAAAGGTGATTATGCGAGTTGGGGAAAAGGTAAAGCAGGGGTAGAAGGAAAGATGGTAAATAATAGATATATCGAAATTAATATAATTCCCTCTGGCTGATCTATGTACATTGTAAGGATTATAACAACCTTTGTTGCAGATTCCTACCTTTTTGTTATTCTGAAGGAATCCTTGTGTTTTTCCCTGTGCCTCTGGGCGAGTGAATCTAATGGGAGTGGTTTCATAATTATCAATCAGCCGTGCAGCTGCAGATTACTGAGGAAAACTGCCATGCCTGCATCCCTTTTCGACATGTTCCTATTGGGAGTATCTCACCAAAAGTGAAAGTTTTGTTGCAGGGGATGCCTGAAATCTGACTATCTTAGTGCAGACTTCTGGGAAAATTGGTGAGCCAATCACACAAGCAGGAAATTATGTTTCTAGGGGGTGGTCAATACACATTCTGTGTACAGAACACCTTCAGCTTGCCATATTGCATTGTATTTTCAGAAAATGACAGCGGCTGCAGATTGTAAAAGGGTAATTTTTCCTTAGTTCATGGACGGGCACAGTGCATCCTTTAATATTGACCATTGGGTTATATCGCCTCTGTAGGAGTAGGACTAGGCAGAACATAAATCTGGCTATGCCCCATGGGCCATCCTCAGTCAGTTTATAACCTCCTCCCTGCTGTATTTATTCTGTTTTTTTTTTGTTTGTTTTTTGCCTGTCTATTCAGGAGTAAGGACCTAGCTCCCTGCTGGGATCTTTTTGGCCCTAGCATTTTTTTTCCCTCCTTCCATGCATCTTTTTGATTATTAGATTTTTTTTTTCTCCTGGGAGATCTACAATCAACTGCTGGGCTGAGTGACAGGCTGGATAATCTGGATCCAGTGATCTCCCCAGTCCAGCCAGCGAACGCGTGCAGACTGCAGCTATACCCTAGGTTGGCCGTGACATAGCCTCTACGGACGGAGGCTGGCCCTTGAGTTTAATGTCTCGCAGGGTCACATACAACTGGGCTTTGGTCCGAGTCCCAGCGTCCCCCTGGCCAACAACCCCCCACTTCTGTGGCGAGGGTCCTGTCTGGAGCAATATCCGCAGCCATGGAAGCGGTAAGTACAGAACTCCCTCTGTGCAGGGGTGGGGTGGACGCGGGTACTCTCCGGGTATGATCATGCATGTGAAAAACAGAACTGTACAGTTCCACCCAGGGGGCCATCCCTCTGGCAATAACCCCTCAGTCTGCTTCCTGCAGCTCAGTTTTTTTCTGCCTAGTGAAGAAGGACCTAGGCTCCCCACGGGACCATCAGTCCTGTTTTTTTTTCCTGGCGACAGATATTGGCCTTGGCTGTTTTGTTTTTTTTCCAACAACTCCTGGCGTCTCACTCATTGTTGAGCACCTTTTTGTGCAAGGGGTTTGGCATGTAGTTCCTACGGTGCGACCACCCCTACCTCCGTGGGATCTGAACCTGGTGCTATCGGCATTTCAGAAACCGCCGTTTCTTTCTCAGAAAGTATTTTTTCTAGTGGCTATTACATCTGCCAGGAGGGTTTCTGAGCTGGAGGCCTTGTCTTGCAAGTTGCCCTATCTGATTATCCACAGGGATAAGGTGGCGTTCCTAAACCGACACATCCTAAGGAGGTGGTCCTCCATTCCCTGGATGTGGTCCGGGCTCTAAGGGTATATCTGTCTGCCACGGCTCCCTTCCAGAAGTCAGATTCTCTGTTTGTTTCGGTAACTGGTCCGAAGAAAGGGGTGGTGGTCTAGTCCACCATTTCCAGATGGATCAGATAGATTGTGGTCCAGGCTTATGCCTTAAAGGGGCAGATGCCCCCCTTTCCTGTCATGGCCCATTCCACCAGGGCAATTGGGACCTCTTGGGCTTTACGACAGCAAGCATCAGTTTCCCAGGTGTGTAAGGGGGCGACTTGGTCGTCCATTCACACTTTCACAAAGTTCTACAAAGTTGATGTAAGCACATCTTCTGATGCCTACTTTGGCTGAAAAGTTTTGCAGGCGGCCATGTAATCGTTGCAATTTACACTTACTTCTTGTTAGAGAAAGTTACATTTTGATTGTCAATGCATTCTGATGCATATGTTGGCCCCAAGTTCTGATGCGGTTGGTTCAGGTGGTGACTCCTCCATTGGGGAGCACCTCTGGTTGTGGGTGAAGTTATGTTTGTCATTTCCACCTCTCGTTATGACACTGCTTGGGGACGTCCCTACAATCAAGATTAATGTACAGTTCTGTTTTGTTTTTCACATGTATTACATGTTCTGCCTAGTCCTCTCCTGAAGGTGGCGTAATAACCCTACGGTCAAGATTAATGGAGCTGTGTCTGTCAATGAACTTCAGAGAAATGGATTTTACGGTGAGTACAAAAATCCTATTTTTGTGGGTATCAAAGAAAGAAGGGCAAAGTTTGTCTGTTTCAGAGGTTCGAGTCTTTGTGCATATATAATTCCTGAAAAGTTTCAGGTGATGTCCGAACTACCTGAAGCCCTCTCTATTCCCATCCAGGAGATTGAATCACCTGAGTCTGACTCTGGATTTAATGCGTACCAGGGTGGTCTTGTTTCTACTCAGACTTTGGCTCCTTCAGCAGGTTCGGTTCAACAGGAAGTTACGGAGATTTGTGGCAATGTCCGGGGTTCCTCTGATAGATACCACTCGTCCTAGGGCCACTATTGGGCCAATACCTTCCTCTTCTGCAGTGCCTGCGAAGGATTATGGGAGAAATTATTCTGGTCATTTTGGTGGCCCTAAACATCCCTTGGGGGCTACCTTTCAGAGAGGATCAGTTGTCCCAAGGACTGAGCTTTCATTCTGCTTTACATTCACTGGTTTTGATGGCTTGGCTATTGAAAGCCAGGTACTGAGGGATAGAGGTTTGTCTCGATCAGTGATGCCTACTATGTTGAAGGCGAGGGAATCGATTTCCAGCAAGATATACCATTGTACATGGAAAGCGTACATTTCTTGTTGTGAGTCGATTGGCGCTCAGCCTCTATCCTTTTTTATAGGGTCATTGAGCAGAAGTTGGCCTTGAGTACCATCAAGGGCCATCTGTCTGCCATGGCAATCTTCTTTCAGCGACCCCCTAGTCACACACTCTTTAGTTCGTACCTCCATTTAGAGGGCTTGGCATGTGGCTCTGCTTGTATGGTCCCTTTTGCCGAAATGGCATTTGAACTTAATACTCTGTTCTCTAGAAACCTCCATTTGAGATGTTGTCCCAGAATATTGCATTCTTGGTGGCTATTACATCTGCCCGTAGGGTTTCGCAGTTGGCGGCATTATCCTGTCGTGCTTCCTATTTGGTGGTCCACAGAGACAAGGTGGTTCTTCGTCCCTGTCCATCGTTCCTACCTAAAGTGGTCTCCGACTTCCATTTGAATGAGGACATTGTGCTGCCTGCCTTCCTTATCCGGCTCATCCCAAGGAATTTGCTTTACATACCTTGGATGTGGTTTGTGCGATTTGGGTGTATCTGGCAGTCACAAAGTCCTTTCGGAGGGCAGACATACTTTTTGTGGTTACAAAAGGACCAAGAAAAGGGTTGGCTGCTTCTTCAGCTACCATCTCCAGATGGGTCACACAGACGGGGACTCGGGCCTATTCTATTAAAGGTCAGGTTCCTCCTTTCCCTGTAATGGCGCATTCTACTCGGGCACTTAGTAATTCTTGGGCCTTCTGTCATCAAGCCTCAATATCACAGGTTTCAAAGTTTTATTTGTGACCTGGTTAAGGCTCCTGTGTCCTGTGGCTCTTTTATTTAGCATTGAGTTATTTTCCCCACCCCTCTTTTTTCTTTGGCACTGCTTTTGGACGTCCCAATGGTCAACATTAAGGAGCGATGTGTCCTTCTATGAACTAAGGAGAAAATGGGCCATTTGTACTCCCCCATAGAATCCATTTCTCCGAGTTTGACGGACACAGCACCCACCCCTCTCTATGGAGTTATGATACTTCTAATACTGCTTGCTACTAAACTGAATACCTAGAGCAGGGAGGGGGTATACTGACTGAGGACGACCAATGGGGTGTAGCCAAGTTTTATACTTTTATATTTTCCTACTCCTGCAGAGGCGATATAACCCAGTGGCCAAGATTAAGGAGGCACTGTGTCCGTCGTACTCCGAGAAATAGATTTTACAGTGAGTACAAAAATACCCTTCTTTTTTTCTTTTTTTTTTTTGTTCATAACCTTCAATTACAATATGACTTGTGTCACAATTGTATGCACTATACATTTTTTCTTTATTTGCTATTTTATTTTCCCCACAAAAGTGGAGTTACCCTTTAAAATATTTTGTTTAGCACCTAGACTGCACCTCCCAGATGCTGGGACATCAGGTCTTTATTCCAAATGGGCTTCCTTGATGCGCCTCCTCCAGCCACTTAAGCTTCATTACTGACCACAGGGGCCATCCATTACGGTGGTGGACCAAACCATATGTGAAGCAATTCCCAACACAGTAGTAGATCCCATGCCACCAATTCTGAATCTTGTTCTATTAAAAAAACAAAATAATTTTTGTAATAGAATAATACCCTTCATTACTTTTATTAATGTTAAATGACCCACAGCTTAGAAGGGACTTGTCACCAAGAAACTGTCCATTTAAAGAGCTGTAGCCTTGTTCAAAATAGAGAAATCATCAGAAACCCCAGGAATCGGACAACACAAGGAATCAGTTGGTGACCATAACAATCAAACACTGTAATTTCTTTCTTTCCCATGGCTTGAATGGAAGGCAGCTTTCCTGACTTTGTATCTAGGCCAAATCCCAAGAAAAGAATCATCTGCATTGGGACTGGAATCGATTTATCTAGACCCAGATCCATTAGAATTTGTAAGATGGTGTGCCTATGAACTGTTAACATGTTTATATCTGGATGTCTCCTGTGTCATTTAGAACATTCCCCCTCGATCTCAGGTGATCTACAATTGTTTTGTGTGTTTTTGCTAAAAATGTATAAATGGTGGGCAAGGCCAAAAGCACTGCTCCCTAAATTTATACAAGGACTGTATCAAATGTAATGCAAAAGTGGGCGTAACTTTTTATTAACTTGCATAGCTTGTTCACATTTCACATGTTTATAAAGTAACTCTTATGCCGCGTACACACGATTTGGAATTTGGGCCCGAAAAAGACAGATGAGAGTTTTTCATTGGAAAATGCAACCGTGGAATGCTCCATTGGGCTTTTGCTGGCGGAATTTCAGCCAGCAAAAGATTGAGAGCATGCTCTAAATTTTTCGGTCAGGAAAAGTGCCTATCCGAAAATGCGATCGTCTGTGGCAATTCCAACGTTTAAAATTCCTACGCATGCTCGGAAGCATTGAACTTAATTTTCTCGGCTCGTCATAGTGTTGTACGTCACCGTGTTCTTGACAGTCGCAATTTCAGCGAACTTTTGCATGACCGTGTGTGAGGCAAACTTGAGTGGAATCCTATCAGAAAAGCCGTCATATCTTTCTCTGACGAGAAATCCGATCGTATGTACGTGGCATTCCTATATAGTAACTGTTCTTCATTTTCATTGCAGGTAAATAGTGGATTCCTTGACATTGAGTTCTTGATGAAGGAAGGGTGGAGGCTGTCCGACAGCCACAGAAGGATACAGAGGGTTTACAGAGATGACACCATTAACAAGAGCGATATCAAGTAATTCATGACTTCGGTCAATGGTGTCATCTCTGTAAACTTTTTGTAGCCTTCTGTGGATGTTGGACAGTCTTCACCACACTTTCATCAATAATTCAATGACGGCATGTTTCTTCTGCTTGGAATCCATTATTTAACTACAATGAAAATTTCTATAGAGGATGATTTGCTCTACCATCGTGTTAAATTTGAATGGCCTATGTAAGTTAATAAAAAGTTATGCCTACGTATACATTACTTTCGGTACAGCCCTCGTATTACCAAATGATGATGGCTCTAAAGGCTTGTGAAACAGTCCTAAATTGGAAACGCTTTACTTCTTCGTTCATGAATTTCACTTGGAGCCTTTTAGGAAAGCTCTACGCTTTATGACTATAAGACATTTAATTGGGAATTAAGATCATAAAAAATCAGTGGGGAGCATCAGTAAAACCTTGTCCATCAGTAAATAAGCAAACTATAACATTGTTAATTGTAAAGAGTCAGACAAGCTTGAACCTTTACAGTTCACAACATAAATCAATGAGTGTGTCGCGCTCCTACAAGCTCTTGGTAAATGGCAACCCCTTGAAGGAAAAGTTGTAAGACTTTATATAAAATAAGACTGTAAGTGAATTGGATGCACTTTTTGCCTTGCGTGCATGCCTGGATTTCACTAACAGTTCACTGATTGATTTTACTTGTCAACAGGAGATGCACTTTAAAGAAAACAAATTCATTAAAAGAGAAGTTTAGGTTTTTTTGCTTTTTTTTTGGAAATCATACTTGCGTAGGTGGATGCAGCCTGCAGCCTCTGCTGGCTCTAAGGCCCCTTTCACACTGGGGCGGTGCGGGCGTCGGCGGTAAAGCGCTGTTATTTTTAGCGGCGCTTTACCGTCGTTTTAGCGGCGGTCTGCGGGCGCTAGCAGGGTGGTTTTAACCCCCGCTAGCGGCCGAAAAAGGGTTAAAACCGCCTGCAAAGCGCCGCTGCAGCGGCGCTTTGCCGGCGGTATTGCCGCGCTGTCCCATTGATTTCAATGGGTAGGAGCGGTTTAGGAGCGGTGAATACACCGCTCCTTCACCGCTCCAAAGATGCGGCTAGCAGGACTTTTTTCACTGTCCTGCCAGCGCATCGCTCCAGTGTGAAAGCCCTCCGGCTTTCACACTGGAGTGAAAGGGGCCGGTTTTTTTCAGGCGCTACACAGGCGCTATTTTTAGCGCTGTAACGCCTGAAAACCGCCCCAGTGTGAAAGGGGCCTAAGGCTGAGAATCAAGTGATCAAAGACTGCTAATCGCTCAGCTCTCAGTGATACGTGAGCAAAAATCTGGTAAATGTCAGTAACCAATGTCTGTTCTGCCCACCCCATGCTTATTGGAGTGGAGGAGATGGGAGTGGCTGGCTCAGGCTCTCAACAGCTCGCTGAAAGTCTAAGCCTAGTGCCAGTCCAGGCTTCTGAGTGGATCCCAACCATATGGTTGCGGTCTTTTCCCAGCCTGGACGGCTCTGTGACATCAGCCAACAGCTGAAAAAGGGTCACAGGAGTGCAGAATGAACTGTACTTAGCCTTTTAATCAAGTGGTCATTAATCAAATGGTCACAATTGATAATAGGGGAACTCCTGGTTGCTATAGTTTATTGCAATTGGAGGTCGTTATTTCTCTCCATACTTGGTAGTATTAAACCCTCTAGTTGTAAATATTGTTTGCATGTACATCCATTTACTTTGTTTCTAAGTGGCTATTATGCTTATATAAATTGACTTAAATGTTTTTATTACTTTTTCACTTAGTACTTTTCTCTGTTCATTGAGTGCACTTCTCCCTGCAATTTTCAGTCAGGAAACACACCAACTTTTTTTTTTCACTGACAGCAAAACGACTTGTTCCATGAGTACTCGCAATCTCCTTATAAGTGTGCATGCGTGTGGCGTTGCATTGATTTTCTTGTACTTGGTGCTTTTCTTGTAAAACTTTGATGGCTGGACACTGAATCAATAGCAGGTGGGCAGATCAAATGGCCCCTTTGTCTGCAGCCTCTATGTGCCAGCTTGTATTGTTAATGCACATAGCGGAGGTATGTTGGTAGGTTGTTTTCCACTTGTATCACCTCCACTGCACAATAGCAGGTACTGGCCCTGTTAGTCACAGGCTTGACACCAGAAGAGAAGAATCTGGTCAGACGCACATCCAATTAAATTACCTTTTAGACATATTTAAGAACGGCTCTCTACATCAAAAGGGGTAGTAAAGCCAGAAGGTTTTTTTTATCTATATGCATTCGGTGTATTAATATCAAGCCTTCTGTGTGCAGCAGCCCCACTAACACTTACCTGAGGTCTCTCTCTGTCCAGCGATGTCCACGAGTGTCTCAGCCATCTGATTATTCTCCTGATTTTGGCTGCCACTGCTGTCAATCAAAGTCAGCTAGCCAATCGGGAGAGAGGGGATGGGGCCGGATCGGGGCTCCGTCTCTGAATGGATACAGGGGGCTGTGACTCGGCACAGGTGCCCCCATAACTTGATGTGGGGGCACTGAACTGGAGGGAGGGGCCAGGATCACAGAAGAGGGACCCAAAAGAAAGTTTGAGAGTTTGCTTAGAATATTTATTCATGTGTTGCAAATTAACTGCTTCCCAACTGTGGCTACAGTGTGGCTCTTGAGTTCTGGGAGGGCTTCCATAGACATGCGCCCCCTTGGGCACTCATTGGGCGTGTTCTTTAACCTTTGCAACCTCTGTGTCCTTTTCACACAACCAATCACAGATAAAGCTGAAGAGCCAATCACAGCGACCCTTTACCATGTGATCATCTGTGTCCAATCAAAGCTAGTCACATGTAAACAGATTTGCCAGTTATCGGTATTCCTTACCTCCCACTCTATGTGAGGAAAGGAGAGACGATAAACGGAAAGTCAGGGCATAGTGAGTATATTGTTTACCGTGATAATCAGGACACTAGTGATCGGTGCCTCCTCATCAATGCACATCAGTGAAGAAGTATATTTACTTATTTAAAAATTTTTATAAGAGAAATTAAGAAATATATAATATAATATAATATATATTTTTTTTCAAAATTTTCGGTCTTTTTTTCATTTGTTTAGCAAAAAAAAAATAAAAAATAAAAACCTGGTGATTAACCACTTAAGCCCCGGACCAATTTGCAGCCAAAGGACCAGGCTCCTTTTTGCGATTCAGCACTGCGTTGCTTTAACTGACAATTGCGCGGTCGTGAGACATGGCTCCCAAACAAAGTTGGCGTCCTTTTTTTTTTCCCCACAAGTAGAGCTTTCTTTTGGTGGTATTTGATAACCTCTACGGTAATATTTTTAAATTTTTGCTATAATAAATATCCCCCAAAAACATATAAAATAAACCAAAAAACATATTTTTCCCCTCAGTTTAGGCCGATACGTATTCTTCTACATATTTTTGGTAAAAAAATCGCAATTGGCGATTATTGATTGGTTTGCGCAAAAGTTATAGTGTTTACAAAATAGGGGATAGTTTTATAGCATTTTTATTAATATTTTTTTTTTTTACTAGTAATGGCGGCGATCAGCGATTTTTATTGTGACTGCGACATTATGGCGGACACATCTGGCATTTTTGACACATTTTTGGGACCATTGTCATTTATACAGCAATCATTGCTATTTAAATGCACTGATTCCTGTGTAAATGACACTGGCAGTGAAGGGGGGACCACTAGGGGGCGGGGAGGGATTAAGTGTGTGTGTGTGTGTGTGTGTGTGTTTTTTAACTGTAGGGGGCTTGGCGTGTGACGTCACCGATCGTCTTTCCCTATAACAGGGAACAGACTATCATTGACAGGCTCAGTAGGAAGCACGAGGAGAGACTTGTTTACACAGACCTCTCCTCGTTCTTCAGCTCTGTGACCCGATCACGGGACACTGGCGGAAATCGGGTCCGCTGGTCCCACGGCCGTGGTCAAGGAGGCACGCTCCCGACCCATGGCTGGGCACTTAAAGAGCAACGCTCCCGACCCACGGCTGGCACAAGCAGGTACGTGCTTGTGCCCAGCCGTGCCATTCTGCCGACGTATATGTGCAGGAGGCGGTCCTTAACCACTTCCCACCCGGCCAATGCATATATACGGCCGGGTGGGAGCCGTCTACTCCTGATAGGACGTTCAGGAACGTCCTTCAGAAGTAGCGGGATCGCGCGCGTGCCCGCGCAGCGGCGCGATCCCGATGCGCTCGTGTCACCCGGACACGGCACATCTCAGATCGGCAGGAGGGCTCTGTGATTGGCCCTCCTGATCACATGATGGCCGTGTTCAATCACGGCCGTCATGTGATGTAAACAAACAGCCGGTTGCTAGGCAATCGGCTCTCCTCTCCTCACACGGAAGTCATTGCTGAGGAGAGGAGAGCAGAACGCTGCAGCCGGCTGATGATCAGTGAGTATGGGCTGCTTTTTACAGCTTTTTACTCACTGATCACCAGTCTAGTGTCAACACACAACACACCACACAGTACAAACAGTCCCCACATATGTCCCCAAAACACACATGTCCCCAAAACATACATGTCCCCAAATAATAAAAACACATGTCCCTAATAATAAAAACATGTCCCCCACATATGTCCCACTAAAATCACATGTCCCAATGATTATCTGCACACATATGTACGTGATCACCTGCACACATATGTACATGATCATTTGCGTACATATGTCCCTGATAACACAAACCAATTATTATACACTTAACGGAATTTTTTTTACCAAAAACATGTAGCAGAATACATTTTGGCTTAAATTTATGACAAAATTTGATTTTATTGGATTTCTTTTCAAATAGAAAAAAGAAAATATAGTTTTTTTTCCAAATTTTCGTTTTTTTTGCGCTTATATCGCAAAAAATTTAAAACGGAGTCATGAATAAATAACACCAAAATAAAGCTCTATTTGTGCGAACAAAATGATAACAATTTCAATTGGGTACAGTGTAGCATGACCGCGCAATTGTCACTGAAAGCGCTAGAGCGATGAAAGCTGAAAATTGGGCTGGGAAGGAAGGAGGCGAAAGTGCCCTGTATTGTAGTGGTTAAGCAGTTAAATACCATCAAAAGAAAGCTCTATCTGTCTCAGGAAAATAATTTCATATGGGTACAGTGTTTTATGACCGCGCAATTGTCATTCAAAATGCGCCAGCGCTGAAAGATGAAAATTGGCCTTGGCAGGAAGGGGGTGAAAGTGGCCAGTATTGAAGTGATTATGGCAGGTTCTAACCCATATGCTAATTCCAAACTGTAGTTCTCTATCTATTGTGAGTCTACACAGTGCAATGCGTTTGCCTTCCTAGTGCGTTTTAGAGGGTTACTGATTTGATCTGTGCCTTGGGCTCTGTAATGACTTGGAACAGTGTTGGTCGGGTGGCACTTTTTTTTTTTTTTTTTTTTTAATTGGGCTGTAATTCTGCTGCTATTGCTATTTACCTGCTCGTGGTTTGGCAGGATCCTTCTTTTTTTTTTTGCAGTGTGAAGACTCTGGTGCCCTTCATGCTGTGGCGGTGTCGTGTAATGATACAGCACATCACGTCCTGCAGCTGTCCCTTAGTGAGCACTTGATAAAACGCAAGCTTTTCTTCCTGCAGAGAGTGCGGCGTGCAGCTCTCCCCGGTGTGGCATAGTAATGAGAAATGGTAGAAGTGGGGGCATGACATCACTTTCCGTGTATTACTGGCATATAAACAAGAAGCGAAAGGAGATTGATGCTTAGATTTCGAAGCTGGGCTGAATTCAAATATCCCCTTTTATCAGCCTAATGACCAGAGTTCCGATCCATCACATTTTAGTTTTGCTAGATGTTTTATACGCCTTTCACGCTGCTAGCTAATTAAGTAACTTGAAGCAGTGCTGAAAATACTACTTTGAAAACAAGATTTGACTCTGGCTTACTTCCAGTTCTTAGAAACCCTGCCACACTGTCAAATTATACTGTACAACCTCACAGGTTATATATAGATATAAACTGGTGGGGTTAAAGTATACAGTATGTGAACTCTTACCTTAAAGCAACCCATTCAGTTTAAAATAGAAAAATAGAAATGAAAGGAAAAAGTGTATGTGTAAAAAAAAAAAATATATATATATATATATATATATATATTTATAATATAATATATATATATATATATATATATATATATATATATATATATATATATATATATATATATATATATATATATATATATATATATATATATATATATATATATATATAGTGTGTGTGTGTGTGTGTGTGTGTGTGTGTATATATATATATATATATATATATATATATAATATAAATTATAATCTCAGTATCTCACAAAAGTGAGTAAATTGTCTGTCCCCTTAAAATAAAACAAAAAAGCGATCAGACCACAATCATGAGGTAGAAATTTCAGGAAGTAGTTTAATGGGACTTTGCAGGTGCCAAACAGAATACAAACAGAAAACCTATATAACTTATACAAAAAAAAGTTTTTATTCAAATATGACACATTTAAAACCAATAACCAGAAATAACTATACCAGAAATGGTGTAGTACAGTTACACATCACAAAGTATAGGTAGATTGAAGTCTTTCAGCAATTGTGTCCTGACATGTTTCGCCTGCTGGGGCTTCCTCAAGGGATATTTGTTGAAAGACAAAATAGATGTATAACTACACAAAACAAAAATACAATTCTGAAAATTCAGTACAATACCAATATGCAGAAAGATGTGTGTAAAGAAGCGGACATATCCATTGAATACTCACCAAACAGGGCTGGTTACCTGCGCACTAATGAAAAGCCGATAAAAGCTGTATTGGAGGACAGACACTGGGCTACGCTTAAAAAGCTGGCCGAAAATGACCCGAGGCCCAGGCCGGGGCCAGGCTAGCCAAAAGAAGAAAAAAAAAAAGGAAAGGGGGGGAGGGGTGGGGGGAAGTGAGGTAAAAAATAGGGGGTGGTGAACTGGTGGGGTATCTGAGTTTTTAATGACTATAGAGGGGTCATTACTGAGGGTCTTGAAGGCCTGCTGTTCCCTATGATTGTCTTTCACCATGAACCCTTTATCTACCCCCTAGCTAACTCCTTCTCTTTCACTTCTGGAACTGGTCTAAAACCTAAGACCTCAGATGCTTTGTTGAAGCAGCGACTACTAGAATGGAAGTTTGTGTCGGTTAAGGAAGTGACATCACTTCTTGATACTGAATGGTAGTAGAGCACTTCCATAATAGTAGTGACACCATTTCCCAATTCATGATTGTGGTAAAAACTTTAACAATGAACCTTCAATGATTACCCTAAATATTAGAACATCTCATAACTGTACAGAGAAGCCAAAGTTAGTAAGTGTTGCCTTATGTCTAAAACTGTTGTAATAGGAATGGCTTATTATAAGAGAATCATATCTAATTAGAAAATAAAAAAGTGAATGATTGTTGAATTTTTAACAATGGCCTCACTGCTTCTAATAGAACAGCCATTTTCAACCAGAGCTTCCCCAGAGGTTGCCAGGGGTTCCTTGAGTTGTGCCTTATTGACCTCCCATTTGATGATGCAGGTATAAATTCAGAGCCAATTCCATTTGGCAGAGCCAGTTGCATGATACCAATGATCTTGAATGATGTCTATGTCTGTAAGGATTGCATTTTTACCAGTGAATTGGTTTTAGCAGAGGTTCCCTAATGCCGAGTACACGCGATCGAATTGTCCGGCGGACTTGGTCCGGCAAATAATCCGGCAAACAGTCCCCCGGACTTTATAACGAACGGACTTGGCCCCACACGGACACTCATAGTCCACGATTTCTAACGCGGTGACGTACAACACGTACGATGGGACTAGAAAAAGGAAGTTCAATAGCCAGTAGCTTCCTTCTCGTGCTTTCTTCAGAGCATGCGTCATTCTTAGTCCACTGGACTAACACACTGAAGAACGGATTGTCCGCTGAAAGCCAAGTCCGCAGACAAATTTTGAGTCAACACTACTTTCTAAGTCCGCCGGACTTTACGATGAAAAAGTCAGCTGGAGCCCACACACGATCGAATTGTCTGGCGTACTGTGGTCCGGCGGACTAAGTCCAACGGACAATTCGATCGTGTGTACACGGTATAAGATTCTTTGAAGGGTTAGCTCTACTTTTCACCAAACATGAACAGGTAAACTATCTCACAGCTCCCTCCCTACGTTCATGGTCTCCACTGAAATTACTTCCTTGTATTATCTTTCACGTTAGCTGACGTAGCAGTCCAGACATTTGAAAGCTGTACTCTTCTTTCTTCCAGAGTGGCTCAGATATAATCTTATTAGTAAATGATGCCCGCTCACGCACCATTGTGAGCTTTATGATGCTATACAGCAGTGAATGCAAACTTTGGCACCCCAGATGTTTTGAAACTACATTTCCTATGATTCTTAACCACACTGCAGAAAGCATGAGTATCCTGGGAAATGTAGTTCCAAAACATCTGGAGTGCCAAGGTTCATCATCACTGCTATACATACAGCCTCTGAGTTGTAGACTGCATGTTTCAGATACCTGGAGTGGGCAGCAATTTTAAGGAAAAAACTTACATTTAAATGCCCATCAATGCAGCCTTATCAGTGTCCATCTGCAGCCTTGTCCATCATTGTACCCTTGTCAGTGTCCATCTGCAGCCTTGTCCAGCGTTGTACCCTTGTCAGTGTCCATCTGCAGCCTTGTCCGTGTCATTTGCAGCCTTGTCATGCAACCTTGTCAGTGTCATTTGCAGCCTTGCTGTTTAAAAATGGCGCTGCCGAGATACAGAGTCAGATGTCCTGTGTATCTCGGCGGCTCTCAGCCGTTCTCAGCGACTTTTGGCCGTTCTCAGCGGCTCTTGGCTGTTCTTGGCGGCTCATGCGGGACTGCGAGAGTGGCCGAAAGCCGCCGAGAGGCTCACAGTCAGCGGGGGATCGGCGTATGACACGTACCCACAATTTTCCCTTGATTTTATGGGGAAAAATGTGTGTTATACGCCGATAAATACGGTAATTAAAGAAGGAGAGAAGTGCAGCAGAGACCAGGGGTGGGAGAGTGTAGTAAGTTTAACTTTTTTTCAGTTTTTTTTTGTCAAAAGGGGATTTACCTCTTTAAGGGTTCCTCTAGGGAAGCAGTCTCCAAACTGCAGTTTGGGGGCCAGATGTGGCCCTTTGCTTGCCTTTATCCAGCCCTTGGGGCACAATTCCATCCACTGGCACCATAGTGGGGCATAATTCCTGTTACTGACACCAACAAAGGGGCACTATTCCTCCCACTGACACCATCAAAGAGGGATTTTTCTTACCCACTGACGCCAATGAAAGAGCACCATTCCTTCCACTGACACCAACAATGGGGCCCTATTCCTCCCACTGACACCATCAAAGAGGGATTTTTCTTACCCACTGAGGCCAATGAAAGAGCACCATTCCTTCCACTGAAACCAACGATGGGGCACTTTTCCTTCAAATGACACCATCAAAGAGGGATTTTTCTTACCCACTGAGGCCAATGAAAGAGCACCATTCCTTCCACTGACACCAACAATGGGGCCCTATTCCTCCCACTGACACCATCAAAGAGGGATTTTTCTTACCCACTGAGGCCAATGAAAGAGCACCATTCCTTCCACTGACACCAACGATGGGGCACTATTCCTTCAAATGACACCAAGGAAAGGGCACGAGTCATCCCACTGACACAAACTATTCCTTCCCACTGGCACAAACTATTCCTTCTATTGATACCATCGATGGGGCACAATTCCTGCCACTGACACCAATGATGGACCACTATTCTTCCCACTGACACTAACAATGGGGTACTATTCCTCCCACTGACACCAGTAAAAGGGCAGTATTCCTCCCACTGACTCCAGTAAAAGGGCACTATTCCTCCCATTGATACCAACGACAGGGCACTATTCCTCCTACTAACACCTTTGTGTAACACCTACTAACACATTGTTTACTCCCCCAGGCTCTAGCTCAGCCCCCTAAGGTCTGAAGGACGGTAAACTGGCCTTTTGTTTAGAAAGTTTGGAGACCCCTGCTCTAGGGTAAAAATGTTGAGAAAGGCTATAATGGAGACAGAAAAGATAACCAATAATATTTTATTCTCTTTAGTTAAAAAATCTGTTCTCAAAAATTGAGACTTTATAAAAAATAAAAAAAAATGGGGACTTTGATTAAATATATGAAGGGACTCAATTTATTATCTATTTAGTGTATGAGCAGTCTGCAGGAGAAAAGATTGTATTCCCCTTTGAGCAAAAGTGGAAATCACAGCCACATTAATTCACTTTTTTATCTGAGTTTACCAGATGAAAGAATTTTTCATTAAAATGTATTGAGAAGTTCTGAAACCAAGTGTCAGGCAAACCTGTGTTCTGGTTAAAACTACCAAAGTGACAGTACTATACTAGAAAATGCCAAACACCATAAGCTGGCCAGTATTTGTGTAATCATTCAGGCTTTGCTGCCACAGTGTTGACCAGAGACCTGATGGAATGCCTTGAAAGTATTCATACCCCTTGACATTTTCCACATTTTGTCATGTTACAACCTAAAAATATAGTAAAAGCAGGGGTGAACAGCTGCGCTAGATATGGTGATAACATAAAATTATATAGCAGCTGGAATATAGGTATACATAAAGTGTGTGTGTGTGTGTGTGTGAATAAAGGCCCATACACACGATCAGACTTTTTGACAACAAACATGCAAATTAGCTGTTTTGGAGCAACATCCGACCGTGTGTACGCTCCATCGGACAAACTTTTTTGGTTTTCATCGGACTTTTGTTGCCTGTGCGAACGGACAAACTTTCTGGCAACAAAAGTCCGATGGAGCAAAGTCTGATCGTGTGTACAGAAAACCATAGGACTTTTGTACAAAGTACAAACGGGCATGCTCAGAACCAATGCAAAAGATCAGACAACAATACAGAAGTTGACCAAAGGTGGCGGTAAAGAGCAGAAAAACCACGTGATTTGGTGAAAGTTGGCTGAAAAAGTCCTGCTGTGTGTATGCAATACAAGTTCAGGGCCGACGCCCTTTGTACAAAAATCCAAGGGAAAGTTTGTACAAAGTCCTATTGTGTGTATGGGGCTTTAGCCCACATTTATATTAAAACATATGTTTAAAACATAATGTCCATAAATGATCCGAGATCTTGTATGATTAGCACCTGGAGCTCCCTTAGCCCTTGTACACACGGTGGGACATTCAGACAACAAAATCCGTCGGATTTTTTCTGACGGTTTTTGTCCGAAACTGGTGTTGCATACATACGGTTGGACAAAGTTGTCGGAAAATCCGATCGTTCAGAACGTGATGACGTTTGTTCGTTGCGACGAGACTACGTTGCGGCTAGTAGCCAATAGCTTTGGTCCCGTAATTTGATCTCAGCATGCGTGGCACTTTGCCCGATCGGAATTCTCTACAAACGATAGGACAAAGTCCGATCGGACCATGTTGTCAGAAAATTTTATATCCAGCTCTCAAACTTTGTTGGTTGGACATTCTGACGGAAAATGTCAGATGGAGCCCACACACGGTCGGATTATCCGACAACATGGTCCGATCGGACATTTTCCGTTGGAATTTCCTACCGTGTGTACAAGGGCTTAGAGTGAAGCGATGGGCTTTGTGTAGAAATGAGAAAAGAGTGGTACCAGACTGAGTGCAGTATAAATCATATATTTACTAAAAACTAGTAGTAACTCACAGGTTATATTAGATGAGTTAAAGTGGTTGTAAACCCTTACAACCAACTTTGACCTACAGGTAAGCCTAGATTAAGGCTTACCTGTAGGTCCAAGAAATATCTCTTATACCTACACGTTTTAGGAGATATTTGCCGAAATACAGCGGCGCGCAGGCGCACTGAGCGTGCCGCAGTCAATGGCGATATGCCGCGAGTACTGGCTCCCGTGCGCATGCGCGGAAGTGACGTTATCGCGGCTTCGCCGAATGACAGCGGCGGAGCAGCGAGACCCACCGAGAAGATGGATGGCGCCGGACTACAGGGGACAGCGGTGACTTCGCTGGCTCCTGTGTCAGGTAAGTGACACATAATGGACTACTCTGCGATGCATAGTAGTCCATTATGCTTTACCTTTGCAGGGAATGAAAGAGGAAGTAAACCCATCAGGGTTTACTTCCTCTTTCAGTATGTGGTGAAAATCACCAGTCCTGGAGTCTCATAAATGTCTTCCCTTTGCAGCCTGGGGCACTGGTGTGATCTTGCAGGGACCCAGAGAATGCTGGGAACCAGGAGGCAGGAAATGAAAAGCAGCTGGTCGTGACTTCACAGGAAATGTGATTATTCACAGTGGCAAGGAATGGTAATGCATTGCGAAGCTACAGCTTCTTCATCAGACCTCTGTAGGGGCTGAATACAAATACACGCCACACTTTTCAGATATTTATTCGTAAAAAATGTTGAAAACCATTTTATCATTTTCCTTCCACTTCACACTGATGTGGCACTTAGTGTTGGTCTATCACATAAAATGCCAATAAAACACATTTACGTTTTGGTTGTAACATGACAAAATGTGGAAAATGTCAAGGGGTATGAATACTTTTTCAAGGCCCTGTATGTAGTACCTGATGCAGGAGGGACCTCTATATTTGTCTAATCATACAGGCTTTGCTGCCACAGTGTGGACCAGAGACCTGATACATTGCACATGATGCTGGAATGACCTTTCTGTATTTGTTAGATCAGGGGTGTCTAAACTTTTTTTTAAAGAGGGCCAGATTTGATGAAGTGAACATATGCGAGGGCCGACCATTTTGCCTGACATTCTTTGAACCATTAAAATTCGGTCTAAGTGTGTTCGTTCGAACACTAATACACTGCCCAACAAGAATTCTCTTGCCTTTGTGGCTGTGTGTGGTGAAGAGATGAACTCAGGTGTATTATTTGGATATGTATTTATTGGCATATAACACGCACCTTCACTTTAAGAGGGAAGTTTCAGGGAAAAAAAACTTAAAATTTTAAATAAAGTACTGTGAAGCAAAATAAGGGTCAGTGCCCATCTGCAGCGCCCACCATTGCCAGGAATGCAGCGCCCACCATTGCCAGGAATGCAGCGTCCGCCATTGCTAGGAATGCAGTGCCTGCCATTGCTAGGAATGCAGACCCTGTTATTGCCAGGAATGCAGCGCCCGCCATTGCTAGGAATGCAGTGCCTGCCATTGCTAGGAATGCAGACCCTGTTATTGCCAGGAATGCAGCCACCATTGCTAGGAATTCATTCATCATTGCCAGGAATGCAGCCACCATTGCTAAGAATTCACTCACCATTGCCAGGAATGCAGCCACCATTGCTAGGAATTCAGTCATCATTGCCAGGAATGCAGCCACCATTGCTAGGAATTCACTCATCATTGCCAGGAATGCAGCCACCATTGCTAGGAATTCACTCATCATTGCCAGGAATGCAGCCACCATTGCTAGGAATAAGCTCACCATTGCCAGGAACGCAGCCCCATAATTGCCAGGAATGCACTCACCATTTTCCATTAGTGCAGCCTTGGAGGGGACATGGAGGGGGCAGGACGAGCACCAAAGAGATCCTACAGGAGAATCTCTTGTTTACACAGCAGCCTCTTTAATAGAAAGTCCTGCCTCCTTTGATGGACAGAACAGTCGTCCAATGGCAGCGCCGGAGATGGGACTTCCTATTACAGAGGCTGCCGTGTAAACAGGAAATACTGCTCCTGTGTGCGTGGCATTTGTCCCGCCTCCTCCCTCCGAGGCTGCCTGTGGCCCCGGCACTGGGAGATCGTCGGGGGCCACAAAAGATATACATGTTTAAATAACCAGGCGGGCCGCTCAAAACCTTTGGACATGCCTGTGTTAGATCTTTCAGGCAATGTTCCAGTTTTAACCAGAGACTCTATACATAGAAGGGTGGGGGATTTACTGTGCATGGTAGCCAATCAGATTCTAACTTCAGCTTGTTCACTTAAACTTTCATAATAAAACCTGGAAGCTGATTGGTTTCAATGCAGAGCTGCATCAGATTTTTCACCATGCAGTTTTTGTAAATAAACCCCCAACTTATCTCTGCCTGACTAATTGAAATAAATAGTTTGGGCCAGCTTGCCCAAGCAAACTGTCTCTCCCTAAGCTGTCAATCCTTTGCATGTGCAGTAAAACAGTATTTACATTTTAAAAAGATGAAGTGCTAGAAACACAGCTAGTGCCATATGGAAATACTGCCAAGGTCCAGGTGTGCAGTAGGCAAAGTTTATTTACTGGTGAGACCCGACCAGGGTTTAGGGGTTCTGGTCTGTGTCAGTGTGGACAGCCAGCTGTAATGAACAGAAGTGACTCTGGATATGGGTGAGAGAGAGGAGCGGTGCCACTCTGAATAAGTCAGTTAAAATTCAATGCTTAATAAAAGTAAGATCAACTAACATTTTGATTAAATATAATGTGCATGGCATAAGTAGCTTGGGCTCCTGTAGTCCAGCTGGGCAGCGGTGGTGGTGAGCAGTTCCCAAGGCCTCTGAGGCTGAAGACTGTCGCACAACAAACACGTCAGCGGTGTTGGACGGAAGACGTGGTCGAGCTCGCGTTCTGAGCACCGCTGCCAAGCTGGACTACAGGAGCCCAAGCTACTTATGCCATGCACATTATATCTCACCACATGGGCGTACCTAGAGCATTTGACACCCGGGGCAGATCTTATATCTGGCGCCCACCCCCCCCCCCCCCCAACTTTAAACTGTAAAAACACCCTCCTCTGCCAAGATCAGCGTTTTTGAATTCTGATTTTTTTTTTAAAATGTCACCGTTGGCTACCAAGAAAACCGGAAGTGACACTGTGATGTCTTCATCGGGTTTCTTCATCAGGCTTTGTTCGGGTCTCCGGCCAGGCGGTAGCTGGTGGCTCAGGTCTCCAGGTGGGATGTGAGACCTGGGCGGAGCGGTGGGGGGATGGGGACGTCCCCTCCCCCTCCTTGTAATAGCCAATGCTGTTCATCTGTGGCAGCCAGTGACAATAGACGGGACAGGCAAGAGGTGTCATTTACTCAGATGTGAGCAGATCCCATATTTTTGGACAGATTGTGCCACGATCAGGGAAGTGGAGAGCCGGAACGGAGCTGCTATGAGGGAGACATCAGAGTGAGTTGGGGAGACAGCTGACAATACAAAGTATGGCCCATACTTTGCATTATCTGCTGTCCTCAGGGACAGATCTGATCCAGAGATCTCACTGTATGGCGATCTTTGGATCGGATCTGTCCCTGGGGACAGCAGACAATGTCATCATTGGCATTGATGATTTGATTCGGATTTTGGAACTGACCTGCTGACAAGGCGTGTTGCTTTCTGGACCATTACAGAGACAATAAAAACATCTGTCAACTGAAATACAACAATAGTTCATTGATCCCATTGTGCGCAATGGTATTGGTTTGAGAAGTATCCCCTCAAACAAACTTGATGTCTGTTTCTAAGTCAAACATATTGCTCTATATAAAGTAAGTATGAGAATAAAATCTGGTGCAGCTGTGCATGGGAGCCAATCGGTTTCTATCTTCAGCTTGTTCAATTAAGCTTTGACAATAAAACTTGGAAGCCGATTGGTTTAACGTATTCCCACAACTACAAATCAATAAAGTGATAGAAAAATTTGTTGTGCCTACCTATACGTAACGAAAATTGCAAACTAAAATAAATTTCATATGCACTACCTTTTATCTGTGCTATTTACAATAACCAAAGTCACGTGACTGTGACGACACAGGTTGGGCGGAGTTGAGTGACTCTATGCTGTGTACCAGAGAGGATGCTCTGATCTGATTTTGTAGATTGCTTGTAGTGATTAAAAATCAGAGGTTCATGTGGTATTTGTAAATGGCACAGATAAGGGTAGTATATATGAAATGTATTTTAGTTTGCAATTTTTGTTAATTATCGGTAGGCGCAACACATTTTTCTATCACTTTATTGATCTGTAGTTGTGGGAACACGTTAATTTGTGTGCAGCCACCCCAACACTATTTATATTACTGACACTAGGATATTTGCTTTTGCTAATTAGGGAGCACGAGGTAATATTAACATTTATGTATTTTGTAGCGCATCTGTAGTCTCTGACCATCCCTTGTAGATTGCTTGTAGCCTCTGACCATCCCTTGTAGATTGCTTGTAGCCTCTGACCATCCCTTGTAGAATGCGTGTAGCCTCTGACCATCCCTTGTAGAATGCGTGTAGCCTCTGACCATCCCTTGTAGAATGCGTGTAGCCTCTGACCATCTCTTGTAGAATGCGTGTAGCCTCTGACCATCCCTTGTAGAATGCGTGTAGCCTCTGACCATCCCTTGTAGAATGTGTGTAGCCTCTGACCATCCCTTGTAGAATGCTTGTAGTCTCTGGCCATCCCTTGTAGAATGCTTGTAGTCTCTGGCCATCCCTTGTAGAATGCTTGTAGTGTCTGACCTTCTCTTTTAGCATGCCTGTAGTTTCTGACTATTCCTTGTAGAATGCCTGTAGTCTCTGACCATCCCTTGTAGCATGCATGTAGTCTCTGACCATCCCTTGTAGCATACCTGTAGTCTCTGACCATCCCTTGTAGCATGCCTGTAGTTTCTGACCATCCCTTGTAGAATGCTTGTAGCCTCTGACCATCCCTTGTAGAATGCTTGTAGCCTCTGACCATCCCTTGAAGAATGCCTGTAGTCTCTGACCATCCCTTGTAGCATACCTGTAGTCTCTGACCATCCCTTGTAGCATACCTGTAGTCTCTGACCATCCCTTGTAGCATACCTGTAGTCTCTGACCATCCCTTGTAGCATGCCTGTAGTTTCTGACCATCCCTTGTAGAATGCTTGTAGTCTCTGACCTTCTCTTTTAACATGCCTGTAGTCTCTGACGATCCCTTGTAGAATGCCTGTAGTCTCTGACGATCCCTTGTAGAATGCCTGTAGTCTCTGACCATCTCTTGTAAAATGGCTGTAGTCTCTGACGATCCCTTGTAAAATGCCTGTAGTCTCTGACCTTCTCTTGTAACATGCCTGTAGTCTCTGACTGTCTCTTGTAACATCTCCTATTACATGTCTGCTGTAAAAATTTACGTGCAGCCCTTTGGTGATGTCATAGTAACATAGTAGGTGAGGTTGAAAAAAGACACAAGTCCAACTCATGGACTGCATTTGAGCATATATCAAGTAAGTTGACCACAAATGGTTTAGAGGATGGGCATGTCTCTCATCTGTATTTGGAATTATTGCAAACTCTGCTCATATTCAACCCTAAAGTGAAAATAAAGGCCCCATACTTGCCTGCCCAACAGCCCTGCACCAGTCTTCGGTCATCTTCATTGGCTGGCAGGGGAAGACGTCACAACCACACATGTGCAGGAGCCCATCCTACCAGCACTCAGAGACCAGCCCGGTACTGTAACCTGAGCTGCGCATGCGCTGCTCAGTTTACAGTGCCAGAGGAGATGGCAAACAGGCAAGTGTTGCAGTAGAGACTGTGCAGATCTCTTCTGCAATAAAAGCCTGATTTCTTTGGCAGTTTTTTTTTTATTTTTATTTTTTTTACAGTTTTGCTTTAAGCTGGCCATACACAGATCACATGTTGGCTGTTTTCTGCTGAATTGGGCAACATTGAATCTTTGAATCCTGCCGGCACCTCCCATCATTGATGTACAAAGGAGCTGTGAGGCAAATAAGTGGATGAACTGTGATGGCAACCAATCAGCACAGACCCTGGCTGTCAAAATACAATAGTCGACAGGAGAATTATTCATTTGTGTTTAGCCTGGATGGAGGAGTCTGTTTCTTCAACCTGCAGAGTGAAATAAACCTATGCTTGTATTGGCAGCTTTACTGGATTGTGTTTAGAAAGAATATTTAACGTACATGTCCCTGTGTGTGTTACATGGTCCTTTTAATATGTTTTTTTCTTTGCAGGTCAGCGTACTGACTACCTTGGAACGAAGGTTCAATCTGCAGAGTGCTGATGTGGGAGTTATTGCCAGCAGCTTTGAGATTGGGAACTTGGCTCTTATACTGTTTGTGAGTTACTTTGGAGCCCGGGGACACAGACCACGCTTAATTGGATGTGGAGGCATAGTGATGGCCCTGGGAGCTTTTCTTTCGGCCCTTCCTGAGTTTCTGACGCACCAGTATGAGTATGAATCTGGTGAGATCCGGTGGGGTGCGGAAGGAAGAGACTACTGTTCTCTTAATGGTTCCTCTACGGAAGATCTACCGGAGACCGAGATTATCTGCAGGAATACTTCAACCACCAACATGATGTACTTGCTTCTCATTGGAGCTCAAGTCCTTCTGGGAATTGGCGCTACACCCGTACAACCTCTTGGAGTATCGTATATCGATGACCATGTCAGGAGGAAGGATTCTTCTCTCTATATAGGTACAGTGAAATACCATCAAGTCAATGATTTGAAAAAGTGTGTTTTTTTTTTTTTCTCTTCAAAAATTTAGGAATAACATTGTTTGCAACAAAGTCCGAGCATAAACTGCTGCAATAGAAATATTGTCTTTTAGAGTTTAATGGCGATTATATAATTGTTTACTGGTTTTGAAGGTATTTGAGCATTGTGAAAAGGAAGTTTTTGGATCTGCTATTACCTGGCACAGTAGGGGCTTCGCTTCTCTGGCCTGCCTTTGACACTTGCCCCAGATGTACCACAACTCCAATGAGTCAGGCAATGGTGGCTTCCACCACTGTGTGAGATCCTAGGCAGTGTCAGCAACTGTCCTGACAGGTGTCCTTTAAAAGCTAACACCTTTTGGACCATGCTTCAATTTACCCCCCTATTTAGAGTGTAACCTGAAACATGGTCACAATTCGCAGCTCCCCAGCCTCAAACTGCCCCTCCCAATTACAGAATCTAGGGGTTCCTTTCCCCACCGACTCCTGTCAAATTAAAATTTGGTGCAGTTGTGCATGATTTTGCCCACACACTCGTGTCATTTATTCACAAAGACTTGTGAATGAAAAAACTACAAGCCCCTTTTCATTAGAAGGGGTGTCTGCCTATAGTATGGTACAAGTGAGCAGGATATGATGTGTTGGGGAAGGTACCTGGTGTAGTTCCCCAGTTTGCCTTGTCTTTGAGCGACCCTGTCCATGCCAGGAAAGAGGCAGCTTGGGAAAGTGTGAATATATAGATATAGAATCTGGTGGGAAGGCTACGGGAGAAGGGGAGAGGAGAACACCCTATACAGTGGGACAGTGTATTCTCTGTCTGGGGCCAGGATATGGAGTATCATGTAGGGCGGGGGTCTCTAAACTTTCTAAACAAAGGGCCAGTTTACTGTCCTTCAGACTCTCTAGGGGTCGGAATGTGGCCAGTGTGAGTAGAAAATATTTTGGCGTCAATGGAAGTATGCAATGTTTCATCACTGATATTAGCGGGAGGAATAAGGGTTGCTGTTTCGAATCCCAACCACGACACTACCTGCCTGGAATTTGCATGTTCTCCCTGGGCCTGCGTTGGTTTCCTCCGGGTATTCCGGTTTCCTCACACACTCCAAAGAAATGTTGATAGGTTAATTGGCTCCTGTCTAAATTGGCCCTAGTATGTGTATGTATGAATGTGAGTTGAGGACCTTAGATTGTAAGCTCCTTGAGGGCAGGGACTGATGTAAATGTACAATGTATATGTAAAGCGCTGCGTGAATTGATGGCGCGATACAAGTACCTGAAAGAAAGAGAAAGGAAGAAATAATAGAGCCAATTGTTGGTATCGGGGGAAGGATTAGTACCATATTATTGGTGTCAGTGGAAGGAATGGTTCCTCGGTGCCAGTCTGAGGAATAGTCCCTTGTATTAGTAGGAAGAATAGTGTCAATGGTTGATATCGGGGAAAGCAATAGTGCCCCGTTGGTGTTAGTGGAAGGAATGGTTCTCCCTTGTTGTCAGTCTGAGGAATAGTCCCTTGTAATAGGAGGAAGAATAGTGCTAACTGTTTTATCAGGGAAAGCAATAGTGCCACATCGGTGTCAGTAGAAGGAATAGTTCCCCATTGTTGGTGTCCAAGGGCTGAATAAAGACTAGCAAAGGGCCACAGTTTGGAGACCACTGATGTAGGAACCGCATAGCTTCCCTCTGGGGGGATGGGAAGGAGACTTGAGACTTTTACAACTGGGACTGTTTACATCCCCTTGCTGGGGGATTTCTGGAAATGAGTCTCTAGATCTCTGAACTTGCTATGAACTGTTTACCACTATTTATGCCATGTGCTGTCACCCCTCCATGGGTGGTTGAATTGTTTAATTTGAACTACTAATATGAGTAAACGTTATAAAAGAATGTGTGTCTGGACTGTTTCCTGGTTCTAGCCTACAAGGGAGCTTCTCTCGGAAAAGCCTTGTGCACTTGCATCACAGCAGGGTCTATTGCTAGTAAGGCCGTAGCAGGTGGGAAGAGGGCCCCGGGGTCCTGGTCATGCCTGGCTGATAAATAAAATACTAGGAACCCTGAGGAGCCTCATGTTAGGGGGACTCAAGTGAGCTACGTGGATAACCTGCGCTGGGATACGTTGTGCTATAGAGGGGATGTGCTCCCCACTACATGACATAAATACTGAAATTGGCCAGGGAATGTCTGATGGAGCAGAGAGCGTGCACCAGTTAGTAATGCAAGTGGATTTATATGGACAGTCTGCTGACTGCAATCCCTACAAGCAGCACCATGTAGTGAGTTAATAGTTTGTGATAATAGCTTCATAGTCATCCATGGCATTGTTTCCAACAGCAGCATATAATACAAGAAGAAACTTACTGTAAATATCAGTCAATTATAAACGCACAGATTTCTCTCTGGGTTCTCAACGTTCAATCACAATGTTTCCAGTGTAGTAGCAGTACATGCACAAGACTTCAATCCAAGTCACTTTAGCAGAAATATTCAAAGTTCTTATGGTATGACAACTTTTCATTTACTTTATAAATCCAGGTCGAGGTTGATTGGCATCCCAGCCTACACTCAACTGGTTTCACTGCTCCCTGGAGCTACATCAAGAGGATATTTATCTTCACAATATTTACTGTCAATTGGTATCCTTGTAGACCCTGATACGTTCTAGTTCAGATATTTGTGTAGGTGAAAGTCTATATTTTGTGTAGTTAAAAGGTGAGTGGCGTAAATGTGATCTATATTTGTGGTAAACACCTGTGCACCACCCTGCCGGCAAAACACGGCACCATGTGTTTGCACCGTGTGAACAAGGTCTAACAATTTACGTAAACGGATTAATTTTTTCCTGTGTGCATCACAATGTAACGTTGATGGGGAAAGCAAAAATGTGAGTCTTCACTCTGGGCTTTACCATTTTGCAAAAAATCAGACCTTATGTGATATCCTTTTAATCAGAAGTCTCTGCTGGTTATGTTTTTGTGGTCCATATCTAACTGATGTAAAAGTTGTGTTCGAAAAGAAAATACAGGTAAATACATTTTTAAAATTTTTCAATATTTCTTAAAACCTATAAAATAATTTATGTATGCAAATCTTCTATAAAATAAAAGCCCTATCTATCCCAAGAAAAAAAAACAAGACTGAAACAAAAAAAATGCTTTGGGACTCGAGGGTGTTATAGGGAAAAAATGGGGTCTTGGTTGAGTAACATGACCACAGACAGCGATAAAGATAAAGGTTGAAGAAAGAAATGCAGTCACCAGCACACATAGATGCTTTTCACATTGTACAGGACACCAGTGCTGGGTTCCGGATGGAAGATATGTGTACCCACTTCAAGCAAAACGGCGTACGTCAGTACTTTTGACGCTAAATAACGTTGTTATGGCAGCAGGTAAAATAAAAGTGGTTCACCACGAGATCACTTTTATTAGTGGCGGGAGAGGTGCCCACCCCCCTTCAGCTGCGCTCTGGTTGTCTCCGCTGCTTACCGGACCAGCCGGTTACGGCGGGGACTATTGTGTCCTTTTCCCGTGGGTGCCTGGCTGCTGAGTGAGGGGAAGATTGCTCACACTCGGCTCCATAGTATGGGAGGGCGGAAGCGATGTCAAACATCACTTCCGCCCATAGCTCTTAAAGGAGAATTTTTTTTTTTTTTTCAAGTGACTTTTTTTCTTTTGTTTTTATTGCATTTTTGTGTAAATATGAGATCTGAGGTCTTTTTGACCCCAGATCTCATATTTAAGAGGTGTTGTCATGCTTTTTTTTTTTTTTTTTCTATTACAAGGGATGTTTACAATCCTTGTAATAAATGTAAGAGATTTTTAAGGCTAAAAGTTTGTCGCCATTCCACGAGCAGGGAGCAATTTTTGAAGCTTGGATATCAATTTACTCGGTGTAACATTATCTTTCACAATATAAAAAAAAATGGGCTAACTTTACCTTTTTGTCTTATTTTTTTAATTCAAAAAAGTGTATTTCCCCCCCCCCCCAAAAAGTGTACTTGTAAGAACGCTGCGCAAATACGGTGTGATGGAAAGTATTGCGACGGCCGCCATTTTATTATTAAATATATAATGTTTTGGGGTTCTAAGTAATTTTCTAGCAAAACTGATTTTAGCTTGTAAACCAGTGTCAAAAAGAGGCTTGGTCCTTAAGTGTTTAAGGAGGATGGGAAAAAAAGGTCTGTGGAGTATTCAGATTCTCACCTGTGCAGGGTGAGGGGTTCCAGTGTGGTCTGGTAAAGAGGGCTTGGAGAGACCTTGGGTGGGAAAGAACTTCCAACCGGGTAATGCGGTCCTGAAGGAGCACATGTCCGTTTTGTTCAACCAACAGAAAAAAAAACAAATACAATAATTTCCTCCATATACAGAACCCTATACCCATAGTTCATACAGGGGAAGGCAAAAGTGACGTGTAGGTAAAAATCAAAATGCAGAGTTTACGACTTTAAGGAGAATGAAAATAAGGTCTGTGGAGTACTCCGAGAGTCTTACCTCTGCAGGGTGAGGGGTTCCAGGGTGGGCCGGTAAAGAGTGAAACCTGATTTACAGTTTTTGCAGGCTCAAATCCTGAAATGGGACCCAAAATTTGGAGCCTAGGCGAGATCTTCGGTGGGAATAAGCCTCCCACTGAGTACTGTGGTCCCGAAGGGGCACAAGTCCATTTGGTTCAACCAACAACAAAAAAAGAATAATTACAATAAATTCCTCCAAATACAGAACCCTATACCCATATTGGATACAGAGGAAGTACCACCACCTGAAGTGGTGATGGAATTTGCTGCACCAGGGAAAAAAAAACTTCCTTACTGGTCCCCTGAGGCAATCAACAATTCCCTGGACCAACAAGCTCTGCTGTTATTACTTGTAAGTGTTAATAGCCTCTTATCTTCTGTGCATTCAGGAAAGCATCCTTTGTTTCATTATCTTTTTATACATTTAAAGAGGAAGTAAACCCTGATGGGTTTACTTCCTCTTTCATTCCCTGCAAAGGTAAAGCATAATGGAGTACTATGCTATTGGCAGCTAAAACCTTAATCCAGGGCTGGACACACCCCAGGTGCCAGGTCGCCATGGTGACCATATGTTTCAACCTGGCGCCTGGGCTGCCGCTCGAATGCTCCCCACACCCCGTGCCCCCCCCCCCCCCCCCGAGTAGAGGGGGTGGGAGTAGGGAGGAGAGCGGTAAGATGTCTGCTCTCCTCCCCTGCCAGTTGTTGACTTGTGACATCACTTTCGGTCCTATTGGCAGTTTAAAGGTCAGGAAAGAATGAAGTGTGATGTGCATTACATTCAGTGGAGTACATGCAAGGACATTCAAGGACTTTTAGACCCTGGATGTCGCATTAAAGAAAACCTGTCACCAAAAAAAAAGAAAAGAAAAAAATCACTCGGGGGACTCTTTTTTTTTTTCCTTATGTGGTGCCGAAAAAAAGGATAAGTTACAAAAAAAAAAAATTCATGGTGTAAAACATTTAAAGTTGCACATAAAAAATAAACCCCCCTCCAAAAAATAAATAAAATTGAGGCTTCCCCACCCCTACATATAAACCAATGCAAATGCATGCAGCGGGGCTCCTATGCCCAAAAACGATGACTGCGATACACATATTACATATCGCCGCACATGCCGGAATGAGAGCAATAATTCAAGCATGAGACCTCCTTTGTAACGCTAAACTGATGACTTATAGGGGCTTTTAAAGCGTTGCTTATGGAAAATATAGGGTACTGACATACTTAAAGCGGTATTCCACTCAAAAGTGGAACTTCTGCTTATCCGTCTCCTCCACCCCTCTGGTGCCACATTTGGCACTTTTTAAGGGTGGGGTGGGGGGCTGGTACCTGTTTTTGACAGGTATCATTCTCCACCTCCTCCATCCTCCACTGGACCAATTAGTGCACCCAACAGCCAATCCGAAGATCCACTGCGGTGCCGACATCACAGGCTCCATGGACAGGTAAGTGTCCATATGTTAAGTCAGCAGCTGCAGTATTTGTAATTGCTGACTTTTTAAATTTTTCGTAGGGGAGCCTGGAGCTCCTATTTAAGTTTGACATTTTGGGAATCTATTTACCTGGTGCAACCTTGGCTTTTTATATGTTACCAAAAAAAAAAATGGGTAGTAACCTTTGTGGTAATATCCAGGGACCTAAAGAATTGGAACTACCACTATTTTATTCTCTAGGGTGTCTGCTTTCAAAAAATATAAACTGTTTGGGGGTTTTATGTAATCTTCAGGCCTAAAACGATTTTTTAAACTTAAGCAAAAAAAAAAAAAAAACACTTCAGGAACATGTTACATGTACCCGTAAAGATGTGTTTGGCTCCTAACTATTTTAGCTGGCGCCTGGACTCTAAGCAAGTTTGTAAAGCCCTGTCTTAACCCAGATTCATGTGCACGTTTGGGTGACAAATTTCTCTAAATTTCCATTCTTGTATGTCAGTCACCCCTCAATCATTGCCATATACAGGATGACACATCAATCCTTGTGATACCGATGACAGGTATAGAATTCCTGCATGACTTTGCATTTAGATGGCTCTCCATTTGGGGGTTTGGGACCCTTGGCTCTCTTTAATCCTCTTTTGCCATTCTGCAGAATAATATGAACACTTGCAGTTTATTAATCAGAGTTAGCAATGAACAGACTATGTTTGGCAAATATGAAACACATGATTACAATTGATTAATCCCTTCAGTAAATTAATATTTGCCCAGCTTGCTGCTGTTCTTTCTTCCAAAATGCAGAATGAGAACACATTTTATCATCCAATACTATTAATAGGAACTGCTCCCCATAGAATTGAGGAGCAGCTCATATATCTGGAGATTAGTTCTGTAATGCAGCAATCTCTGAAATTAAAAATAATGTCCAACTTTCCAATATTCTTTTTGTCTTGCTAGTTGTATTCTGTAAGGCACTACTGCGTGTCAGGAACCTGTCAAAATTGCATGCTTTCCTGACATGCACAGAAATGTATTGCCCTTAGCCACTTGCCCTCCGAATGCTTTACCCCCCCTTCATGACTAGGCCATTTCTTACAATCTAAGCACTGCATTATTTTAACTGACAATTGCGCGGTCGTGCGAAACTGTACCCCAAAGTTGTCATTTTTCCCCCTCCACAAATAGAGCTTTCTTTGGTGGTATGATACATATCCAAAAAAAAAAAAAAAAAAATGTCTTCATCAGTTTAGGCCAATATGTATTCTGCTACATATTTTTGGTTTAGAGAGGACTTAGGCCCCTTTCACACATGCGGACGATATGTCCGTATTTCATCCATCCGTTTGCGGATGAAATACGGGCATACATTCATCCCTATGGGATAGCGGGTGTCTGCGGATGAACATCTGCAGACACCCGATATCGTCCGCCTCTGCTACTGTCCGATTCTGCAGATGGAGGAAAATCCTATTTTTCTATCCGTCTGCAGAGCGGATCAGATGAACACGGACAGACGGTCCATGCTCATCCGATCCCCATAGAGGAGAGCTGACAGGGCGGTCCCTGCACAGTGTGCGGAGATCGCCCTGTACGCCACCGGCTCAGCGGGGACAACGGAGCGATCCCCGCTGAGCGAGTGGATCATCACGGGGCGGATCATTACTGATCCGCCCCGTGTGAAAGGGGCCTAACAATATCTTGTCATAATATTGTGTACTGGAGTGTATACGGTTGCTGGTGTTGTGTGAAAACAGCAAGTTGTCAAAATCTCCAATTACTGACGGTTTACAGTAACGGGAAGTGACGCAATTGGAGATCTTGATGAACTGCCTATTTTGGACAGAACACCGGCGGTGGCACGCGTTCACGCCTGAAAGCCGGAAGCACAGAATCACGTGTGTGTGTGTGTGTGTGTGTGTGTGTGTATATGTGATTCTGTGCAGAACGACAACCATGTAGCAGTAAATCCGTTAAGAGGTTAAATACGGTAGTGGTTTTGGTTCATGGTGCTCCAGATGCTGTGTAGTTCCGCTTTAAGGACATCATCAGTGTTCATTTTGGCAGCAAATTTCCATTTGGTTTTAGTCTAGTTTTAGGCTTAAGCCCCATACACACTATCAGATTTTCTGCTGAATTTTTCCTTCAGATTTACCAAAACCATATAATATGAGGTCAAACCTTAGGAGTTTCAAAATCTGATAGTGTGTATGGGGCTTTAGTCTTAGAACTAAAATGGCATTTTAGTTTTTGTCCCATTTTAGTCATCGCATTTTAGTCAACTAAAATTTCCAGTACATTTTAGTCAACTAAAATCGAATGTACACAGCCCCTACCCTCTGCACAATACACAGCCCCCCACAGTACACAGCCCCCCACAGTAGGGCTGGGGAAAAAAATTGATTTTAAACTTGAATTGAGTTGTGAGTTCAAATCGATTCAGATTTGAAGAAAATTGATTTTTTTTTTTCCCTTCAGAGTTTCCGTAGCAGGGGCCGTGTCCGGAATGGCACTTGACACTGGGAGCAGACATGTGCACTGTGTCTGAGGCTCTTAGCTCCCCACCGTAGCAATCCTCCTATAAATCCTCCTATTCTTGCCCTCACACACGACCCTCCTTTGTCCCCTAGCCTTTCCGGTGTGTGACTATGTGCAGGGGAGAATTTGAACTGTCCGTAGCCGCTTGCGATCCCAGCCATCGTGGACTAAGCCAAAGCGGTGGCCTCGCTTTAATAATCCGGCCCACAGCTGTGATTTATGTTGACAGTTCCTAGCAGTTAAAATCGATTTGAATCGTAAATCAAGTTTTTCCATCAAAAAATTGTTGATTATTTTTTGGGGGAAAATTGCCCAGCCCTACCCCACAGTACACAGCACACTGCCCCCTACCCTCTGCACAATACACAGCCCCCCTACAGCACACAGACCCCCTACAGTACACAGGCCCCCACAGTACACAGCACACAGCCCCCTACCCTCTGCACAATACACAGACCCCCTACAGTACACAGCACACAGCCCCCTACCCTCTGCACAATACACAGCCCCCCTACAGTACACAGCACACAGCCCCCTACCCTCTGAACAGCACACAGCCCCCCTACACCACACAGCCCCCCACAGTACACAGCACACAGCCCCCTACCCTCTGAACAGCACACAGCCCCCCTACAGTACACAGCCCCCCACCCTCTGCACAATACACAGCCCCCTACAGCACACAGCCCCCCACAGCACACAGCCCCCTACCCTCTGCACAATACACAGCCCCCCTACAGCACACAGCCCCCCACAGTACACATCACACAGCCCCCTACCCTCTGAACAATACACAGCCCCCCACAGTACACAGCCCCCCACCCTCTGCACAATACACAGCCCTGCACTTCCAGGAGACCCCCAGTCTCCTGGGGCAGCACTGCCAGCATACTCTGAAGTTAAGAATAAATCACTGCCAGCCCTTTCTCATACACAGCTCCTCCTGTGTCAATCTCATTGTAAATCAAAGTCTCTAAATATACCTCAATAGCTTCGCTCTTGCATGGACCCGGTCACATGACTGCTCTCCTCTGCCATTTCATGTATGGTCATGTGACTGCTCTCTTCCTCCAATCTAAAGCAACACTCAGAGGAGGTGGAGCAGCGGGAGGAGGAGAGCGGCCAACGAGAACCAAGCTATTGAGGTATTTAGAAGCTTCAGCTTACAATGATTGTGACACAGAAGGAGGAGCGGTGTAGGAGAAGGGGCTGGCAGTGATTTTTTTATTAAATTTTGACTTTTCTGGCAGTGCTGTCAAAGGGCCAGGAGAGGCGGAGTGGCCGGCTTGACCAGCCCACCAATGTGTGGCACGGGGCGGACCGCCTGATCCCCACCCCCTGTTGGTAACAAAAACAAATATTGGCATATAACACGCGTTACATGGTGTTATATGCCGATTTAAATACAGTAGTTCATGAGGGTAAACCTCCCTCCTTGCCATTAGCGTCCCGTTTTTGTTACTAAGGAAAACTGATTTGGTTTTCGGCAGTTGAGGAAAGTGCGCTGTACTTTTTAGTTTTTTTTTTCGGCGAAAATGTTTTCGTTAACGAAATTAACACTGGAACTCATGGAGACATTATGAGACAAAATAGGGGGACAAAATTTAAATTCATGTCGTCACTGATTGAGGTAAGGACACGCATTGAAGGACACACAGATTAGAACGTTGTGGGTTAAGTAAAGCAGGCTGGATGTCTGTCCATTATGGAGATGGCAATAAAAATAAAAGAAGTCCTTTCTACCCAAAGGAATACTGCAGAGCAGAATAAAATGAAACGGAGTGGAATTATTTTCCTTTTCATCATGAAAATTGCTGAGCACATTACAAGCGTGAGAACTACACGTATGTATTAGCAATAACATGGCCACAAGGGATCCTGTCTCATTATTCCTGTCTGCAGATGGGCTTTGATAAGATTAAATTGCACACAGCTCTGCGAGGATCTCATGTTCTAACCCTTTTTTGTTACGGTCCGTTGCATTGACGAGCGAATACAGAGGTAGAGAAGGCTGCAGTGTCCATTGGCATCACGATCCTTTTTAGCCACCCTCTTGAAAGCAGAACATTTCCAGAATCAGATGTTATCGTTTGCTGACCTTCGTCAGGACTCATTATTAAAAAAAAATAATCCATTCACCCCCTCAGGCGCTTGCAAAAGCATTAGGACAGAAATAAACATCACATACATAAATTGCATAATGATGATGAGAGGCTGGGTATTTTCTTCGAGCTCAGTGCCATAAAATGAAATAGCCCGGTAATGATAAGCCCCTTGTTGCCCAGAGCTGTACTGTTTTTCTTGTTTCTTTCCTCCGCACACAAACATTACTGAGTGGAGAAACTGATAAAAATTTAATGGAAAATGTTCTGAAAATGTGTTCCACAAGAAGAAAAAAAAAAGTTCTATTTCTTCGTCTGTCATCAGTCAAATGCAAAAGCATCTCCCTGTATTCTCTAAGGCAGCGCTCAAACCCGTACACCAATCAGTCAAAGTTGTAGGCCCCTGCGATGGGTGGAACCCTATCTATCTATATCTATATCTATATATATATCTATCTATATATATATATATATGTATATATATATATGTATGTATGTATGTATGTATGTATGTGTATATATATATATATATATATATATATATATATATATATATATATATATATATATATATATATATATATATATATATATATATATAAAAAAAGTTATACAAACAATTCATCAATATATACGAGAATATCAGTATAAAAACAGCGCTTATTTCTAAAAAAAAGTCCTTTGTAGAAGTCGTCGTAATAAACAAAAAAATCAAAAAAATCACTAGACAGTTCCAAAATGTGCAGATAAGGTGCCTATAGTGATCTAATCAACGTTGTAAGGTGATCAAAGGTGCTGCCAAACTTTCTTCCACCAAAAACCGGGAGTGCTTCACCACATGCGATGCGTACCCCCCTCGGGGGTTAAACTCACCAGACACAGCTGATAAGATAAGCCTTAAGGAGTAATCACTTCAATGGATATAGTAATATTCATATATATCCCCCTTTAGCGTTGCAGTCACAAGTAGTCTTGAAGTAACTGGGTCATTTAAGTGCTCATTCCTTAGAACAAGGCCTTTTTCTCTGAGCCACACCTCAGTTCTATTCTGCCCAGTTACTTCAAGACTACTTGTGACTGCAACGCTAAAGGGGGATATATATGAATATTACTATATCCATTGAAGTGATTACTCCTTAAGGCTTATCTTATCAGCTGTGTCTGGTGAGTTTAACCCCCGAGGGGGGTACGCATCGCATGTGGTGAAGCACTCCCGGTTTTTGGTGGAAGAAAGTTTGGCAGCACCTTTGATCACCTTACAACGTTGATTAGATCACTATAGGCACCTTATCTGCACATTTTGGAACTGTCTAGTGATTTTTTTGATTTTTTTGTTTATTACGACGACTTCTACAAAGGACTTTTTTTTAGAAATAAGCGCTGTTTTTATACTGATATTCTCGTATATATTGATGAATTGTTTGTATAACTTTTTTTATATATTTTTATAAATATTTTTAATGGCTGCTACTATTGTCCGCTCTGCTGGGTTTTAATATACTCAGCAGTTACTATTAAATATTGTGTGGTTCTAGCATTTATTATATATGCAGGTATCCGCTTGAAGGGAAGTGTATATGTGCATGTATATATGTATTTATATTTATACTCCTTTATTTACGTGTGTGCGTTCACTGGTTAAGAGGGCTCACATACGCGAGTATATATATATATAATTTTGGGAGGTGTATGAAGGTCTTAGTTTGGCGCAGAGAGGTATATGATAGGCCGTTTTATAGTATACCAGCTGTTGTTTATATATATATATATATATATATATATATATATATATATATATATATATATATATATATATATATAGCACTAACCCCGAAGGAGCTCCTGGTTATTTTTGGGCTTACCATTACCTTCCGTTCTCCTTGTTGCACGTCTAGGGGATGTCCCGTGGTAGGTGACCCAGTAACTTGAGACTGACAATAGATCCACTTGAATGGATTTTATTTGCAAAACTTAAACCATTGAACAGTCTTTTAACTTGGGATCAGAGGGTTGGAAAAGGAAAGTTCAGGTACTCTCAATGTCAAAGTCCAAAAACGTTAAAGAACTTGTTTACTTTGACTGCATCCAGAGAATAGCCATTCGCAGCTGGATGAACACTCAGGTTGGACAGTCCCTCTCTCACAAGGCCTAGCAGCCACCAAGGTGCTTACTCAGGAACAAAGTCTTTGTCACAGACGTTGTTGTAGAACATGTTGGGAAAACTAAGCTTTAGAACACTTGTAGGATACCTGGATCTTTCAGCCTGCTTGGCGATATCCACAAGACCGGATTCTCTCGGTAACTTCAGCCCTTCCAGACTCTTGTTAAGAAAACCAACCCGTACGTAATGTTCTTCTAAAGAGTCCTCCCCTGGAGTGCTTGAAGTACACTGGGTCTCTCCCGAACCGGAGACGGCACCCAACCACCTCAGAATCCTCCTCTAGTTTCCCGGCCTTGGGCTAGCCAGCCCCGAGGCATTAGTCGGGTGGATCCGCGCCCCAGGCCATAGCCTTCCTGGAGGCTGGTCAGGAGGACCAGGACCATGTAATAAGCACATCATACTGGACTGGAACCCTGAACCACATGACGTTTGCATCTTAAATACCCTCTCCCAGAGGGCACAGCGAGAGGGCCACTCCCACTGATCTTTCTCCGAAAGAGAATAACTTAAGCGCTTGACCAGACCATAGTTCCACACTTGCCACCAGAGACAGTGCCCCCTGTGGCCAGGCTGAACATCTCACAGTCCAGTCAGACTGATAAAGAAGTCAAATTTAGACAAATAAACCCAAACCAAACTGTAGTTTAGGCAAAGTTTAATTTTGAAAAAATGCATAGCACGTGCTCTTCAGGAGCCCGCTGCTACACATATATACTAATTTCGATTAATTATAACGCACATGCAGATGCAACTACTTTTAGCTGATCTTCTTGCATTACAACTCTGCATTAGTCAGTGGTAAATGTGGTATACACTATATACAATCACCCGTGGATGAGTGAGTTTGGGATGGAGGAACTTGACTGTCCTACACAGATTCCTGACCTGAACCCGATAGAACACCTTTGGGATGAATTGGAGCGAAAACTGCGAGCCAGGCCTTCTTGTCCAACATCAGTGCCTGACCTCACAAATGAGCTTCTGGAAGAATGAAGAATGGTCAAACATTCCCATAGACACACTCCTAAACCTTGTGGACAGCCTTCCCAGAGGAGTTAAAGCTTTTATAGTTGCAAAGGGCGGGCCAACGCAATATTGAACCCTACGGACTAAGACTGGGATGCCATTAATTAGTTCATGCGTGTGTAAAGGCAGGTGTCCCAATACTTCTGACAATATAGTGTACGTGTTTGTCAAGCACAAGATGCCAGCCTAAGGGCCGGTTCACACAGCGGGCGATGCGAGACGACACGACTCGCCTCGCCTCGCTCCCGCAAGTCGCCCCCGTTCTGTACAATGGAACCGTACTGAGAGGAGCGACTCGAGTCGCTCCGACTCAGAAAAAAGGTTCCTGTACTACTTTCGGGTGACCTCGGGGCGACTTGCATTGACTTCTATACAGAAGTCATTTGCAAGTCGCCGCCGAGGCCGCTGCAGGTCGCGGCGAGGCAAGTCGGAGTTGCCTCGCCTCGCCTGCAGTGTGAACCGGCCCTTATGGCCTTTGTTTTTGCTAAATTGTACAATAAATCTGTAAGTAACGTGTGTCCTCTCTGTCAAAACTTTAATTATTAGTGATGTAAATTTAAAATGTGTGATATCAATTGTATATATGAACCTCATAAAATGTATCTGAAAATTATACATATTGTTACTACATTGAGCATAAAGAAAAAGGTCTATTTAAAAATAAAAAAAATCCCATAATATTACTTTACTTTAGGATTTCATGATATAGAGCTAGTATGTTCAGCTTGACATTCAGATGCCTTTACTGTGGCCAAACTGGCTCTCTGAATCTCTTAGCAGACTGATTGATATAAGTGACATTTACACATCACAGAAATGCTATTATGGGCGCTGTGATCTTCGAAAAATGTTTGCGAAGACGCAGTGGGAGTTTAAGGGCTGTTGACAGATCAAACATTGGGGGCTTACCAACCCGAATCCCTGCAGATTATACCAAAGTCAAGCTGTCTGTCTGCGGAGGTCCAGATGTAGAAGTAAAAAGTGTGTGTGTGTATATGTATGTATGTATAATAAATATAAATATATATATATATATATATTATATGTGTGTGTGTGTGTGTGTGTATATATGTATGTATTTGTGTGTATGTATATATAATATATGTGTGTGTGTGTGTGTGTATATATGTATGTATTTGTGTGTATGTATATATAATATATGTGTGTGTGTGTGTATATATGTATGTATTTGTGTGTATGTATATATAATATGTGTGTGTGTGTGTGTGTGTGTGTGTGTGTGTGTGTGTGTGTGTGTGTGTGTGTGTATATATATATATATATATATATATATATATATATATATATATATATATATATATATATATATATATATATAATGTGTGTATATATATATATATATATATATATATATATATATATATATATATATATATATATGTATATATATTATGTATGTGTGTGTGTGTGTATGTATATATAATATATGTGTGTGTAGATAGGATAGCTAGATATACATTGGGGGGTATTCACGAAAGGCAAATCCACTTTGCACTGCTGATTTTATCATCCAATCACGTGCAAGCTAAAATGATGTTTTTTTTTTTTTTTTTCCTTGCATGTCCCCCTCGGATCTACAGCGACTTTACTTCCAAGTGCACTTGCAGCGCAAAGTGGATTTTCCTTTAGTAAATAACCCCCAATATCTCACAAAAGTGAGTACACCCCTCATATTTTTGTAAATATTTTATTATCTTTTCATGTGACAATACTGGAGAAATGACACTTTGCTACAATGTAAAGTAGTGAATGTACAGCTTGTATTACAGTGTAAATTTTCTGTCCCCTCAAAATAACTCAACACACAGCCATTAATGTCTAAACCGCTGGCAACAAAAGTGAGTACAGCCCTAAGTGAAAATGTCCAAATTGGGCCCAAAGTGTCAATATTTTGTGTGGCCATCATTATTTTCCAGCACTGAGTTAACCCTCTTGGGCATGGAGTTCACCAGAGGTTCACAGGTTGTCACTGGAGTTCTCTTCTACTCCTCCATGATGACCTCACAGAACATTATCATGTTGGAATACTGCCCTGCAGGCCAGTCTCGGAAGGGAGGGGATCATGCTCGGCTTCAGTATGTCACAGTACATGTTGGCATTAATGGTTCCCTCAATGAACTGCAGCTCCCCAATGCTGGCAGCACTCATGCAGCCCCAGACCATAACACTCCCACCACCATGCTGGACTGTAGGCAAGACACACTTGTCTTTGTACTCCTCACCTGATTGCCGCCACACACGCTTGGCACCATCTGTACCAAATAAGTTTATCTTGGTCTCTTCAGACCACAGGACATGGTTCCAGTAATTCATGCCCTTAGTCAGCTTGTCTTCAGCAAAATGTTTGCAGGCTTTCTTGTGCATCATCTTTAGAAGAGGCTTCCTTCTGGGACAACCGCCATGCAGACCAATTCGATGCAGCGTGTGGCGTATGGTCTGAGCACTGACAGGCTGACCCCCCACCCCTTCAACCTCTGCAGCAATGCTGGCAGTACTCATACATTTACTTCCCAAAGATAACTTCTGGATATGATGCTGAGCACGTGCCCCCAACTTCTTTGGTGGACCATGGTGAGGTCTGTTCTGAGTGGAACCTGTCCTGTTAAACCGATGTATGGTTTTGGCCACTGTGCTGCAGCTCAGTTTCAGGGTCTTGGCAATCTTCTTATAGCCTAGGCCAGTGATGGCGAACCTTGGCACCCCTGGTGTTTTGGAACTACATTTCCCATGATGCTCATGCACTCTGCAGTGTAGGTGAGCATCATGGGAAATGTAGTTCTAAAACATCTGGAGTGCTAAGGTTCGCCATCACTGGCCTATGCCATCTTTATGTAGAGCAACAATTCTTTTTTTCAGATGCTCAGAGAGTTCTTTGCCATGAGGCGCCATGTTGAACTTCCAGTGACCAGTATGAGAGAGTGAGAGCGATAACACCAAATTTAACACACCTGCTCCCCATTCACACCTGAGACCTTGTAACACTAACGAGTTACATGACACAGGGGAGGAAAAATGGGTAATTGGAACAAAAGTTTTTTTTTTTATTACCATCGCCGGGACTCCGCGTTTTTTTTTTTTTTTTTTTTTTTTTTTAAAGCCAGCAGCTACAAATACTGCAGCTGCTGACTTTTAAAATAGTGACACTTACCTGTCCAGCGCGCCCGCGATGTCGGCACCCGAAGCCGATCTCTCGTTTGTCTCTCGGGTGCTGCCGCCGCCATCTTGGGTATGGGAATCAGGAAGTGGAGCTTTTCAGCTTCATTTGCCGGTTCCCTACTGCGCATGCGCGAGTCGCGCTGCGCAATAAGGATGGACCCGCTGCCTCTGGGATCTGTGTGTTTCCCAGCAGGCAGCGGGGGGACTTTCGGAAAGGGGCGTAATCTACGCCCCTTTCCGCAGAGAGCTATCCCGGAAGTGGGTGCAGATACCTGTACTGTACAGGTACATGCACCCCCCTCCCCCCTGAAAGGTGCCAATTGTGGCGCCGGAGGGGGGGAGGGTTCCGATGAGCAGAAGGTCCACTTTAGGGTGGACCTCCGCTTTAATTTGGACATTTTAACTTAGGGGTGTACTCACTTTTGTTGCCAGCGTTTTAGACATTAATGGCTGTGTGTTGAGTTATTTTGAGGGGACAGTAAATTTACACTGTTATACAAGCTGTACACTCACTACTTTACATTGTAGCAACGTGTCATTTCTTCAGTGTTGTCACATGAAAAGATAAATATAATATTTACAAAAATGTGAGGGGTGTACTCACTTTTGTGAAATACTGTACGTTTGCACTGTATGATCTATAAGCATTTGATTATTAACCTGCCGGTCTGGTCTGCAGCTTTACCATAAGCCCCATGCACACTAGGTGTTTAGCCCTGGTACATGGGACTCTGGTGTTTAGCTTTGGACGGAGGGCACAGTTGCTGGCAGCCTATGAAACTCTGTGAGAGGCTGATCGCTGCTGAGGCTGGACGGTGCACTTAGCAGTACTTATATTAAGGATAACCTACTCCCAGGGACAAATGCTCAGAATGCAGACTTCTTGCATTCTAGGCATTCATCCCTGGGCACATACTGTCCAAAAAGTTTGTTCAGGTAGGTGCAACGTCCAGCCTGGCCAGCCGCAGCAGCTCTCAGTCTCTCATAGAGTTGATAAACCTAAAAGAATTTCTTCGCTTGTACCGAAATATAAAACATGCGTATAACGACGAAAACATGCCACCACAGGTTAATAGATAATGACCAATACAATATATTTCAAAAAGCAAAGTGCAGCACTAAAAAAATGCACTCACATGATATAAGATGAAAACGTGTTTCACTAGATGGTATCTCCAGCCTGCGAGCGGGAAGCATGGTGACGTTGCGTCTTTTACCACCCAACACATTTCATATGTTTGACATCGTCGGGGGCAAGCCATGCCCCTGACGTCAAAAATGCTACGAAACGCACTGGGTGGTACCAGGCGTGACATCACCCTGCTTAGCAGCCGCCAGCTGGAGATATATTGGTGAGTATTTTGATTTGCTGCAGCCGAATGTCTATTGAAATGGATGTTTTGATCTTATATCATGTGAGTGCATTTTATAGTTTTCAAATAAAGTGGTATCCTTACATATTACGCTGTGAGTTTACATTTATTTGCCCCCTGATTCCCGCGAGTGGAAGTAAGGAACCAAGGGTGACCAAGGCCACCATTACCTATGTGGCTGTGTTTGGGATATATTCCCTGAGGCGTTTTTTGGCTTTTCATTCATTTGAAAGTCAACAGCCTCCTGGTATAAGCTGCCACCTTTCCTGCGATCTCCCCTGGACGATCTGTGGATTTGTTTTGTCTGCGTGTCCCGCTGTATCTTCTGTTATTCTGGGAATATCAGCCTCTTCCTATTCCTTTGCACTTATTTGTTAACCCATTTTTCTGGATTTGCGTTTGTAATATCTACTGTGCATGGTGTTTCTATGTTTCTATGGACCTTGTTTGATCACTCTCATAGAGTTTGAAGGGCTGCTGGCAGCAGGGCTGGACTGGACACCTCCGCCTGAAGCTAAATGCCCCCCCCCCATGCAGCGGGGTGTAATATTACAGATGCATGGGGGCTAAAGAGTCGAGTGATCTCCAGAGGGTGCTGCAGATGTAAACACTGGTCTTTAATAACGCCTCTCCAGCATGGGTACCTTGCCGAGAAGGCATTTATTTACAATGGGGGGCAGAACTGTTTAAATCTCTAAATACGGCATTTTAACAATTTTGTCTTTGAAGCCCGTGGGCTGCAAATTAACCGACCTTCTTAATCAGATGACCTTAGTAATTTGCTGTTTGTTTGTCATTATGCTTTGAGAGCATAGATAAGCTTCATTGCTGGTTTTTATCTACAGTCATTTTGTCGACACCAGAACTTGTGTGAATATATTTTGGCATATGTTTGGTGTATTTTATTATTTTATTCAGTTGTTGTTTTTTTTTTTGTATTATTGGTGCTCCTGTCACTATGATCATTTAATTTTTGACAGGGATGCACCGATATATAAGCCGCTGAAAATTATCGGGTGAAAATAGGGTTATCAGTGTTTTGCTGTTAGAAAAAAAAAAGGTGGCAATAGTGGCATGATACGTCCCATTGACTTCAATGCAGAATCATGTCCCATTGACTTCCATGCAGAATCGCATCCCCTTGACTTCCATGTAGAATTGCGTCCCCTTGACTTCCATGCGGAATTGCGTCCCCTTGACTTCCATGCGGAATTGCGTCCCCTTGACTTCCATGCGGAATTGCGTCCCCTTGACTTCCATGCGGAATTGCGTCCCCTTGACTTCCATGCGGAATTGCGTCCCCTTGACTTCCATGCGGAATTGCGTCCCCTTGACTTCCATGCGGAATTGCGTCCCCTTGACTTCCATGCGGAATTGCGTCCCCTTGACTTCCATGCGGAATTGCGTCCCCTTGACTTCCATGCGGAATCGCGTCCCCTTGACTTCCATGCGGAATCGCGTCCCCTTGACTTCCATGCGGAATCGCGCCCCCTTGACTTCCATGCGGAATCGCGTCCCCTTGACTTCCACGCAGAATCACATCCCTTTGACTTCAATGCAAGAAAAAGCCCCCTTTTGACTTCAATGCAAAAAAAAGCCCCCTTTTGACTTCAATGCAAAAAAAAGCCCCCTTTTGACTTCAATGCAAAAAAAAGCCCCCTTTTGACTTCAATGCAAAAAAAGCCCCCTTTTGACTTCAATGCAAAAAAAGCCCCCTTTTGACTTCAATGCAAAAAAAAGCCCCCTTTTGACTTCAATGCAAAAAAAGCCCCCTTTTGACTTCAATGCAAAAAAAGCCCCCTTTTGACTTCAATGCAAAAAAAAAAGCCCCCTTTTGACTTCAATGCAAAAAAAAAAAGCCCCCTTTTGACTTCAATGCAAAAAAAAGCCCCATTTTGACTTCAATGCAAAAAAAGCCCCCTTTTGACTTCAATGCAAAAAAAAGCCCCCTTTTGACTTTACTGCAAAAAAGCCCCCTATTGAATGCATGATTGTGTCCCATTTGAGTTCACTGAAAAATCACTGCCCATTGAAAAATCAAGCGTAAAAAATGCTCACTTTGACCCCTAATTACACCCGTTCGTGTATGTGTACAGCCGTATGGTGATTAGAACGGTATGAGCGTTGTACACTCACACTACTGGGCAGAATATTCATTCATTCTAGCCACTGGAATACATCCACGTGCATACGCATGCATTTATGAGCGTTTGTGCATAGCCCTCATTTTTATTTTATTTTTTTGGGGTTGAACTGGATGGACTTGTGTCTTTTTTCAACCTGACTAACTATGTAAATTATGCTGGTATGCTCCTCTCCGAATGCAGGTTTGGGGCTTTTTTTTTTTTATGCACCTGACAGCTGCTTTTAAATACTAATCTAAATGCCTTATAGTATCTGGTGTAGCTATGCATGGTAGCCAATCAGCTTGTTCAGTTAAGCTTTGACAAAAATACCTGGAAGCTGATTGGTTTCTATGCAGAGCTGCACTAGATTTTATACTGGGTTTCAGCCAATGGGTTTTGATAAATCAATCCCATTGGCTGAAATAGAGCTGCGTTCACAGACATAAAAGATTTTTTTAAATTAAAATGAAAAGTGTTTTTTTTTTTCCTATGTGCATGGGGCCTTAGATCTAGAGGTTCATTTGAGGCTAAACTCCTCTCTGGTTTATAGAATTTACCTTTTAGGCCGCGTACACACGGGCGGACTGTTCGCCCAACTTTGTCCGCTGAACAGTGTTTGGGCGGACAGTCCGCTCGTGTGTGGGCTTTCAGCGGACAGTTTCAGCGGACAGTTGGACGGACAAGGTTTTTCGGAATTTCCGAAAAACTGTCCGCTGAAACCTTGTTTCAGCGAGCAGTCCGCCCGTGTGTAGGCTTGTTCGTCAAACAAAGTTGCGCGCATGCTCAGAAAGGATTTTCACGCCGAAAGCTATAATGCAGTGTATAGGACGTCGTATTTTTCGTCCCGTCGTACGTGCCGTTCACGTCATCGCGCACGGTTTCAGCAAACTGTTCGTCCGTCGTGTGTGGCCATGTCCGTCCATGCTAAGTTTGAGCGGACTGTTTGCCGAAACTGTTGGACGGACAAAGTTGGGCGAACAGTCCGCGCGTGTGTACGCGGCCTTACAGAAAAAATGTAAAGGTGAACTAACACCATACACCCTTTCCACCCCTCCCACGGACCCCGCTGTACTTCTCTCCAGTGATTCTGAGCTGTCGGGGCTCCTACAGCTGGTCCAGCAGTTCAAGTAAATTCACTGGAGTGGACTTGCTAAAGTCATATAGACTGTGCACTTTGTAAAGAATATCCAATCAGGAGCAAGGAAAATGATTAAAAAAAATAAAACAATTTGCTTGCACATGATTGGATGATGGAAATCAGCAGTGCTTTATCACATTTAGTAAGCTCTGGGGAAAATGAGTGCAACTGCACTTGCAAAGTGCAGCTTATTTTCCTTTTTAGTAATAAATCCACCCCATTGCGATGGCTCTGACCAGTCGGGATCGATCTGGTCCTTCCTGAAAGTGCTGCCCAGAGAAGAGGGGACGAGGAGCTGGGACAGCTCAGGATCACCAGAGGGAAATACAGCAAGGACTCGGGGGTGGGGAATGTGTACGGTGTTGGTCCACCTTTTACATTTTTTCTGTAAGACCCCTTTCACACTGGGGCGTTTTTCAGGTGTTTTTCAACCCCTTATCGCTACAAAAAGGGCCTGTGAATTGCTTTGAAAGAAGGCTCCTCTGAAATCCCAATGTGAAAGCCCAAGTGCTTTAAGAGCCCTTTCACAATGTCAGCGTGCGTAAAAAACTTGTAAAGCACCGTGTTTTTCGAGCACTTTTTAGGGTGCTTTTAACCGCTGCTAGTAGCCAAATAAAGGGTTAAAAAAGCACTCACAAAACCCTGCTACCAAAAGCGATTTTCAGGCGCTTTTCAGTCGTTTTTCAGGCACTTCCCATTGATTTCAATGAGATGTGGCGCTTTAGGAGCTGTGTATTCACCGCTCCAAAAGCGCTGCAAAGAAGCTGCTTGCAGGACTTTTTTTGACGCCCTGCCAGCGCAACGCCTCGGTGTGAAAGCACTCGGGCTTTTACATTGGGATTGCAGTTGCGGCTTCTTTCAGGCATTTTTTTAACGCTAAAGCGTCTGAAAAACGCCCCAGTGTGAAAGGGATCTCAGTGTGAAAGCACTCGGGCTTTTACATTGGGATTGCATTTGCGGCATCTTTCAAGCGCTTTACAGGTGCTTTTTTCTAACGCTAAAGCGCCTGAAAAAACGCCTTTTTGTTAACTTTTTCTTTATAAACAAACATTTCCTAAAATTCCTGGCTGTGTATAACACGTCACTGATCTCTGCTCCTGATCACAGGGAGCAGAGATCAGTGACACTTTCACTAGGCAGAATGGGGAGATGCTTGTTTACATTATTAATTAATAATAATTAATTATTAATTACTATTTGCCCAGCCGTGCCATTCTGCCAACGTACATCGGAGTGCGCCGGTCGGGAACTGGTTAAGTTCCACTACTAAAGAATGTTGTGATTCTTGGCAGACTGCCCATTTTATTATTTTTTTTTTTTTTTTTCTTCCTTTCTTTTGAAGGCTGTGGCTTCAGAAGAGCAGAGAGAATTATTTGCATAGAAAGAATTGTGAAACACTTTTTTGTCAATATCGCAACTGGGAAAAAAATCACGATAACGATTCTCTAGTACAAAGGCTTCTGTGAATGGGCAGGAGGTGGGGAGGGGGGTGGCATAGCAGCTGCAGCAACTCTTCTGTTCAAGATGTATAGCTCGGAGGGATCAGAGTTGCTCTCCTGGAACTACAGCAAACTACCGGGAGTACTTATAAAGCTGTCAGATATAAATAATAGAAATAAGCCCAGGAGGTGTCATGCACCTCGATGCACTTGACTCAGTGTGCCTTCATTTTTATTTTACAAAAGGTAGGAAAGAAGGAGCCCCCGGGGTCCAGAAAACTGAAAGTTTTCATGCATTGTTCAAAAGACATTTATTGTAGGTGTAAACCTATACATTAAAGTGGAGTTCCACCCAAAAATGGAACTTCCACTTTTTGGAATCGCCCCCCCCCCCCCCCCCCCGGTGTCACATTTGGCACCTTTCAGGGGGGAGGAGGGAGCAGATACCTGTCTAATACAGGTATTTGCTCTCACCTCTTGGCATAGATTACCGCAGTGTTCTCAGTGACCTACGCCACTTCCAGCGCCTACTATGTCCTCCTCCGCTGTATTCTGGGAGACGCACAGGTCCCAGAACTCAGCAGGGACCAGTGAGGACGCGCGGCGCGACTCATGCATGTGCAGTAGAGAACCAGGAAGTGAACCCGCGCGGAGATTCCCTTACCGAGGATGATGATGGCAGCAGCCGAGAGCTGCCGGACAGATCGGCTTTGGCTGCCGACATCGTGGGCTCCCTGGACAGGTAAGTGTCCGTATATTAAGTCAGCAGCTGCAGTATTTGTAGCTGCTGGCTTTTAATATTTTTTTTTTTTGACGGACCTCGCCAATGCGTTTCGGTGGGGTTGGCTTGATGTAAATGTTTACTTCCACAAAAGAAAAACATCTATTGAACCATAAGTTGCTGGACACCAGGGGCTCCTTCTTTCCTACCCAAGTCTTCTCGCTAAAACGACCACAAGGCTGTATCGGAAAAGTCCACCATTGGGCATGACCCACTGGAAGGGATTGCTTCCCCTTTGCCCAAGACCAGTGACTGATCCAGTCAGTCCAGCGCGGTCTCCGACGTGAACCAGATACTAACATTTTTACAAAGGAGCTGAATTATTATTATTTATTTTTTTTGGCAGGCTGTAACATCACATTTGGTGGAAAAAAAAAATATATATATATGTATATAGTGCCATCTTTAATATTGATTGGACCCTGGGCAAAACTTTTCTTGCCCCCCCCCCCATGCAGTTTTGCTCTCCGTCTGCTCTGAGACATACAATAAATAGCAGCTAGACTCAAAATCAGTTTACTGAATCAGATCAGGCATCTATTGCGATTGGTTGCCAGAGGTTACAGTGTATCATTACCGCTCACTGACTGGTTGCTAGAGGTTACAGCACACATTACAGCTCACTGATTAGTTACTAGAGGTTACAGCACACATTACAGCTCACTGATTAGTTACTAGAGGTTACAGCACATGATTTCTGCTTGTTGAGATTACTGTACAGTAATACTGCTCACTGATTCGTTGCTAGAGGTTACAGCACATCATCTCCTCACTGCAGGGGTCATGCTATACATATGGATGCCGCCTTTATTTATATATCTCTGCCACCGGATGCATCTATTTACATATGAATGCTGCTGCTATTTACATACGAATGCTGGTTATTTACATGTAAACACAGGGTCTGCAGGTGAGTCATCTGTACACAACAATAGGGCAGAGCTGGGCAGCATTAGTAGCAGCACTTCATACTGAGATATCAGGACACAGCAAGAGACAAGGAAATTTAAACTGGGATAGTTGGCAAGTATGAGGCAGCTGCTTTGCTCCCCACAACAATGACAGGGCCCAGGGCAGCGGCCCCTTTTGCCCTGCCTTAAAAACTGACCTGTATATGTATATATATATATATATATATATATATATATAATTACTAAAAAGTGAAAAGTACTAATAGATTTTTTATTTTTATTTTTAATCCTTAACAAAAAAAAAAAAAACGTTTATGTGCAAATCCATTGACTGTATGCCCCCTTTAAAATCCAACATTTTCCTTCCACTGATTTAAATAAGCTAATTTTACAACTTTGTCTCATACTCGTTTATGATCACCTTGATGAAGGTACAATCGCAGGTCAGTTCGTTTTTAGGAGGCTGTCAGATTCATTTTAAAAGGTGCAGAGAGCTCATTATTATGCAGTGACCATGTCATATTCCGCTATGCCGTGATGGAAGAGGAAACCCTTTATAAGCCGATTTCTCATTCAGATGTGGCGCGGCTCCTCATTTCTATACAGGGTGCGTGAAGTTAATTTGACTGCAGAGCTGAAAGGCAGCTCTGGGGAAAATAATTAAAATACGTAAATCCGTCATAATAAAATGGAGCATCAAGTTTATAATTATTAATGAGGATTATCATTTCAGCTACAAGTTCAGCAGATCTTCCAAGGCTCATCTACATGTGGGGAGAAGTTGATCTTCTGACTGTGACGCGTGGAAGGCGCGCCAAAAATGATCTAATCGACTTGTGTCTGTGCTAATTACTCACATCTGCAGACTTGCTGAGCGTTCCCAGAAATCTGTGTCTGCAGCAGAAAAGTGCTTCGTACAAATGACAGTTACCCATTGAATGAACCATTCTCTTTATTGCCCTCCATATGTTTGTCTAGGAAAGTAATGCGGCCTGTGCGCTCTGCGTATTTATTTATTTATTTATTTATTTTTTATTGTGCTGTTGTACAGAGTATAAAAACTGTTGAAATTTCACAGATAGTAAAGATTATTTTCAGAATCAATATCAATAATTTATATAGATGACATGACAGTTATAATCAGGCATTTAAAGCGGAGTTCCACCCACATTTTCACTCCTCACTATACAGCACTAACTTGCATTCTTAAAATGAATTGGCAATTTATTATCTTTTTTTCTGTTCACTTACCTTGATTTTTGCCTATATTTAATTTCACTTAATCCTCTAGAGCAGGGGTGCTCAACCTGTGGCTCTCCAGCTGTTGCAAAACTACAAGTCCCATCATGCCTCTGCCTCTGGGTGTCATGCTTGTGGCTGTCGAGTCTTGCTATGCCTCATGGGACTTGTAGTTCCGCAACAGCTGGAGAGCCACAGGTTGAGCACCCCTGCTCTAGAGGGCCACGGCGCCGTGCGTCATTTTCGGTTTTGCATTGACTCCTGAGAGATCGCAATCAGCCTGGCGTCTATGGAAATTCTTGGCCAGCTTGGCATTGCATGGCTCCAGTAACATTTTAACATTGACGTCTATGGAAAATCTTGGTCAGCTTGGCATGGCTGTGCCAAACATGCGCTGCACATGCAGTGAGATCAGCAGGCGCATGCTGGGTAGCCAGCATGCACGGAATCCAGGAAGAAGGGTTTTGTGGCTTCAGATGCCCACACTGGAGATGGCCGCGCTGTGCAGAAACTTCACAAAGTAAGAAAATAATGCTGCACCGATAGAAAACTGGGCATATTTTACAGCAGGGGTCTCTAAACTTTCTAAACAAAGGGCCAGTATACTATCCTTCAGACTTCAGAGGGGCTGGCCTGTGGCCAGAGGGAGTAGAAAATGTCCTGGCTTCGGTAACAATACTCCGTCGCTGGTATCAGTGACAGGAATAGTGCCCCATCGTTGGTGTCAGTGGGAGGAATAGTGCCCCATCGTTGGTGTCAGTGGGAGGAATAGTGCCCCATCGTTGGTGTCAGTGGGAGGAATAGTGCCACATCATGGGTGTCCAAAGGAGGAATAATGCCACATTATTGGTGTCAGTGGGAGGAATAGTGCCCCATCATTGGTGTCAGTGGGAGGAATAGTGCCACATCATGGGTGTCCATAGGAGGAATAATGCCACATTATTGGTGTCAGTGGGAGGAATAGTGCCCCATCATTGGTGTCAGTGGGAGGAATAGTGCCACATCATGGGTGTCCATAGGAGGAATAATGCCACATTATAGGTGTCAGTGGGAGGAATAATGCCACATCATGGGTGTCCATAGGAGGAATAGTGCCCCATCATGGGTGTCCATAGGAGGAATAATGCCACATTATAGGTGTCAGTGGGAAGAATAATGCCCCATCATTGGTGTCAGTGGGAGGAATAGTGCCCCATCATTGGTGTCCATAGGAGGAATAGTGCCCCATCATTCGTGTCAGTGGGAAGAATAATGCCCCCATCATTGGTGTCGGTGGGAGGAATAAAGCCCTATCACTATTACCATAGGGAGGAATAGTGCCCCATCATTGTTGTTCATGGGAAGAATAGTGCCCCATTGTTGGTGTCCATGAGAGGAATAGTGCCCCATGGCTTGCGTTAGTGGGAGGTATTGAGTCCCATTGTTGTCAGGAATTATGCCCCATTGTTAACTGTCAGTAGGAGCCATAGTGCCCCAAGGGCCAGTTAAAGGAAAGGAATGGGCCACATCCGGCCCCTGTGCCGCAGTTAGGAGACCCCTAGTTTACAGCATACCTTTGTTACATTGCACGAGGCATGAGTATTCTAGGGGTATTTTTTTTATCTTAAGTCATATTTCAGCCAGAACTCCGCTTTAAAGAGGAGCTCCCTCCCTACTATCAAATTAACATTTTTAAATTCAAAAAATTGTCACTGTATAAAATAAAAAAAGTACTAATCAATGCAATTGTCTTGCTTTTAGGGAAAGTTCTCCTTACTTGACTCCTCTGCAGCACCACTATCTGGAGTTAAATTCCAGTGCATACGCGGGCACATCGCAGGGATCTTTGCCAAGTCTGTGGGACCTGGCAGGTCTCTGAGCGTGTCTGTGCATGTGCTAGACCCCTTACACATGTGCAGACACACCAATGACCCCTGCCTGTAAGCTGGTAGGCATTCACATGGTTTCTGCACAAGGGCTCTTGGAATGGGTGACCTGTTCTCACCGGCCACTTTATTAGGTACACCTGATCAATTGTTTGGTAACACAAATTGCTAATCAGCCAATCACATGGCAGCAACTCAATGCATTTAGGACTCTAGATGTGGTGAAGATGACTTGCTGAAGTTCAAACCGAGCATCAGAATACGGAAGAAAGGGGATTTAAAGGGGAAAAAAATGGAAACGAATGAAAAAGTAATATAGTGTATACAACTACGACACAAATCATATTGTAATTGAATGCTATTAAAAATTACCTTTTCTTTTCAATCTGCAGCCGCTGTAATTTTCTGAAGATGCAATGCAATGCAATATGGCTACCTAGAGAGCTTCTGTACACAGAATGTGTAATGACCACCCCCAAAAACATCATTTCCTGCTTGTGTGATTGGCTCACTGATTTTCCCAGAAGTCTGCCTAAGATACAAGTCAGATTTCTGGCATCCCCTGCAACAAAAATGTCATTTTTGGTGAGATACTCCCTGTAGGAACAAGTCTAAAGGGATGCAGGCCCAGCAGATTTCCTCATTAGTGCTCTGCAGGTGCACAGCTGACAGATAATTATGAAACCACTCCCATTAGACCCACTCAGCCCAGAGGAACAAACAGGGATTTCTTCAGAATAACAAAAGGCAGGAATCTGCAACAAAGTTTTGTTCTAATCCTTGCAATGTACATAGGTCACCCTGAGGGGAGTTATGCTTTAATTGACTTTGAATATGACATGGTTGTTGATATCAGACGGGCTGGTCTGAGTATTTCAAAAACTGCTGATCTACTGGGATTTTCACACACAATCACCTCTCAGGTTTACAGAGAATGGTCAGAAAAAGAGAAAATATCCAGTGAGTGGCAGTTGTGTGGATCAAAATGTCTTGATGTCAGAGGAGAGTGGGCAGACTGGTTTGAGATGATAGAAAGGCAACAGTAACTCAAATAACCACTCAACACATCCAAGATATACAGAATATCATCTCTGATCGCACAATCCGTTGAACCTTGAAGCAGATGGGCTACAGCAGCAGAAGACCACACCGAGTTCCACTCCTGTCAGCTAAAAACAGAAAACCAAGGCTACAATTCGCACAGGCTCACCAAAGTTGGGCAATAGAAGATTGGAAAAGGGTTACCTGGTCTGATGAGTCTCGATTTCAGTTGCGACATTCAGATGGTAGGGTCAGAATTTGGAGTAAACGACATGAAAGCATGGATCCATCCTGTCTTGTACGAACAGTTCAAGCTGGTGGTGGTGGTATAATGGTGTGGGGAAAATTTTCTTGGCACACTTTGGGCCCCTTAACACCAACTGAGCATCGTATAAACACCTCGGCCTACCTGAGTATTGTTGCTGATCCTGTCCATCCCTTTATGACTACAGTGTCCCCATCTTCTGATGGCTCCTTCCAGTAGGATAATGCACCATGTCACAAAGCTCCAATCATCTCACCACTAGACAATGAGGTCCCTGTACTCCAATGGTCTCCACACTAACCAGATCTCATCCAATAGAGCACCTTTGGGATGTGGTGGAATGGGAGATGGCATCATGGATGTGCAGCCGACAAATCTGCAGCAACTGCGTGATGCCATCATGTCACTATGGACCAACATCTCTGAAGAATGTTTCCCACACCTTGTTGAATCTATGCCAGGAAAAATGAAGGCCGTTCTGAAGGAAAAAGGGGGTCCAACCCGGTACTAGCAAGGTGTATCTAATAAAGTGTCTGGTGAGTGTAGACCTCCCAGGAGGCAATTGGAAGGACCGGTTGCATGCACAGAAATGCTGCAACACAAAAAAAAAGAAAAAGATAGCAGTACATTGCAGCTAAGGACTGGAAAGCTGCAAAATATACTGTACCAGTTTTGTTTTTTGGATTTAGATAAACTTTAAAATGTTAAAGGACATCATTGAGGTAAAACCAATGAATCGCATTGTAAATCCTGTTGATGTAAATGACTTATATAGACATTTTACAAACCTTTTGATTTTTCACCATTTCAGGTTCAAAAATGGACAATCCAGTTTCATATATCGTGAAATTTTAAGACCATTTGGGGCTCATGTCCGCTGATCATTTACTGTACTTTTCCATATAGAATACATTTCTTTGATAAACCTTGGCACTACGATCGGGGGGCATACAAAGCCCACACTACCAATATCAATGCTTGTACTGTAGGTTCTGTGAAAATAAAAGGTTTAGTGGGTCTTTTTCCAAACCTTCAGCCATGAAGTTCAACTGAAAAATAGGCTATTGGATGTTCAAAATGGGAAGCAGCAGACCCAGGCGGTGAAAGGGTTCAAATGAATAAATGTGGAAACAGGACAACAGCTGTGTGCTTTGCGGAGGGCACTAAGCACTGTGTTCCCGAAGGTAACAGCTGCTACATTAGGCTTGTGACATGTTGGCATTAAAGCCCAAGTTCACCTTTGTCATATTTTAACATACCTTGTACACACTTTACATTCTCAATTATATTTATATTTAAAGGGGTTGACCATTCCCACTGGTCATACCAATATACTTCACGAGAAGTTCTTCCAAGCCTACAGTGCCTTGAGAAAGTATTCATACCCCTTGCAGTTTTCCACATTTTGTCATGTTACAAGCAAAAGCATAAATGTATTTTATTGGGATTTTATGTGATAGACCGGTTATGGTATAACTTGGCACCCCAGATGTTTTGGAACTACATTTCCCATGATGCTCAACTACACTGCAGAGTGCATGAGCATCATGGGGGATGTAGTTCCAAAACATCTGGGGTGCCAAGGTTCGCCATCACTGTGATAGGCCAACACAAAGTGGCACATAATTGGTAAGTGGAAGTAAGCCGCCTGGGACGTCAGCGGTAAAGCGGCGCTATTTTTAGCGCCGCTTTACCGTCATTTTAGCGGCACTATTTGGCCACTAGCGTGGCGGTTTTAACCCCCCGCTAGCGTCCGAAAAAGGGTTAAATCTGCGTTTTGCTGGCGGTATCACAGCACTGCCCCATTGATTTCAATGGGGAGCAGCGGTGGAGGAGCAGTGAGTTCACTGCTCCTTCACTGCTCCAAAGAAACTGCTGGCAGGACTTTTTGTGAGGCCCTGCCAGTGCACCGCTCCAGTATGAAAGCCCTCGGGCTTTCACACAGGAGTGAACGGCGCCGCTTTTTTCAGGTGTGATTTTTAGCACTGCAGCACCTGAAAAATGCCCGCAGTGTGAAAGGGGTCTAACTAAAATCTAGTGGAAACAATTGCCTCCAGAAGTTGCCTAATTAGTAAATAGAGTCCACCTGTGTATAATTTAATCTCGGTATAAACACAGCTGCTCTGTGAAGCCCTCAGAGATTTGTTAGAGAACCTTAGTGAACAAACAGCATCATGAAGGCCAAGGAACACACCAGACAGGTCAGGGATAAAGTTGTGGAGAAGATTAAAACACACAAAAGACTTGAGACTGGGGCGGAGGTTCACCTTCCAGCAGGACAACGACTCTAAACATACAGCCAGAGCTACTTTTTTTTTAGAATGGCCCAGTCAAAGTCCAGACCTAAATCCAATTGAGAATCTGTGTCAAGACTTGAAAATTGCTCTTCACAGACGCTCTCCATCCAATCGGACGTAACTTGAGCTATTTTCCAAAGAAGAATGGGCAAAAATGTCACTCTGTAGATGTGCAAAGCTGGTAGAGACATCCCCAAAAAGACTTGCGGCTGTAATTGCAGAGAAAGAGGGTTTTACAAAGTAAAGTATTGACTCGGGGGGGGGGGGGGGGGGGCTGAATACAAATGTACCCCACACATTTCACATATTTATTTGTAAAAAAAATGTTGAAAACCATTTATCATAGTCCTTCCACCCAAGGTGGGTTTGATTTAAATCAACTCGATTTAAATCATAATTTTTAAAGCGCAACTGTCATCTCTGTCCCGCAGCTCCTCCTCCTCCTCTGTCCCGCTGGTGACTCACCACCAGTCCCATTCACTTTAATGGGTGGGCTGGTGATGCGGCGGTGACACAACAAGGTGGGGGATGTGGCGGCAGCAGGTGAGTGGATGCCCGCTAACAGGCGCTGCCATGATTGATCTGAAATGACAGGTGCTCTTTAAATGTAAAGACTTCTTCTTGCTGGTAGTTAGAATCTTTAATATTTGCAAACAAAACAAAGGTTGTCTATTTAGAATAATAAGCTGTCAGGTTAGTAAAACAGCGATATCAGGACAGATTCAATCATACAGTTTGTTGTGCACATAAATTTAGAAAACAATGGGATAAAGGCATATTCCTGAACTTTGTTTTATCACATGGTTACTGTGAAATTGTGTGAATGCACCAATGCAGTCCATGTTATCTCAGCTGGCAGAGCTTGGATTCATTGAATGAGTTTACCAAAAAAATGTAAATATTGCTGAATATACAGCTTCATGCTACATAACTAAGCTCCATTTCATGCTGAATAAACTAAATTATTAATGTATCTTAAATAGAAAACGATCTTTTAGATTTTTACTCCAAAAGCATTTTATTTAAATAAATTTGATAAAAATCAAAAAAATCTGATTTTAAATAAAAAAAAAACCAGATTTTCTATTTATTGAAAAAAAAAAATCATTGATCCACCCTGCTTACACTTCACAATTATGTGGCACTTTGTGTTGGTCTGTCACATAAAATCCCAATAAAATACATTTACATTTTTGGTTATAACATGACAAAATGTGGAAAATTTCAAGGGGGGGGTATGAATACTTTTTCAAGGCACTGTAAAGGTAGAAAACTGGTTACAGACTAAGACCAGGTTCACATTGAGTGTGGGAATGAAAGTTCAGCTGAACTCGCATGATTTCATTCCCTCATGTCAGTGCCGACTTTGGGAACAATTTCAGAAACATCTGTGCGGGTTTCTGCACAGATGCCAATGGAAATTGCGCTCCCAAATCGCCAAAAGTAGTACAGAGACTACTTTTGTGAATCTGTGCGGCACCGCAAATATGCGGCATTGCTCCGAATAGGACGCTGCCGTTGCTGGCAGTTGCCACCGATTTGGCATACGATTTGACATGTCAAGTCGCATGCCAAATCGCATCATTGTGAACCAAGACTTAAAGCTACTTCTGAGACTCAACAATATGTTTTTACAGCATTTTCTGATGTCATATATGGGACTTGAGCTCAGAATCTGATTAAAGGCTTTCCAGTATGTTTTGAGATGAGGATTCTGGTTAGCCAGGTTTTTTATTTTTTTAAATAAATATAAAATAATCTGTTTTTTTTGTTTTGTTTTATTTAAAATCTGATTTTTTTTGATTTTTATCAAATGTATTTAAATAAAATGCTTTTGGAGTAAAAATCTAAAAGATAGTTTTCTATTTAAGATACATTAATAATTTAGTTTATTCAGCATGAAATGGAGCTTAGTTATGTAGCCTGAGGCTGTATATTCAGCAATATTTTAAATTTTTTGGTAAACTCATTCAATGAATCCAAGCTCCTCCATTTTTTAGCAAAAAAAAATAAAGATTTTTACATGTAGGAGTCAGAATTGGCCTGGGTGCAAAGTGGTTAAAGACTAAAGGCTTGTACACATAATCGGATTTTGCGCAGACAAATCGCCAGACTTTTTACCAAAGGGGGCGTGTGCCAGGAACTTGTCTTGCATACAAATGGTACACAATTGTCGGCCAACAAACACAAATGTAGTCACGTACTACATGGAATTTCAGCTCTTGAGCGCCACCCTTTGGGCACCTTCTGCTAATGTCGTGTTTGGTGAGCATTGATTCTGAGCATGCGTGTTTGAACTTTCAACTTTTGTGTGACGGACTTGTGTACAGACGATAGGAAAATCTGTCAACAGACCGCTGTCTGCCGAATATTTACTAGCCTGCCATCCAACATTTGTTGCTGGAAAGTTGGCCAACAATTGTCTGTCGGAGCGTAATAATGGTCAGATTTTAGGAAAACAGTCTGTCATCACACAATTCCTGGATGAAAATCTGATCATGTGTACGAGGCTTTAGACCCCTTATACACTTGTACGACTTGTCCTGTGACTTGGGACTGCAAAGTCGCCTGATGGGTCGTTCCCCATGATTTCCAATGACAACCATTCATATTAGTAAGACTTCAAGTCCTGCTGACTTCAACGTAGTCCCTGCACTACTTTGGTTCGACATTGATGCGAATCACACAGACGTTCCCTGAAAACGTGGCAAAATCGCGTGACTTTGAAGTGTGAAAGAGGCCTAAAGGTCCTTTCACACGGGCTTGTTTGCTTGCTCAGTGGGGGGATCGATCCTCTGATCCCCGCTGAGCAGGCTGATGACGGGTCCTTCTCCACTCCCTGTGCTGAGACAGACCTGCCAGAGCCCCGCTCTCCTCAATGGGGCCACCTGTCCGTTTTCATCCAATCCCATCTGATCCGCCAGGTGGATGGAAAATAGGGTCATCATTAGAGGTCGACCGATATATCGGCCGGCCGATATATCGGCCGATATTTGCCGTTTTTTAATTAATCGGCATCGGCCGATTGTGCTGGTAAAAAGCCGATATAGAACTGCAGCGGGACTTTGAAATGACTTCTATATAGAAGTCAGTGTAAGTTGCCATAGAAACGTCTTCCTCCTCTCTGGGCAGGCTGCCAAGAAAAGAACAGAATGATACAATGTTTACACTGAATGAATGAAGTCATCTCTGTGTGTAGAAGTTCTCAGTTTAACCATTTAAAGACTAAATCTTTTCTGACACTTGTTGCATCCAGTCCAATCCAATATTTTCTGCCATAAAATCACTTAGACCCCCCAAAAATTATATATATTTTTTTAGCAGAGATCCTAGGGAATAAAATAGCGGTTGTTGCAATATTTTATGTCACACGGCATTTGCACAGAGGTCTTTCAAATGCATTTTTTGGGGGAAAAAAATACACTATTTAAAAAATAAAAATAATATAAAAACAGTAAAGTCAGGCCTCATGCACACGAGACGCAGTTAAACGCGCGTTCAGATGCAGTTGGACAGTTTTTTCAACTGCACCTGAACTCATTCAATGTTATCCTATGTGTCCATGCACACAGTCTCGTTTTTTTCCGTTTATATGCAGTTGCGTTTAATCTCGTTTTTCCAGAAGCAAAAAAATGCGTTCAGAAACAAAAATTTCTGCGTTTCAGACGCAAAACGCGGCAAAACGCGGTAAAACGCGGCAAAACGCCGCTACCGCGTTTAGCCGCGTTTGCGTTTATATGCGTTTTTAAAGGTGACCTTTTTTTTTACATTAAAAATCTCAAAAATGATTGCAAATGATGAAAAACCATTAGAAAAATATTTTAAACAATTGCAATTGCAAGTGGACAATCCACAACTTGTGGCAAGTGACGTGGCAAGTGGACAATCCACAACTTGTGGCAAGTGACATGGCAGGTGGCAAGTGATGTGGCAAGTGGACAATCCACAACTTGTGGCAAGTGACGTGGCAGGAGAAGTGGCAAGTGACGTGGAAAGTGGACAATAGACAACTTGTGGCAGGTGACGTGGCAAGTGACCTGGCAGGTGACGCGGCAAGTGACTTGGCAGGTGACGTGGCAAGTGGAAAATCAACAACTTGTGGCAGGTGACTGGCATGTGACGTGGCAAGTGGACAATCCATAACTTGTGGCAGGTGACTTGGCAAGTGACGTGGCAAGTGGACAATCCACTTGTGGCAGGGGATGTGGCAAGTGACGTGGCAAGTGGACAATCCACTTGTGGCAGGTGATGTGGCAAGTGACGTGGCGAGTGGACAATCCACAACTTGTGTCAGGTGACGTGGCAAGTGGACAATCCACAACTTGTGGCAGGTGATGTGGCAAGTGATGTGGCAAGTGGACAATCCACTTGTGGCAGGTGACGTGGCAGGGGACGTGGCAAGGGACGTGGCAAGTGGACAATCCACAACTTGTGGCAGGTGATGTGGCTGGTGACGTGGCAAGTGGACAATCCACATCTTGTGGCAGGTGACGTGGCAGGTGACGTGGAAAGTGGTGTGGCAAGTGGACAATCCACAACTTGTGGCAGATGGCATGGCAGGTGACGTGGAAATTGGACAATCCACATCTTGTGGCAAGTGACGTGGCAGGTGATGTGGCAAGTGACGTGGCAAGTGGACAATCCACAACTTGTGGCAGGTGACGTGGCAGGTGATGTGGCAAGTGATGTGGCAGGTGATGTGACAAGTGGACAATCCACATCTTGTAGCAAGTGACGTGGCAGCTGACGTGGCAAGTGACGTGGCAGGTGACGTGGCAAGTGACATGGCAAGTGGACAATCCACATCTTGTGGCAAGTGACGTGGCAGCTGACGTGGCAAGTGACATGGCAGGTGACGTGGCAAGTGACATGGCAAGTGGACAATCCACATCTCGTGGCAAGTGACGTGGCAGGTGATGTGGCAAGTGATGTGGCAAGTGACGTGGCAAGTGGACAATCCACAACTTGTGGCAGGTGACGTGGCAGGTGATGTGACAAGTGACGTGGCAGCTGACGTGGCAAGTGACGTGGCAAGTGGACAATCCAAAACTTGTGGCAGGTGACGTGGCAAGTGATGTGGCAGGTGACGTGGCAAGTGATGTGGCAAGTGGACAATCCACAGCTTGTGGCAAGTGACGTGGCAAGTGGACAATCCACAACTTGTGGCAGGTGACGTGGCAGGTGACGTGGCAAGTGAACAATCCACAACTTGTGGCAGGTGACGTGGCAAGTGACGTGGCAGGTGAAGTGGCAAGTGACGCGGCAAGTAGACAATCCACAACTTGTGGCAGGTGATGTGGCAAGTGACGTGGCAGGTGATGTGGCAAGTCACGTGGCAAGTGGACAATCCACAACTTGTGGCAGGTGATGTGGCTGGTGACGTGGCAAGTGGACAATCCACAGCTTGTGGCAGGTGGCATGGCAGATGACGTGGAAAGTGGACAATCCACATCTCGTGGCAAGTGACGTGGCAGCTGACGTGGCAAGTGACGTGGCAAGTGACGTGGCAAGTGGACAATCCAAAACTTGTGGCAGGTGACGTGGCAAGTGACGTGGCAGGTGACGTGGCAAGTGATGTGGCAAGTGGACAATCCACAGCTTGTGGCAAGTGACGTGGCAAGTGGACAATCCACAACTTGTGGCAGGTGACGTGGCAGGTGACGTGGCAAATGAACAATCCACAACTTGTGGCAGGTGACGTGGCAAGTGGACAATCCACAACTTGTGGCAGGTGATGTGGCAAGTGATGTGGCAAGTGGACAATCCACTTGTGGCAGGTGACGTGGCAGGGGACGTGGCAAGGGACGTGGCAAGTGGACAATCCACAACTTGTGGCAGGTGATGTGACTGGTGACGTGGCAAGTGGACAATCCACAGCTTGTGGCAGGTGGCATGGCAGATGACGTGGAAAGTGGACAATTCACATCTCGTGGCAAGTGAGGTGGCAGGTGATGTGGCAAGTGACGTGGCAAGTGGACAATCCACAATTTGTGGCAGGTGACGTGGCAGGTGATGTGGCAAGTGGACAATCCCCAACTTGTGGCAAGTGACGTGGCAAGTGGACAATCCACAACTTGTGGCAGGTGCCGTGGCAAGTGACACGGCAAATGCAAGTGTACAACTGCTCTCTATGCTGCTGCTGCTCACTCTGATCAAAATAGCAGAAATAGTTAAAAAAAATGCTTTGAGAGCTTGGGGAGGGTCTACATGATGTTATCTTTATAAACGCGTTTAAACGCAAACGCGTCTAAACGCGTCTAAACGCGGCAAAACGCGCGTTTCTAAACGCGCGTTTCAGCTTTTTTTTAACAGAGGTTTCATCTGCGTCTCGTGTGCATGAGGCCTTAGCCAATTTTTTTTTTTTTGTCCAAAAGTTTTGACTACCTGTTTTTATTTAATACATAGGTTTTTTTTTTTTTATCTAAATCATACATACAAGTAAACTGATTGGAGGTTTGTTTTGTTTAATAAATGTTTAAATGTAAGAAATTTTCTGTATCACCTATGAAGGCTGCTTTCACACTGGAGCGGGCAGGCGTTGATGGTAAAACGCAAGTTTTAGCGGCTCTTTACCATCATTTTAGCGGTGCTATTTGGCTGCTAGTGGGGCACATATAACCCAGCTAGCGGCCAAGGAAGAGGTTAAATGCGCCCATGAAGCACTGCTGCCAAATCGCATTGCATGCGCTTCAGCAGTGGTGCCCATTCATATCAATGGGCAGGAGTGGTGGAGGAGCGGTATACACCACTCCAAACGTGCTGCTTGCGGGACTTTTTGTTAAGATCCTGCCAGCGCATCGCCTCAGTGTGAAAGCGCTCTGTCTTTCACACAGACTGCAGGGGAGCCATTTTGCAGGCACTTTACAGGCGCTATTTTTAGCCCAAAAGCGCCTGAAAAACGCCCCAGTGGGAAAGGTGTGTTAGATCAAGGGGGATTAAAAAAAATAAATAATAATATATAAAAAAAGGAAAAAAATAAAGAAATAAAATAAAATCGGCCTAACATATCGGCCCAAAAAAATCGGCATCATATATCGGCTATCGGCCGCCATGATTTCTAAATATCGGCATCGGCCGGAGAAAAACCCATATCGGTCGACCTCTAGTCATCATCGGTACTGGATTTCACGGATCGGATAGCAGTGGGTGTCAGTGGACAAGTCACCGCTGACATCCGCCGCTCCATAGGAATGAATGGAGTATCCGATCAGCTCCGCCTGAAAAACTGCCAGGTGGACCGGATCGGAAAGCTCGTGTGAAAGCAGCCTAAGCCTCGTACACGCGATCGGACTTTCCGATGGGAAATGTTCGATTACAGGCTGTTGGCAGAAAATCCTCCATCGGACAATTGTTGTCGTACTTTCTGTAGACAAATGTTGGATGGCAGGCTTTAAAAATTTTCTGCGGACAAATGTCTGTTGTTGGATTTTCCGAGCATGTGTACACAAGTCCGTCGGACAAAAGTCCAAAGTACAAACATGCATGCTTGGAAGCAAGGACGAACCAGAAGCGGTCGGTCTTGTAAACCAGCATTTGTAATGGAGAATTAACATTCGTAACGTTGCAAATTATGAAATCTCGAAATGCTGCGCACAATTCTCTTCTTCTTTAATGGGATAATAATGAAGCTGCTTTGCTGGTGATTCTGATGGAGTTATTGCAAACTAGTGATATAGTGATATAGTGATATCAAGAATAATATTATTATGCTTCTTTTTTTTTCTTTTTAATTTGGGCAAATTACCACAACCCCATTATCCCGTAGTTTTTAGGATCAAAGATACAACTATGTTGGTGTCTCTTGTCTATTTTACTTTGTATTTTTTTAAATGTAACTGCCTACTCCCAAACTGTCATTTGAAGTAAAACACATAGCCAAGTATTATTCTACACAATTTTTTTTTATTCTGCAAAAAAAAAGACATACATTTAGACATTCTATGCATCCAAAAATATCGAAAATTTCTCAAATCCTTATTATTCAACCAAAATATAATGTCAAAGCAATAGCTCCAAGGCCAATAATAAATAACACGTTATCTCCTCCGATTACGCAACATGTCTGGTTGACAAACGGCTGTTCAGAAACGAAATGAAAAGCACGAATCAACACTCACCAAACTTCTACTAACATGAAATTAGCAGAAGGAGCCCAAAGGGTGGCGCTAAAGAGCCGAAAAACGACGTAGTACGTCACTACGTTGGTAATTGTTGGCCAACAATTGTGTGCCGTGTGTATGCAAGACAAGTTTGGGCCAACGCCCTCCAAAGTTCCACTGTTTTGTTGGCGAACAGATCGCGGCTACGAGGCTTTAGCCTTTTTCTGACACTTCTCGCTTTCAAGTAAAAAGTATTTTTTTGCTAGAAAATAATAGACAATGGAGAAATTCCATACCCTTGCCTCTGTTCTCTGTTGAATAAAGACATTTTAATTTAATTGTGTTTTTACCCGAAGTGGCGAAATCCTTTTAATTTGTTTTTTATTTCATTCTGTCCACTGACATTTGACTGTCATTAAGGAATTAATTTACTAGTCTTTATCTAAAATGAATTTCCGTGAAATTAAATGACATTCAGTAGAAATACATCAAGTCTGCACAAATGAATCATTTTATTTTCGCATTCTGAACATTGGTCCAGAACGTCATTCAGTTTTTAAATTTACCAATTCAGATTTTTTGGCTTGTTTTTTGATTATCTATAATTGAACAAATATTGTTCTGACAGCATATTTCAGCTCTATTTATTAACCACTCCAGCTCTGGAAGGTTTACCCCCCCCTTTCATGACCAGGCCATTTTTTGCAATACGGAATTGTGTTATTGTAACTGACAATTGTGCGGTTGTGTGACACTGTTCCCAAATAAAATTGATGTCCTTTTTTTTCCCACAAATACTTTTCATCCGGTGGTATTTGATCACCTCTGCTTTTTTTTTTTTTTTGCGCTAGAAACAAAAAAAGCCTGACAATTTTGAAAAAACAATATTTTTTACTTTTCTGCTATAAAACATACAGAATACAATTTTTCAAAAAATCTAATTTCTTCATCAATTTAGGACAATATGTATTCTGCTACATGTTTTTGATAAGATAGATTTATAGATTTTTTTTTACTAGCAGAAACACAGGATCTCTGTCTCGCCTACTAGCAGAACCACAATCTGCCTTGTTTACATAGGCGGGTCAGCGTTTTGCCTCTCTCGTGAAAGTTCAGCGGATTGGCTCCCCACTGTACCTGTAGGTGATTTTGCGCAGGAGAGCCGCCGCCCCGCAGTCAATGCCAGCCGGTGTTTTTTTTTGGGGGGGTAGGGGGGGCGGCAAACCACCACCACCACCCCCTCCAGTGGCCAGTGGCACCTCAACCCCCACCCCCATGCTCTCTGTCTGCTGGTTGGTCCGGCACTTACCCCATCTAAGTGGCAGGCATTGGGCAGAGGCTCCTGTGTCCTTTCCTCCATCACCGTGGCCATGCATCTCCTCCCCTCCTCCTAGGTGTCCAAGGCTCGGCTGTCCTTTCAGACAATCCAGTAATCCTCTTCTGATTGGCCGGGAGGAGGATCAGTGTTACAATAGCGTATGTTCATTCGCTATTGTAGCACACCTGGGTGGTGTGAGTAGCAACCCCCCTCAGCCCCCCTAATACTTACCTGAGCCCCATCTCTATCCTGCGATGTTGCACGAGAGTCTCGGCTGTCCAGGACTCCCCTCCTCATTGGCTGAGACAGCAGCAGGACGCCATTGGCTCCCACTGCTGTCAATCAAAGTTAGGCCCTTTTCACATGGGCTTTCCGATCAGGTCCCCCTGTCAGTTTTTCAGGCGGACCTGATCGGATACTCCATTCACCCCTATGGGGCAGCAGATGTCAGCGGTGTCCGCTGCTACCCTATCCTGTCCGTGAAATCCAGTTGGATAGAGACCCTTTTTTCCATCTGTCTGGCAGATCAGATGAAAATGGACAGGCGGTCTGTTTTCATCCAATCTCCCCATAGAGGAGAACAGGGCACTGACAGGTCCATGTCCACACAGTGAGCGGAGACGGACCTCTCATCCACCTGCTCAGTGGGGATCAGCGGATCGATCCTCCGCTGAGCAAAGTGGAGTCCGCCGGGCGGATCACCCGTGTAAAAGAGCCCTTAGTGAGCCAATGAGGAGATCGAGGGAGGCAGGGCTGAACTGTGTCTCCGTGTCTGAATGGACACACGGAGCTGCGTCTCCGGTGTCCCCATAGCAAGCTGCTTGCTGAGGGGCACTCAGCAGGAGGGAGGGGCCAGGGGCCCCGAAGAGGGACCTTAGAGGAGGAGGATCAGAGCTGCTCTGTGCAAAACCACTACACAGAGCAGGCAAGTATAACATGTTTGTTATTTGAAAGGAAAAAAAAAAGCCTTTACTATCACTTTAAGAACGGAGGCAGCATGACATCACACTGGTCTCGGAAGCCGCTGGGCGACCATCTTGCTGCTCACCACATGCTGCCACCTACTGTCCCGTGGACCTGTCAACAATCCCACATCACTGCATGACAAGTTAACCCTTCCCGATGCTATCCAAAATTAATATATATCAAATACAAATTATTTTACACGTAAAAAATGTACCCGTTCCCACTTACATACATACAAATTCAACATAAGAATAAATCTACAGAACCTATCGTGTTCGTAACTCGGGGACTGCCTGTATACAGTAATTGCTGTTTACAAGATGTATTAAATAAAATCTATGCAGTAACCAAAGAAAATATTATAGAAAGAGTTATGATCATTATCCTCCCGCAGTTATTAGCAGAGAATATCACTACTACTTATCTGGCCGCAGTTCTGCTTCAGGAGAACCAAAAACTGGAAAACTTTCACAGCAATAATCCCAATGCTGCTAACAAGGGACGCATCTGCAAAGCAAGTAAAACGTATTTTCCAGACGACTGCAAGTTTGGATTGTTTCATGTAAATTTAACGTACAGTTTGCATGAAGACTTACAAAGATTGATTACGTTGCTGAAGGAAGATATGCGGGAACAGAACGCGGTTCTAAGTTGGTCTCGTAATGCTTTAGGGGCCCTATTCAAATGAATTTGTAATGTTCTTAAATATATTTTCTTTATATTCAGGCCCAAATATTTAAATTGTCTTTTTACTCCGCTAAATTTGAAATATTGCACATGAATGTTTCATATTTACTACTGCCTAGTATGGCCATATTGGGTCAATGATGTCACAAGCATCCCCACCCTTTAGACCCCTTTCACACAGGAGAGTTTTGCAGGCGCTATGGCATTAAAATTAGCGCCTGCAAAATGGCCTAAGACAGCTGCTCCATGCCCGAGGGCTTTCACACTGGAGCAGTGAGCTGGCAGGGCGTTAGAAAAAGTCCTGCCAGCAGCTTCTTTGAAGCGGTGAAGGAATGGTGAACTCCACCGCTCCTCCACCACTGCTCCCCATTGAAATCAAAGGGGCAGCTCTGCGATACCGCCAGCAAAACGCCACTCCGGCGGTATTTTGCAAGTGGATTTAACCCCTTTTCGGCCGCTAGCGGGGGGTTAAAACGATGGTAAAGCAGCGCTTAAAATAGCTCCACTTTACCGCTGACGCCTGGGGTGGCTCGGTGTGAAAGGGGTCTTAGGTTTCTGCAGCTGTAGGATGGGGAATTCCACACCCGTAGCTCATTGGCCCAGCACTGACAGCGGACTTTCAGGTATGACTGAACGTAAGTTCACATACCTCCCAACTTTTTGAGATGGGAACGAGGGATACCTATTGGCAAAATTATGTAGGCATAGGACACACCCCCTGCCACACCTCCTTAAAAGGAGAATTAAACATAAAAAAGGAGTTAAACCCACAAGTGTTTTTTTTAATTTTTTTATCACTGCTATTCCTTTAGACTTGTTTTTATAATGTTCAAATGCAACAATTTAGAAATTGGATGAAAGGTTTAGCGCTGTGAAACATGTTTTGAAAGATAAATAGTGAATTTTAAGCTCATCCCGAGTCCTAACTAGGGATGGGTGAACGGCAAGTTCCGGGTCTGGTATTGATTTTAGGGGGACCCCCTTTTTTTTTTTTTTTTTTTTATTTTGGTTCGGGGTTCCCATTTACATTCATACCAGACCCAAAAGACCTGGTAATGGACTGGGGGGATCCCATGCTCTTCTTTTTTTTTTTTTTTTTTTCAATGAGTTTTATCCATATTGCCAAGATCTGACAATTCATTACAGCCGCGATCAGTTTTCAATGACAATTTTTCCTTTAGAAATGTCATTTAGCTGTGGTTTTGTTCTAAACATGGGAAAATGGGCCACTATATGGGCATACTAAAGACACACCCCAGGCACAATATTTAAAGGAATATTTCATTTTTATTGTTTCACTTTAAGCATTTAAAAAAATCACTGCTCCCGAAAAAACTGGCATTTTTTAAAACATTTTGTTTGCTTTGATACATGTCCCCTTGGGCTGGACCCGGGTCCCCAAACACTTTTTATGACAATAACTTGCATATGAGCCTTTAAAATGAGCACTTTTGATTATTCATGTTTGTGTGTTCTGCCACGTTTTTTGCCTGTTCGGTATGTTCTGGTGCGAACCGAACCGGGGGGGGGGGGGGGGTTCAGCTCATCCCTAGTCCTAACCACCTAACCAGTATACAGTATGTAATAAATATATAACATGTGCTGGCATATAACACACACCTCAATTTAAGAGGGAAGTTTCAGGAAAAAAACACCTTTTTTTTTTTTTAAATAAACCACTTTGAAGCAAAATACTGGTTAGTGAGCATCAATGCAGCCTGATCTGTGCCCATTTGTAGTTTCAGTGCAGCCTGATCTGTGCCCATCTGCAGCCTAATCAGTGCCCATCTGCAGCATTGCTCCTCACTGCAGCCTGATCTGTGCCCATCTGCAGCCTAATCAGTGCTCATCTGCAGAATTGCTCCCCACTGCAGCCTGATCAGTGTCCATCTGCAGCCTTGCCGAAATATAGGCTGCCACCAAGGGCAAGGAGGGGACGAGCACTGCCAAAATAGAGCCAGATCTCCTGTGTACTCAGCTCGGCGCCACGCCCAGTCCCGCCCCTTGGCCCGGATCCTATTATGGATATAACGCCAGTCCAATGCCGGGACGCCAATGCTAGGAGATGTCCAGGGGGCGGGACTGAGCATGACTGCGAGCCGAGCCGAGTACACAGGAGATCTGGCTCTATTTCATCGCTTGGCCTCTCCTTCCCCTTGGTGGCAGCCTACAGTATATCGGCGTATAACATGCACACGCGATTTCCCCCCCTATTTTAAGGGGGGGGAAAGTGCGTGTTATACACAGATAAATACGGTGTGTGTGTGTATGTGTGTGTGTGTGTGTATATATATATATTATATTATATTATATTATATTATATTATATTATATTATAGAGAGAGAGAAACTCCCCCCCCCCCCCCCCCCAGGATAGCCTAATATGATGTTGGACTGCCTTTGGCCTCCAAGATGGCCTAAGTTCTCCTGAGAATTGCCAAATATTATATTAGTCTTGGATGATGAATAATGGAGTCTGATACCACTCTTCATGCAAACATCCGGGTCACAATCCTGAGCAATGTCCTTTTCTCTTTTTCTGATCCGTTGACCTTGTCGACTAAGCTTATGCTTATTAGACAATGTTTTCCTGGAAATTGTATATACCATCATAACCTTTGATATTATATCTCACAACACCGCAAATAAATTGACAACTTCAGTCACAGAGACGCCAGCTATGCGGCCACCAAAAAATGTGCAATCCTTGAAACTCAGTAAGCTTTGACATGGCTCCATATTACTAGCAGTGCAAGCAGTGAATGAGGAAAGTGAGGCTTCCCACCTGTTGGCTAGAAGTCTCATCACACCGCGGAAGCAAAACGATGTTACATCACTTCCGCTTTCATCGCAAAATGTCGTCACTTTCACACCAACAAATTATGCATTACCTTATTTTTGTCCAATCCCTGTATATGTAAACCGTCCATAATTCTGGCATCATTAAAAGCAATATAATGCATCACCGCCAGTAAACCAGTCCCATATCAGGGTTGGGGGTTCCCATCTGGTTTCAGGGTGCCACAAAGGCTGTAGGAGCTCAAAAACAGTGTGCCGGACAATGTGAACCATGCCGCTCTACCTCTCAGAGATTTGCTGGCTGTGTTTCCCATTCCTTTTCTGGACTCCCATGCACGGGTTAATGCCTTTTGATAACAAAGTTCCTGTAATCAGGGTTTGGAGGCTGTTTTCTACCCAAAGTTTATCCAAGTCTCTAAGGCCGCGTACACACGCGGGGACTGTTCGCCCAACTTTGTCCGCTGAACAGTGTTTCGGCGGACAGTCCGCTCGTGTGTGGGCTTTCAGCGGACAGTTTCAGCGAACAGTCCGCTGAACAAGGTTTTTCGGAAATTCCGAAAAACTGTCCGCTAAAACTTTGTTTCAGCGAACAGTCCCCTCGTGTGTAGGCTTGTTCGTCAAACTAAGTTCCGCGCATGCTCAGAAAGGATTTACACGCCGAAAGTTATAATGCAGTGTATAGGACGTCGTATTTTTCGTCCCGTCGTACGTGCCGTTCACGTCATCGCGCACGGTTTCAGCAAACTGTTCGTTCGTCGTGTGTGGCCATGTCCGTCCATGCTAATTTTGAGCGGACTGTTTGCTGAAACTGTTTGACGGACAAAGTTGGGCGAACAGTCCCCGCGTGTGTACGCGGCCTTAGTCCCAGGTCCCAAATGAGGACTTACTGAAATCGGTCTTCTCCTATTCAACTGGACTACTTCAGAACCCTTAACCCAGCATGGGTAAAAACCATTGAGTACTAAAAATGTTCTTTGAACTCTCCGATAAAAGTAGCACAACCCAAATAGTGGGGATATACATCTCCACTCAGGACCCATTCCTGACGTCCTGTACTATCTATCTATCTATCTATCTATCTATCTATCTATCTATCTATCTATCTATCTATCTATCTATCTATCTATCCACTCACTGGCCACTTATTAGGTACACCTTGCTAGTACCAGGTGGTTGGACCCCCTTTTGCTTTCAGAACTGCCTTAGTTCTGCGTGGCATAGATTCAACAAGGTGTTGGAAACATTGCTCAGAGATTTTGGTCCATATTAACATCACGCAGTTGCTGCAGGTTTGTTGGCTGCAGGTCCATGAGGTGAATCTCCCATTCCGCCACATACCAAATGGGGCTCTACTGGATTGAGATCTGGTGAGTGTGGAGGCCATTGGAGTACAGTGACCTCATTGTCATGTTCAAGAAACCAGTGGTGAGATGATTTGAGCTCTGTGACATGGTACGTTATCCTTCTGTAGTCATAAAGGGATGGACATGGTCAGCAACAATACTCGGGTAGGCCGTGGCGGTTAAACGATGCTCAATTATTACTAAGGGGCCCAAAGTGTGCCAATAAAATATCCCCCACACCATTACATCACCACCAGCCTGAACCGTTGATACAAGACAGGATGGATCCATGCTTTTGTGTTGTTTACATCAAATTCTGGCACTACTATCTGAATGTTGTAGCTGAAATCGAGACTTATCAGACCAAGCAACATTTTTCCAATCTTCTATTGTCCAATTTTGGTGAGCCTGTGTGAATTGTAGCCTCAGTCCTGTTCTTCATTGACAGGAGTGGCACCCGGTGTGGTCTTCTGCTGCTGCAGCCCATGTGCTTCAAGGTTCAATGTGTTGTGTGTTCAGAGATGGGATTCTGTATACCTTGGTTGTAACAAGTGATTATTTCAGTTACTGTTACCTTTCTATCATCTGGAACCAGTCTGTCCATTATCCTCTGACATCAACAAGGCATTTTCCTCCACACAACTGCCGCTCACTGGATATGTTCTCTTCCTCAACCATTGTAAATCCGAGAGATGGTTGTGTGAGAAAATCCCAGTAGATCAGCAGACCCTACCCTTTTGGTGCCTGTTGGTGCCCGTCTGGCACCAACTACCATGCCACGTTCAAAGTCACTTAAATCCCCTTTCTTCCCCATTCTGATGCTCAATTTGAATTTCAGCAAGTCGTGTATATGTGTGTATGTATTGTAAAGCATTAGCATCAAATGTAGAGCTTGAAGGACACCTCCACTCGCTGGTTCTTCTTTTTAAGGGCTTTGTTTGCCCATTTTTATTAAAAGAAAGTCCAACAAAGATAGGTTTCCCTCACAGGGGTTTCAGCATTCCTTTTCATCAACAAAACTACATTCAGCCTAGTTGGCTCTCACTTGCAGCACTGCTGCTCTGACCTTACACTCCAGTTTTTAATTTGGAGATATCGAAATATTTCTTTATGGGGTAAGTCATAGGTGTCACAAAGTGTGGGGAAGGGGATGAAGGATGAGGAGTCTACAAACTTATGAATGGTCAGGATATTTAGTGATACCCAGGGGCGTTGCTAGGTGGCAAAAGGACCAGGGGCTTCAGCCCAGAGTCCAAGCTGGAAACGGGGGGAGGGGGGGCTGGGGGGGTGTTGTACGTTTTTTGGCTAGGCCGTGACACTGACGGTAGTGACTTACATACACTAACCTACCTACACTGACGGCAGTGATCTACCTACATGACCTACCTAAACTGACGATAGTGACCTACCAACACTTACCTGCCTGACCTACATACGCTGGACATATACATGCACTAACGGTAGTGACCAACCTACACTGACTTGCCTGACCTAGCTACACTGACTGACCTACCTACACTGACATTTATACACACTGACCTACCTACACTGACATTTACATACACTGACCTGTCGTGTTGTCGCAGCAGCCAGTCCTCAGAGGAGGAGCTGAGGAGGAGAGGAGAGCAGCTTGCCCGAGCGCCAAGCGGGGATTTGGCGCGGCAGCCTCTTTGTAATTCCCACCTTCTGGCTCCAACAGCGCCTATGATGGACGTCACACGTCCCGCGGTCCCGGCATTGGACCAATGGGACGTCCATCATAGACGTGCAGGCTCCAGAAGGTGGAACCTGCTCTGGCACTCGGCCGCACTCGGCCTCGTTTGGCCACGCTCGGCGGCGCTCGGGATCAGATTGGTCCCGGCACTCTCGCCTACCCTGCAGAGCTGACACTCGGGGCTATAGGGGGACACATTCGGGGCTTCAGCCCCCCCCCCCCCAGCCGCCCCCTCCCGACGCCCCTGGCGATACCCATTCTTTAAAAGATTTAGGAGAGACCCATGCCGGATAAAATGCTGGGTTTTTATAAAATGATAATAGCGGATTGTGTGTAGATTGTAAGCGATTTCCTATTTTAAACCTATCCCTAAGAGATATAAAATGTTTAGTGATAGGATTTCGTAGATTTCTACGATCTCTAGGAGAGATCCAAAGGAGGTTTGATATGGAAATAGGGTCACAGTCAGCTCCTTCTATAGACACCCATAATGGGATTTATTTTCGTGCATGATATTTAGTTAAACTAGCCAAGTGTGCTGCCCTATAATAGCATGCAAAATTAGGACATCCTAATCCTCCATTAAGTTTTGGAAGAAATAAAGTACGTTGTTGTATTTGCGGTTTGGAGGAACCCCATATGAACGACATTACTCTTTTCTGTATAAGTCGTAGGAAATAGGCAGGAACAGGGATTGGTAAAACACGGAATAAATATAGTATTTTTGGTAGGATCGTCATTTTTATGCCACTGATTCATCCAAATCACGATAACGGGAGGTGGGACCAGGAGGACTAGGGATTTCATCCCACCCGGATCTCTCAGAAATCCCTGAGCTTCAGGTCCCAAAGTGGACTTTAGAAAACACTGAGGAAACTGAAAGGCCAGTTTCCTCTTCATGTTACATTCTCCCTGGAATTCTGGGTCACATCCTCCTTCTAGACCCTGGCAGGGCAACGCTCTGCCACAGTATATATTTTTGTTGCATTGATAAATGTCCCCTGTGGCAGGACCCGGGTCCCCAAACACTTTTTATGACAATAACTTGCATATAAAATTAGCACTTTTGATTTTTCATGTTAGTGTCCCATAGACGTTAATGGTGTTCATGTGTTCAGACACATTTTTTGCCTGTTCACATGTTCTGGTGCGAACCAAACCGAACCGGGGGGGGGGTTTCGGCTGATCCTTACTTGTCAGTACATAGACTGATTCTTCCATATGGGGCTTTGCTGCAAACTGTTAAGGCCAGTTCACACCAGATGCAGTTTTTCTGAACAAAAATAGCATGCACAGTGTTTTCCATGTATTCTATTTGCTCTAGTTCACACCATGCAGTCAGTTTCTGGTCAGTTTCCGGTTGGTTTCTGGTGCAGAAACTGACCGGAACGGACTGTATTGGTGCAGATAAAACGGAACTGCATCTGGCGTGAACTGGCCCTTAAAGTGGTTGTATACTCGATTTTTAAACTTTTACCTACAGGAAAGACTATAATAAGGCTTACCTGTAGGTAAAAAAAATATCTCTTAAACCTGTACGGTTTAGGAGATATCCCCCTCGGTATGCGCCGCTGACTGCAGCAGCGCATGCGCACAAAGGGATTCTCGGCCTGAAAATCCGGCAGTGGCCGGCGGCCGGAATGAAATCTCCCGCGCGCATGCGCGGGAGTGACGATATGGCGGCTCCGGCCACTCACAGCGCCGGAGCCGCGATACCCGGAAGAAACGCAGAGGGAGCATGTCGGCTCCCTCGGCGTGGATCGGGCCAGATGTCGAGGCCTCGTTCTAAGGTAGGTATTTCATAATGAGCTAGTATGCGGTGCATACTAGCTCATGATGCCTTTTGCTTTGCAGGTTTAAAAAAAAAAAATAAAAAAAAAAAAAAAAATGTGCGGGTTTACTACCGCTTTAATGAAGAAGTCGGATCCTTTAACTACACACATTTCAGAAAGGCTAAAACCAGTTAAATGGTTTGACCATTTTTTTTATTTATCTAGTGCTCAGGAGGAAGTGGACAGTGTGGTTTCTTGAAGTTGTGGTTTCCTGAAGTTGTTTATGCAGTTTTACCTCTATAAAAATGTACCAGACTTTTAGACTACATTTATCACCCGACTAAATAAATTCTAGAATTGTGAATTTCACTTAAAGCGTAACTTTCCCCGTTTTCACTAAAAAAAATTAAAGCCATGCAGATTTGCATGCTGATATGAACTTATCTTACATTCATTAGTTAAGCTTTTTTGGCTTTTACTTGCAATTACTGGCTTTCCACATCTTGGTTAAAGCAGAGCTCTGCCCCTCCCCACGGAAAAAATTAAGTCAGCAACTGCACATACTGTAGCTGCTGACTTTTAATAGCAGGCCACTTGCCTGTCCTGGAGTCCAGTAATGTTTGCACCCAGGGGCGGACTGACCATTGAGCCACTCGGGCACTGCCCGAGGGCCCCATGCCACTATGGGGCCCCATCAGGGTTGCCAGCCTCAGTAAAACCAGGGACAGTATGTAAAAATTTGTGTTTTTTTTTTTTTTTTTTTTTACATCTGTCTCTGAAATGTCCCTTACTGACATCCTTTTAGTATAAAAATCCAGAGATTATAGCTGCCCCACCTCTCCAGTACCTTCTCAGCCAATAGATACTTGTGTGTATACTGTGTGATTGTATACTGTGTGTGTGTGTGTGTGTGTGTTTGTGTATACTGTGTGGCCCCATAATCTCCTATCGCCCAGGGGCCCCATGAGTTGTCAGTCCGCCTCTGTCTGCACCCCAGCCGATGTTTCCATTGGCTCTCAGGCACTGCCGCTAGCATTGCCTGTAAGGGAAACTGTCAGTGAAGCCTTGCGGCTTAACGGCCAATTCCCTACTGTGCATGCGTGAAATGCGCTGCGCTTTTTGAATGGCACAGCGGCAGCTAAGGAGGAGGGGACTGAATGAAAATGGAGACAGGTACCTGTCGAAAACAGGTACCCACCCCCCCCCCCCAAAAAAAGGTTCCAACTGTGACACGGGGGGGGGGGGGGAGACAGATAAGGGGAGCTTCCACTTTTGGGTGTAACTCCTCTTTAAGTGAGGCACTGGTGATGTAGCCCTGACCTCACAGATGCATACTGGGAGGGCTACATCACCAATATCTTCCCCTTCATATGATGTACACTGTCACATGTTCCGGCTCTCTGCTCTATGAAGACCGAGAACGCAGCGGTCTTTGATTACTCCGTTCTCAGTCTAGGAGGCGGCGGGGGACAAATGCAGTATCGGACTGATGCTGCATTCACCTAGATGAGTATGTATATCATCATTTTTTTTTTTTTTTTTTTAAATCCCACACCTCCTATTTTAACCAATCTTTCATATGCAGATGCTAAAAAATTCTGACTTTTAACATGGTGATTATGTAGTGTATAACCACATGGATTTTTGTGCTTCAAATGCGCATTAGGTACCTTTTTTCACATGGGTGGATCAATAGGGTCCGCCTGTCAGTTTTTTCAGGTGGGCCCGATCGGAACATGCATTGCTCTCTATAGAGTAGCGGGTGTCAACAGACATTGACCTGCCAACATCCAATCCTATCCGCTAAAAACAGATGGATGGGTGATCCATTTCCCCATCCGTCGATCGGATCGGAATACAGCTGGATGGAAACAGAGAGGTGGCCAGTTTCCATCCAACCGCCCATAGAGGAAAGCTGGCTGCATCCATGTCCGCTCTGCATCAGCCGAGCAGACAGCGACCTGTCATCAGCCTGCTCAGCGGGGTTCAGCAGAGAGATCAGTGTGAAAGGGGCATAAAAGGAATTAGCCACTCGCTTAAATCTTTTTTTCTAGGACTTTTCTTGCCCATTTTTTTTAAAGAAAAAAAAAAGTTCAAGAAAATCAAATGGGTTTCCCTGGATGGGGAATTCCAGCATTTCTCTGGCACAAAATACAATGTACATCAGCCTCCTGGCTTATACTTGCAGCGCTCCTACTCTGGCCTTTAACCTCAGGCCTTTGTCTTCTCCAGATAGTCTCACAAACTCTGTACCTAGCAGCTCCTTGCTTCCCTGGCTCTCGCCTATCTCCTAGGTGGAGCCCTCCTTACGCCTGGGCAGAAACCTCCTCTGTCTTCTGGGGTGGAGCCCTGAACCATAGTCAGGTCTCTAATAAAAGCACTGCACATACCTGCCCATTTAGGCCTGGTACACACTATTGATATTTATTTATTTTTTCGTTCAACCCAGCTCGGGAGGAGCTGCTGTACTAACTATGCAGTGTTAGTACAGCAATCTTCCCCACTGAGCTATTGTGGTCTGACGGGGGACTGCCCTCCCACCAGAACACACTGGTCAGTGCTGTTAGCCATTGTCTGATGGCGCTGATTGGATGTCGATCGGCACACCTTTTTCAGTCAGGCCCTTTCTAAAGAAGCCAGCTTCTGTACACACAGGCTGAATGTCGGCTGGTTTCTATTGAACCAGCCGATGCCGCCCAATATTCGGCCTGTGTGTACTACCGGTAGGCTTTAGTGTGCTGGTTGTTCCCAAAACCAGGACCCAGGATTGGATCCTTTATCCATTCCAAATTTCTACGAAGTCTCCAGACTGCAGGTTCCAAACCAGGTTTTATCAACCATTAAGGACACTGAAAAATCAGTTTCCTCTGAAAAACACGCGCAACCTGGAGCCCAGCAACCTGCCTGGATAAACCATGTTTTCACTGTGGCAGAGCATGGCATTGTCAGTGTTAACTGACCACCTTCCGCCCGCCATATTGTCAAATGATGGGCAGGCGGCGGCTCTCTGGAGATCAGTGTTGCGTTTTGTCCCTGGGAAATGCTAGATCACCTGTCCCGATGATGAGGCTCTTTAACTATGTGACCAACTGTGTCCAATCACAGTTGATCACCAATAAACAAGCAAATGCCAGTTATTGGCATTCCTTTCTGCACACTGAAAGCGTGTGAGGCGAGTAGAGCCGATCAGTGGCATTTCCTCACAGGGGAAATCTGCACAGATAATCAGGGCACTGATCAACAGTGCAGCCCCAACAGTGCCAGCTGTGATGCCAGTCAATGCTGCCTATCAGTGCTCATCAGTGCTGCATATTAGTGTCGCCTCATCAGTGTCCATCAGTGCAGCCTCATCCGTGCACATCAGTGAGGGCTCATTTACACTTGCTTCGGCTTCAACAAGGCTTCAGATAGGCTTTGTTAAAGCTCTTTGAATGCTTTTCAAAGCCCCTGTCACTAAATAAAATGGTTGGCTTACAGTCCTGTTTACAACTGCTTTTGCTTCGGCTTCGCTTTCAAAAATGATACCCCATGTAGCTTCAGTGGTGCTTCAAAGCCTCCATAGAAGTCCATGGCGAAGCTTGCTTGAAGCCTCATCGAAGCCCCACGGAAGCCTCATCGAAGCCCCACTGAAGCCCCACGGAAGCCTCATTGAAGCCCCACGGAAGCCTCGTAGAAGCCCCACGGGAGCCTCGTAGAAGCCCCACGGAAGCCTCGTAGAAGCCTCGTAGAAGCCCCACGGGAGCCTCGTAGAAGCCCCACGGGGACCTCGTAGAAGCCCCACGGGAGCCTCGTAGAAGCCCCACGGGAGCCTCGTAGAAGCCCCATGGGAGCCTCGTAGAAGCCCCACGGGAGCCTCGTAGAAGCCCCACGGGAGCCTCGTAGAAGCCCCACGGGAGCCTCGTAGAAGCCCCACGGGAGCCTCGTAGAAGCCCCACGGAAGCCTCGTAGAAGCCCCACGGAAGCCTCATCAGTGCCCCACGGAAGCTCCATCGAACCACCAAGCAAAAGCAAGGTGTCACCAGGAATGTAAGCTAAATATTTTATTTAGTGACAGGGTCTTTGGCGCTCAGAGAGCCTTTAACAAAGCACAAAGCGAGCCCGAAGCCATGTTTTGAAGCAAGTATAAACTAGCCCTGAAGGAGAAATATTACTTATTTACAAAATGATATGACAGAAGCTAAGAAACATTTTTTTTTCTCTAAATTTTCTGTCTTTTTTTTTTGTTTTTATTGGATAAAATGAAAAAAAAAAAACCCAATGGTGATTAAATACCACCAAAAGAAAGCTCTATCTGTCTAAAAATATTGATACAAATTTAGTTTTGGTACAGTGTTGCATGACTGCGTAATTGTCATTCAAAGTGCGAAAAAGCTGAAAATTGGCCTGTATAAGCCACAGAAACAAAAACGCCTATCTTACACAGACTAGCTTTGGTAAATATCTAACTGGCTTAGGACAAAGAGGGGGAAGGAAAGAGAGTGCGGACAGTTGCTGAGACTGTCCCCTAACACACTCAAACCAAAAAGAAGGAATTTATGGACTATCCGGATACTGATAGACAAACAATCAATTTAGTAAAAATTCTTATTTATTACATGTAAAAAACATACAGAGAGACAATCAATAAAAAATGGGAAATGAAACCTCGCAGCATACAATAACTCGTAGGTTTATTCCCAAGGGGTGTATTCGGTAATGGAATTATCCTCATAGATTGGAGATCCTCTACTAGTTGCGCAGTCTTAATGCCGCTTCCTCTGGGGGAATAATCTATAAAAACAGGTTGTTTATTTAGAACAAAAATGCACACAATTTAGCAAATATATAATCTTAGAAAAATTACAACAACAATAGGAGATTGCTCACCTACAAACCAAAAGCCAAAAAAGTCCCATGCCACCAATTCATCCCCCCATGGCGGACATGCGGGCTTTGTTAGCGGAGACTATGTCTAAAGTAGTAGTGTAAATGAGTAAATACTGTATGAGGCTCCATTGGCAGAAAGAAAGGACGGGGGAGGGAGACAGAAAAGAGAAGGGGGAGAAGGGAAGGGAAAGGGAAAGGGGGAAGGGAGGAAAGAGGGGGAGGGGGGAAGGGTAGAAGATGAAGAGGGGAGACGGGGGGGGGGCAATGTGAGAAGAGCCAAGAGGGGGAATGTTCTATTGATCTGGAATCTAAACGATGGACAGGAGCAGAAAGGTAGACCTATCCAGTCTATGGCCTGCAGTCACTGTATAATGTGTTTCTATTCTTGTAATAGAACTGATGGAAGGCGAGACCTCTCTAATAACAGAAGACTTCCTCTCTTCTCCGTATATACATGACAGATCAGCAGCAGAAAACAATGTTCTGTGTCTCGGCATGTAACCTCGCTCTCACCGGCGTAATGTGATAATACAATCATTGGACAATATTTTGTTTTGGAGTTTATGGAGGTACAGTATGTACTTGCTGTAACTCATGTCTACTGCTGTCTGGTGTTTTCTCTTTAGAGCCTTTTTTATAATCTACAGTAGATGACTCAACAAAGCTCAATAAATGCCCTTACATCTTGTGTTTTTTTTTTTTTTTCCTTTTCGAAGGTGGTTTTCATCTGTAAATCAAAAAAACTCAATAAAGGTGATAAGAATTGATAGTTTTATAGTTGCGGCCGATTTATTGATGTGATAATATTGATATTAAGTAGAACTGCACGATTCTGGCCAACATGAGAATCACAATTTTTTTGCTTGGATTAAAAATCACGATTCTCGCGATGTAAAATCTTTCACATTATAAAAAAAAAAAAATGGGATAACTTTACTGGTTATTTTTTGTTTTTTTTTGTTTTGTTTTTTAAATTCATTAAAGTATGCATTTGAAAGATCAGTGTGACATAAAATATTGCAACAACCACCATTATATTCTCTAGGGTGTCTACTAAAAAAAAAAAAAAAAAAAAAATTCAAGAGGGCCGAATACTTTCGCAAGGCACTGTGTATATATGTGTGTATATGTGTGTGTGTGTGTATATATATATATATATATATATATATATATATATATATATATATATATATATATATATATATAATGTTTAGGGGTTCTAAGTAAGTTAAGTTCTCCTGGTCTTCTAGCAAAAAAAAAAACAACCAAAGAAACCAACAAATGTCAAAAAAGGATTTAGTGTTTAAGTGGTTAAACTTTTTTCACTTACAAACAGTCTATCTATTCCATTGACAAATTAATTACAATGTTTATACTTAAACTACTAAAGAATGTTTTGATTCTTGGCAGACTGCGCAGTTTTTCTCTCTCTTTCTTTTGAAGGCTGTGGCTTCAGAAGAGCAGAGAGAATTTTTTGCATAGAAAGAATTGTGAAACACTTTAGTCAACATCGCGATTAATTGTGCAGCTCTAATGTGAAGCATATGGTTTCCAAATGAGAAGGATAATCTATTAGAAAATGTATCCTTAAAAAGATGCAAAAGGACAATCGAGTCAAGTAACAATGATCATGAAAACAGAGACTGGGAAAGAGGGACTGGGACGGCAGACTTACTATTGGAGCTTTTTTCCACACATATGCCCTGCGGTCTTGGATGATTGAGATTCTTGTGCCGCGTACGCACGATTGGTGTATGCTCCATCGAACATTTGCTGGCGGACTTTCCGCCAACAAATGTTGGCTAGCAGGTTCTCAGATTTTCCACCAACAAAACTGTTGTCGGACTTTCCGATCGTGTGTACACAAGTCAATCGCACAAAAGTTCATGCATGCTCGGCATCAAGTATGAGCCGGAAGTGCTCGGTCCTGTAAAACTAGCGTTCGTAATGGAGATTTCACATGACTATAGAACTTTTTTTTTATTGGCTCGCTGTATGTCTTGTATGTCACTCCGTTTGTAATTGTTGGCCAACATTTGCGTGACTGCAAGACCAGTTGGAGCCAACACCCTTCGAACAAAATTCCAGTTTTGTTGTTGGAAAGTCTGATCATGTGTACGGGGCATTAGATGTGAGTCGGCTATCTTGGAGGAATATTCCTGACCTTCAGCCAATTCCATAGGCCAGGTGGATTACCTTGCTTTACAGGGGTTTACCTGCATGCCCATTTGATTTTTCTAGCAATAGGAGGTCCACGTCATCTGGTGAGAGTTCCCATTGACAGGGTGATTGGTGTCACGGGAGAATCTATTATATGCAATACAATTTACTTTAGTTTTTCTATAATTGGTGCCTCCAAAGTCCATTTTTTATGTGCTTTCAAATCCCAGGAGGATCTGCATGCTCTTTTGGTGCTCTTTTTGAACCCATCTGAAAGAATTTTCCTGTTTGGAGTTTTCTTTTTGTACATCACGTGGACTCTCGTTTATATGCACTTTTTAGAATTCTTAATACTTTTGTTTTCATGATCCATTGTTACTTCACTTGATTGTCCCTTTGCATCTTTTTAACGATATGTGTTCTAATAGATTATCCTTTGTCATTTGGTATTTTTGTTGATTTTTTTTAATTTAAATTTTCGCTGTGACTAGCGCAACTTTTTTGTTTACTATGGTTATATCACATGGTATGTCGCTGCTGTCTTTTATTATTTTTCTTTAACATGGTATACCACTTTGTATTGATTTACATTTCTTCAGACCTTTGAAGGGTCAGACTGTGGCCATTGGGAGTAAAAATTGTCCCTGTGTCAGTGGGAGAAAACAATGCATCTTTGGTATTAGGAGGAGGAATGATGTCAGTGGGAAGAATAGTGCTTCATTGGCTTCAGTGGGAGAAATAGTGCCCCGTCATTGATGTCAGTAGCAGAAATTACCTCTGCTTTGCAAAGTGCAACTGCCCCAGAGATTCGTAAAGGAGCAAAAGTTCTGCTGACTTCCATCATCCAATCATATGTAGCAAAAATGCTTGTTTTTTTTTAATTTTCCTTGAACGTGATTGGGTATTCTTTGCAAAGTGAAGCTTAACCTCATTTATTAAGCTCTGGAGCAGGGGTAGGGAACCTTGGCTCTCCAGCTGTTTTAAAACTACAACTCCCATGAGACATTGCAAGACCCAAGCATGACTGCTAGAGGCAGAGGCATGATGGGATTTGTAGTTTCAAAACAGCTGGGGAGCCAAGGTTCCCTACCCCTGCTCTGGAGCAACTGCAGAGTGCACAGCCTATTTGCCTTTGGAAATCAACCCCATAGTGTCTTATATCAGTGGGAGTAAAAGTGCCCCAAAGGCAAGCAAAGGGCCACATCCGGCCCTCGGGCTGCAGTTTGGGGACCACTGCCCTAGAGAATAAAATAGTTGTAATTGTTTGTCACATGGTTTAAGTGCAAAATCTCAGTAAAAAATGTTAAAGTAAATTTTAGGGCACACAAACATAATCTATTACCCTATTCGTAAATAATACCCAACATTTCAAGCTTTAAATTTGCATGCGCCTGCAAAACAATGATATGTTGGTGTTCTATTTTTCACTTATATTATAAGTTGCACTAGGAAATACAACTGATGAGTCATTAGCTGTCAGCAGGGTTCCTGGCAAAATGTTTTTTTCAAAAATTAAGCCCCCCCCCAAATCCATACCATACCCTTGTCTGAGCATGCAGGTCAGGAAAGGGGGGATAAACGAGCGCCCCTCCCCCCGAACCATACCAGTCCACATGTCCTCAACATGGGGGGATGGGGGAGTGGGTGCTTTGGGGCACTGCACCTCCCACCCCAAAGCACCTTGCCCCCATGTTGATGGGGACAAGGGCCTCTTCCCGACCACCCTGGCCGGTGGTTGTTGGGGTCTGCTGGTGGGAAGCTTATCGGAATCTGGAAGTTCCCTTATAACAAGGGTGCCCCACATGTGAGCAAGCTTTGCCGCCGGGGGCAAAGCTGTGAAAAGTAAACAAGAGCGGGTTTTTGAAAAGTCATTTATTAATAGCTCAGAGCTGTCTTCTCTCCCGCCGCCGTCTCTCCCGCCGCCATCTTCTCCCGGTGCCGTCTCTCCCACCTTTCTCTCCCGCTGCCGTCATCTCCCTCTGCTGTCTTCTTTCTCACCACCGGTAACTCGCAAAAAAAACAAAATGCTGTTCTGTGGCTGTCTTCCTCCGTTGTGTTCTCACTCGCTGTCTGGCATGTTATATAACCATGGGGCGTGGCCATCAGATGACGTCACCCAGGGAGCCTGCCCCCTGACGTCATCTGATGGCCATACCCCATGGCTTTACAACAGATGCCAGACAGTGACAACGCAACAAGGCCTTTTTTTTTCTTTAGCGGGTAACCGGTGGCAGGAGAGGCTGCGGTGGGAGAAGACAGCTCAGGGCTATTAATAAAGGAATTGTCAAAAAACGGCTCTTGGGTTTTTTTTTTTTTTTTTTTTACTTTTCACTGCTTTTTTGGTGAATGGGTAGGGGTACAATGTACCCCTACCCATTCACATGGGGAGGAACTTGGGGGGGCCCCCCCCACATGCAGACCCTGACAACCACCGGCCAGGGTTGTCGGGATGAGGCCTTTGTCCCCATCAATAGGGTGATTTGGGGTGGCGCTTGCTCGTCCCCTCCCTTTCCTGACCTGCCGGGCTGCATGCTCGGATAAGGATCTGGTATGGACTTTGGGGGAGGGGGGGGGGGGGGCCCGTCCCATATCTTTTTCCTTTTTTGCTGATGACTCATCGGTTGTTAAGGACGCGACAACCAGCTATTATGTCACTCCTCCCACCAGTCAGGATCTGCCTGTATTGCATAACCAACTGGTTGCAGTTAAAAGGTTAATTGCATAATTATCCCAGTGACAATCGCTCTCAGGCTGCTCGCACCTAGATTGTGATCCTGCAAGCTGGGAAACTTTTGTGCTGGGCGCAGCTGAGAATGGCTTTGTTACATAACTGACAGCGTGGTCTGAGGTTGGCCGGGCCTTTGTCGCAAGTTAGAGAGGAGGACAGGGATCTGACACCCGCGTTCGTCACCTATTGCTTCGTCCCCTACCCTCTCTAACCACTAACTCGCTCACTGCCCAAGAGATCGCCAATCACTTCAAAGACAAGATTGATTTGTGAGGACACCTCCACTGTGCGTACATTTTCCCCACCCAAAATACCTCGCCTAATCACATTCAACACTCTCCACTTTTGAATTGGCTACTACTGACGAGGTTACAAAATTTTTCTAAGATGCCCCCCTAACCAATTGTCCCTTGGATCCTGTTCCCACACAACTACTACGGTCACCCTCTTCTTCTATCTTATGCTCCCTCACTCACACCTTCAATCTCTCCCTCTCTAGTGGCACCTTCCTCTCCCCTCTAAAACATGCCCAGATCACCCCCATACTTAAAAAGCCCTCTCTGGACCCCACCAACCTAAACAACTTAAGATCCATCTCATTGCCCCAATACCACTTATACGCCGATGACACCCAAATCTATCTGTCTACTCCTCACCTCACTCCTTCAGTCTCCTCTCCCATTACTAACTTACTAACTGACATATCAGCATGGATGTCACACCACTTCCTTCAACTAAATCTCTTTAAAATTGAACTATTACTATTCCCCCCTGCCCGTGCCCCCCTCCATGACTTTTCCATCAAAATCAACAATATAACGATCAGTCCCTCCCTTCACGCCAGGGTACTCTGTGTAATAATAGACTCCGACTTGTCATTTCAGCCCCAAGTCCAATCGTTGCCAAAAGTTTGTAGAATTCACCTCCGTAACATCTCTAAAATTTGCCCCTTTTTAACAAATGAAACTACCAAGCTCCTCATTCACTCCCTTGTTATCTCTCGCCTTGACTATTGCAACTCCCTTCTCATAGGCTCCTCCCCTCTTCAGTCTATCATGAATGCTGCTGCCAGACTTATCCACCTTACCAACCGCTCAGTGTCTGCCAACCCTCTCCTCCAATCCCTACACTGGCTCCCAATCACCCAGCGAATTAAATTCAAAATACTAACCACAACATACAAAGCCATTCACAACTCTGCCCGAGCTACAACACCAATCTTGTCTCCAAATATCACCCAAGTCGTCTTCTCCGGTCTTCTCAAGACCTCCTACTCTCAAGCTCTCGACTCCTCCTCCCATGCTCGTCTCCAGGACTTCTCCAGAGCCTCTCCCATCCTCTGGAACTGGCTACCTCCACCGGACTGGCTATCCCCTACTCTTGCTACCTTCAGGCAATCCCTGAAAACTCATCTCTTTAGGGATGCTTATCACTTCTCCAACTAATCTTCTACCACTTCCATCGGCTCATTCCCCACAGTTACAACCTTTTGTGCCACCTGTCTCACCCTATTAGATTGTAAGCTCTTCTGAGCAGGACCCTCTTGTATTTTATTGTATTATAACTGTATTGTCTCCTTTTTATATTATAAAGCGCTGCGTAAACTGTTGGTGCTATATAAATCCTGTATAATAATAATACTATACAGTGTTTGAAGTTCAGTTCAGGCACTTTTTTTTGTAAAAAACGGATGTCAGCGGACATGAAACCGGATGTAAAAATTACCGTCCGTGTCCGTTTTTTACAAAAAAAAAAAAATGTGACTCAATTGAACTAAAAAAAAAGAACGCCTGTGTGAAACCAGCGGTAGCATTTAGTTCCACTTAAATAATTAGGTCTGATGTGTTCTCCAAGTTGAGGGGCCTCCAGGAAGACGCACAGGAGCATACAGGTTGCAGTGTCAACCCAAGCTACAGGCCAAGATCAATTTAGCATGACAAATTTGTAAATCAGATACCGTGCTTAATACACCGTTCACACACTGGCGGGGGGGGAGCAATCGACGTGTGTAAGGAATGAGCCCCAAGCACTTCTTTCTGCTGCTGGTGGCAAACCTTATCTATGCCGGTTTTCTATTCACAAAATTGGCAGTTGCAGGTTTATTACCCAGGTTCCTCTCAGCACAGTCTCTTTTATATTTAGCTATAAGTGCACTTTATTCCATGTTATGATTTTATGAATTATCTAAAATGTCCATTACACTGATGTCAAGCTGATGCGGTCCCTCCTGTTGTACTCATATGTAGTAGATTTGCTTTTTGTTTGCTTTCAGAACAGATATAAAATTATAGAATTATACAGAACAGAGCTAATAGAATATCCATCGCTGCCCATCCGTGTCCTAGTGACGCACAAAGTTCCATCCAAACCCTCCACACACTTAAATGGGAAGTGCAGTCTTTTTTTTCTGTATTCTTTTTCTTTTCTTTTTTTTCCTTTTTTTTCTTAACCACTTGCTGATTGCCTTATAGCGGTTTTACAGCTTTTTTCCGGATCACGTGTGTGTGTGTGTGTGTGTGTGTGTGTGTGTGTATATATATATATATATATATATATATATATATACAGGATTTGGCATTTCCGCCTGCAGGGAGCGCACGCACGCTGCTTCTGCTGTGAATATTCACAACAGAAGCCAATCTGCAGGTGACTCGATGTCCTCCAGCACCCGCCGATCATTGGGCAGAGACTCAGAACGGAGCTCTGCCTATGTAAACAAGGCCGAGTTCGTTCTGATGGAGGTGGGGGGGGACTCTGTGTTCAAGCATAACAGGCACTAAAATCCATCTCTTCTCCTAGTAAAAGCATATGTGTAAAATATGTGAGAGAGAGACAGAGAGATGTTTACTCGTTTTAAATGATGATCACCACAGAAACTACCCAAATGACCCTGATCAAAAGTTTACATACCCCAGTTCTTAATACCGTGTATTGCCCCCTTTATCATCAATAACAGCTCGAAGTCTTTTGTGGTATTTGTGGATGAGGCTCTTTATCTTCTCAGATGGTAAAGCTGCCCATTCCTCTTGGCCAAAAGCCTCCAGTTCCTGTAAATTCTTGGGCTGTGTTGTATGAACTGCAGATTTGAGATCTCCCCAGAGTGGCTCAATGATATTGAGGTCAGGAGACTGAGGTGGCCACTCCAGAACCTTCACTTTATTCTGCTGTAGCCAATGACAGGTCGACTTGGCCTTTTGGATCATTGTCATGTTGGAATGTCCAAGTACCTCCCATGCGCAGCTTCCTGGCTGATGAATGCAAATTTCACGTGCCTTTTGTAGCTCACACACCCCCAATACATCAGCGATCCACCTTTGTTTCACAGTAGGAATGGTGGACCTTTCATCATAGGCCTTGTTGACTCCTCTCCAAATGTAGCTTTTATGGTTGTGGCCAGAAGGCTAAATTTTGGTCTCATCACTCCAAATGACTTTGTGCCAGAAGGTTTGAGGCTGGTCTCTGTGCTGTTTGGCATATTGTAAGCGGGATACTTTTATAGCATTTGCATAGTAATGGCTTTCTTCCGGCGACTGGATCATGCAGCCCATCTTTCTTCAAGTTCCTCCTTATTGTGCATCTTGAAACAGCCACACCACATGTGTTCAGAGAGTTCTGTATTTCACCTGAAGTTATTTGTGGGTTTTTATTTGCACCCCAAACAATTTTCCTGTCAGTTGTGGCTGAACTTTTAGTTGGTCTACCTGACCGTGGTTTGGTTTCAACAGAACCCCTCAGTTTCCACTTCTTGATTAGAGTTTGAACACTGCTGATTGGCATTCTCAATTCCTTGGATATCTTTTTATATCCCTTTCCTGTTTTATACAGTTCAAATACCTTTTCCGCAGATCCTTTGACAGTTCTTTTGTTTTCCCCATGACTCAGAATCCAGAAACATCAGTGCAGCACTGGATGAAACATACAAGGGTCTGTCAGGAGTCCAGAAACTCATTGACCTTTTATACACGCAGTACAAGCAAACAGATCACAGGTGAGGATGATTACCTTTATTAGCCATTCAAACCCCTTTGTGCCAACTTGTGTGCATATTATCAGGCCAATCACCAGGGTATGTAAACTTTTGATCAGGGTCATTTAGGTAGTTTCTGTTGTCATTATGATTTAAAAAGAGTAAACACAGTTGATTGATAATAAATGGCTTCATCTAAACACTAAACATGAGTGAAAAATGTTTTTGTGTTATCATTCATATTCTCTGAAAAATGGGCAAGAAATCATAAATTCTGCCAGGGTATGTAAACTTAAGAGCACAACTGTATATGTATGTGTGTTTGCATGTGTGTATGTGTGTGTGTGTGTATGTGTGTGTGTATGTGTGTGTGTGTATGTGTGTGTGTATGTGTGTGTATATATATATATATATATATATATATATATATATATATATATATATTAATATATATATTAATATATATAAATATATATATATATATATATATATATTATAATTTTTTTTTTTTTCAATTCTAAATAGTTTAAAAATGTTATGTGATCACATGACCTCTGTGCTCAGGTGCATATGGGGCTTGGAGAGGTGGTAATGGACTGGACACTGCAGGAGGGAATGTCACCGGGAGCAGAGGAACAGCAGCTCACTGAGCTTCCCAATGAATGGCTGTGCAGGGGGGTGTATCACAAGTCTTGGCCATTTGAGGACAGGCAGGCTATGCTCCCAGCACAGCCAGAAAACTGACCACACTGGGAAGGATGCTCTTCTATGCCTAGCATGGCCAGTTTAAAATAGGAAAGCAGGGGATTGGTGGTCCATCAAGTTTGGACATATACTTCTTTTTTTTCTTCTTTTTTTTTTTTCTTCAGGTAGACAGTTGTGTAAAACCATGAGTTATCACATCTCTTTTTTTCTTCATTTGTTACAGTGTAATCCATCTGCATGTTGTCAGATCACACAGTTTGTGTATTGTGTTTGTCACACTAATGAGGAACTTTGTCGTATAACATATAATGGAGAGCCTTGTGGTGCTGTCATATAGAATGTAGGAATAGCCCATTCATTCCCATGTTCCAGGACCACTGAGTTCCCGCTAAGAAAATACTGTTTAACATGTGTAGAAGGTATTTTTCTTTGTCTAATATGATCCACAGGAACGTCTGTCGGCATAAATAAAGGTAGATGTGAAATTCTCAGAACACAGACATGAACAGAGCCCTTTTCATTTAGAATGTCACCCCAATGCACAGTTACAGTAGCAGGTATGTCACCTGCACTGCAGCATACCGCAACACACATACATGGGAATTTACTAAGACTGGAGCAGACAGAATCTGGAGTAGTTGTGCATAGCAACCACTTCCAGCTTCCATTTTCGAAACTTAACTGAAAAGCTGAAGATAGAAGCTGATTATCTTTCATGGACAGCTGCTGCAGATTCTGTCTGCTCTAGTCTTAGTACAATCCCGGTATGCCATTCATTGTAGTTTACTGTATTGGCAAAAAAGTGGCCTGAATTTCTCAACATTGAGAACACCATTGATCCTGACCAGATCTCCAACCTTTTGCAGAAATACAGCCTCAAACTTGCAAGGAACCTCCACCATGCTTCACAGTTGCCTGCAGACACTCATTATTGTACTGCTCTCCAGCCCTTCACCAACAAACTGCCTGCTGCTACAGCCAAATATTTCACATTTTACTCATCAGTCCAGGACACCTGCTGCCATTTTTCTGCATCTCAGTTCCTATGTTTTTATGCATAGTTGAGCTGCTTAGCCTTCAGAGGTGTGACTTTTTGGCCAGAATTTTTCCATGAATACAACGTCTGGCCAGATGTCTCCAGACAGTAGATGGGTGTACCTGGGTCCCACTGGTTTCCACCAGTTATGTGCTGATGGCACTGCTGGGCATCTTCCAGTGCAGAAGGGAAGGAAGCATGGCGTGTCTTTCATCTGCTGCATTGTTTCCCTTGCCGACCACTGTGTCTACATTCATCAACCTTGCCCATTTTATGTGCTTCTTAAAAAGAGCTTGAGCAGCACATCTTGAAACCCCAGTCTGCTTTGGAATCTTTTCCTGAGAGGGACCATGCTGATGTAGTATATGCCTTGTGACCTGTTGCTGTGCTCAGCCTTGCCATGGTATATGACCGGAGACATGAAATGGTCTTCTACAACCTCACCTTAGTATCAGAGTTTGACTGTTACTCACCCAGTTTTAAGCCTCCTACACAGCTGTTTGTTTCAAGTAATGACTGTGTTTCAACCTACATACAGTATAAAATTGATGATCATTAGCAACTGCTTGGTATAATTTGTTACACACATTGATGTGTGCAGCCTATTGCATTAGGGTGTGTACCACAGAGCACAAACACACATGCGTGTACATCAGCAGAGCAGTGGATGGTGTCAGTAGTTTTTTTTTTTATTATTATTTTTTATAATGCTATTTAACAAAAAAAAAGACAATATTTTCTTATTTTTTTTGCAATTGTTTTTTTCAGAAACCCCAGTATGGCGCATTGGTGAAATATCAAGGGTCTAAACATACCCCTGATGTCTCACTTTTGAGACAGAGAAGAAACCGAGATTCCCCAGTCCCTTTCTCTGCAGTAAACAGTTTACTATGTTTCAGTTAAAAATGGAGAGGAGCAATCAGTACAGATCACTCACCGTGTTCATTAAGAAAAAGAAGGGGCCAGTCAATTAAATATTGACCGGCCCCTTCCCTGCTCCTGAAGGGCGAGTAGGGAAGCTGGCAGCACTGCTGAGGGGAGAGAGGAAGCAGGGGGAATCGGCACTGCACATGATGATTAGTGGGTGCCCGCCTATGTTCATACACCTGACTCTAATCTAGAGCTGCGTGATTAATCGTTAAAAAAAAAATTGTGATCTTGATTCAACCCCCCCTCACTATCTTAATCTGACATTTCCATTATTCTGTGTAAGTGCAGAGCCATTCTCTGCTCAGCTGTCAAAAAAAAAAAAAAAGGCATCAACATTTCTCAGCGCTGAGAGAAAAGTAAAAACATTGTATCACTTGCTTCTTTTAGATCAGGGGTCCCCAAACTTTCTGAACAAAGGACCTGTTTACTGTCCCTCAGACTACTTTGACTGTGGCCATTGGAATTAGAACATGTCCTGCCATTAGTGCCCCATTTTTGGTGTCAATGAGAGGAATTGAGCCACATCATTGGTGTCATTGAGTGGGAAGAATCGTGCCCTACTGTTGTCACTGGGAAGAATTGTGCCCTGTCATTAGGAGGAACTGTTTCCCTTTGTTGGTGTTTGGGGCGGGAAAGGGGGAATTATGCCCCATTGTTGGTGTCAGAGATTTAAATATTGCCCCAAGGGCCAGATGAAGGCAATTTTAACGGCTGCAGTTTAGAGACCACTGTTTTAGATCAAAGGAATGAACTTCGGTCTGTAAATGAGGTCAGTTTAACCCAAGGTGCATTTAATTTAAATCAAGTTGATTTAAATCATAATGTTTAAAGAGCAACTGTCATCTCTGTCCCACTGTGGCTCCTCCTCTGACCCGCTGTTGTTGACTCACTGACAGTCTCATTCACTTTAATGGGACAGCTGGGGATGTGGCAGTGACACAACAAGGTGAGGGACGTGGCGGCAGCAGGTGAGTGGATGCTCGCTAACAGGCGCTGCCATGATGGATATGAAATGACAGGTGGTCTTTAAACGTAAGGACTCATTCTTGCTGGTAGTTAGAATCTATAATATTTGCAAACAAAATGAAGGTTTCCTATTTGGAGTAATAAGCTGTCAAGTTAGTAAAAAAAGTGATAACGGAACCGATTAAATCATACAGTTTGTAGTGTACATAGATTTGCAAAACAATGGGATAAACGAATATTCCTGAACTTTGTTTTATCTCGTGGTTACTGTGCCATTGTGTGAATGCATCAATGCAGTGCATGTTATCTCAGCTTGCAGCGCTTGGATTCATTGAATGAGTTTACCAAAAATTTAAATATTGCAGAATATATAGCCTCATGCTACATAACTAAGCTCCATTTCATGGGTGTCAGGCAATAGGAATTGCTCACTCCTGGGAATGGGCTTACAAAAGGCCAGGCACCAGGACACAGTTTCCAATTGTCATGGCGACCTGGCGCCTGGGATTTGTCGAGCCCTTTTCTAAGGGATGCCAGCACTGCAGCTTATCTCACCAGAACACTGAGATGCATGGGGTGATTATAATGAACCAGACCCTCCCATTCAGAATCAGTTTACAAAGAACATAGTCAAACAAACTGCTATTTCCTCTGAGCAGGAAAAGGGAGGAATCTGCTCCAAAGTTTGTTAAAGTGTAACTCCACTTTTGTTGAGCAAAAACATTCCCCTCTGGGTGATCTATGTACATTGTAAGGATTATAACAACCTTTGTTGTAGATTCCTGCCTTTTGTTATTCTGAAGAAATCTAAGGATTATAACAACCTTTGTTGTAGATTCCTGCCTTTTGTTATTCTGAAGAAATCGCAGTTTGTTCCTCTGTGCCTCTGTGCTTAGTGGGTCTAATGGGAGTGGTTTGATAATGATCAGTCAGCTGTGCAGCTGCAGAACACTAATGAGGAAATCTGTTGGGCCTGCATCCCTATAGACCCAAGGTTTTTTTTTATTTATTTTTTTATTTTTTATTTCTCAACAAAAATGGAATTACATTTTAATGTTAACTCATTATTTTTAGTAACCACTTCCATACCGGGCCATGGTCATATGATGTCCGCAGGAACACTCTGTCCCTCCGGGCGGGCGTCATGTGATGTCCTGGGCTTCTCGTCGCTCCTGCAGGCCCCCGGGGGCCCAAAGTGTGGTGACCAGAGATGATGTGTGTCCTTTGGAACGCAGAGCATCCGAGATCAGTGTAAAGAGCCAATAAAAATCAGCTCTTTACCACGTGACCAGCTGTATCCAATCGCAGACAGTCACAGAATGTTGTCAAACCGCAGTAACAAGCTGTTACCGGGCTCTCCTCCTCACACACTGATTGTGTGTGAGGAGGAGATTGCGGTAACAGCTCGTTACCGCCTAGAGTATACACTACACACTGATTCCCCCCCCCCCCCCCAATAAAAGGACCTATCACCGCCTGTTAATGTACCTGTCACCAGCCCATCTGAATACCCGAGTACCTGTCACCAGCCTATCAGAGTACCCCAGTACCTATCTGCAGCCCATGCCTCATAGAATATATGTTGGGGTGTTTGCTTAGCAACATTGAGTCATTTTTGGGTAATTCCATTGTCCTGGTGCTCCAGGTCCTTCAAAAGTGTGATAGGGAGGAATTTAAATATGTTTAATTTATGCTCCCAGAACACCTGAAGGTACTACTTCAATGGTGGACCTCTCTGTGTGGCCAGGCCGTGTAAAAGTCTCACACATGTGGTATTGCCATACTCAGGACAAGTAGCAGAATGTATTTTGGGGTGTCATTTTTGCTATGTACATGCTATGTGTTAGAAATATCTTATAAATTGACCACTTTCTGTAAAAAAAAAAAAAAAAGGTTTTTATTTTCTTTCCACATTTTCCGAAGACTTGTGGAAAAAAATTAACCGTTCAAAAGACTCATTATGCCTAATAGAATATACCTTGGGGTGTTTGCTTTCCAAACTGGGGTCATTTTGTGGGTAATTCCATTGTCCTGGCGCTCCAGGGCCTTCAAAATTGTGATAGGGAGGAATTAAATCATATGTTTAATTTATGCTCCTAGAACACCTGAAGGTACTACTTCAATGGTGGACCTCTCTGTGTGGCCAGGCCCTGTAAAAGTCTCACACATGTGGTATTGCCATACTCGGGACAAGTAGCAGAATGTATTTTGGGGTGTCATTTTTGCTATGTACATGCTGTGTGTACATGCTCCAGGGCCTTCAAAAGTGTGATAGGCTGTTAGGAAATTTTATGTGCAATTTATGCTCCTAGAATGCCTGACGGTGCTCCCTGCATGTTGGACCTCTCTGTGGCCAGGCTGTGAAAAAGTCCCACACATGTGGTACCTCCATACTCTGGAGGAGTAGCTGAATGTATTTTGGATTGTAATTGAAAGTATGCATATGCTGTGTGTGAGAAATAACTTGTTATTATGAAAGTTTTGTGTATAAAAAAAAATTCTTTTTTTTTACTTTTCTTAATTTTCCCAAGAATTGTGGGAAAAAATTACAACTTCAAAAAAAACTCACTATGCCTCTTAGGACTGGCTACTTTCAAAAAGGAGTAATTTTGGGGGGTATTTGTACTTTTTTGACATTTCAGGGCCTCAAGAGATAGGCCGGCAGTGCATCAGGTGTGATCTATTTTCAATAGCTTGTAGACTCTGTAACTTTCACATAGACCAAATATTATACACTTATTTGGGTTATTTTTACCTAAGAAATGTAGCAGTATAAATTTTGGCCCAAATTTATGAACAAAGATTACTTATTTGCAAAATGTTATTATAGAAAAGTTTCACACTTTTTTCACTTATTTCACAAAAAAAAAATGGTGAATAAATACCACCAAAAGAAAGCTCTATTTGTGTGAAAAAAGGCCAAAAAAATAGTTTTGGGTACAATGTCGCATGACTGAGTAATTGGAATTCAAATTGCAAGCGCGCTGAAAGCTGAAAATTGGTCTGGGCAAGAGGGGTGTATAAGTGCCCGGCATTAAAGTGGTTGTAAACCCTTACAGACCACTTTAACCTACAGGTAAGCCTAGATTAAGGCTTACCTGTAGGTCCAAGAAATATCTCCTAAACCTACACGGCTTAGGAGATATTTGCAAAAAGACAGGCACCGGTGTCTACAGTGCATGCGCCGTAGACAGCGGCGCGCAGGTGCACAGAGCATGCCGCTGCTAACGGTGATATGCCGTTAGTGCCGGCTCCCATGTGCATGCGCGGGAGTGACGTCTCTGGCCAATCACAGCGCCGGAGCCACTATACCCAGAAAAAAGATTGACGCTCCGTGGAAGAGGGGACAGCGGTGGCTCCTGTGTCAGGTAAGTGACACATAATGGGCTACTATGTGATGCATAGTAGCTAGAATGACCACATTTCCAAACTGATATTTAGGGACCCCCCTTCCCAAAAATTAGCTTGTGCTGTAACAAATCACAGCACAGCCGGGCTGGCGGGTGCAAGCTGCACCCAGAAGCACCAATCACGCCCCCCAAAAAAGCCACCACATCGCCACTTTACTTACTGACAGTGCATGTCCTGGCCGGCCGAGACCCATTTTACTTGGTTCCAATGCTGGCTCTACACTGCCCTGGGGGATTTATGATTTCTCCAATCACAAGCAGGGGGTGCAGATTGTGCCTCTCCAGACATTCCCGGCCTGGACAAATACTGTCAGTGAGTAAAGCAGAGATGTGGGGGCCTTTTTTGAGGGCATCAGATCAGCCCGGAGGGAGGGGTGGCTGTGTCCATTTTATTCCAGGACACTAATGTCCTAGAACTAAGGTGCCCGGGACAGACCTGCAAAATGCGGGACTGTCCCGGGCAATCCGGGACACGTGGTCACCCTATTAGTAGCCCATTATGCTTTACCTTTGCAGGAAAACAAAGAGGAAGTAAACCCATCAGCTTTTTCTTCCTCTTTAAAGTGGTTAAATAAACTTGAAACCGAGAAGCAGAATCTACGCCTCTTTTTAATCGCATTCAGTTTGCTGTGAAGTCGGATGTATTGCAGCTCTTTTTAAAAAGGAACAGCAATAAACCCAGTAGCACAAGACATTTCTCAATTATTTTGCCACACACATTATTCTAGAACAAGACATAACCAGCAACGTTGGAAATAATCCTTCCTTTTCTATAGAAAGCAGACGCAAGCTGTATTATTGATCTGTTGGTTTTATTTACCAGTGTACACTTGTGTAATCTGTCTGCTGTGCAGAAAGCCAGGTCAAGTATAATAATCCTCACCTAATCCACCGTCTAATTTCAGTTTAACTCCTGCTGCTTTCCGATCCTTTTCCCTAACCTTGGCACAATCATTTGTCTGCCATGATCGGGCTTTGTTATAGAGGAGCAGGAGATGTCAACCGTCCCAATGCAGTTCCTGGGAAGATGTGTTCTCAACCAATTTGAATCTCGGAGGAGACTGTAGTGTAACTGTCCTATCGAATAGAGCTGCAGTCAGTTCACATTCAAGGCTTTTGTTGCATCCCGAGGTGTAATAGAATCTTTAGATTGGATGTTCCATTTACAGAATTCTTTGTCTTCTTGATTGGGGTGATGCAAAAAAAAAAAATGTCTGGAACATTGTTAGGAGTTTAAATGAGTTCTTTTATGTTCGTTGTGGCGCTTCTTTTTATAGAAGTGTGCTTGTAATCTGTCAGACACAATTTGTCTACTGCTGCAGGAAAAAAAAATACTAAAAACCTTTGGACCTCTAAGCCCTTGTACACACGGTCAGAGATTCTGACGGAATGTGTCCTATCGGACCGTTTTGTCGGATATTCCGACTGTGTGTGGTCTGCATTGGACTGTTTCCATCTGAATATCCGACGGACTAAGTTTTCCAACTTGCCGGTGAAGTTTTCCGACAAAATGCTCCAATCGGACATACTCCGATCATGTGTAGCCTACTCCGACGGACAAAGTGCCACGCATGCTCAGATCAAATTCCTAGACCAAAGCTATTGGCTACTAGCCTGAACGAAGTCCCGTCTAACGAAATAACGTCATCACGTTATGTACAATCGGATTTTCCGACAACTTAGTCCGACCGTGTGTATGCAACATCACTTCCGGACCTCTTCCGGAATTAATCCGTCGGAATTACTCAGACGGATTTGGTTGTCGGAATCTCCGACCGTGTGTACAAGGGCTAACAGGTAACATTTTACAAGACTTGTATTGTAAAGGAATAAACTTGCGCTCTACTATGTATAATTTTAAAGAAAATATAAACCATCAACCTACTGTGAATAAAGTCAAAATAAACTCAGAAAAGAAAAAATATATATAATAAATGTATAGTGACCGTGAATTACCTGTAACCACTTGGTAGTGTACCCAAAAAACACCACGTAATCAAATGTGTAAAGAAGAAATAAGAGTGGTGCACATATTCAGTAACATGCATGAATTAATATACTGAAAGAAAAAACATAAGTATCCAAAACATACAAATAAATAAATGTGCATAAAAGTCCAACTAAAGCCCAATGGTAGTCGGTTCATATAAAGATAAGAATCTCATAGGGGTAACTTGATAGAAGAAAAAAACAGACAGCACATCAATCCAAACAATCGACTGTTATATTTATCAATTGGCTGCTCACCTCCAAAAATGACCCAAAGGTCAAACAAGGCTCATCAGATAAGAAATCATGCTGTTGGATCTGTAAAGACATCCAGGTCCCAAGCGAAGACGAAGAACTACGAAATGGATCCCCAAGGAAGTCACATGACCAGTGACGCAGCTCGTCTGGTGGAGCCTTATGGCATTATTTCTGGTGGCATTTTATGGAAGTGCAGTGAGGTGGCGAGTGTGTGTCACTACTGTTTTTTACTGTGGTTTTTATTCTTACTTGATGTAAGCAGTAACTTAATATATGTACCGTATATACTCGAGTATAGGCCGACCCGAGTATAAGCCGAGGCCCCCAATTTACCCCCAAAAAACTGGGAAACCTATTGACTCGTGTATAAGCCGAGGGTGAGATATGCCTGTCCATCCCTGTGTGTGTGTCCATCCATCCATCCATCCCTGTGTGTGTGTGTGTCCATCCATCCATCCATCCCTGTGTGTGTGTGTGTGTCCATCCATCCATCCATCCCTGTGTGTGTGTCCGTCTATCCATCCATCCATCCATCCCTGTGTGTGTGTCCATCCATGTGTGTGTGTGTGTGTGTGTGTGTGTGTGTGTGTGTGTGGCCTTGTGTGTCCAGCCTACCTGTGTCCCCAGCCTCCGTCCGGTCCCGAGCCTCCGTCCGGTCCCGTCCCGTCCCGAGCCGAGCCTCCGTCCGGTCCGGTCCCGTCCCGTCCCGTCCCGAGACTCCGTCCGGTCCCGTCCCGAGCCGAGCCGAGCCTCCGTCCGGTCCCGTCCCAGGATCACCGCTCTTCGTCGGCGCCCATTTTCCTGTTCAAATGCCGCGCCTCCCTGTCTGTGATAGGCGGAACACAATTTCCCAGCAGTCTGTGTTCCGCCTATCACGGCCATCCTTTCATCCTCGTCCGTAGTACGAGGATGAGCGGATGTCCGTGATAGGCGGAACACAGGCTGCTGGGAAATTCAGTGTTCCGCCTATCACAGGCGAAGGCGGAGCCGGAGGCGCGGCTTTTGAATTAGAATAGAATGGCCGCTGTCTGTCTGCTCGACACGCTGATCGAGCAGGCAGACAGCGATGACTCGAGTATAAGCCGAGGGGGGCACTTTCAGCCTCAAAAAAGAGGCTGAAAATCTCGGCTTATACTCGAGTATATACGGTATACTTTTTATTTGGCAATATTGTACTATGGCTGTTCTTTGTTTCCTTTGAGAACCATTTATACAAGACCTACCATTTCTTGGAGTAAGCTGTTTCATTGTGGATCCTGGGGCTGGTGTGGCAGTGATGAGGGACACTGGAACCGGTGTAGCGATGATCAGGGACACTGTGACTGGTGTAGCAGTGATAAGGGACACTGTGACCGTTGTGGCGTTGATCAGGGACACACTGACTGGTGTGGGGATGATCAGGAACACTGGGACTAGGGTAGCAGTGAACAGGGACCCTGTGACTGGGGTGGCAGTGATCAGGGACCCTGTGACTGGTGTGGCAGTGATCAGGGACCCTGTGACTGGTGTAGCTGTGACCAGGGACACGGGGACTGGTGTAGCTGTGACCAGTGACCCTGTGACTGGTGTGGCGGTGATCGGAGATACTGGGATTGGAGTGACGGTGTTATACCTGAAGGGTTTCACGTGTACTGCCACTTTAAGGCTGGCTCCACCCAGGAGTGATGCCAAGGGTCAAGGGGTATAGTAGCCATCTTGGACACATGTAAGAGCCTAATAAGATGTACTGTCCTGAGATGCATGTTGCAGTGTACAGTGAGTACTGGAAATAAACTTCCATTGTTCCAGACCAGAGTCTTGTGTCTCTCACAACACAGAGGATATAACAGTGGCGACGAGGATGGGATTTACAAAGTGTCTATCAGTCTGAGAGAGAGACAAAGACATTGTGGATTGTTACCTGGATAAAACTAATCACAGATCCCAGCAGGAAAATGTCATTGATCGGGACATTAAGTGAATTTGATGGAGAACAGACATCCTGGAGTTCCTGGGTGGAGAGACTGGAACAGTATTTCAGTGCAAATGGCATCCCAGGTGAAAGGCAAGTAGCAGTATTTCTGACAGTGGTCGGTGCTCAGACATATGACACTCTCAGGGATCTCCTTTTTCCTGTAAAACCAGCAACTAAGACATTGGCAGAGCTCCTGACACTGTTAGAGGGTCACTTCCAGCCTAAACCACTAGAGATTGCAGAAAGATTTCGTTTTTATCAGAGGCAGCAGCAGCCAGGTGAAGAAATTAAAGCTTATGTGCTCGCCCTTCGCAGACTAGCCTCTACCTGTTCTTTTGGAGAGTACCTACCTACTGCACTGAGAGATAAGTTTGTCATGGGACTGAATTGTGACTCTAGCCAAAAGAGACTGTTAACAGAGAAAGACCTTACCCTTGCAAAGGCAATTGATATAGCTTCAATGATGGAAATGGCTGTGAAAGATACAGAGGAATTGAACTCTCAGGGCAGAAGGGAAGAGGTGAAACAAGAAGTTTTCAGAACAGCAGTCAAGCCCACAGTCACGAACTGGAAATACAGACCTCCACCAAGCCGGGGGTCAGCTTGCTACCGTTGTGGGAATACAGACCATGATCACAAAGTCTGCAGGTTTAAGGATCAGACCTGTCATAACTGTGGTAAAACAGGACATCTGAAACGAGTTTGCCGGAGCAAGAAGGTGCGAGATAAACAACCTCTGAACCCCAAGACAAAGACCTATATGGTGGGAAGATATACATCATCATCTGAGTCAGAGGATGAGGAAGTGCTCCACAGTTTAGACATACATCATATGCATTCAGCACCCTCTGCAATGACTGTAGAGGTAACCATTGAGGGAAAGAAACTAAAGATGGATGTAGACACAGGAGCAGCAGTTTCAGTTATCACTCAGAAACAATGGAGACAACTTCAGACCCGAACAAGACAAGATGGTCAAACACCATGAGATCCCCCGATTCACAGCCCAACAAAAGGTATGGGCCCAATCTTATGGGGCTTCCAACACCCGTTGGCTTCCTGCTGTCATTGCAGAGACTTTGGGACCCAAGATGTATAGGGTCTGCCTGGAAGATGGTTCCATTTGCAGAAGGCATGCGGACCAACTGCGCCCTCGTTTTCAACTGCATGAATCGCTGATGCCGGCTGAACCACCAGTGTTGCAAGGAACTGCTCCCAGCGGATCAGGATGCATGGGAACTGATGATTGGGGGGACTCTGATCTTTTGAACTCAGCTCCAACAGAGCCCTCCAGCCCTGGTCCGGGGGTTGGTTCACCCACTGAGCTGGGGGATCCCTTCTTGGCACCGCCAGTGCCCATTCCAGTCGACTCTGTTTCCTCCGATCCCGAGTCGATGGGTGCCCGCCCTCAACGACACTGTCGCCCTCCTGACCGGTTTCAGCTTCAAGACCGGTTACGAGACTTTCAACGGGGCCACCGAAAGTGATCCAATGACATTGTATCCCCGCAACTGTCCCTGGAATCTTGCTCTCACATCTGGATGCAGGAAAAGTCCTGTGCATCTCCTGTGTTTGGAGGACTGTTATTGGACAGTTATTAGTTAATGTTTTGTGCCTTTTCTTGTTTTTTTTTTTTAGGGATGGATGGAAGGTGTTATACCTGAAGGGTTTCACATGTACTGCCACTTTAAGGCTGGCTCCACCCAGGAGTGATGCCAAGGGTCAAGGGGTATAGTAGCCATCTTGGACACATGTAAGAGCCTAATAAGATGTACTGTCCTGAGATGCATGTTGCAGTGTACAGTGAGTACTGGAAATAAACTTCCATTGTTCCAGACCAGAGTCTTGTGTCTCTCACAACACAGAGGATATAACAGACGGTGACCAGGGACACTGGGACTGGTGTAACTGTGACCAGTAACCCTGTGAATGGTGTGGCGGTGATCGGAGACCCTGGGATTGGAGTGACGGTGACCAGGGACACTGGGACTGGTGTAGCGGGGACCAGGGATGCTGTGACTAGTGTGGCGGTGATCAAGGACCCTGTGACTGGTGTGGCGGCGACCGGGGACCCTGGGACTGATGTGGCAGTGACCAGGGACACTGGGACTGGTGTGGCGATGACCAGGGGCACTGAGACTGGTATGGAGATGACCAGAGACACTGGGACTGGTGTGGTGGTGACCAGGGACACTGGGACTGGTCTGGCGATGAGCAGGGACACTGGGACTGGTCTGGCGGTGACCAGGGACACTGGGACTGGTCTGGCGGTGACCAGGGACACTGGGACTGGTCTGGCGGTGACCAGGGACACTGGGACTGGTGTGGCGGTGACCAGGGACACGGAGACTGGTGTAGCTGTGACCAGGGACCCTGTGACTGGTGTGGCGGTGATCGGAGACACTGGGATTGGAGTGACTGTGACCAGGGACACTGGGACTGGTGTGGCGGTAATCGGAGACACTGGGATTGGAGTGACGGTGACCAGGGACACTGGCACGGTGTAGCTGGGACCAGGGATGCTGTGACTGGTGTGGCGGTGATCAAGGACCCTGTGACTGATGTGGCGGTGACCAGGGACACTGGGACTGGTGTGGCGGTGACCAGGGACACTGGGACTGGTGTGGCGGTGATCAGGGACACTGGGACTGGTGTGGCGGTGATCAGGGACACTGGGACTGGTGTGGCGGTGACCAGGGACACGGGGACTGGTGTGGCGGTGACCAGGAACACGGGGACTGGTGTGGCGGTGATCAGGGACACGGGGACTGGTGTGGCGGTGATCAGGGACACTTGGACTGGTGTGGCGGTGATCAGGGACACGGGGACTGGTGTGGCGGTGATCAGGGACACGGGGACTGGTGTGGCGGTGGTCAGGGACACGGGGACTGGTGTGGCGGTGGTCAGGGACACGGGGACTGGTGTGGCGGTGGTCAGGGACACGGGGACTGGTGTGGCGGTGGTCAGGGACACGGGGACTGGTGTGGCGGTGGTCAGGGACAGGGGGACTGGTGTGACGGTGGTCAGGGACACTGGGACTGGTGTGGCGGTGGTCAGGGACACTGGGACTGGTGTAACTGTGATCAAGGTTAAAAAAAAAAAAAAAAAATTGCTTATTATTTTGGCATCTTTGACCAACCAAAGTATTCTTCATTCTACTCTTTTCCTGAACTTTATGGTTGGCTTGAATATTTCCACACTAATGGAGACACACGAATAACAACTATGTGTTTTGTAAAAATACACATGCATTTAAACTGTTTTCTAATGAGCTGCGGCTCTTAAAATGCATTGTGTCTGCTCTGTCTTTCCATTTTGCCTAGTCTAATACAACATACAATTCGACTTGGCTGCTCCGTGAAAGAACAAGGTTGCCAAAGAAAAGGATAATAACATATTTTACACCCAGCAGGTGAGGAAGCTCAGCGGCTCTGAAAAGACAGGACCAATTAAGGTTAAAAGCGATCAGCTCAACCGGGCGTACTTGGAGGAGAGCAAAACAGCAAAGCACCTTTCCTCCAAAACTCCACTTGGAAATCAGCAAGGCTGAATGATGGGCTTTTAATATTGTTTTAGCAATGGAATCCAAATGATTCTTTGCTTTTCCAGGAAAACTCCCTTTTCATACTTGAATATAAGGTATATAATTGCTACAAAAGCCATTTTTGTAATTCCATGTTATTGCAAATTACCTATTTATTAGTATTACGTTGTACAACTGAACAAAAAAAAAATCTCTATATTGCATGCATGCCAAATGTACTGCTTTTCACAGAAGTCTACATACAGCTTGATGTTAAATTACAGGCATTCCCTGCAGGCTTTCATTATTTGTTGCAATGTTTTCTGTCCTTTGTTTTTGTAATGGATGTCATGGGTGCAGATGTTCTTTTTACAACACTATGATCGTGTGATAATTATAATTTCGACCTTCCTTGTACAAGTATTTAGTTGCCAACATAGGCGTGTGCACAGGGTGTGCCTGGGCACACCCTAATCACCCTGTGTGTAGCATATTTCCCCTGTTTAGACCCCTGATATTTCACCAAGTTAAAAAAAAAATCTCCTTCTTTTCTGCAAAATTATTATTTTTTGTTTAAATAATTAACCACTTAAGCCCCGGACCAATTTGCAGCCAAAGGACCAAGCCCCTTTTTGCGATTCGGCACTGCGTCGCTTTAACTGACAATTGCGCGGTCGTGCGACGTGGCTCCCAAACAAAATTGGAGTCCTTTTTTCCCACAAATAGAGCTTTCTTTTGGTAGTATTTGATCACCTCTACGGTTTTTATTTTTTTGTGCTATAAACAAAAATAGAGCGACAATTTTGAAAAAAATGCAATATTTTTTACTTTTTGCTATAATAAATATCCCCCAAAAATATATAAACATTTTTTAGGCCGATACGTATTTTTCTACATATTTTTGGGGAAAAACTCACAGTTAGTGATTATTGATTGGTTTGCACAAAAGTTATAGCGTTTACAAAATAAGGGATAGTTTTATAGCATTTTTATAGATATTTTTTTTTTTTTACTAGTAATGGTGGCAATCAGCGATTTTTTATTGTGACTGCGACATTATGGTGGACACACTCGGTGCTATTTAAATGCCCTGATTCCTGTGTAAATGACACTGGCAGTGAAGGAGTTAACCACTAGGGGGCAGTGTAGGTGTTATGTGGCCTGGCATGTGATGTCACTGATCGTCCTTCCCTATAAAAGGGAAGAGACGATCGGTCACAGCCACACATGGAAGCACGGGGAGAGGTTTGTTTACACAGACCTCTCCTTGTTCTTCAGCTGTGTGACCCGATCGCAGGACACCATAGGCGATCGGGTCCGCTGGTCCCGCGGCCACGGTCACGGAGCACAGGACCGAGTCCGGACCCACGGCTTGGCACTTAAAAAGCAACGTACAGGTACGTGCTTGGGCCCAGCCGTGCCATTCTGCCGACATACATCGGCGTGAGGCGGTCGTTAAGTCGTTAAAAAACATAATATTGTAAAAAATAATGCAAATAAAAACTACTGACACTGTGAGTATATATACAAATGCGCACACGCATATGTGTTTGAGCTTTGGGGTGCACGCCCTAATGTATTAGGCTGCGCACTCCTATGGTTGCCAAATGTATTTATAGTGGCGTAGTGTAAGCTGTTCCAAATCCAGGGTCTGATATGTATGGCTAAGGGCCCATTACACAGGTGTGTTAATATTGTACAAGAAAATAGGCAGGTCACAAGCGCTGAGAAGATGGCAGAACTTAGTCCCTAGCTGTCAGAAACCATGAAATCAGACCGAGACAGAAGTACAGTTAAATCACACTTGTTTAATAATAAAAGTAAAAAGAAAAAAACATAGTCAGAACATAGCCAAAGTTCAGTAACCGGAACAAATAGTCAGCAAAGCCAGAAGTCAGAGATCAAAGTAGTGGAATAGCAAGCAGGATCTGGAGCCAGAAGGGATGTCAGCAAAGCAAGTCTTGAACAGGATCACAGGAGATAGTTTCTGTGATGTTGACCAAGGCAAAGGCAGAGCTCCTCTGGACTGGACGGCTTAAGTAGGCAGGACTGACGAGGAGGATATCATCAACAGCTGAGTAACTGTGGAGAGATAGGAGTTGGCAATTAGCTGACAGCTGAGGCCAGCTCAGAGAAGGAAGAGCTGAGCCCAGCCCTGACACTAGCACCTGTTTGAGGCTGGGTTCACACTGCAGGGCTGCGGGAACGCCGCAAATCCGTGGCGGGTTCCCGCATCGCATGCCTCCCGGCGGCATTTCACACTGCCCTATGCGAACTGCTGGGAGTGTCAGTGAAACGTTAATGACACCCCCAGATCAGTTCGCATATCGCAGTGCGATCTGCAAACTCGGACAGGAATCGGATTGCATGGTGTGAACACCCATGCGATCCGATTCTGCTGCGGACCAAAAAAAGGGCCCTGTGCGAGTTTGGGGCGGGTGCGATGTGAATTCAGCCATACTATCTGTATGGCTGAACTCGCATCGCACAGAGATCGGATGTGATTTGCACTGCAGTGCGGTGCGAATCACATCCGGTTCTCGTAGCCGCAGCAGTGTGAACCCAGCCTGAACCAAATAAGAATATTTTGCCCATGGGACTTTTAATCATTGTGCCAAATAATGTAAATATCATTTGTTAAGATACAGTTTATTCCATAAAAATATTAAAATCAGACAAAGTAGATGCTACTTGTGTCATAAAAGAAGCACAGTATACACACATTATAGAAAATAACAGATATATTTTTTAATAAACTGTGTTTCACATTTTTTGGAGGCCTGAATAACATATATGACAAGTTCTTTTTAGTGCTTATCCACATCCACTCACTGCCATAGTTAGCCGTGGATACAGAAGTAATTGGTCTGAGGAAATTCGACAGAAAAAAAATGTAGCCAGGCTGAGAGAGAGTAACATATATCTTAGAGCTGCACAATTAATCATCAAGAATCGTTATCACAATCTTGACTAAAATGTTTCACAATTCTTTCTATGCAAAGAATTCTCTCTGCTCTTCAGCCTTCAAAAGAAAGGAAGAGGAAAACTGGGCAGTCTGCCAAGAATCACAACATTCTTTATCAGTTGAACTTAAGTATAAACATTGTAACAGTTTGTCAATGGAATAGACTTTGTGTGTAAGTGAAAAAAGTTTAACCACTTAAACACTAAACCTTTTTCTGACATTTGTTAGTTTTAAGTTAAAATAATATATATATATATATATATATATATATATATATATATATATATATATATATTTTAGTAGACACTCTAGAGAATAAAATGGTGGTTGCAATATTTTATGCCACACTGTATTTGCACAGCAGTCTTTCAAATGCAATTATTTTTTTGAAAAAAATTACTTTAATGAATTAAAAGGAAAAAAAAAACCCAGTAAAGTTCAGACTGTAATCTCTACGCATTTCATGGTGCAGCGCCCACTTCATCAGGAGGCAGCCATAATATTTTTTGAATATACTGTACATAAGTTGTAGTGCAAAAATCAACATGCAAAAGGCACCAACAGCGGGTTAGTTGTATCAAAAGATCAGAGTGAGAGTGACTCCAACGTTGTAAACTATGTCCGGGATCTGATAGAAGGGCAAACCCGGAGGCCAGGGTGCACGAAAGGGACCTCAAAAGACGGCAAACCATAAACGTGAGCCAGGAGAAGTCACAGTATTATGTGACCATAATAATGAAAGTACACAGATACTGTGTATAGATACTGGAATTTACGCGGTTATGGATGCTATACTGTAATTGCGGTGACCAGTGACTTATAGTGTGCCTGTGATTGGGTGGCGGGCAATCTGCTGCTAACAGACTCTCGCTGGGAGGTATAATAACTGACACTGGCCATCAATAGTGACACTAATACAGTGATAAAAATGTACACTGATGCTGTAAAAATGACACTGGCTAGGAAAGGGTTAACTGTGTTACATGGAGGCCCCACCTCGCAATTTACAGGACTTAAGGGTCTGCTTTTCACGGCTTGGTGACAGATATAGCGCAGCATACCTTCAGGGGTCTAGTGGTGCCCACGCCTCGATGGGTCTGGGCTGTTTTGGTGGCAAAAGGACATACTCTATATTGGTTGCAAGGTCATAAAGGTATGACTAATCAGTGTGTAATATGTGAATATTATATTAAAAGAAATGACTAATGTTGGAAACCTCTTGCAGATAGATAAAGGAGGCCATATGTGCGGTTGATGCATTTTTTTATTTATTTTTTAATAATTATTATGAAAGACTTTTTTTTATCTTGGATTTTCACATGTGCTGAATGCGTGTTTGTATGTCTATACGTACATTTCAGCATATAGGCATTATGACACAGGAAAGGCAAGCAAAGGCACACCTAGAACCCACATCACAATGCTTATAAGGACACAATGCGTGCTTTCTTAAAGCACAAAGGTGTGAATGGGGCGACCTTGCAAACTTTGACTACAATATCCTGAGAGATTTCTTCCCTCCACCTTTCTTTTCCGGATGATAGAATATCCCTGGTCGCAAATTTGCTTCTTTGAAACAAAACCAAATGTAAAGCATTTACTGTGCTGGGCATAAATCAGCCAATAGTTTAAAATATCATCTGATTGAATGCCATTACTGTACAATTCAGGGGAACATTTCCATTGCACAAGGGCCCAAAACAAATCTGTTTAACTTCTAGAAATTGCTGCCAATTGTTCCAATGGGAGGCTCAGCATAGCTTGTAATGGAAAATGCACATTTTGTAGGTCCTATTTTATCCATATCATCATTCATGCTCATTCTGCTTTCTGATCCTTCACTTTAAATTCTACTTTAGTTTTTCAATCCCTGTTTATTCTTGTACAGGAAAAATCCAAGTAGTGTATAACACAGAGTAAGGAACACACATTGACTGATAAAGTTTAAGGGTCGGGAAATAAAGCCGGGAGCTCTGTGCAAAGTGCATTACCCCAAAGCAGGGGTCTTGAAGTAAAATGTTCTTCTGGCAGAGGTCTGAATCTCCTGTTTGCACTATAATACATCACAGACCACCCCCTGTGTACATCAGTGTCTTTAGCTTACCTTTCACATCACAGGACCCTCTTTACATGAGTGTCCTTTGCCCCCCTTCACATCACAACCCCTCTTACATTACAGTCCCACAGTGTTCTCAGTTCCCCTTCACATAAAAAAAAAACCTGTTATATCACAGTGCCCCGTTATATCACAGTGCCCCGTTATATCACAGTGCCCCTTTATATCACAGTGCCCCTTTATATCACAGTGCCCCTTTATATCACAGTGCCCCTTTATATCACAGTGCCCCTTTATATCACCGTGCCCCTTTATATCACCGTGCCCCTTTATATCACCGTGCCCCTTTATATCACAGTGCCCCTTTATATCACCGTGCCCCTTTATGACACAGTGCCCCGACCCTTTATGACACAGTGACCCTTTATAACAGAGTGTCCCCTTATAACACCGTGGCCCTTTTCAGGGGTAGGCAACCTCGGCCCTCCAGCTGTGATGAAACTACAAATCCCATCATGCCTCTGCCTCTAGGAGTCATGCCTATGATTGTCGGGGTCTTGGGGTCTCATGGGACTTGTCGTTTCAAAACAGCTGGAGGGCCGAGGTTGCCTACCCCAACTTTAGATCCGTGCCCTTTTTAATGCAGGTCAGAGGCATTTACAGTATCCCATAAAAGTGAGTACACCCTCCACTTTTTGTAAATATTTTATTATATCTTTTCCATACAACACTGAAGAAATGACACTTTGCTACAATATAAAGTAGTGAGTGTACAGCTTGTATAACAGTGTCAATTTGCTGTCCCCTCAAAATAACTCAACACACAGCCATTAATCTCTAAACTGCTGGCAACAAAAGTGAGTACACCCCTAAGTGAAAATGTCCAAACTGGACCCAATTAGCCACCCCCCCCCCAGGTGTCATGTGACTTGGTGTTACAAGGTCTCAGGTGTGAATGGGGAGCAGGGGTGGTAAATTTTGGTGTTCTCGCGCTCACTCTCTCATACTTGTCACTGGAAGTTTGACATGGCACCCCATGGCAAAAAACTCTCTGAGGATCTGAAAAAAGGAAAGACCGCTGCGCAAATACAATGTGACATAAAATATTGCAACAAACACCATTTTATTCTCTAGGGTGTTTACAAAATATATATATATATATATATATATATATATATATATATACAGGTGTATATGTGTATATATATATATATATATATATATATATATATATATATATATATATATATATATATATATATATATATATATATATAATATAAAATAATGTTTGGGGGTTCCAAGTAATTTTCTAGCAAAAAAAAATATTTTAATTTGAAACCAACAAATGTCAGAAAAAGGTTTAGCGTTTTAAGTGGTTAAACTTTTTTCACTTACACACAAAGTCTATTCCATTGACAAATTGTTACAATGTTTATACTTAAGTTCCACTGATACAGAATGTTGTGATTCTTGACAGACTGCCGGGTTTTTCTCTTCCTTTCTTTTGAAGGCTGTGGCTTCAGAAGAGCAGAGAGAATTCTTTGCATAGAAAGAATTGGGAAACACTTTAGTCAAGATTGCGATAACGATTCTTGGCAATTAATTGTGCAGCTCTAATTTATTAAGTGTATGACAATATGAACATCTAATAACATAAAGTGGGACTGAGATATCAATATAGAAATACAGTTTGCTCAATACTGCAGTATACAATGCATAAATTGACTAGGTCAAGAGAATTAATACACTCTAAATATTGCAGAAAAAACCCTACAGGTTTCGGAAACCACAAAAAATATTTTTTTTCCTTTTTGTAGAATGTCTACTTCCTCCTTCCTTTTACAAAAAGGAAAAAATCTTTTTTGTGGTTTCTGAAACGTGTAGTGGTTTTTCTGCAATATTTACAGTGTATTAATTCTCTTGACTCATGGGCGTCCGCAGGTAGGGGCAAGGGGGGGTCAAGTGCCCCCCCCCCTGGAATCAGGGATCAGATCTTAAATTCAGCACAGTTGCATCGCTATCGGGGTGCGGGCAGCCCACACCCGGATGCCATCCGCCAGTGGGGTAACACCATCAAGGTGCTGTCAAGCCCCCCCATCAGTGTAGTGTGACTTCGGGCTCTTTTCCCTGCTCAGTCCAGCAGAGAACTCAGCGTCACTGTGACAAGAGAAAGGCGTGCTGCGGGCTAGCAAATGTTTCCCCCACTCGTTCCCCCCCCCCCTTTCTCCTGTCAGGGACAAGAGACTGAGGCTCTCACCAGGTTCCCCGCCCAGTTTCCTGCCCGAGAGACACACTGCCCAGTGCCACCAGAGAGAGAGAGACTGCCCAGTGCCACCAGAGAGAGAGAGACTGCCCAGTGCCACCAGAGAGAGAAAAAATTAGCCACTACCAGGGTACAGACATGCTACACTATTGACCAGAGTCGCCCCAGGTGAACCCAGAGTGAGCGATCATCCTGCCAGAAGGATCACTGCTTAAGTTTGCTGGGTCTGGTAAGAGGGACTATGGGCCATTATCCATTACTTATGCTAGGGACTGTACTATGTCTGCAGTCTCTGACCATGATAATGTGATCATGACATTGTCAAAAAGGGGCGGTGCATGGGTGACCCTAAAATGATGCCCCCCCCTGAAAAAAGTTCTGCGGACGCCCATATCTTGACTAAGGCTGCATTCACACCTGAGCGCAGCGTTTTCAGCCAGAAAATCGCACAAATTTACAGTGATTTTGCAGCGTTTTTTACCGCAAGTTCGCTGCTTTTTTTATGGCGTTTTGGCGCGATTTTGTGCAGGTCAAAAGGTCACCTATGTAAAAAGAAGAAAAACGCCCAAATCTGCCCAATTAGAGCGACAAAAAAGGGTCCGGAACTCATTTGAGCTTCAGGCGTTCGGCTTCAGGCGACATGGAGTGGAGATGTGAACCATCTCCATTGAGAATAATGCATTTTTTCCCCTCTAGCGTTTTGTAGCTTCAGTCCATTTATGCATTGTATACTGCAGTATTGAGCAGATTGTATTTCTATATTGATATCTCAGTCCCACTTTGTTTTTATATGTTCATATTGTTATACATTTAATAAATTTATAAATTTTTATACTTTTTGTATTTTTTTTTGATTATCCTCTTTTGCCCGTACTATCCCTTGGGGCATCTTCCTATTTCCAAATATTTTTCTGGGATGTGGCGAGGACCTTTAGGATTATCCTATAGATCAGTGATTCTCATGCAGGTTTCCGTGGAACCCTAGGGTTCCTCCAGAGGTTGCTAGGGGTTCCTTCAGCATTGGGCAATTTCTGCCTCTTAGATAAGTTCCCACTGACACTATTGATCTTTTTATCTCTCTGTAAGGAGGTAATTCTTCCCAATGACCATCACACTAATGTATCAGGAGTTGTAGATTTACATTTTTTAGCAGGGATTCCCCCCGAGACCAGAGAACTATTTTAAGGGTTCCTCTGTGTTGAAAAGGTTGAGAGAGGCTGCTCTAGATAGTTTCTCCATTATCATTGCTCGTGCTGGAAAATAATGGTGGCCACACAAAATATTGACACTTTGGGCCCAATTTGGACATTTTCACTTAGGGGTGTACTCACTTTTGTTGCTAGTGGTTTAGGCATTAATGGCTGTGTATTGAGTTATTTTGAGGGGGCAGCAAATTTACACTGTTATACAAGCTGTACACTCACAACCTGTAGCAAAGTGTCATTTCTTCAGTGTTGTCACATGAAAAGATAGAATAAAATATTTACAAAAATGTGAGGGGTGTACTAACTTTTGTGAGATACTGTATAAACTCTCCCGAGTCTCCCGCCCAGCTGCCTCTGACGTCCTCACAGCAGTGCAGGGGGCGGGAGGTGCTGCACATCTAGACAGAGGGCGGGAGCTGCCCAACTTACTATGTTAACAAGCGGGCGATTACTCAATTGCTAATTTGAAAAGGCTCCTGCTCTTTGTCGCAATCTGCAGCTCCTCCGGCCCCCTGCACTGCTGTGAGGATGACAGCGATGGCTGAGCGGGAGACCCGTAAGGGCACACACAACTGCTAAAGTGGTTTGCCATTCAGTGATCCCTGCCCTAAAGCAAACAATCGTCAATGGGCTTTTTTAGGCCTCATGCACACTTGTGTAAAAATCACCGCTTTTACAGGCATCCAGCATATTGTATGCCCTTTAAAATCCATTCAATGTTAGCCTATGTGGCCATACTTATTAGGCATTTAGATCCATTTTCTAAAAGTAGCATTTAGAGGTATAAAAAAATGCCCCCAAAGGTGTGTTCTGATAGGAGCTTATGAGTAAAGTTTACACACGTACGCACATAAACACGCAGATATGCGTATATTTATTCCAGTTACAATTATAAATTAATATTCTGGCCAGTAGAATGTCTGATACGTCTCTGGATACCATATGCCTGTAAACATGAGTAATTACAGCAGTGGCCAAAAGTTTTGAGACTGACACAAATATTAATTTTCACACAGTCTGCTGCCTCAGTTTTTATGATGGGAATTTGCATATACTCCAGAATGTTATGAAGAGTGATCAGATGAATTGCAATTACTGTAATTGCAATCCCTCTTTGTCAGGAAAATGAACTTAAAGCGGTGTTCCGCCCAAAAAATAAAAAAATAAAAGCCAGCCGCTACACATACTGCAGCTGCTGGCTTTTAATAATAGTACACTTACCTGTCCTGGAGTCGGCACTGCAGCTGATGTTTCCATCAGCTGTCAGGTGCTGCCACCACCATTGCGGGTAAGTGTACCCAGCAGTGTAGTCTTATGGCTTCATGCGGGGAACCCTACTGCGCATGCGCAAGGCTCCCGCTCCTCTCTCCTACTGGCCCGGCGAGAGGAGGAAGGAGCCCCGCGGTGATGTCATGGGCCGTGGCCCGGACTCCTGGAAGTGGGAACAGGATACCAATCAAAGACAAGTATCCTGTCCCCCCTCCCCCCTGAAAGGTGCCAATTATGGCACTGGAGGGGGCGAGGAGACAAATGAGCGGAAGTTCCACTTTTGGGTGAAACTCCACTTTAACCACTTGGGGACCGCCCAACGGGGATGTACGTGATTTTTTTGAAGAGGGATATCTCGGTAACGGCAGCAGATTCGCCGCGAGATCACCGCTATCGGCGGCGGGAGAGGTGCTCCCCCCCCCTCCCGCCGCCCTCCCGCACCTTCCGCCGCTTACCGGAGCCGTCGGTAGCGGCGGAGGCGATCGGGTCCTTCCATCTGCTGGGCATAGAGACAAGTGAGGCTAAGATGGCCCCCACTCGTCTCTATACCATAGCAGGGCGGAAGCGACGTCAAAACTTCACTTCCGCCCATACCTCTTAAAGGTATATATTTTTTTAAATGTCAGATTTTCTTTTTATTTTATTTTATTTTATTTTTTTTTGCATTTTAGCCCAAATATGAGATCTGAGGACTTTTTGACCCCAGATGTCATATTTAAGAGGACCTGTCATGCTTTTTTCTATTACAAGGGATGTTTACATTCCTTGTAATAGGAATAAAAGTGATCCATTTTATTTATTTTTTAAAAACAGTGTAAAAATAAATAAAATCAATTAAAATAAATAAGAAGAAAAAAAAAATTTTTTTTTAAAAACACCCCGTCACGACGAGCTTGCGCACAGAAGCGGGCGCATACGTGAGTAGCGCCCGCATATGAAAACGGTGGTCAAACCACACATGTGAGGTATCGCCGCGATCGGTAGAGCGAGAGCAATAATTCTAGCCCTAGACCTCCTCTGTAACGCAAAAAATGCAACCTGTAGAATTTTTTAAATGTCGCTTATGGAGATTTTTGAGGCTAAAAGTTTGACGCCATTCCACGAGCGGGCGCAATTTTGAAGCGTGACATGTTGGGTATCAATTTACTTGGCATACCATTATCTTTCACAATTTAAAAAAAAAATGGGCTAATTTTACTGTTGTCTTATTTTTTTATTCAAAAAAGTGCATTTTTTAAAAAAAAAGTGCGCTTGTAAGACCGCTGCGCAAATACGGTGTAAAAAAAAGTATTTCAATGACCGCCATTTTATTCTCTAGGGTGTTAGAAAAAAAACAATATAAAATGTTTGGGAGTTCTAAGTAATTTTCTAGCAAAAAAAACAGTTTTAAACATGAAAACACCAAATCTGAAAAAGAGGCCTGGTCCTTAAGGGCCGGTGCACACAGCGATGCGCGGCGAGGCGTCTCCGACTTGCCTTGCCGCGACTTGCACGGACCTCAGCGGCGACTTGCAGAGGACTTCTGTATAGAAGTCAATGCAAGTCGCCCCCGAAGTCGCCCCAAAGTAGTACAGGAACCTTTTTTCTGAGTCGGAGCGACTCGAGTCGCTCCTCTCAGAACGGTTCCATTGTACAGAATGGGGGCGACTTGCGGGAGCGAGGCGAGGCGAGCCGTGTCGCCTCGCCTCGCGCCGCAGTGTGAACCGGCCCTTAGTGGTTAATTGCATAAAAACACTTCTACTGCATTCGTGAAGAAGGCTTCAGGGTGCCCAAGAAAGTCAGGCAAGTGCCAGGACCGTCTGCTATAGCTGATACAGCTGTGGGATTGGGGCACCACCAGTGCAGAGCTTGCTCAGGAATGGCAGCAGGCAGGTGTGAGTACATCCCCACACAGTGAGGAGAAGACTTTTGGAGAATGGTCTGGTGTTGAGAAGAGCAGCAAAGAAGCCTCTTCTCTCCAGGAAAAACATCAGGGGCAGACCGATATTCTGCAAAAGGTACAGGGATTGGACTGCTGAGGACTGGGGTAAAGTCCCTTTCTTTGATGAATCCCCTTTCCGATTGTTTGGGGCCTCCAGAAAAAAAAAACCTTGTCCGAAGAAGAAAAGGTGAGAATTACCATCAGTCCTGTGTCATGCCAACAGTAAAACATCCTGAGACCATTCATGTGCGGGTTGCTTCTCAGCCAAGGGAGTGAGCTCACTCTCAATTTTTCCTAAGAACACAGCTATGAATAAAGAATGGTACAAAAAACATCCTGCGAGATGAACTTCTCCCAGCCATCCAAGAACAGTTTGGTGAGGAACAATGCCTTTCCCAGGACGATGGAGCACCTTGCCATAAAGCAAAAGTGATAACTAAGTGGCTTGGGCAACAACACATTACAATTTTGGTTCCATGGCCAGGAAACTCCCCAGAACTTAATCCCATTGAGAACTTGTGGTCAATCCTCAAATGGGTGGAAACACCCCCCCCCCCCCCCCCCCCCCCACAAATTCTGACAAACTCCAAGCATTGATTATGAAGGAATGGGCTGCCATCAGACAGGATGTGCCCCAAAAGTTGATTGACAGCATGCCAGGGCGAGTTGCAGAGGTCTTGAAAAAAAGGGTCAACACTGCAAATATTAACTCTGCATAAACTTAATGTAATTGTCAATAAAAGTCTTCAACACTTATGAAAGGCTTCAGTATCCCATAGTAACATCTGACAAAAACACTGAACCAGCAGACCGTGAAAATTAATATTGGTGTCATTCTCAAAACTTTTGGCCATGGTTGTAGGTACCAAAACAAGCATTTTTTTTTAATCCTATAGTTGGGTTTTCTCTCTGTTTTTTTCTTTTTTTTTTTTTCTTTAGACTTTTCTTTTTCACCAGTTGATCTAGCCAGTAATTTAGGCATTTTTCAATTTCCACGCCGTAGCTTTCCAGCCAAAGTGTCAGTTAAGTTTCTTTCATGCTAGCATAAGTGTGTGCTGACGCCCTGTAACTCAATCCACCAGCATTGCTTCTCAGAGAACAGCGAAACAAGGTTTGAAGGGGTCCTGATGTCTGTTTTTTGTCTTCTTTTTAAAAAAAATGTATACTCCTGAATGTTGCTTTTGCATTGCAAGGCCGCGCTGCAACTGCGAGCCAAGAGTTTGCTATTCATTTACATGGGAGAGTTTGGCAGGTGGTGCCATCTTAAAATTAGTGCACCGCAGTGCAAAGCATCACAACAGCAGCAATATGCACTCATCTGACTGGCACCATGTCTGCTTGTAGGTGGGCGTTTGGCCCCCAAACCACCTGTGCAAAAGGAGTCTAATGCCCCGTACACGCGATCGGACATTCCGACCGCAAAACCGTGGAATTCTTTTTCCGACGGATGTTGGCTCAAACTTGTCTTGCATACACACGGTCACACAAATGTTGTCGAAAATTCCGATCGGCCAGAACGCGCTATAGAATGGCACTATAAAAAATAAGTTAAATAGCCAGTGTGGCTCTTCTGCTTGATTCCAAGCATGCGTGGAATTTTGTGTGTTGGAATTGTGTACACACACTCGGAATTTCCGATAACAAAGTTTTGAGAACCTGCTCTTTTTTTTAAGGAAAAAATTACTTAAATATACCCCATAGTTTGTAGACACTATAACTTTTGTGCAAATCAATATACGCTTATTGGTATTTTTTTTCCCCCAAGAATATATAGAAGAATACATATCGGCCCAAACTGATGAAGAAATTTGATTTTTTTTTTGATTTTTTTTTTACATGTTTTATAGCAGAAAGTAAAAAAATGTTGTTTGTTTTTTTTGTTAATTTTTTTGTTTATAGCGCAAAATATAAAAACCACAGAGGTGATCACATGCCACCAAAGAAAGCTCTTTATCTAAGGAAAAAAAGGACATACGGTACATTTTATTTGTGAACAGCATCGCATGACTGTGCAATTGTCAGTTAAAGTAACGCAGTGACGTATCGCAAAAAATGGCCCAGTCATTAAGGGGGTAAACCTTCCGGGGCTGAAGTGGTTATAAACTGTTAGCTGGAGTTCGGCTTTAATTTGCTATTCAGGGCCATCTAAGTCTGCTAGTCCATCTGACACTCTCCTCTCCTCAGACTGACAATGCTGCTGTTCAGGGGTGTCTTCGTTGTTCCTCCATCCAGAGTGGAGACACTCTTAGCCTTTGTACACACGGTCGGAAATTCCAATGGAAAATGTCCGATTGGACCGTGTTGTCGGATAATCCGATCGTGTGTGAGCTCCATTGGACTTTTTCCGTTGGAATGTCCGACCAACAAAGTTTGAGAACTGGATATAAAATTTTCCGACAACACGATCCGATCGGACTTTGTCCGATCATTTGTAGAGAATTCCGATTGGACAAAGTGCCACGCATGCTCAGGATCAAAGTACGAGAGCAAAGCTATTGGCTATTAGGCTGAACTTAGCCCCGTCGTAACGAACGAACGTCATCACGTTCTGAACGATTGGATTTTCCGACAACTTTGTCCGACCGTGTGTATGCAACACCAGTTTTGGACAAAATCTGTCCGAAAAAATCTGACGGCTTTTGTGGTTGGAATTTCCAACCGTGTTTACAAGGGCTAAGACAGCTAGGGTGTTACTGGCTAGATCACTGGGAGAAAAAAAAGAAGGAAAAAAAAAAAAAGAAATCAAAAGCAGCCACCACATCTAAAGCATTGGTAATCTACAATATATTACACTTTTGGGTTTAATACCGCTTTGACCCCTCCACTCATGGAGGTATTTACCGCGAGGCAAACAACAAGGCATTTGCCTGAGGCGGCATTTTTTAGGGGGGTGGCGTTTGTACTGGAATGATGCCTCCAGCTATAGACATCACCCCGGTATCGTTTTTTAGAGCCAGTGGTCGGCTGTCTTGCTATAGCAATCGGAGCAGCTAATTAACTTGGGAGACGCTATCAACTGTTCGTAACTGCAAACCGGAAGTGATGACATTACTTTTTACTTGGGAATCGCAGGCAGAAAAAGATATTTGATCGATGCCTGCGGCTGCACCCATCATTCAGATATCTCCACTGAAAGAAAGCCCAGGATGTCATATGGTATGGTATGAAAGTGGTTAAAGAGCCGTCTATATGGATAGTAAAACGTACGTGGTTTGTCGCCGTCGCACAGGCGTGCGCAAATTTAGATGGGGGGGGGGGTGCCCATTTTTAGTTGCGCCTAGGGCAGCACAAAACCAAAATACACCAACTGCTTCCTGCTTATAAATCTAATAGAGATTTCTCACTTCCAGACTGAACTCCTACTCTAGCAGTCCTGAAAAGAAACATGAAATTGTAGAGCAGCAGATGTAGTGCTTTAAGATATGGTTGTGCCCGGTAAATGATCCGGCACTCTGTTATTCCCTATTTCAGCGATTGTTTATGTTCTGGACAGGAAATTGCCGGTTGCACTTGAGGAAGGCTGTGGAAGTAGAATGGAAAGCTTTTCTCACACGATTTTAAATAAGATTATTGAAAGAGCAATATTGTGACAGCTCGAGCAATGCCGGGAACTTGTTCAGCGTCTGCTCTGCATGGCTGCAAAAAATCAGGAGCTAGTGCCAGCTTGAATCAACAATTTTTAGAATTGTGAGCGCCATTTTTTTTTTCTTGTGTGAGCATCAGCATTTTTTTTATTTCATTTTTATTTTTTTAGCTTTTTCATATATGAATCTTTTGCTAGGTATACATATGAGATGTGTGTGTATGTGTGTGTGTGTGTGTATATATATATATATATATATATATATATATAATTTTTTTTAATGTTTTAATTGGTTATTTTATTTTCATTTTTTTTTTTTACTTTTCCTTTCAATTATTATTATTTATTTTTTATCACATTTATTCCTATTACAAGGAATGTAAACATCCCTTGTAATAGGAATATAAGAATATACAGTCTACTTTGGGTTTGACAGGGTGGATTTGATTTAAATCACTAGTAAAAAAGGCTTGATTTAAATCATAATTTTTAAAGAGCAACTGTCATCTCTGTCCTGCAGCGGCTCCTCCTCTGACCCGCTGGTGACTCCCCGACAGTCCCATTCACTTTAATGGGAGGGCTGGTGATGCGGCGGTGACACAACAAGGTGAGGGACATGGTGGTAGCAGGACAGTAGATTCCGCTAACAGGCGCTGCCATGATGGATCTGAAATGACAGGTGCTCTTTAAATGTAAGGACTTCTTCTTGCTGGTAGTTAGAATCTTTAATATTTGCAAACAAAATGAAGGTTTCCTATTTAGAATAATAAGCTGTCAGGTTAGTAAAACAGCGATATCCGTACCGATTCAATCATACAGTTTCCTGAACTTGTGTGAATGCATCAATGCAGTGCAGGTTAACGCAGCTTGCAGAGCTTGGATTCATTGAATGAGTTTACCAAAAATGTAATAAAAAAAGTAAAAATTTAAATAAATAAAAGATCTGATTTTTTTTTTTTTATAAATCATTGATTGTTATCCACCCTGGGGTTTAATTTACTAAAGGTAAATAGTTTACGAAAATATAAAATTAGTGCAGTACTTGGCAAAAAAAAGTTCCTTTGGTGGCTTCAACTTGGGTCTCCCTGGACCCAGATTTGTACGAATGCTCAATTGTCCAAATCGTTCCCGCTGCAAAGGGCACCCATCAGGCATGTCCTGTCTCTCTAATGCCATGTACACACGATCGGAAATTCGGCCAGTAAAAGACACATGAGAGCATTTTGTTGGAAAATGTGACCGTGTGTACACTCTATCCGAATTTCCGCCAGCAAAAGTTTGAGAGCAGGTTCTCAATTTCTCAGACGGAAAAAGTTTCAATCGGAAATTCTGATTGTCTGTAGCAATTCTGACGCACAAAATTCCTACGCCTGCTCAGAAACAATTTGCATGCTCGGAAGCATTGAGCTTTATTTTCTCGGCTCGTAGTGTTGTACGTCACCGCGTTCTTGATGGTCGAAAGCGCAGCAAACTTTTGTGTGACCGTGTGTATCCGAGCCAAGTTTGAGCGGAATTCTGTCGGTAAAACCATCATAGCTTTTTCCGACGAGAATTCCGATCATGTGTACGCGGCAGTAGACTATTCGCCCTGGGTCATGAACTTCTGGCTATTCTAATAAGACTCTCTCCTGGGGTTCGCGGCTTTCAGACCGGGAAACTGGAAGAAAAACGTTCACTATATGCATGTGATACTTTAATGTTGGAATTGGAACTGTTTGATACCTTCGGGATATTCAGATATTCACAATAATTAGTCCAAATACATTTTATTTTCTGTGGACCCCTGGGCCCAGCTGCTCGCCAGCTCTTCTTCTTTGAAATAGGTAGATGAATTTAGGTACTTGGGAGTACAGGTTACTCAAGACATTTCAGCCTTTTCGATGAAAACTCTTCACCCCTTACTTTCGCTGCTTAGGGAAAGGTGTGCCTCTTGGTCCAATCTCCCGCTCAATCTGTTGGGGGCGCATTAATCTCCTTAAAGCGGAGTTCCACCCAAAAGGTAAAGCTCTGCTTGTTTGCTTCCCTCCCTTCATTCGCTGCCACATTTGGGACCTTTGGGGAGGAGCGGATACCTGTCAAAACCAGGAACCTGCTACCACTTCTGGGTAAGATGGACGGATCGTTTTGAGGTGCCGACATCGTGGGATCCCTGGACAGGTAAGTGTCTTTATATTAAAAGCCAGCAGCTACAGTATTTGTAGCTGCTGACTTTTAATTTTTTATTTTTTTTTGTACAGGCTGGAACTTCTTTTAAGATGATTTTACCCATATTTTTAGGAACTGCCCGGTTTGGGTGCCAAGTTCCTTTTTTCGGGAGATTGACCAATGTGTGCGCTCCTTCATATAGCAAGGGTCCCTTCTAAGCCCTTGTACTCACGGTCGGACTTTCTGCCAACCAAATCCGTTGGATTTTGTCCGATGGATTGTGTCCGAAACTGTTGCATACACACGGTCGGACCAAGTTGTCGGAAAATCCGATCGTTCAGAACGTGATGACGGTATTTCGTTACGATGGGACTACGTTCACGCTACTAGCCAATAGCTTTGGTGTAGGAATTTGATCTGAGCATGCGTGGCACTTTTTCCGATCGGAATTCTCTACACATGATCGGAGTATGTCCTATCGGACCAGTTTGTCTGAAAATATTTCTAACAAGTTGGAAAATTGCATCCGACGGATATTCCGACGGAAACAGTCCGATGTAGACCACACACAGTCGGATTATCCGACAAAACGGTCCGATAGGACACATTCCGTCGGAATCTCCGACCGTGTGTACAAGGGCTTACACTAGCGAAATCCACTTTCCACCTTCCACCTTGCTGTGGAGGGTTGGCCCTTCCTAACTTTCAAATTTACAATTGGGTGGCGATTCTACTCAGTCAATTTGTGGTTTGTTAGATCCTGTTCCAATGCTGCAGTTTGTCTGGAGGCCACATTCCTTGGCTCTCTTTTGGAGCTCCAGAATCTGGTGTATAGTGGTCCTAGGGCAGATGCGATACTCTCGGGCAGTGCCAGGACAAGGCCATCCAAAGCCCAGGGCAAACATGCAAAACTGCACCCCCTGCCCCCAAGGTGTATGAGCATTATGCATCATCAAAAATCCCCCCCCCTCCAAAAAAAAACTGAGCACTAATCTTTTTCACCCCCCTAAGCATAAATTCCCCCTCTTCCTACTGCAAATCTGTTCCCCTGCTGAAATCCCCCCCAGCACAAATCTTAACCCCCACCCCCCAAATCCCCCCCAATTCAAGTGCCCCCCCCAAAAAAGTCACTCCTCCTAGCACAAATTATTTACCCCTAAGATTACTCCTCCCAATAACCCCACTGCAAATCCCCCCCTTCCAGCACAAAGCTCCCCAATCATCCTTCCTAGCACAAATCTTCTTCCCCCATTCCTTCTCCCCCTAAATTTTAGCATACTCCCAAATTTCCCATCCTAGAACAATACCTACTCCCTGCTGCCCCCCAAATCCCCCTTTCCAACACAAATCCCCTCCCCCTATTTCCTTGTGCCCCCCCACCGCCCATGATACCACAGTGCCAAGGGCAGCCGTCCCTCCTGCCCACCCCTTGTCCTTGCCCTGCTTTCGGGCCCTACTAGGGCTGTTTTGCTTGTCTGGGGAGTGGTGTGGCGTAGGTTTCTCCAAGCTAATCATTGGTAACGGGCACAAGCCTTATGGGGGAACCCTTCCTTAGCTCACATTTATACTTATCCGGACCCTCATGTGTGCACATGGTATGGTATAAAAACTTTGAGGGATATTATGACGACGGGTCCCTTTCTCAACTCTCTCAAGCATCCTGCCAGGCTGGATGTTATTTAGGTACTTCCAATTATGCCATGCTGTTGCCCAGTTTCCACATACTCCAGTCCTCCAAGCTGATGCTACTGAAGAGGCCCAGGGTGACCTGAGTAAACCTCTTGGCTTTATATACAGTTTTCCTTTGTGCTGATCAAAGATTGAGCGGTTGTGGGATCTCTGAAAGGCGGTCAATTCCGCCCCTCAATGGACTGGGAGGACTGCCTAAGGCCGCGTACACACGGGCGGACTGTTCGCCCAACCTTGTCCGCTGAACAGTGTTTGGGCGGACAGTCCGCTCGTGTGTGGGCTTTCAGCGGACAGTTTCAGCGGACAGTTTGACGGACAAAGTCTTTCGGAAATTCCGAAAAACTGTCTGCTGAAACTGTGTTTGAGCGAACAGTCCGCCCGTGTGTAGGCTACTTTCGAAATGAGCAAACTGTTCCCGCTCGGAGGAAAGTCTGCTCATTTCGAGCGCGTGTGAAGGTAGGCGGGGCCCGCGACGGAGACGTCGCGGGCTCCGCCGCCTGGAATGGGCTTAAAGGGGAACCCCAACGCCGAAAAAAATCGGCGTGGGGGTTCCCCCAAAGTCCACAACAGACCCTTGCCCGAGCACGCTACCCGGCCGGCCAGGAAAGGGGGGTGAGCGAGCGCGCCCCCCCTCCTGAGCCGTACCAGGCCGCGTGCCCTCAACATGGGGGGGTGCCTTGGGGAAGGGGGGGCCGCGCGGCCCCCCCACCCCAAAGCACCTTGTCCCCATGTTGATGAGGACAAGGGCCTCTTCCCGACAACCCTGGCCGTTGGTTGTCGGGGTCTGCGGGCGGGGGGCTTATCGGAATCCGGGAGCCCCCTTTAAGAAGGGGGCCCCCGGATACCGGCCCCCCACCCTATGTGAATGAGTATGGGGTACAATGTACCCCTACCCATTCACCTGTAAAATAAAAGTACCCAAAAAAAAAAACACAACACACGAGAAAAAATATTTTATTGCACAGCTCCGGGGGTCTTCCGTCTTCGGGGGTCTTCTCGCCGGACTCCTCCGCTATCTTCGTGTAGCTCTTTTGCTAGCGGAGGAGTCCGGCTTTCTTCCTCCCCGCCGCCGGCCTCTTCTCCCGACTTCGGGGGTCTTGTCCCCCTCTTCGGTTCTTCTGCCGCCGCCTTCGGTTCTTCTGCCGGGCCACCGCGCCTTCTTGTAGCTCTTTTACAGGCGGTGGCCCGGTCTTCTGTCGCCGCTGTCGCCGTCGCCGCCTTCCGTTCTTCTTCTTCTTCTTCTTCTTCTTCTTCTTCTTCTCCAGGAGATGTTGACACGTCGCTCTCTCCGGCCGGAATGCCAGAGCCGCGCTGTGCGGTCACTTATATAGTGACAATGGGGCGGGGTCACATGGTATATGTCACATGGGTTGGTCACATGGTGACCCCGCCCCCTTACGATGTCATAGTCCCCATGTGACATCAACCCATGTGACCAACCCATGTGACATATACCATGTGACACCGCCCATTGTCACTATATAAGTGACCGCACAGCGTGGCTCTGGTATTCCGGCCGGAGAGAGCGACGTGTCAACATCTCCTGGGGAAGAAGAAGAAGAACAAGAAGAAGAAGAAGAACGGAAGGCGGCGACGGCGACAGCGACAGTGGCGACAGAAGACCGGGCCACCGCCTGTAAAAGAGCTACAAGAAGGCGCGGTGGCCCGGCAGAAGAACCGAAGGCGGCGACAGAAGAACGGAAGGCAGCGGCGACAGAAGACCGGGCCACCGCCTGCAAAAGAGCTACAAGAAGGCGCGGTGGCCCGGCAGAAGAACCGAAGAGGGGGACAAGACCCCCGAAGTCGGGAGAAGAGGCCGGCGGCGGGGAGGAAGAAAGCCGGACTCCTCCGCTAGCAAAAGAGCTACACGAAGATAGCGGAGGAGTCCGGCGAGAAGACCCCCGAAGACGGAAGACCCCCGGAGCTGTGCAATAAAATATTTTTTCTCGTGTGTTGTGTTTTTTTTTTTGGGTACTTTTATTTTACAGGTGAATGGGTAGGGGTACATTGTACCCCATACTCATTCACATAGGGTGGGGGGCCGGTATCCGGGGACCCCCTTCTTAAAGGGGGCTCCCGGATTCCGATAAGCCCCCCGCCCGCAGACCCCGACAACCAACGGCCAGGGTTGTCGGGAAGAGGCCCTTGTCCTCATCAACATGGGGACAAGGTGCTTTGGGGTGGGGGGGCCGCGCGGCCCCCCCTTCCCCAAGGCACCCCCCCATGTTGAGGGCACGCGGCCTGGTACGGCTCAGGAGGGGGGGCGCGCTCGCCCCCCTTTCCTGGCCGGCCGGGTAGCGTGCTCGGACAAGGGTCTGTTGTGGACTTTGGGGGGACCCCACGCCGATTTTTTTCGGCGTTGGGGTTCCCCTTTAAGTCCATTCCAGGCGGCGGAGCCCGCGACGTCTCCTTCGCGGGCCCCGCCTACCTGTACACGCGCTCGAAATGGGCGGATTTGCCTCCGCCTTACGTGGGCGAGTCCGTTCATTTCAAAAGTTGAGCGAACTGTTTGGCAAACAGTTCGCTGAAACAGTCCGCTCAAAAAGTGCCGTGTGTGGCCATGTCCGTCCATGCTAATTTTGAGCGGACTGTTTGCCGAAACTGTTTGACGAACAAAGTTGGGCGAACAGTCCGCCCGTGTGTACGCGGCCTAAGTTTCCCAAAATTGGTGATTTCCGTATAGAGACAAGTTGATCCAAACTACGTTTTTGCATAGTCTATGACATACCTGTACGATTGCTTAAGATTTACCCTGGTAGAGCCCCCACCAGTCCATGTTGCTTAATTCACTTGGGTACTTATTTTCACAAGGTTTGGGACTCCCCAAGGTCTCCCCTTTTTGGACAGAGATCTTCGATCTTATCAATGTTAAACTCTAGTTGAGCCTTCCAGTGATGCCCCAGCTGCCTTTATTGGGTATACATGAAGATGAACAAATGCCGCATCATACAAAATTAATTTTATATTTATTATATTATGCTAAGAAGGAAATTTTGTGTGTGTTCCTCCTGCCTCTCCTCCTGCTGTGTCATCCTGGGAGCCCATGATTAATGCCGCCACGCCATTGTACAAGCTAACCTAATGTATCTCAGTAGAGGCTGCCCTGAAAATATGACCAGGTCTGGCTTCTCTGGACCACAGTAAGTGGTCTTGTTTGCGGAGATTGTATTTTTTCTTGGACAGACATTTTGGGATGTCTTATATCTGATATCCGACCTCCCAATTGCCAACGCTCACTTCTACTTCCCTAATTCCCCTCTTCCTCCCCTCCACACCCCTCTCCACTATTGTTTAGGTCACGCAATGTTTTCTTTGTCTTGCGCTTATCTGCTTGTGGAGACTGAGCACCTCTTTAAGGGTTTGTACTGTTTGATTCCATGTCCATCACTGCTCTGCCGTATATTCTTCTGATGTTCCTTATTGCCATGTCTAACTGTTTTTCTTTGTTGATTGTATTGTTTTCTATTTTTTTTTAATAAAGCGATCCTGATTGGAAAAAAAAAAATACACAAAGTACATTTTAGTGTTTTTGAATACATGTTTTTGATCCATTGAAGTCTATGGAACCAAAAACCCAGAAAAAAGTCCCTGACCCTTTCCATAAAATGCACAGATGTGATAGTGACCCATAGGAAACCATGTTACTGAGGAAGTAAACCCTGATGAGTTACTTCCTCTTTCATTCCCTGCAAAGGTAAAGCATAATGGAGTACTATGCATCGCATAGTAGTCCATTATGTGTCACTTACCTGACACAGGAGCCAGCGAAGTCACCGCTGTCCCCTGTAGTCCGCCGCATCCATCTTCTCGGTGGGTCTCGCAGCTCCGCCGCTGTCATTCGGCGAAGCCGCGATGACGTCACTCCCGCGTATGCACACGGGAGCCAAGTCGCGCGGCATTGTGCGGCATCTTCGTTATCGAGGATGCCACGCTCAGTGCGCCTGCGCGCCGCTGTCCACGGCGCATGCGCCATAGACAGCGGTGCCTGTCTTCGGGCAAATGTCTCCTAAACCATATAGGTTTAGGAGATATTTCTTGGACCTACAGGTAAGCCTTAATCTAGGTTTACCTGTAGGTCAAAGTGGTTTGTAAGGGTTTACAACCACTTTAAATGGACTGTAGTGTGTTTCTGCAAAACTGAGAATGCACTAAAAAATGCATAGGTGTGAACCAGGCCTAAGTTCAGCTTGTTCAATTAAGCTTTGAGAAAAAAAAAAGAAACCTGGAAGGTGATTGGTTTCTATGCAGAGCTGCACCAGATTTTGTACAGTTTTAGTAAATCAACCCCAATATATTACCCTCCGTTTTTTGTAAAATATAAAAGATAGGGATGTGTTGAGTAAATAGATACCAAACAAGCCTTAACCACTTGGCTCCTGCATACCACAAATATACTGTGGCAGAGCAGCCCCAAAGCACCAGATCATTTACATGGCTGTGATCCGGGTCCGGGGTGAGCCTGCCGCCACGGCCGTGCTGCCATTCGCTCCAGCACATGACGATCAGTGGGTCCCAGCCAATGATTTATTGCCGGAACCTGAGCAAATGACAGAAGAGAGCCCTGTTGGTAAACAACACAGGGCTCTTTACAGACAGTGGCGATGTGCCATTTTTATTCTCCCTGCAAAGCAGGGAGAAAAAGCCTACACATATTTTAGTGAAAACAGCATGCAGTAAACATTGTTAGGCACACCGTTAACCCCTTGATCGCCTCTAGATGTTAACCCCTTCCCAGCCAGTGTCATTAGTACAGTGACAGTGTATATTATTAGCATATTAGCATTAGCATTAGTGTATATTATTAGATGTCCATTCCCACCCAGTGTCCGGGTCAGTTTTCCGGCCACACTATCGCAGTGCCACCAGAAGTTGCATAAGTATTATAAAAGAATAAAAATTCCAGTATCTATACCATAGTTTGTAGACGCTATACCTTCCACGCAAACCAATTAATATACACTTTTTGGGGTTTGTTTTACCAAAGACATAGCAGAATAAATTTTGGCCTAAATTTTCTAACAAAATTAGATTTTGTCTTTTTTTTTTTTTTATTGGATATGTTTTATAGCATTAAGTAAAATATATTTTTTTCAAAATATTTGGTCTTTTTCGTTTCTATAATAAAAATAAAAACCCCAGGGGTGATCAAATACCACCAAAAGAAAGCTCTATTAGTGTGAGAAAAATGATATAAATTTTGTTTTGGGTAAAGGGTGGCATGACCACGCAATTATCAGTTAAAGTATCGCAGGGCTGAATAGGAAAAAATGGCCTGGTCATGAAGGGGGTAAAACATTCCTGAGCACAAGTGGTTGTAGACCCTTACATATACACAGTGAAGTGGCTGGCCTCAGGTGATACACAGAGACCAAATGAATCTTCCTACATAAGGAAGATTTATCTGCAGCTTTTTCTTCTCTACATCAAAGTGCATCATTTATAATGCTTGTCTGAGCTGTCAGAAAAAAGGTGGCAGAGAACTGAAATAAACACTCCAGTGAGGAGAACTCAGAGTTGATTGATGGGAAAGGACACCCCCCCCTCACACAGCACACTGAAACAGAGCTAATGCTGCCAATCATAGGTTGTGTGCTTGAGCTCTCTCCCCTGTCACTTTTTTTCTATTGGTGTCAGAAAAATTGTCAGAAGTGATTCATGCTGATAGCAGAGGAACGAAGGAGCAGACAGGAATGGTACACATTGCTCTTGACTGAGACAAGTACACACTATAGAGGGATAAGCTTTGTTCATATTTCATCTCTGAGGTTGACAACCACTTTAAAATTGCATGCGTCTATAAAATAGTGACAAACTATGGTGCTCAAAATCACCTATAGACAACACTTTAGGCTTCCCTCACATGGACATAGTAAAGTGTACATCTGTGTGGGGGGCCGTGTTTGTGTGTATAGGATGCCCCCAGCCACCGGTCTGAAAGAGGCTTAACTTGGTTTTAAAGGCTAGATCAGGAGTCTCCAAACTTTCTAATCAATTTACTGTTCTTCAAACTCTAGGGGGACCAGATTGTGACCATTGGGAGTTGAAAAGTTTCCAACGTCAGTGGGAAAAAATATTGCCCCATTGCTAGGAATTGCGCCCCATTGCTGGCGTCATTGGGCCCCTTAGTTGGTGTCATTGGGCCCCATTGTTGGTGTCAGTGGGAGGTCTTGTGCCCCATTGTTGGTGCCCATGGGAGGAATTGTGGGCCATCGTTGGTGTCGGTGGGCCTGATTGTTGGTGTCAGTGGGCTGAATTGTTCCCCATTGTTGGTGTCATTGGGAGAAATTGTGCCTCTTGTTGGTATCAGTGGATTACATAGTGCCCCAAGGGCTGGATAAAAGCAAACAAAGGGCCACATCTGGCCCTGGGCTGCAGTTTGGAGACTACTGGGCTAGATTATGGAGTGTGTCTGTCTGAATCTGCTGCTAGTGGCTTTTACATTTGAAGGTGTCTAATGCTTTGAACATGACCTGAGTTTATTTACATTGGGGAAAATAATTATTTGATCCCCTGCAGATTTTGTTTGCCCACTTACAAAGAAATTAAGGGCCGCATTGAGGGACCAATGGATGGGGCCATGTGTTGTAAAATCTTGGATGAGAACCTTCTTCCCTCAGCCAGAACACTGAAGATGGGTCGTGGATGGGTCTTTCAGCATGACAATGACCCAAAACATCCCGCCAAGGCAACAAAGGAGTGGCTCAAGAAGAAGCACATTACGGTCATGGTGTGGCCTTGTCAGTCTCCAGACCTTAATCCTATAGAAAATGTATGGAGGGAGCCGAAACTTCGAGTTGCCAAAAGACATCCATCCAAGAAACCTTAAGGCTTTAGAAAAGATCTGTAAAGAAGAGTGGACAAAAATCCCTCCTGAGATGTGAGCAAACCTGGTCACCAACCACAACAAACGTCTGACCTCTGTGCTTGCCAACAAGGGTTTCTCCACCAAGTACTAAGCCATGTTTTGCTTGGGGATCAAATACTTATTTTACTTACTCAACTGCAAAATAATTTAATTTATAGCATTTGTATCATGGGGGTTTTTTCTTGATTTTTGGTTGATATTCTGTCTCTATCGTTTAAAATACACCTATGATAAAAATGATAGACCCTTCATTTCTTTATAAGGGTGAAAACTTACAAAATCTGCAGGGGATCAAATAATTTTTTTTCCCCACTGCATGTCTCTTAGACGCTAAAAGAATCTCACGCTAAATTTCAATGACGACTTTAGTTTTGATGCGGCGTGACATCAATTACCTAGCTGCCATCTTATCCAAGTCAATACGCTACAAATAGGTTGACCGCCAACAAATAGTTAAATTGCTGCGTAGCCCCAGATTAAAATCGTTGGTGTAGTTTTTGCTGTTACTAATGCTGAGCATGTTATTGGCTCGCAGTCAGAGCATTGACAGGCTGATATACGGCATCAATTAATTAAGGTGTTTAGCTCCAATGTTGTCCTGTCTATATTAGAAGTAACTTAAGATGCCAATAAAAGGAGTTAGCAAGGATGTACGGATTTATGGCTTCCATCGCATTATGGACGACCATCCATCATTTTTCCCCTTGTGTCTGCAGATTTTAACTGACATTAATCTTCATTTAAAAAAATTATTGCTCAGATAAAATACATTTCTCAAATGTGCTACTGCTTTGTTAGTGCTACAAATGCAGACTTTATTTTCCCCCTTTAAAATGGAATATTAAACATTATTTTTAATCAATTTTCTTTGAAGGCTGAACTCACACCAATATGAAGACACCAGTTATTGCATTATGGCTTCATTAAATGTATTTTTTAAGACACTTAGGGGTGCAAAATGCTAATTATTGTGATTGCTCTTCATGCATGTCTTTTTTTTTTTTCTGTGAAAATGGAACCAAATCTAATGTTCTGTACCTCAATAGTGATTCTAGCATAGGGAAAAAAAACGATTCAGTTTCAGGTTGAAGTGGTTGTAAACCTTTCCATACACAGTGGAACCTTGAATTACGAGCATCATCTGTTTCAGGAGAATGCTTGTAGTCCAGAGCACTCGCATATTAAAGCGAGTTTCTCCATAGAAGTCAATGGCAATGAAGAGAATTACTTCCGCATTGACTTCTATTACATGCAATACCGCAAGTGGCCAGGGGTGGGCGGGGGGCACCAGAGAGCCTCAGAAATACACTGGGACAGCTCGGCTGAGCTCAGAAAAGCTCAGAAACATTCGGAAACTGAGTATTTCCAAATGATTCAGAGTATTTCCAAACGGCTCTGAACCGTTCCGAGTGTCCCTGGTGCCCCCGCACCTCTGGCCGAATGCGGTATTGCACACCCCATTAGCTTGAATTCTGCTCGTTTTACGAGACAACACTCGCAAACCAAGTCAGAATAAAAATAAAAAAAAGTCGCTCGTCTTTTCAAACACTCATTAACTGTGTTATTTATAAACCAAGATTCCACTGTACCCAGTGAAGTGACTGGCCTCAGGTGATACACAGAGACAAAACAAAGCCCCTTATATAAGTTGTACCTGTTTATCTGCTGCAGTCTTTCCCCTACATTCATTCAAAGTGCAGAATTTACACGGGATTTCCCAGCTCTGAAAAGTAGGCGGTGGAGCTGACATTACATCAGTAAAAAAAGCTCTAGGCCCTTGTACACACGGTTGGAGATTCCGACTACCAAATCCGTCAGAGGGATTCCGACGGATTAATTCCGGAAGAGGTCCGGAAGTGATGTTGCATACACACGGTCGGACAAAGTTGTCGGAAAATCAGATTGTACACAACGTGATGACGTTATTTCGTTACGACGGGACTACGTTCAGGCTAGTAGCCAATAGCTTTGGTCTAGGAATTTGATCTGAGCATGCGTGGCACTTTGTCCATCGGAGTAGGCTACAGATGATTGGAGTATGTCCGATAGGAGCATTTTTTTACCGCAAGTTGGAAAAGTTGGTCCGTCGGATATTCCGACGGAAACAGTCCGATGCAGACCACACACAGTTGGAATATCCGACAAAACGGTCCTATAGGACACATTCCGTCTGAATCTTTGACCGTGTGTACAAGGGCTAAGAGCTGATTGGAAGGAAAAGACCCCCCCCCCCTCACACAGCTGACAGGAACAGAGCTGAGGCTGTCAATCAGCTGGCTCCCTCCTTTGACACCATTTTTCTCTTGGTGTCAGGAAAACTTGTCAGAAGTGACTCCTGCTGAAAGCAGAGAAACAAGGCAGCAGACAGAAATGAAACTTGCTCTGGATTGAGACAAGCTCACACTATAGAGGGTATATATGCTTTGTTCATCTTTCATTTCTAAAGTTCACAACCACTTTAAGAAGACATGTGGCCATTCCATGAAATTGAAGCAGAAGCAGCTCATCCTTATCCATTTAGGGGCTGCCCCATAGCACATTAAGGCTTCATGCACACGAGACGCAGATGCAAACGCTGCTGGACACATGTTGAAACCGGCGTTTAGAAACGCGCGTTTTGCCGCGATTTTTACCGCGATTTAGTGGCGTTTTACCGCGTTTTACCGCGTTTGCGTCTAGAAGCGTTTAGTTAAGCTAACATCATAGACCCTCCCCAGCTCAAAAATTAACTATTTCAGCAATTTTGTGAGACCAGAGTGAGTAGCAGCAGCTGTGAGAGCTGCAGTGTACTTGTATTTAGCGTGTCACTTGCCACGGCACCTGCCACAAGTTGTGGATTGTCCACTTGCCACGTGACTTGCCACATCACCTGCCACGTCACTTGCCATGTCATCTGCCACAAGTTGTGGATTGTCCAACTGCCACGTCACCTGCCACAAGTTGTGGATTGTCTACTTGCCACGTGACTTGCCACATCACCTGCCACGTCACTTGCCACGTCACCTGCCACAAGTTTTGGATTGTCCACTTGCCACGTCACTTGCCACGTCACTTGCCACAAGTTGGGGATTGTCCACTTGCCACATCACCTGCCACAAGTTGTGGATTGTCCACTTGCCACGTCACTTGCCACATCACCTGCCATGTCACTTGCCACGAGATGTGGATTGTCCACTTTCCACGTCATCTGCCATGCCACCTGCCACAAGCTGTGGATTGTCCACTTGCCATGTCACCAGCCACATCACCTGCCACAAGTTGTGGATTGTCCACTTGCCACGTGACTTGCCACATCACCTGCCACGTCACTTGCCACATCACCTGCCACAAGTTGTGGATTGTCTACTTGCCACGTCACTTGCCACATCACCTGCCACGTCACTTGCCACGTCACCTGCCACAAGTTTTGGATTGTCCACTTGCCACGTCACTTGCCACGTCACTTGACACAAGTTGGGGATTGTCCACTTGCCACATCACCTGCCACAAGTTGTGGATTGTCCACTTGCCACGTCACTTGCCACATCACCTGCCACGTGACTTGCCAAGAGATGTGGATTGTCCACTTTCCACGTCATCTGCCATGCCACCTGCCACAAGCTGTGGATTGTCCACTTGCCAAGTCACCAGCCACATCACCTGCCACAAGTTGTGGATTGTCCACTTGCCACGTGACTTGCCACATCACCTGCCACGTCACTTGCCACATCACCTGCCACAAGTTGTGGATTGTCTACTTGCCACGTCACTTGCCACGTCACCTGCCACGTCACTTGCCACGTCACCTGCCACAAGTTGTGGATTGTCCACTTGCCACGTCACCTGCCACGTCACCTGCCACAAGTTGTGGATTGTCCACTTGCCACATCACTTGCCACGTCACCTGCCACAAGTTGGGGATTGTCCACATCACCTGCCACGTCACTTGCCACATCACCTGCCACAAGTTGTGGATTGTCCACTTGCCACGTCACTTGCCACATCACCTGCCACGTCACTTGCCACAAAATGTGGATTGTCCACTTTCCATGTCACCTGCCATGCCACCTGCCACAAGTTGTGGATTGTCCACTTGCCACGTCACTTGCCACATCACCTGCCACGTCACTTGCCACGAGATGTGGATTGTCCACTTCCCACGTCATCTGCCATGCCACCTGCCACAAGCTGTGGATTGTCCACTTGCCACGTCACCAGCCACATCACCTGCCACAAGTTGTGGATTGTCCACTTGCCACGTGACTTGCCACATCACCTGCCACGTCACTTGCCACATCACCTGCCACAAGTTGTGGATTGTCTACTTGCCACGTCACTTGCCACATCACCTGCCACGCCACTTGCCACGTCACCTGCCACAAGTTGTGGATTGTCCACTTGCCACGTCACCTGCCACGTCACCTGCCACAAGTTGTGGATTGTCCACTTGCCACGTCACTTGCCATGTCACCTGCCACAAGTTGGGGATTGTCCACATCACCTGCCACGTCACTTGCCACATCACCTGCCACAAGTTGTGGATTGTCCACTTGCCACGTCACTTGCCACATCACCTGCCACGTCACTTGCCACAAGATGTGGATTGTCCACTTTCCATGTCACCTGCCATGCCACCTGCCACAAGTTGTGGATTGTCCACTTGCCACGTCACCAGCCACATCACCTGCCACAAGTTGTGGATTGTCCACTTGCCACGTGACTTGCCACATCACCTACCACGTCACTTGCCACATCACCTGCCACAAGTTGTGGATTGTCTACTTGCCACGTCACTTGCCACATCACCTGCCACGTCACTTGCCACGTCACCTGCCACAAGTTGTGGATTGTCCACTTGCCACGTCACCTGCCACGTCACCTGCCACAAGTTGTGGATTGTCCACTTGCCACATCCCTTGCCACATCCCCTGCCACGTCACCTGCCACAAGTGGATTGTCCACTTGCCACATCACTTGCCACATCACCTGGCACAAGTTGTGGATTGTCCACTTGCCACGTCCCTTGCCACGTCCCCTGCCACGTCACCTGCCACAAGTGGATTGTCCACTTGCCACGTCACCTGCCACGTCACCTGCCACAAGTTGTGGATTGTCCACTTGCCACGTCACCTGCCACAAGTTAGGGATTGTCCACATCACCTGCCACATCACTTGCCACATCACCTGCCACAAGTTGTGGATTGTCCACTTGCCACGTCACTTGCCACATCATCTGCCACGTCACTTGACACAAGATGTGGATTGTCCACTTTCCATGTCACCTGCCATGCCACCTGCCACAAGTTGTGGATTGTCCACTTGCCACGTCACCAGCCACATCACCTGCCACAAGTTGTGGATTTCCACTTGCCACGTGACTTGCCACATCACCTGCCACATCACTTGCCACGTCACCTGTCACAAGTTGTGGATTGTCCACTTTCCACATCACTTGCCACCTGCCATGTCACTTGCCACAAGCTGTGGATTGTCCACTTGCCACGTCACCTGTCACGTCACTTGCCACGTCACCTGCCACAAGTTTTGGATTGTCCACTTGCCACGTCACTTGCCACGTCCGCTGCCACGTCACTTGCCACAAGATGTGAATTGTCCACTTGTCACATCACCTGCCACATCACTTGCCACATCACCTGCCACGTCACCTGCCACAAGTTGTGGATTGTCCACTTGCCAGGTCACTTGCCACATCACCTGCCACGTCACTTGCCACGAGATGTGGAATGTCCACTTGCCACGTCACCTGCCACGTCACTTGCCACGTCACCTGCCACAAGTTTTGGATTGTCCACTTGCCACGTCACTTGCCACATCAGCTGCCACAAGTTTTGGATTGTCCACTTGTCACATCACCTGCCACATCACTTGCCACATCACCTGCCACGTCACCTGCCACAAGTTGTGGATTGTCCACTTGCCACGTCCCTTGCCACGTCCCCTGCCACGTCACCTGCCACAAGTGGATTGTCCACTTGCCACATCACTTGCCACATCACCTGCCACAAGTTGTGGATTGTCCACTTGCCACGTCCCTTGCCATGTCCCCTGCCACGTCACCTGCCACAAGTGGATTGTCCACTTGCCACATCACTTGCCACATCACCTGCCACAAGTTGTGGATTGTCCACTTGCCACGTCACCTGACACAAGTTGTGGATTGTCCACTCGCCACGTCACTTGCCACATCCCCTGCCACAAGTGGATTGTCCACTTGCCACGTCACTTGCCACGTCCCCTGCCACAAGTGGATTGTCCACTTGCCACGTCCCCTGCCACAAGTTATGGATTGTCCACTTGCCACGTCACATGCCAGTCACCTGCCACAAGTTTTCTACTTGCCACGTCACCTGCCAGGTCACTTGCCACGTCACCTGCCACAAGTTGTGGATTGTCCACTTTCCACGTCACTTGCCACTTCACCTGCCACGTCACTTGCCACAAGTTGTGGATTGTCCACTTGCCACATCACTTGCCATCTGCCATGTCACTTGCCACAAGTTGTGGATTGTCCACTTGCCACGTCACTTGCCACCTGCCATGTCACTTGCCACAAGTTGTGGATTGTCCACTTGCAATTGCAATTGTTTAAAATATTTTTCTAATGGTTTTTCATCATTTGCAATCATTTTTGAGATTTTTAATGTAAAAAAAAAGGTCACCTTTAAAAACGCATATAAACGCAAACGCGGCTAAACGCGGTAGCGGCGTTTTGCCGCGTTTTACCGCGTTTTGCCGCGTTTTGCGTCTGAAACGTGGAAATTTTTGTTTCTGAACGCATTTTTTTGCTTCTGGAAAAACGAGACTAAACGCAACTGCATAAAAACGGAAAAAAAGGAGACTGTGTGCATGGACACATAGGATAACATTGAATGAGTTCAGGGGCAGTTGAAAAAACTGTCCAACTGCATCTGAACGCGCGTTTGACTGCGTCTCGTGTGCATGAGGCCTAAGGCCTCATGCACACGAGACGCAGTTAAACGCGCGTTCAGATGCAGTTGGACAGTTTTTTCAACTGCACCTGAACTCATTCAATGTTATCCTATGTGTCCATGCACACAGTCTCGTTTTTTTGCGTTTATATGCAGTTGCGTTTAATCTCGTTTTTCCAGAAGCAAAAAAATGCGTTCAGAAACAAAAATTTCTGCGTTTCAGACGCAAAACGCGGCTAAACGCGGCACCCGCGTTTAGCCGCGTTTGCGTTCATATGCGTTTTTAAAGGTGACCTTTTTTTTTACATTAAAAATCTCAAAAATGATTGCAAATGATGAAAAACCATTAGAAAAATATTTTAAACAATTGCAATTGCAAGTGGACAATCCACAACTTGTGGCAAGTGACGTGGCAAGTGGACAATCCACAACTTGTGGCAAGTGACATGGCAGGTGGCATGTGATGTGGCAAGTGGACAATCCACAACTTGTGGCAAGTGACGTGGCAGGTGAAGTGGCAAGTGACGTGGAAAGTGGACAATCCACAACTTGTGGCAAGTGACGTGGCAAGTGACCTGGCAGGTGACGCGGCAAGTGACTTGGCAGGTGACGTGGCAAGTGGAAAATCAACAACTTGTGGCAGGTGACTGGCATGTGACGTGGCAAGTGGACAATCCATAACTTGTGGCAGGTGACGTGGCAAGTGACGTGGCAAGTGGACAATCCACAACTTGTGGCAGGTGACGTGGCAGGTGATGTGGCAAGTGATGTGGCAGGTGATGTGACAAGTGGACAATCCACATCTTGTGGCAAGTGACGTGGCAGGTGACGTGGCAAGTGACGTGGCAAGTGACGTGGCAGGTGACGTGGCAAGTGACATGGCAAGTGGACAATCCACATCTCGTGGCAAGTGACGTGGCAGGTGATGTGGCAAGTCACGTGGCAAGTGGACAATCCACAACTTGTGGCAGGTGATGTGGCTGGTGACGTGGCAAGTGGACAATCCACAGCTTGTGGCAGGTGGCGTGGCAGATGACGTGGAAAGTGGACAATCCACATCTCGTGGCAAGTGACGTGGCAGGTGATGTGGCAAGTGACGTGGCAAGTGGACAATCCACAATTTGTGGCAGGTGACGTGGCAGGTGATGTGGCAAGTGGACAATCCCCAACTTGTGGCAAGTGACGTGGCAAGTGGACAATCCACAACTTGTGGCAGGTGCCGTGGCAAGTGACACGGCAAATGCAAGTGTACAACTGCTCTCTATGCTGCTGCTGCTCACTCTGATCAAAATAGCAGAAATAGTTAAAAAAAATGCTTTGAGAGCTTGGGGAGGGTCTACATGATGTTATCTTTATAAACGCGTTTAAACGCAAACGCGTCTAAACGCGTCTAAACGCGGCATGCAAACGCGGCAAAACGCGCGTTTCTAAACGCGCGTTTCAGCTTTTTTTTAACAGAGGTTTCATCTGCGTCTCGTGTGCATGAGGCCTCACTGCTACAGGGCTGCCCTCCTGCTGAGAATCACGTGTATATATACGTGATTCTGCACTTCCGCCTAGGGAATGGATGCTCTGCCTGCAGGTAATTGTGCTGTGATCACGATCTGCGGGTGCCGGGCACTGGATGTCCGCTGGCAACTGCTCATCATTGGGCAGAGACAAGGCAAGGAGTTCCATTCTGACTGAAGGGGAAGTGATGGATTTTGTGTCCCTGCAAAGCAGGGAATAAAATCCATTACTTCCTATAGTAGAAAATCACCTAACAGTGAACAAAAAACATGTTAGGCACACAAGTTAACCCTTTGATCGCCCTAGATGTTTAACCCCTTCTCATCCAGTGTCATTAGTGACAGTGCATATTATTAGCACTGATGACTGTATTAGTGTCACTGGTTCCCACAAAGTGTCAAAAGTGTCAGGTGTCCGATTGTCGGCCGCAATATTGCAGTCCCACTATAAGTCGCTGATCGCCACCATTACTAGTATAAAGAAAAAAAAATACAAATTGCAGTATATATCCCATAGTCTGTAGACATTTTTGCACAAACCAATCAATATACTTTTATTGGGATTTATTTTATTTTTTTTACCAAAAATATGTAGCAGAATACATAATGGCCTAAATTGATGAAGAAATACAATTATTTATTTATTTATTTTTCATTGGATGTGTTTTATAGCAGAAAGTAAAAAAATATTGTTTTTTTTTTTTTTTTTTTTTTTTTCAGAATTGTCGGTCTTTTTTTTGTTTACAGCGCAAAACATAAAAACCGCAGAGGTGATCAAATACCACCAAAAGAAAACTTTATTTTGTGGGAATTTTTTTTACAGAAATTGTATTTGGGTACAACGTTGCACTACTGCGCAATTGTCTAACGCAGTGCCATATCGCAAAAAATGGCCTGATTATGAAGGGGTAAATCTTCCAGAGGTCAAGTGGTTAAAGTAATTTTTTTTTCAATAAAATATTAAACATGTTATTGCACAGAGCAGGTGTCCTCTTTTTCTTTTTGTCCCCCACTGGCGCTCCTGGCTCCTCATCTTTACTTTTCTGCACTGGATGGCTGACAACCATTTAATGGTGAATCCTGCTTGCAGCACATGGTTCTCAGAGCCTCAATAACGGTTACAGACGGTTTAATTGGAGCCAAAAATAGACTTTTCCAAATTAGGAGGTACTGCAGTTGTGCAGATTACTCATAATGTTTTTTTTTTCTTGAAGCCTGTACATAGGCAATGCTTTAAAGCGACATTAAAGCTTCATTTAAAAAAAAAAAAAAAAATGAAAATAACAAACATGTTATACTTAGCTGCTCTGTGTAATGGTTTTGCACAGAGCAGCCCCGGTCATCTTCTTTTTGGGTCCCTCGCCGGCAGTCCAGGCCCCTCCTCTTCAGCGAGTGCCCCCCACGGAAAGCCGCTTTCCATGGGGCACTTGTGTGTGCTCGCTCCCGAGCCACCCTGTCTGCATCTACTGCCACAGAACGGGGTGTCTCCGCCCTGCCCCCCCCCCCCCCCCGCTTGCTCGGCACAGCAATTGAGTGACAGCAGTTGCTGTCAACCTGCCCAGGGATGTGGGAGACGGCAGTCGCTGGATCGGATTGGGCTTATGTAAGTATAAGGGGGGGTTTGCAGAGAAGGTTTTTCACCTTAATGCATAGAATGCACCTCGAGGGGTGCCAGCAATCTGGTTTTCCAGGCATCCAGATGGTGTCAGGAACACCTGGGAAACCGGATTGCTGGCACCCCTCGAGGAGGACGTTTACTACACAGCTATGCCCTTGATTTCTGCTTTTATATAAGTGCATTACTTTGTATGTTTTAATGCGCAATTCTAATACTTCACTTGGGTGCGCCCTCCCTCCTTTCCTCTTTTTGCATTCTCAGAGAGTTCTTCTGGATATGCTCTGGGGATGGCTGGCACCTGAACTTTTTTGTTACAAAACAAAGTTGGCACGGACTAAAGCCACCATACTAAGGACTTATGCCGTGTACACACGACCAGACTTTTTGACAGCAAAGGTCCGAGTCTGTCGGACAATTCGATCATGTGTATGCTCCATCGGACCTTTGCTTGCCAAAAATCCAGCGGACTTTAGAAATAGAACATGTTTTAAATTTTCCCACCGGAACTCCACCGGACCGAGAAATCCATTCGTGTGTATACTAGTCCGACGGACAAAAACCGACGCTAGGGCAGCTATTGGCTACTGGCTATGAACTTCCTTATTCTAGTCCGGTTCTTCGTTATCACGTTCAAATCCGTCGGACTTTGGTGTGCTTGTGTGTGGCCAAGTCCGTTCATTCGGAAAGTCCGTCGGAAAGACCGTCAGACCTAGTCCATTGAAAAATCCGGTCATGTGTACGTGGCATAATACTACCTACTGTATATAAACACTATACATTTTTTGAACCAATGGTACAGACCCAACATTCTGGGTGACTTTCTTCTTGTAAACCACTTTAAATGGCAACTCCAGGAAAGATAAACTGATCCTGTACAGTGGGGCTGTGCCCGCCGCTGCAAGGGTTAACTGCTCGTTTAGGTGTCCATTTATGAAGCAGGAAAAAAAATGTCACTGCTCCATTCTCCGGCATTCTCAGAGGAGATCGTTCTCATCTGGATGCCAGTTTATGAAGCTTTGTAGATCTCTTCTCCTTTGGAGGAGTGACACGATACATATATATAGATATATTGCACTTATATGGTGTTTATATATGTATGTATTTTTATGTATAAGTTGGATAACTTGGCATTGAAGCACTGATTAATATAATAACAAGCGGTGGCATTGGTAAGGTTTGCTTGTGCTATACGTACAGGCAAAAAAACTTTGCGCATAGTCAATAATATAAATGTTTATATATTCTCTTGTTGTTTTCACTAATGGTTAGATAGGGGGCGCAATTCACAATTTGACACATTTTTTCTCACTTTGTAGAAGGTTTTTTTTTTTTTTTTGGATTGCAGCGTACCAATGTATAATTAGATTATTATTTGAGCGTCGGTATCTTCTTTTTTCACAAATGCAGCAGTAGACCAGTGTTTTTCCAACAGCCCTTTTACAGCTGTTTTCTGTCTGCAAAGCTTCATTTATTTAATAGCACTGTGTAAACAGAGATCAATAGTAGGAGAAAAAGTAGATTTTATGACTGCAAAGCTTTCTCAGCTGTTCCAATCGAAGTTTGAAAATCCACCTGAAATTAGAAGCGTGGCCTCTAAAGTAAGTAATAAGAGAACAGCTGCCACTGCTCTGTCTGAGGGGTTTTATGGTCTCGTGGTGTGTAAAGTGATTTCAGCAGATCATACACTGAGTCATCTTGAAAAGCATTAGAACGAGTATTGCTCCCGAAGCCATGGCGGTTATGTGGCCGGAGTTAGCGTTCTGCTCGCCGACCCTCAAATGTCAAAAGCTGAGCAGATTAAAGAGGCAAGCCTTCAAATTTTGTGCTCTGGTGAGCTATCCGTTTCGTGGATTGCCTACAGTGCCTTATCTAAGGATAGAAAATGCAAAGCTTCTTAGAATATGAGCTTAAAGTGACACTAAACTCTGGTTTAAAAAAAAAAATAAAAAATCCTATTCAAGTATGTCTGAAAAGTGCATTCTATTGCGCTCAGCCTCCTCCCAAATCTCCAAATTCTTTTTTTTTTTTCCTGCTAATTCCTGCAGATTTTGTAGGTTTGCCCACTTACAAAGACATGAAGAGTCTATAATTGTTATCATAGGTGTATTTTAAATGATAGAGACCAAAAATCCAGATAGAACATGATATATGATACAATCGGAGTGTATAAATGGAGTTGAACTTCAGTGAGTCAAATAAGTATTCGATCCCCTACCAACCAGCAATAATTCTGTCTCCCACAGATTGGCTACAGTATGTGCTCATGTGGTACACAGATAAGTTCTGTACAATTAAAGAGGAAGTAAACCCTGATGAGTTTACTTCCTCTTTCATTCCCTGCAAAGGTAAAGCATAATGGACTACTATGCATCACATAGTCGCTGGCTCCTGTGTCAGGTAAGTGATACACAATGGGCTAAGTCACCGCTGTCCCCTGTAGTCCGGCGCATCCATCTTCTCAGTGGGTCATTCGGCTGTCATTTGGCGAAGCAGCGATGACGTCACTCACACGCATGCGCACGGGAGCCGCCACTCACGTCATATCACCGTTGACTGTGGCGCGCTCAGTGCGCCTGCGCGCCGCTGTCTACGGCGCATGTGCTGTAGACAGGGGTGCCTGTCTTTCGGCAAATATCTCCTAAACCGTGTTGGTTTAGGAGATATTTCTTGGACCTACAGGTAAGCCTTAATCTAGGCTTACCTGTAGGTCAAAGTGAGTTGTAAGGGTTTACAACCACTTTAAGAAGGTGCTCCTAAAGACAACACGTTATAAAAGACACCTGTCCACAGAATCTTACCTCCATTCAATCCTCAACATCATGGACAAGACCAAAGAGCTGTCAAAGAATGTCAGAGACAAGATTGTAGACCTGCACAAGTCTGGAATGGCCTACAAGACCATCAGCAAGAATCTTGGTGAGGAGGAGACAACGGTTGAAGCGATTATTTGCAAATGGAAAAAAATACAAAATAACCATCAATCGCCCTCAGTCTGGAGCTCCATGGAAGGTTTCACCTCATGGGGTAAGGATGATCATGAGAAAAGTAAGGGATATGCCCAGAACTACACGGGAGGAGCTTGTGAAGGATCTCAAGGCAGTCAGGGCCACAATCACCAAACAGATCATTGGTAACACAATACGCCACCATATATTGAAATCCTGAAGCGCCCGCAAGGTTCCCCGCTTCAAGAAGGCGCATGTACCGGCTCGTCTGAGATTGGCCTCTGAATCATTTAGATGTTCATTGAAGGATTGGGAGAAAGTGCTGTGGTCAAATCAGGCCAAAATTGAGCTCTTTGGCATTAACTCCACTCGCTGTGTTTGGAGGAAGAAAAATGCTACGACCCTGAAGGCCCATACACACGATCTGACTTTTTGACAACAAACATGCAAATTAGCTGTTTTGGAGCAACATCCGACAGTGTGTACGCTCCATCGGACAAACTTTTTCGTTTTTTATTGGACTTTTGTTGGCTGTGCGAACAGACAAACTTTCCAGCAACAAATGTCCAATGGAGCAAAAGTCTGATCGTGTGTACAGAAAACCATAGGACTATTGTACAAAGTACAAACACGCATGCTCAGAACCAATGCAAAAGATTAGACAACAATACAGAAGTTGACCAAAGGTGAAGGTAAAGAGCAGAAAAACCACGTGATTTGGTGAAAGTTGGCTGAAAAAGTCCTGCCATGTGTATGCAATACAAATTCACGGCCGACGCCCTTTGTACAAAAATTCATGGGAAAGTTTGTACAAAGTCTGATCGTGTGTATGAGGCTTAAGAATACCATCCCTACAGTCAAGCACGGAGGAGAAAACATTATACTTTGGGGCTTTCTCTGCTAAGGGTACAGGCTGACTTTGCCACATTGAGGGACGAATGGATGGGGCCATGTATTGCAAAATCTCGGATGAGAACATTCTTCCCTCAGCCAGAACACTGAAGATGGGTCGTGGATTGGTCTTCCAGCATGACAATGACCCAAAACATATCACCAAGGCAACAAAGGAGTGGCTCCTTCCACTGCTAGCACCACCCCCCCCCCCGCAGCCGGCAACGCCCCCTGCCACCACTCGCATCACTTCCCGCCACCACCACCGGAAGAGAGAGCGGAGACAAACCCCCGTGGGTGCCAGGTACTGGACGATATAGAAAACAGGCCACTATGGGCCTGATGGAGGAGGGAGAAGTGCCAGCTGTCCCTTGGGGAGCCCAGGAACGATCGCCGGGGAGGAGGAGGAGGGCAGACCGAGTACAGGAGGTATAGGCAGGTCGCTGGGATAACATCAGGTAAGGGAATGATCAATTTGCATTTCTACCTTAATGGTGACACTCTGCATTTCTATGGTAATGGTCACTCTGCATTTCTATGGTAATGGTGTCACTCTGCATTTCTGTGGTAATGGTGTCACTCTGCATTTTATGGGCACTGGAAAATATTTTAGTAAACCATTTGGTTCAGAATATTTTTTTTCCTTTTTTCAACCTCTAAAACCTAGGTGCGTCTTATGGTCAAGTGTTTCTTATGGGCCGAAAAATACGGTACTTCCTAGCTTTCATGCCTAGGCAAATTATGTCACACACCCCGGAGTCTTCAGGAGGGGAGGAGGGGCTTTCTCAGCTAAGCACCCCCTCCTGCATGCATGCCTGGGCTAAGGGCAGGTGGATTCCAGGAAGTAAATGCTACATGAATCATCTACCCTTACTCAAGATGGCCACAGCTGGGAATGCTAGGGGGTGTTTTTCCCCAGATGATTTCTCAGCAAAATAAAGCTTGGAGACATGGATGGACAAATTGTCTTTGAATATAAAAAATTAATTGAACAATGTTTTTGGCTTGTGGTGCTCAGATATAGTGTAGTTCCACTTTAACTTCTCTTTCTAGAAGCTTTACATATTTGAATCTTTGATAAGGAACAATAGGTTGCTTTGAAGTCCCTAGAGAAGGTTTGTGCGATATAAATTAATGGACGCTATTGACTTACATTTTGTAAATGCAAGAGGAGCTGTTGAGATCTGTCAATACATTCTACATAACCCAATGAAACGGTGTATTCTGCCAGGGATGGATTGTTCCCCAGCTATTAGGAGAAAACCTTCTATTCTTTGGGCTTTATAATTCATGTGTAATAAGATTGACCTGTCATGCCGTGTCCATAGGGGTTTAAGGTTTTTGTTTTTATCAACGTACATTTCATTGACTTTTAAAACAATTACAATTCATTACAAAATTATACAATTAGCAGACATAACGCACTCAGCTGATATGCCATCTTAGTTTCATAATTTTGCTGTTACATAGTCTGTAATGTTAAAAAAAAAAAGACAAAGGCCCATCCAGTTCAACCTGCACTCACCAGTCACTTTATTAGGTACACCTTGCTAGTACCGGGTTGGACCCCCTTTTGCCTTCAGAGCTGCCTTAATTCTCCATGACATAGATTCAACAAGGTGCTGGAAACATTCCATGTCAGCTGCACATCCATGTTGCAAATCTCCCGCTCCAACACATCCCAAAGGTGCTCTATTGGATTGAGATCTGGTGAGTGTGGAGGCCATTGGAGTACAGTGACCTCATTGGCATGTTCAGGAAATCAGTGGTGAGATGATTGGAGCTTTGTGACATGGTGCATTATCCTGCTGGAAGGAGCCTTCAGAAGATGACACTGTAGTCATAAAGGGATGGACATGGACAGCAACAATACTCAGGCGGTAGAGTTAAAACGAGGCTCAAATGGTACTGAAAGTGTTGCAAGAAAATATCCCCCACACCATTACACCACCACCAACCTGAACCATCGATACAAGACAGGATGAATCCATGCTTTCATGTTTATGCTAAAGTCTGACCCTACCATCTGAATGTCGCAGCTGAAATCAAAACCAGGAACCAGACCAGGCAACGTTTTTCAAATCTCCTATTGTCCAATTTTGGTAAGCCCGTGCCAATTGTAGCCTCAGTTTCCTGTTCTTAGCTGACTGGATTGGCAAGCGGTGTGGTCTTCTGCGGCTGTAGCCCATCTGCTTCGAGGTTCAATGTGCTGTGCGTCCAAAGATGGTATTCTGTATACCTTGGTTGTAACGAGTGATTATTTGAGTTACTGTTGCCTTTCTGTCATCTGGAACCCAGTCTGCCCATTCTCCTCTGACCTCTGACATCAACAGGGCATTTTCCTCCACACAACTGCCGCTCACTGGATGGGGCCGATCCATGCTCCTTGTGTGAATTGACACACAATGTAGAGGCTCAGGTGCAGGCCTGCTCGGGTGTCCCTATAGCAAGCTGCATAAAATGGGGCCAGGAGCACAGGTGGGGGACTCAATCGGAGCTGCTCTGTGCAAAACCACTTCACAGAGCAGGTAAGTATAACATGATTGATTTTTTTTTTTAATCTGCCTTTTAAATTCCTTTTAAACCTGGACAATTAACAACCATATATGGGTAACTTTAATGTGATATTACCTTAGGGGTAATGCCCCTGCCTATCTATCTGCAGCCCCCTATTTATACATGTACTTTAGTATTAGGGTTGGGCTTTATGTTCGGGTCGACTCGAACATTGGCTGTTCACCTGTTCGCTGAATAGCTTTTGAATTTGCCGCAAACACCCTTTAAAAGTCTATGGGAGAAATCAAAAGTGTTAATTTTAAAGGTTAATATGTAAGTTATTGTCATAAAGTGTTTGGGGACCCGGGGCCTGCCCCAGGGGACATGTATCAATGCAGTGATTTTAATAATGCTTAAAGTGAAACAATAAAAGTGTAATATTCCTTTAAATTTCGTATCTGGGGGTGTCTATAGTATGCCTGTAAAGTGGTGCATGTTTCCCGTGTTTAGAACAGTCAGAGCAAAATAACATTTCTAAAGGAAAAAAAGTCATTTAAAAGTACTCGTGGCTATAATGAATTGTCGGTCCCGGCAATACACCTCCAGGTCTGGTATGAATTTTAAGGGGAACCCAGCCCCAAAATTTAAAAAAAAATGGTGTGGGGTCCCCCCAAAAATCCTTACCAGACCCTTATCCGAGCACGAACCTGGCAGGCCGCATGTGGGGGCGGGGTCACCCAGTGACCCCATCCTCTGTTATATAAGAACTGTCACCTGAACAGAAGCGTCACACAGCGGGAGACTCCCATTTGAGGCAGATCGTCCAGAGGACGATGCAGGGAAGAAGCCAGAGGAAGATTGTTTCACATTAAGCATTATTAAAATCACTGCGCCCGAAAAAACTGCAGTTTTTAAAACTTTTTTGCATTGATACATGTCCCCTGGGGCAGGGCCCAGGTCCCCAAACACTTTTTATGACGATAACTTTCATATAAGCCTTTAAAATTAGCACTTTAGATTTTTCATGTTCGTGTCCCATAGACTTCAACAGTGTTCGCGTGTTCAAACTATTTTTTTGCCTGTTCGCATGTTCTGGATGCGAACCGAACCGGGGGGAGGGGGGGGGGGGGCGGTGTTCAGCTCATCCCTACTTAGTATGTACAGATTTTTGTGTACAAATTAGAATTTGGAAATTAAAAGATGTTGTCAAATGTATGATGGTACCTGAAAAGTCTGAGATTTGGTTCTCTTTTGGTGTCTGATATAAGGATGTAGTGCATCTTAAAGCGGAGCTCCTCCCAAAAGTCGAAGTTCCGCTTTAAGCATTCCCCCCCCCATCCTATGCCACATTTGGCATATCATTTTTATTTGGTGGGAATGAGGGGGGGAAGCGGGTACCTAGTTTTGACATGTACCCTCTCCCACTTCCGCTCGGGCTGCCTAGCCGACTCGAGCGGAAGTTCTCCTCTCCCCCTCCCTGCAATCTTCTGGGACACTTCACAGGTCCCAGAAGATTCCCCGACCATTGAAGAGGCACAGCTCGACTTGCGCATGAGCAGTGCGCACCCGGCTGTGAAGCTGCAAGCTGTCACAGCCAGGTGCTCACACTTGTAATGCTATAGCCGCTCGCTGTATCACACGGCCCCGCCCCTGGCGTGCCGCATCATTGGATGTGATTGACAACAGCGCGAGCCAATGGCTGCGCTGCTTTCAATCCATCCACTCCAGCCAATCAGTGGCCAGGCTGAGTGGCGAAGAGGACGTCGGGGACGAGCGTGGGACTTTTGAGGGATCAGGTAAGTAAAACTGGGGGGGGGGGGGGGGGCTGGGGGCGCCGACACTGTCAGATGTTTTTTCACCTTAATGCATAGAATGCAATGTAAAAAACATTTACCTTTACAACCCCTTTAATAGCTTATAAAAAGAATAGGAAGAAAAAGACTAGGAAGTACATTTGGGAGGGGCTGTATGGTAGAGAGGAATTCCCTAACGTTGGCATACGTGTGATAGTTTGTGCGAAGCATCTTTATTTTTATGGTAAACATGATAAATAACTTTTATATTTTGCTCGTCATGGTTCTAAAGGCAGTAAAGCCTATAAGAAGATTTCACTGAGCCAAGCCGACCAGGCAGTCCCACACTTGTGTCTGTCACCTGCAGGCAGTATATAGGAAGTGGAGCTGTAATTAATTGGCAATCCTATTATTCTTCTCTTATCTGTGTTCTCAGACCACTGTGACACCATATTCTGCACTTTTACCTGCATTAAAGTGACAGCTCCCCTAAATCCTGCTCTTCCTATGACCCCATGCATATGTTATAGCTGAGAAATGGCTCCAATTTATTATTGTTATATAATCATCCTGCTCTGACTATAAATATTGATCATTTTTTCTCTTTACCACTAAAGCACCTAGTGACCCCAGGCAAAATCAATCATAGAAGTTTGACCGCTACCTAGGAAATGCTGCAACTGTGCTAAAGCTAAAAGAGCTTCATTTATTCGCATACTTCTCAACTTTTTCAGATGGGAATGAGGGACACCTATCAGCAAAAGTATGCAGGCATAGGACACACCCCTTGCCACACCCCCTTAAAGGATACTTGTACAAAACAAAACAAGATTGGTTAAACCCACGAGTGCTTTTTTTTAAGCACTATTATTCCTTTTAAATTTTACAAATGCAGCAATTTAGAAATCAGATGAAAGGTTTAGCGCTGGAAAACACTTTTTGATGTATATAAAATGCACTTTTTATCTATCTATATAGATCAGACCAAAATGAGGGACAAATGAGGACAGAGGGACATTGCTCCAAATCAAGGTCAGCTGTGCACAGATCAGGCTTGGGGGGTCAGTGGCAGTAGAAAAAAAAGTTGCCTCATTGGTGTCAGTGGGAGGAAAAGCTCCCCATAATTTTTGTCAGTGGGACAGTTAGTTCTCTATCTCTGGTGTCACTGAGAGGGACAGTACCCCATTGTTGGTGTCAGTGGAAGAAATAATGCTCCATCATTGGTGTTGTGTCGGCGTGAGAATTAATTTCCCATCTCTATTGTCGGTGAGTAGAACGGTACCCCATTGTTGGTGTCAGTGGGAGAATTGGTTTCCCATCTCTGGTGTCATTGGTATGAATAGTGCTCCATAATTGGTGTCGGTGGAGAATTAGTTCCACATTTCTGGTGTCAGTGAGTAGAATAGTATCCCATTATTGCTGTCAGTGGGAGGAATAGGGCCCTGTCTTTGGTGTCAGTGGAAGGAATAGTGTCCCATAATTGGTGTCATTGGAAGAATTAATTTCCCATCTCTGGTGTCCATGAATAGAATAGTACCCCATTAGAGGTGTCAGTGGAAGGAATGGTGCCCCCTCATTGGTGTCAGTGGGAGAATTGGTTTCCCACCTCTGGTGCCAGTGAGTAGAATATTGTTGGTGTCAGTGAAAGTAATAGTGCCCCATCATTGGTGTCAGTGGGAGAATTGGTTTCCCACCTCTGGTGCCAGTGAGTAGAATATTGTTGGTGTCAGTGAATGTAATAGTGCCCCATCATTGGTGTCAGTGGGAGAAATGGCTTCCCATCTTTAGTGTCAGTGAGTGGAATATTACCCCAGTGTTGGTGTCAGTGGAAGGAATAGTACCCCAATGACCAGATATAAGCAATCAAAGGACCAAATAAATAGTACCTCGTAGCGCTAGGTGCTGTGTGAAAAATTATTTTTTTACACAGCACCTAGGGCTAGGAGGTACTATTTATTTGGAAATTACGATTAACAGATTTGTATGCACCCACTATTTTTTACAATTATACATTTAAGTAGCAGCTAAAGATTTAAATTGGTTGTTGTCAGCGCAGTGATGGTACACTAAGTAGGCGATTTAAACTGTGTGTATCCATTTGTGATAAATCAAAGGACCACATTCAATCTGTGGGCCGCAGTTTAGAGACCTCTGATATAGACATTAGACAGTGCATTTTATAACAGTCATGTGGAACTTTACAAATACATCGCTGTCATTGAGCAAATCTCTGTACACCTAACATAGGCTGCTGCAGATATAACCGTAACCCCTGCTTTGGCTTCATCAGTCACATGACTTGTCACGTCACAGGGAGGCAGCAGGTAGGGCTAGTAGTAGATGCTAGAGTAGTTGTGCATTTCCATACGCTACAAGGCCCATAGATCTCTATGACAGCGTACAAACCATATATATATATATATATATATATATATATATATATATATATATATATATATATATATATATATATACATATATATATAAATGTGCAAAAAAAGCAAGTACCAATGCAATGCCTTTGTGGCCCACACGCAACTCCTCCTCCAAGAAGACACCTAGTAGACAGCGAACAGGGATACATATATTTGGCAAGGATAACTGTTCCTCAATAAACCGTGGAATTAAGCTTTAAGCTTTTTAACCATTTTCCACCTCCACCATAGGATGTCATATGACATCCTTATGTTGAAGTGGAGATATCTGGATGATGGGTGCAGCTACAGGCATCGTTCAGATATTTTTTGTTTTCCAGCTGCAGTTTCACTGTACTATAAAATCCACCCTAGCAGCTATTCAGTCGCTGGATTGTTGTTACAGGCAGTCCTACTTTCTGGGCTCTCCTGTGCGATCAGGAAGCCGGATTAACAATCTGGCAGAGCTGCCGGTATCCTGTCGGATAGTGTCCCCCGTCCGATAGTGTCCGCTATGTACTGCGCATGCGCAGTACACATGACAAGCAGATTCCGAAAATAGCCGAAGATGAACGGCGCCGGCAGGTTCTAGCCCCACCATCCAAATGGACATAGAGTTAGAATAAAAAGAGCCGAGGGAAGTGAGGCTGTGCCCGAAGCGTGGCGAGCTAATCGAGGCCGCGAGGGGCCCTCTAATACGTGCAGCCCTATGTCCACTTGGATGGTGGGGCTTGCACCTCGACTCATGGCGCAGGCGCCGTTCATCTTCAGAGATTTTCAGAATCTCCTTCTGCTCCGTACTGCGCAAGCGCTGCGCCTGCGCAGTACAGGGCGGACACTTTTCGATGGATGGACTGTATGTGTCACAACACCGGATCACTATAAAGCTGGCCGTGGACTGGATTCTCCCCGGGCCATTTCTATTATTATTATACAGGATTTATATAGCGCCAACAGTTTGCACAGCGCTTTACCACATTGGGGAAGACAGTACAGTTACAATACAATTCAATACAGGAAGCATCAGAGATCTCCATGACCCTGGTAGGTCGGAAGCGACGTCACTTCCGGCACTGGCAGATGTAAACACTGACAATAGTTTTTTTCATGGAAAGCAGAAATTGATGGGTATTTTTTTTTTATTCTCTAGGGTCTTTGCTAAAAAAAAAAAAAAATAATAATAATATATATATATATAATACCATTTTTTTTTTTCATAATATATATAGAATTATTTTTTAATAATGTTTTTTACACCTCCAGGTGTGAGAAACTTTTATCTGTACCGATATTTTGATACGTGACTATGAATTGAAATTTCTTCCAGCTACTATACACATCATACCAGCAACATTCTAATAAGAACAGACTCCTCTCCTGAATATTGAGTTTGTGTCTCATTAATTCCTGGCCCATTAATGAACCTGGAGGAAGGAAATGGCGCAGGATCATTCATGTAATAGAACAGGTCACAGACTACGCTGGCCACTGGAAGATTATTAAGATCATGGAAAGTAATAAAGGAGAGAGAGAGGAAAAAAAAGGTTCCAGTAGAACTAAAATAAAGGACTTTACTTGTGTAGCCCTTTGATATAATTCATTCTGTGTCACAGGGTTAGGAATAGGACAATTACTTCAGCAGCCTTCTCTATATATAGCAATTGAGAACTGACATTGGGGAAACTAATATTGCTTGGAAGAGCACAGACTATAGAAATCTGCACTATATATAGAACTGTCTTTGGTTGGGCGTAAATGTGTCTCAGGAAAATGAACAAATATTACAGCACTTTTTAGAACATAGTAATGGCGCGTACACACGACCGTTTTTTCCGTCAGAATAAACTCTGACGGTCTTTCCGACGGAGTTCTGCTGAAACAGACTTGCCTACACCTGATCACACCAAAGTCCGATCGTTTAGAACGCGGTGACGTACAACACGTATGACGGGACTAGAAAAGCTAGTCCTAGAGTGCCACGTGTTTCCGTGTCTCCTCGGTGGGCGCTTGTGTTTGGTCGCCGCGGCTGGTTTTTCCCGCCTCAGCTCCTGGTTGCGGTGTCTCCGGGTGGCTTACCCCTATCGGCCCTTAACCACCAACAAATGTATTCTAGTGAGTACCTAGATCCTTCTGGGGGATCTATTTGCCCCTTTTTGTACCCACCTTAACTATGCTGACCTATTATATCATTTTAAATTATAGTAATATGGCGTGTCTTCTGATGAGTGGCCCAGAACCACGAAACGTGTTAGCTATCAGATACCCCACATTTAACTTTCTATTTTGTATATGGATTTATCTTCATCACAAGAATCTTGAGGCCAGAGATCATGCAGGCATCACTGTATAATATTTTATATCTATTCAGTCATTGGGGGTTCCATTTTTTTTTTCTAGTAATGCTGTTCATATTTGATGATATTACCTGTTATCACTTATTTTACCTGCTTTACCATATGACACTAGCAATTTGTATGGCGATCACTGTACCCAGTGCTAGTACTTAGTCTAAGTGGCTTGTCAAGTTGTTAATATAAGTATTTTTGTTACCATTGTATATATATATGAACTATTAAACTTTTTATCAATCCACCCACTGTTGTGTTGCAAACCATGAGCTTCATGTAAAGTCCCAACCTTTTCCCCTTTTGCCCATTAGCTTTAGCTGGCGTGGCTATCTTACAAATACACACGTCCCCATTCTGGCTCTCATGCCCGCAATCGCAGGTGGCTGGCGGGCATCGCGGCTGCCGGCCAAGCGCATCAGGTCCCCCGTCATGCAGCCGGCGCGTTTGCCTGCTATCGACCTTAAAGGTGCTCACTTACACCTACGACGAACACACCATCCCCACTGTAAAACATGGTGGTGGCAGCATCATGTTGTGGGGATGCTTTTCTTCAGCAGGGACAGGGAGGCTGGTCAGAGTTGACGAAAAGATGGATGGAGCCAAATACAGGGAAAACCTGTTAAGAGTCTGCAAAAGCCTTGAGACCGGGGCGGAGGTTCACCTTCCAGCAGGACAACGACCCGAAACATACAGCCAGAGCTACAATGGATTGGTTTAAATCAAAGCATATTCAATCATGTTGCAAAGCATGAGCTTCATGTAAAGTCCCAACCCTTTCCCCTTTTGCCCGTTTTTTTTTTTTTTTTCAAAATTGGCAGTCTTTTTTGTTTATAGTGCAAATAATAAAAACCGCAGAGGTGATCAAATACCACCAAAAGAAATCTCTATTTGTGGGAAAAGAATGTAAATTTTGTTTGGGTACAGTGTTGCACGACCGCGCAATTGTCATTTAAAGTGACGCATTACCGTATCTTAAAAAATTACCTGGTCCTTAAGGGGGACAATCTTCCGGTCTGTAAGTGGTTAATGTTTTCCTTGCCCGGCCTGTCAGTTTAGGTGGACGGCCATGTCTTGGTAGGTTTGCAGTTGTGCCATACTCTTTCCATTTTCGGATGATGGATTGAACAGAGCTCCGTGAGATGCTTAAAGCTTGGGATATTTTTTTTATAACCCAACCCTGCTTTAATCTTCTCCACAACTTTATCTCGGACCTGTCTGGTGTGTTTCTTGGCTTTCATGATGCTGTTTGTTCACTAAGGTTCTCTAACAAACCTCTGAGGGCTTCACATGTATTTATACTGTGATTAAATTACACACAGGTAGAACTCTATTTACTAATTAGGTGACTTCTGAAGGCAATTGGTTCCACTAGATTTTAGTTAGGGGTATCAGAGTAAAGGGGGCTGAATACAAATGCAGGCCACACTTTTCACATATTTATTTGTAAAACATTTTGAAAACCATTTATAATTTTTCCTTCCACTTCACAATTATGTGCCACTTTGTGTTGGTCTGTTACATAAAATCCCAATAAAATACATTTATGTTTTTGGTTGTAATATGATAAAATGTGGAAAATTTCAAGGGGAATGAATACCTTTTCAAGGCACTGTATTTGTCTTCTCCTTGCGTTCCGTAAGACAGTTTGACAGCACAAATGTATCATCTCTTTCAGTAGAGTCCTATCCATATTGTTATTAGGCCGATCAATGTGCTTTCTTGCCATTTACATCACTGATGATAAGGAAAATAAGGTTTATGGATGACATTCTTTGGATTGCGTGGCTGTAGCCATGTGAGAGGCTAGAGCAGCCGAAGTGCAGATTTACGTATTCTCTCAATATATAAGCTCTGGCAGCCATGTTTGGGAAGTTTGCAAGTTGCTAGGGCACACTTGAAGGCATCATCATAAATAATGGGGCCTCCCAAGAGAAGTCAGTGCTTATCTAGGAGAGGGAAGAAAAATATACCAAAACTGTTCTTTTCTGTATTTTCTGTTAAAATAGTTTTTTTATTGAAAGTGTTTTACAAATGTAGCACTAACCCCTGAAGGAGCTGCTGGTTATTTTTGGGCTTACCATTACCTTCCGTTCTCCTTGTTTCACATCTAGGGGATGTCCCATGGTAGATGGCCCAGTAACTTGAGACTGACAATAGATCCATTTGAATGGATTTTATTTGCAAAAACTCAAACCATTGAACAGTCTTTCAACTTGGGATCAGAGGGTTGGAAAGGGAAGTTCAGGTACTCTCAATGTCAAAGCCCAAAAACGTTAAAGACCTTGCTTACTTTGACTGCATCCAGAGAATAGCCATTCACAGCTGGATGAACACTCAGATTGGACAGTCCCTCTATCACATGGCCTAGCAGCCAACAAGGTGTTTACACAATAACAAAGTCTTTATTACCGACATTGTTGTAGGGAAACTAAGCTGTAGAACACTTGTAGGATACCTGGATCTTTCAGCCAGCTTGGCGATATCCACAAGTCCGCATTCTCTCGGTTACTGCAGCCCTTCCAGACTCTTGTTAAGAAAACCAACCCGTACCTGGTGTTCTTCTAAAGAGTCCTCCCCTGGAATGCTTGAAGTACACTGGGTCTTTCCCGAACTGGAGACGGCACCCAACCACCTTGGAATCCTTCCTTAGTTCCCTTGCCTTGGGCTAGCTAGCCCCGAGGCATTAAAGTCGGGTGGATCTGCACCCTATGCCATAGCCTTCCAGGGGGCTGGTCGGGAGGACCAGGACCAAGTAATCAGCACAGCATACTGGACCAGAACCCCCAAACCATGTGACGTCCGCATCTTAAAGGGCACAGCGAGAGGGCGACTCCCACTGACCTGATTCAGAGAGAGAGCAAATGAAATGCCCAATCAGACCATAGTTCCACGACTGCCATCGGGAATGATAATAGCAGTTATACAGCGGGGGGGAAGCGAGCATCCCTTATGCCGCGTACACACGGGTGGATTGTATGGCGTACTTAGTCCGTCGAAACACATTTCAGCGGACAATCCGCTCGTGTGTGGGCTTCAGCGGACTTTTTCAGCGTGCAGTCCGGAGTACTAAGTATTTCGGTTTTTTTCAAAATTCTGTCTGTCGTACTTTGGTTTCAGCGGACAATACGGTCGTCAGTATGCTAGTTCGACGGACTAAGAATGGCACATGCCCAGAAAGGATTTACACGGCGGAAGGGTGCTTTGCTGTGTATTGGACTTCCTATTTCTAGTCCCGTCGTACGTGCTGTACACGTCATCGCGCAAGCTTTCGACGGACTGTTTGTGTATCCGTGTGTGGTCAAGTCCGTTCAGTGGAAAGTACGACGGACTGTCCGTCGGATTGTATGACAGACTAAGTACGCCATACAATCCGCTCGTGTGTACGCGGCATTAGATGGGAAACCCCCTCCTCCGCTCACCCAACCTTGTAGGGGCAGGTAGAGAATAGCGAATACCTATCAACACAAGACATGGTCCTCCAACCATACATTAATTAAAAAGCATTTTCCTTAAAAAATAGAAAGTCCAACCATCCTCAAGGAGTAGATGGAAAGAGCAGGTAAAGCTGTAAAGAAAGGAGAAGAAAAGAAGAGGAGAAAAAGATGAAAAGGAAATAAAAGCAAAAAGGAGAAAAAAGGGGGGAGGGAACTAGAGGCAATCAAAGAGAAAAGATCAAGATCTCCGTCCGCATCTCTGACACCCACCGGAGTACTCACTATACAGTCAAACCAAACAGCAGAATCACTAAGTGTACTAACCAGCTTTTCATTAGATATTATCCAGGTAAGATTACGCTTCATTACCACCAACTCAAACGCAGGTTTTCTTTTGTGTATTTTAATAAAATCTAAAACCTGTAATAGGAATTTAGCAATAAGTCCAGGCTGATTTGATGACAAGAGTTTTGCTTGCACGTGATTAAAATGTAAGTCAGTAGAACTTTACCTCATTCACTAAGCCAGAAGAAAAGTCCCTTGCAAAGTGCAAATTGGCTTTACTAAATTGACCTCGATGTGAGAAAATACTATTGAGAAAGTTATAGCATTTAGGCTCAATTCACGTCACTTGAATGGTTTGGCCAAAAAGAAGTTCCTGCTTTTATGCGATTTTTCAAGGCGTGGTTTGCCGGTTCTGCTATGCGACCCTCGTGGTAGAATTGCATCGGCTTTGTGGTGCCATGAAAGGATAATGACACAAAAACGTGTTATGCAGCGATCGCAATGTTGGTTTAGAATTACAGCAATACTACTTCTGATTCCAAATTAAGAAGTGTGAATGAAGCCTTAGCCCTTGTACACACGGTCGGACATTCTGACAACAAAAACCGTCAGATTTTGTCTGATGGATTTTGTCCGAAACTGGTGTTGCATACACACGGTCGGACAAAGTTGTCGGAAAATCCAATCGTTCGTAACGTGGTGACGTAATTTAGTTACGACGGGATTATGTTCAGGCTAGTAGCCAATAGCTTTGGTCTCGTAATTTGATCTGAGCATGCGTGGCACTTTGTCCGATCGGAATTCTCTACAAACGATCGGATCGTGTTGTCGGAAAATTTTTATATCCAGCTCTCAAACTTTGTTGGTCGGCCATTCCGACGGAAAAAGTCAGATGAAGCCCACACACGGTCGGATTATCTGACAACACTGTCCGATCGGACATCTTCCGTCGGAATGTCCGACCATGTGTACAAGGGCTTACAGTCGGCCTTCTACAACTGCTGTTTTGCCTATGCCACTAATGATGCCAAAGCCTTGATAGGCAGAATAATAGAGGACATCTTTGCCAAAGGTACTTTTTTAAAAAATTTTCCATTAGCTCCATCCGATTTAAACTGTGCTACTGAATCTCTGTTTCGTAAGCATTTTGATTTTTAGTATAGGTAAGTTTTAGATCAATTCATATTGTGAGTTCTTAGTGTGTGCAGCAGACATTTATCATGGCTAATGAGGCCTGGATGTCTGCCCCTTGGATGAAGATGAGTCAAACTACATGTCGCTTCTGGTTATTATATTGTGTGTGTCACCCAGTTATAATGTCACCATCAAGATTCTGTTGGCCTTTAAAGACCTCTTGCTTGTACAAGCTAGTTTTGTGCAGTTCTTCCTTGTAGATTGCAAAGTGTAGTAGTGGCATAAGCGTGCCTACATTTGGGTGAATGCAGAGAGTGTGTAGAAATATCCTTTCATAAAAAAAATGTGCCAGAAGGAAGCGACACAAGAGAAGCGCTGGATCACGAGTAAAGAGCGATGTTCAGAACTGGAGAAAGAATATATTCACAGCCAAGATTGGGCATATACTGTACCTGTAAATTAAATAAGAACTAAAGGCAATACTTTTTTTTCAATTTGGATAGAGTAAGGAAGGGTTATAACCCCTGTCTGTTTTTTTTTTTGGCCTTCTGTGTCCCATTGGGGAGATTTCCCTTCACATCCTGTTCCAAAGCCAATACAGGAAGTGAGAGGGAATTTCTGGTTGTCACCAAAACTAGAGTTCCCATTAAAAGATTTCTTCTCTATTCGTGTTCTGGTGACAACCCAAAATTTGAAATGTAACCACTTCCCTACTGGGCACTTTTCCCCCCTGTGTTGCGCCTACCCCCTGTATTGTTACTAGCTGCCCTCCTCTCCTCCCCCCTGGCTGCTGTGGGAATGTTTCTTAATGGAGAACGGGGATAGGGGCTAGTAAATCTGTAATTTACTGGCCCCTTTCTTTTCTAAATGAACACGGTGAGCACACTCACTCACTGTGTTCATAACTGAAGCATAGAACACAGAGCACTTCCCATTCATTCATTGTCCAGTGCAGCTGAGACTGCAGATAAAGACATGCGTGGTCGAGCTTTGGGGTGTACACCCTAATGCAGTAGGTTGCACACACCTATGGAAGGGTTATGAGCCTCTTTTGTTTGTGTAAATTTTGAGCCTGAATTGTTAAAGGAGCTGTAAAGGTAGTTTTTTTTTTATAAATCTTAGTGCATTGTATGCATTGAGATAAAAAAAACCTGTGTAGCAGCCCCCCCCCCCCCCCCCGCACCCTCCAATTACCTACCTGAGCCCCTTCTCTCTCCAGCGATGCCCACGATTCCCTCAGCCACCCAGTACACTCCTCCTGATTGTCTGAGACAGAGCAGCAGTGCCTTTGGCTCTCACTCAAAGTCAGTCAGCCAATCAGCGGAGAGAGGGGGTGGGGCCAGGGCGGGGCACCATGTCTGAATGAATACATGGAGCTCTGACTCGGATTGGGTGCCCCCTGTAGCAAGCTACTGGCTGAGGGGCACTCTATAGGAGGGAGGGGCCAGGAGCAGCAAAGAGGGACCCGAGAAGAGGAGGATCAAAGATGCTCTGTGCAAAACCAACTGCACAGAGGAAGTAAGTATAACATGTTTGTTATAAAAAAAAAAAAAGAAAAAAAAAGACACTTCATGTTTTTTTTCAAAAAAGCTACTTAGTAGATACAGGTAAACATGTGAAATGAGCCCAGCGAACCATCTAGTGGCTAAAATTGATGATAACATGTGATCAAAATATTGATCAAAAGAGAGGTGATTGTAAAGGAGATTTGTAAGTTCTGTATATTATTATATTATATATATAATAATAAATAATATAATAAATATTATTATAATACAATTATTATTGTATTCTATTTGGTATGTATTGCACACTGCACTTACATTGTGCACACGGCACTAAAAATGTTTTCATTACATGTTTGCATTCTATCGAGCCCTGATTAGAATTAACCTGCCTATGTTACGCCCCTTGTTACCATAAAAGTACAATTGTAATATTAATGTGATACCTACGTAATCATGTGTATAAAAACCTTCAATTGCATCAAATAAATGAGAACCGTTATTTTGGAAAGGTACGGAGTGTATATTTTGTGTCTGTTGCCTACTGCAGTAGTTATTATTCATTTGGAACCGCTAATCAATATGATGATATGAGTTTCCCGAGAACAATTATCATATGAAATGATTTCACGTTTACCAAATATATATATATTTTTATCACTTTTGTGTTCTTCGATCCTGAAACAAAAAAATAAAGAAAGGTATTTATAAATAAAAAAATAAAAAAAAATGTAATACCCCTAATAACATGGCAGCAATTGCATACCCTCACTTTGGACAAGTGCACATGCTCTTATGTTTTCATACTTATGTTAAACATAAATCTGATAAAGCCATTCATTTCTATTTCTATTACTTCAATTTTTACCAATAATTTCTGCCATTTAATTGGACTGTGTTTTCAAAGAGTCCTCTTAAATGGATGAAGCACTGTTCTATAGCTCACCGAGCATAAAATGATCTTCAGCGGATCCCTAATTAGTCTTGTCACACATTTCCCTATACAGTGCCAATATAAGATATTATCAGCTGTACACCATTGCTTTATTAAGAAACAACATCTCAGATGATATTATACAGTACAGCATTCCATTTCATCCTTTATTAATTGCAACTCTACTTTTGTGGTTGTAAACACGTCATTACTGTTGTCCCAATGGAGAGTGTCTGAATAACAGTGTGCACATCCCTCTCTCTCCCCCTCCTTCTCCCTCTCCTCCCTTCCTCCCCCCCTCTCTCTTTCCCTCTCCCTCTCCTCCCTCTCCCTCCTTCTCCCTCTCCTCACTCCCCCCCCCCCCTCTCTCTTTCCCTCTCCCTCTCCTCCCTCTCCTCCCTCTCCCTCTCCCTCCCTCTCCCTCCTTCTCCCTCTCCTCCCTCTCCCTCCTTCTCCTCCCCCCTCTCTCTTTCCCTCTCCCTCTACCTCTCCTCCCTCTCCCTCCTTCTCCCTCTCCTCCCTTCCTCCCCCCCTCTCTCTTTCCCTCTCCCTCTCCTCCCTCTCCCTCTCCCTCCTTCTCCCTCTCCTCCCTCTCCCTCTCCTCCCTTCCTCCCCCCCTCTCTCTTTCCCTCTCCCTCTCCTCCCTCTCCCTCTCCCTCCTTCTCCCTCTCCTCCCCCCCTCTCTCTTTCCCTCTCCCTCTCCTCCCTCTCCCTCCTTCTCCCTCTCCTCCCCCCCTCTCTCTTTCCCTCTCCTCCCTCTCCCTCCTTCTCCCTCTCCTCCCTTCCTCCCCCCCTCTCTCTTTCCCTCTCCCTCTCCCTCTCCTCCCTTCCTCCCCCCTCTCCCTCTCTCCCTCCCTCTCTCCCTCTCTCCCTCCCTCTCTCCCTCCCTCCCTCTCTCCCTCCCTCTCTCTCTCTCTCTCTCTCTCTCTCTCCCCCTCTCTCTCTCCCCCCCTCTCTCTCTCTCTCTCCCCCCCCTCTCTCTCTCCCCCCCCCCCCCGCTTTATTAAGAAACAACATCTCAGATGATATTATACAGTACAGCATTCCATTTCATCCTTTATTAATTGCAACTCTACTTTTGTGGTTGTAAACACGTCATTACTGTTGTCCCAATGGAGAGTGTCTGAATAACAGTGTGCACATCCCTCTCTCTCCCCCTCCTTCTCCCTCTCCTTGCTCTCCCTCTCCCTCCTTCTCCCTCTCCTCCCTTCCTCCCCCCCTCTCTCTTTCCCTCTCCCTCTCCTCCCTCTCCCTCCTTCTCCCTCTCCTCCCTTCCCCCCCCCCCCTCTCTCTTTCCCTCTCCCTCTCCTCCCTCTCCTCCCTCTCCCTCTCCCTCCTTCTCCCTCTCCTCCCTTCCTCCCCCCCTCTCTCTTTCCCTCTCCCTCCTTCTCCCTCTCCTCCCTTCCTCCCCCCCTCTCTCTTTCCCTCTCCCTCTCCTCCCTCTCCCTCCCCCTCCTTCTCCCTTCCTCCCCCCCTCTCTCTTTCCCTCTCCCTCTCCTCCCTCCTTCTCCCTCTCCTCCCCCCCCTCTCTCTTTCCCTCTCCCTCTCCTCCCTCTCCCTCCTTCTCCCTCTCCTCCCCCCTCTCTCTTTCCCTCTCCCTCCTTCTCCCTCTCCTCCCTTCCTCCCCCCCTCTCTCTTTCCCTCTCCCTCTCCTCCCTCTCCCTCTCCTCCCTTCCTCCCCTCTCTCCCTCCCTCTCTCTCTCCCCCTCTCTCTCTCCCCCCCCCCCTCTCTCTCTCTCTCTCTCTCTCTCTCTCTCTCCCCCCTCTCTCCCCCCTCTCTCTCTCTCTCTCTCTCTCCCCCCCCCCTCTCTCTCTCTCTCCCCCCTCTCTCCCCCCCCTCTCTCTCTCCCCCCCCTCTCTCTCTCCCCCCCCTCTCTCTCTCTCTCTCTCCCCTCCGTACACAGTTTTGCCGATAGGAATTGAGTCCGTCTAACAGATTTGAAACATGTTCTATTTCTAGGTCCGTTGGATTTTTAAAACGAAAAATGATCTGATTAGCCCACACGTGATCGGATTGTTCAACAGACTGATTCCGTTGGAGCTAGTCTGCCGGAAAGTCCGGTCGTGTGTACGCGGCATTAGAGTCTGCGAAAGACTTGAGACTGGGGCGGAGGTTCACCTTCAAGCAGAACAACGACCCGAAACATACAGCCAGAGCTACAATGGAATGGTTTAGGTCAAAGCATATTCATGTGTTAGAATGGCCCAGTCAAAGTCCAGACCTAAATCCAATTGAGAAGCTGTGGCAAGACTTTCACTCTCTAGACGTGCAAAGCATCCCCAAAAAGACTTGCAGCTGTAATTTCAAAGAACGGTGGTTCTACAAAGTATTGACTCCGGGGGGCTGAATACAAATACACCCCACACTTTTTTTGTAAAAAAATTAAAACCATGTATAATTTTCCTTCCACTTCACAATTATGTGCCACTTTGTGTTGGTCTATCACATAAAATCCCAATAAAATACATTTATATTTTTGGTTGTAACATGACAAAATGTGGAAAATTTCAAGGGGCATGAATACTTTTTTCAAGGCACTGTAGGCTGAGCATTTCCTCCCTATCACATCTGAGCAGCCCTTGTGACTATAGAGTCACAAATGTGGGTGTATACACAGTGGTCAATGACAGCCCACTCCCTCCTAGGGTGAAGAACCGCTTTGATATCTAGTCTGCTTCCAACTGTCATTTCTGTAGTCCAAAGATGAAAATGAAATGAAGATTCTGATATGCACCAAGGAATGCTTTTGTTACCACCCCGTTCATACATGGGCCCCATAGAGATCACATATTGTGCTTTTATCAGCAAATGGCTCCTGCCAGATAACGCTGACATAAAATCACAGAACATTTGGGTTTAAAGGGAATATTCATTGAATTGCTTATAACTTTCTTATTGCATTTTTATGATCCTGGAATTGCATTCCCGCTTTCTTCCAAGGTTTTATCTCCTAAGCGGTGATGAGTCCAGTAAAATCACAGCAAGTAAAATTTGACAATGATAAGTAGTTGCTTAAATTCCCAGCCATGGGCTTGTGATAAATGAATGTGGGCCGAAGTAGAATATTATTACTATAAGAATGTGCAGGACAGCTCCTTCCCTGATAACCAATTTAGGTCTTTAATGAAGCCATTTGCACTTTGTACTTATTCTGCTCCGGAGCTCCCTTATGAATTCTGAGTGTAAATGGTTCCTTGCGGGACTCTTCATATTTGAATAGTCAGCAGCACCATCCGCTGAGGGATTTAGTAGAGGAGTCCAGGTGTTATTTCCCCGATACAGCTAGAGGCCTGTTTATTTAAAAATGAAAAGTAATAATTTATATGCTGCAAGTCTGGGTTTGATGGCAAAATAAATCTAAACCCCTCAACCTCTTTATTGCCAGTAATGGCTGCTTTTAAAATGTGAAAATGGATTCATGCACTGAACAATCTACCAATAGATGTTTTATTTTTTATTTTTTTCAAGATCATGATACAAACATCAAACTAATAAAAAAAAAATATACACAATCAGATCTAATCTCAGTTCTGGATGTTAGACCAACCCAACCCCCTTCACTGCTCATCCTCCTCGACTTCCTGCAATGACTCCTCTGTAATCCACCATCCAAATAACATAGTAAATCAGAGAAAAACTGAAGGAAGAGCCGTCACCGCTGGATATAACATCTGTGATCTTTATTGTATCATGACAGGTATAAAAAGGACAAGCAGACGCGTTTCGACACAAGCCTGTGAAACAACTCTGGTCTGGCCGCACCTGGAGTATGCTGTCCAGTTCTATGCACCGGTCTTCAGAAAGGATGTGCTGGAAATGCAGCGAATACAAAGTAGGGCAACAAAGCTAATAAAGGGTCTGGAGGATATTAGTTATGAGGAAAGTTGCGAGCGCTGAACGTATCCTCTCTGGAGAAGAGACGCTTGAGAGGGGATATGATTTCAATATACAAATACCGTACTGGTGACTAGACATGTGCAAAAGGAAAAAATTTGTTTCGTTTCGTTTCGTTTTAATTCGTTAATTCATTAATTTCGTTTAGTTATATTCGTTAACTTCCTTAAATTCGTTTTCTGATTTCGTTTAGTTTTCTACCGAATTCGAAAAATCGGCCACATTCGAAAATATGTCAACCAAATTCGAAAATATTTCTATCGGATTCGAAATGATTTCAACATGATTCGACATTATTTCAACCACATTCGAAAATATTTTGTGACCCAACTTTAGGGCCATGTATCTGGGGGTCACTTGGTGCTAGAAACTCCAAATTTGGATATGCTGTAGTGCTAGTACTATTGTGTTTGCATACCAAATTGGGTTTCTAGATATAAGTGACCCCAAGATATGTGGCCCTAAAGTCGGGTCACAAAATATTTTCGAATGCGGTTGAAATAATGTCGAATCATGTTGAAATCATTTCGAATGCGGTTGAAATAATTTCGAATCATGTCGAATTCATTCAAATTCATTCGTTATATTTCTTTCGTATTCGTTCTAATTTGTTATTTTTTTATTCTGACATTCTGATGCATCCTAATGTCCGAAAGATGCAAAATTCGGCCGAATTTCAATTCGTTACGAAACTAATTGCACAAGCCTACTGGTGACCCCACAATAGGGATAAAACTTTTTCGCAAAAGGGAGTTTAACAAGATTCGTGGCCACTCAAATTAGAGGTTTAACCGTAAACTACGTAGAGGGTTCTTTACTGTAAGAGCGGCAAGGATGTGGAATTCCCTTCCACAGGTGGTGGTCTCAGCGGGCGCATCGATAGTTTCAAAAAAACTATTAGATAAACATCTGAATGACCACAACATACAGGGATATACAACTTAATACTGAGATATAATCACACACCATAGGTTGGACTTGATGGATTGTGTCTTTTTTTCAACCTCACCTACTATGTAACTATGTAACAGATGTTATATCCAGCGGTGACGGCTCTTCCTTCAGTTTTTCTCAAGTTTGCCTATTTGGATGTAAGAAGGACATCCTGAGCCCTAGAGCACCTGGATTCTAGGTGTGCCGAGGTTACCTGTTATCCGGATATCGCAGTTCAGAGAGGTGTTATTTTTGTGTTGTTAATATAGTAAACCACAAAGGGGTTTTCTTTTGTAGAAGAGAGTACCGTATATACTCGAGCATAAGCCGAGTTTTTCAGGTCATTTTTTAGGCTGAAGAACTCCCCCTCGGAGTTTCACTACCTTACTAAAACGGCGCGTGTCTCCCGCTGTGTAATGCAGTCTGTTCGGCCGTCCATTGTAAGAAAGCCCCGCCTCCCCCTCGTCTGTGATAGGCGGAGCACTGATACAGTTTCCCAGCATCGTATCAGTGTTCCTCTATCACGGACGGACGAGGAGGAGGCGGGCCTTTGTTTCAATGGACAACTGAACAGACTGCATTACACAGCGGGAGACACCTGGTGTTTTACTAATGAAAGGTGTCTCCCGCTATGTAATGCAGTCTGTTCTGCTGTCCATTGAAATCAAGACGAGGAGGAGGCGGGGCTTTGTTACAATGGACGGGCCAAACATAATGCATTACACAGCGGGAGATGCACGCTGTTTTAGTAATGAAAGGTACGGCTGCAAATGGGCACAGTGAGACTGCAAATGGGCACAATTAGGCTGCAAATGGGCACAGTGAGGCTGCAGATGGGCATTGTTTACCCAGTAGCTGTTGCATTTTTCCACCCTAGGCTTATACTCGAGTCATTATGTTTTCACAGTTTTTTTGTGGTAAAACTAGGTGCCTCGGCTTATTTGGGTCAGCCTACACTCGCGTATATACGGTACATATGCATTTGTACTTTAGGTCATTTAAAAAAAAAAATCTTTATTTAATGTTTTCTGAATGCAAAGTGTAGGACAAGCAAAAAATAAAAGAACCATACGATGAGCCGAAAAGGCCGGTGTACACAGCATAGGCATGTACACTCACTGGCCACTTTATTAGGTACCCCTGTTCAATTGCTTGGTAACACAGATTGATAATCAGCCAATCACACGGCAGAAACATAATGCATTTAACCATCTGGACGTAGTAAAGATGACTTGCCAATGTTCAAACCGAGCATCAGAATGGGGAAGAAAGGGTATTTAAAGAGGAAGTGCAGTCTGCTCACATCATTTGTAATAAAAATATCTATGCCCTTCTGAAGCTTCTCTCCAACCTCTTTGCATATTATTTTATATATACTGTGATTCTGTACTTGCCAAATATGCTGCAGAAATCTCCCTCCGCTGAGTCTGGCGCTGCAGTCATTTTAATTGTGGGCAGCTGAAGCTGCCGCCTGTTTACTTCCTGGATTTACACAGACACACAGAGGCACACATCCTGTTTTGCAGTTCTCATTGGCCCTCTTATGACTCATCCCCCCTCCCTTCCTGGCAAACTCTCTCTCTTAAGAGAGAGCACTTTGCATGATGTCATTAGCCTAGGCTTTTTACCAGACAAAAAATAGGTAGTGGACTGTATAAGGTATTTACTGGCAGAAAAAAAAATGTTTTACTAATCAAAGTTAAAACAAGAGCAGAAGATTTAATAGATGGAAAGTTGAAAAAATGACTGACGTTCTGCTTTAAGTGACTTTGACCGTGGCATGGTTGTTGGTGCCAGATGGGCTGGTCTGGGTATTTAAAAAACTGCTGATCTTCTGGGATTTTCACACACAACCATCTCTGGGGTTTGCAGCAGAAGAATGGTCAGAAAAAGAGAAAATATCCAGTAATTGGCAGTTGTGGGGAGGAAAATGCCTTGTTGTCAGAGGAGAATGGGAAGACTGGTTCGAGATGATAGGCAACAGTAACTCAAATAACCACTCATTACAACCAAGGTATGCAGAATACCATCTCTGAACACACAACCCATCGAACTTTGAAGCAGATGGGTTACAGCAGCAGAAGACCACATCGGGTGCCACTCCTGTCAGCTAAGAACAGGAAACTGAGGCTACAGTTCACATAGGCTCACCAATTTGGACAATACAAGATTGGAAAAATATTGCCTGGTCTGATGAGTCTCGATATCAGCTGCGACATTCAGATGGTAGGGTCAGAATTTGGCATGGAGCACCTTTGGGATGTGGTGGAACGGGAGATTCACATCAACTTTGTGATGTTATCTTGTCAAATGGACCAAAATCACTGAAGAATGTTTCCAACACCTTGTTGAATCTACGCCATGAAGAATTAAAGTGTTTGTAACCCTTCTAAAAAAAACTGTCACTGCCAGCCCCTCTTTTATGCAGCCATAACAGCCAGTGTAAATATTTGTTGAAAACAAAGTCTCCAAATACCGTTTTTCAGAGATCTAACGGCTGGTCACGTCACTCCCGGCCACTCTCCTCCTCCATCGTATGGGCAAATTTGGGAGAGGCCAAGCTCTCCCTCTACTGTCAGCCGGGGAGGCTTAGCCCCTCCTGCTGTAGCCCTTAGGGCTCTTGCACACGGGGCGGATCAGTGATGATCGGCCCCGTGGATATCCGCTTGCTCAGCAGGGGAAAAAGTTCCTTCCTGATCCCCCCCCGAGAGGCAATACGATATTCCCTGGATCAACTTTACCTATAAAATGTTAGTACCTAGTTCTATTACCGTATATACTCGAGTATAAGCCGAGATTTTCAGCCTCTTTTTTGAGGCTGAAAGTGCCCCCCTCGGCTTATACTCGAGTCATCGCTGTCTGTCTGCCCGATCAGCGTGTCGAGCAGACAGACAGCGGCCATTCTAGGATTCAAAGGCCGCGCCTCCGTCTCCGCCTTCGCCTGTGATAGGCGGAACACTGAATTTCCCAGCAGTCTGTGTTCCGCCTATCACGGACGTCCTCTCATCCTCGTCCGTAGTATGAGGATGAGCGGACGTCCATGATAGGCGGACCACTGACTGCTGGGAAATTGAGTGTTCCGCCTATCACGGACATCCGATAGGCGGAACACTCAATTTCCCAGCAGTCAGTGGGAAATTGAGTGTTCCGCCTATCACCGACGGAGGCGCGGCTTTTGAATCCTAGAATGGCCACCGACGAAGAGCTGCGGGACGGGCCGGGACGCAGGCCGGGACGCAGGCCGGGACGGGACGCAGGCCGGGACGGGACGCAGGCCGGGACGGGACGCAGGCCGGGACGGGACGCAGGCCGGGACGGACACAGGCTGGACGGACACAGGCTGGACGGACACAGGCAGGCTGGACACAGGTAGGCTGCACGGACACACACACACACACACACACACACACACACACGGATGCATGCACACACAGGGATGGATGGACACACACGGATGCATGGACACACACACACACACACACACACACGGATGCATGCACACACACAGGGATGGATGGACACACACACACACGGATGCATGGACACACACACACACACACACGGATGCATGGACACACACACACACACACACGGATGCATGGACACACACACACACGGATGCATGGACACACACAGGGATGGACGACACACAGGGATGGACAGGCATGTCTCACCCTCGGCTTATACACGAGTCAATAATTTTTTCCAGTTTTTTGGGGGTAAATTGGGGACCTCGGCTTATATTCGGGTCGGCCTATACTCGAGTATATACGGTATGTACACATAGGAAAGAATCCTTTCTGTACTTGGAGATGAAATCTATTTTCCTCTAGACATAAAGAGTGCCCGTTTGTCCTCTGTGATGACCTCAAAGTGAATAACTCAATACCAAATTCACTATATGGACCCCTTATGTATTTATACTGGTTGATTAAATCCCCCCTGAATCGTCTCTTCTCAAGAGAATAAATTAATTTCCTCTAGTCTTTCCTCATAGCTGAGTTCCTTCATACCTCTTATCAGTTTGGTTGCTCTTCTCTGAACTTTCTCCAGTTCCCAGATATCCTTTTTGAAAACTGGTGCCCAAAACTGAACTGCATATTCCAGATGAGGTCTTACTAATGATTTGTACAGGGGCAAAATTGTGTCTTTCTCTCTGGAGTCCATAACTCTTAATACAAGAAAGGACTTTGCTTGCTTTGGAAACCGCAACTTGGCATTGCATGCAGTTATTTTGCTTATGATCTACCAAAACCCCCAGATCCTTCTCCACTATGGATTCCTCCAGTTGTACTCCCTCTAGTATGTTCTTTTCTGTGGTTGGCAATTTTACCGAGCCAAACCCCCATACTGAGTGGGATCATCTAATACTAGAACATGGCAGAATACAGGCCTTGGCTGCATTGAATAGGTGGATGGTGAGAGAACATATATAATTTGGATGACTTAGGAGCCAGATCTAACAGGTAGGCCGCTGGGTCAACCTCGAGTAGGTCATTTGGTTAAATAAATAAATGCGGTTACAATTGCGAGTGATAATATAATCATAAATTATAATTTAGAGAATTTACAGAACTTTTTTGTAGGATCTCTTAAAAAAAGATGATGTAACCATTTTTCACTGATCTCTTTTGGAGTATTTTGTTCCAGTCAGCGGTGTTTTAGTTTGTACAATGTATACCATGTCAACGCTTGTTTTATTTGGACATATAATTCTGAATTATTGCTGTCGTAACTTAGTATTGTATAGCTCTTTTTTTCACATGGTAATTATGCAGCATTTTTATTATTCAACAAGGTACTATCAACTTGCTTTTTCAATCATTCAGGCTACTAAAAACACGCCAAAAGGATTGGGCCAGGCCGTTTCATTCCAGAGGCTATTTGTAGTTTGCAATGTCTGTTTTTCTCCTGCATGATATAATCTGAATGTAGTTGACAATACGTAGCAGGGCTGGCTAAATCCAATGAACCAGGTTGAGAATAGGGGTCAAAACTGCTGTAGTGCATAATTGTTCTTTCTTTTTTATTATTGTTGGCAGTAGATGCTCTCATCCATTTAAACTTGTTTAAAGAGCTTGCTCCTAGGTTAGGTTGGCTACTTGCATCTGTTAATCCTTGTTATATATAAATTATACACTACGCTAATAAGCCCTGCAACCATGCAAGTGGATCCTTAATCACAATTTTGTGTGTGTGTGTGTGTGTGTGTGTGTGTGTGTGTGTGTGTGTGTATATATATATATATTATACACATTTTTTTCTTTTTTTTTATCTTTTTATTTAATTCCTTAATAAGCAAACTAAAACACAAGACCTGATGCACATTGGACCAAAATATATAAGTGCAATTTCAATCCATTGCATAGCGACTATCAATTCAAAATAGAAAATAGAGGAGATAAAATAATTAACAAAAGGGTATTTTAGCTAAACTGGGAACTAATTTGTCCACTTAAATGTCTGATCACACCCACTATATCAAGCTAAGAAAAAGAAAGAAGGGTACGCTTTGGTCCCTTCTATCCACTGTGGCCCTAAGCATCCCCTATATAGAAGCACCTATATTATAGTTAGTAGCCTCCATGAGCATTACATGCTGTATTCTGTTTGTCCATCCACTTTGCCCAGACTTTATCATACTTACTAAGACAACTCCTATTCATGTAGGTGTCTCTATACAGTGGGTGTATATTATTTATCAATTGTTTCAGGTATAGAAGCATAGGAGAAAGGATGGATCTTTTGAAGGCTTGTAAATTAAAACTATATGGGCATGACTCTTTGAGTCCGGCAAGACTCCCTCCTTCAGGCAATTGGAGTAAAGAGAAGCCAAGACAGCAGCTAAGAGGTCTCCATGGGCCTTATAGAATTCAATAGGAAGACCATCCAGTCACCATGACTTCCCCAATGGAAAGGAACCAATAACCAAAAGGAACTTCTCCGATTTTATAGGACATACTAGCATCTCCCTCTCATTATCTATCTTTTAACCAGGCCAGTGCAACTGAGTCCAGCCAAGCCTCTAACTCAGTTGGTTGGAAATCAGAAGGCAACTGAGATGTGTACAATGTCTGATAAAATTGCTGAAAGGTCTCCAGAATTTTAGACTGTGTACAGGCCATATCTGCAGAGGGGGTACATATTTCCAAAATCGGAATACTAGGATTTTCATGTTTAACCATCATAGCCAAAAAAGACCATTATGATACCCCTACTCAAAGGACTTCTGTTTATTTTTGTATAGATCCATCCTCGTGGCCTCAGCCATATGATGCAAGGCCTGTTTGCCATTGAAAGCATTAAAGTTGGACTCTGGGCTGTTTTTTCATCCACTATGACCTGCAAAGCATCACTAATTGCTCCCTGAGCCCTATTAACCACCTTAATGACAGATATATATTGTCCTCTTGTGTAGGCTGTATAGGCATCCTATGTTATTGCAGAAGTGGATGACCTTACATTAAATTCCCAATACTCTACTAAAAGGGGCAGGATTTTACTAGCCGTATCTGGATGTGAGATCCAATGAGTTCCCAATCTCCACTGGGCTGCATCTCGAAAATGATGAAGGCAAAGTGTAAGCATAAGCGAAGTGTGGTCAGATAGACCACTAGGCAAATATTTAACATCTACCATATCCGCTAATATCGCCAAATTAATGAAGGCTAGATCTATGCAGGAGGCGGTCCTATAAGAAGTTGAAAAACAAGAATATGATCTAGTTGATGAGTTTTTACGTCGCCAAGCTTCTACCAGGTCTACCATCTGGGCCCAATTAGAGAACTCTCCAGAGAAATGTGTCAATACGCCCTTCCTGCCTCTCTCTCTCTAACAGCATCCCAAACAAAAAAATGCAGCGTGGAAAAGGCCTTATCCCAAAATCTATCAAAAAAGGCAACTATAAACTACTTAAAGCGGAGGTCCACCCTAAAGTGGACCTTCCGCTCATTGGAATCCTCCCCCCCTCCAGCGCCACAATTGGCACCTTTCAGGGCGGAGGGGGATGCAGGTACCTGTACAGTACAGGTATCAGCACCCACTTCCGGCGTAGATTCTGCAGAAGGTACGCCCCTTTCCGCAGAATCTACGCCCCTTTCCAAAAGTCCCCCGCTGCCTGCTGGGAAACGCACGGATCCCAGAGACAGCGGGGACCATCCTTATTGTGCACCGCGACTCGCGCATGCGCAGTAGGGAAACGGGAAATGAAGCCGAAAGGCTCCACTTCCTGATTCCCAAACCCAAGATGGCGGCGGCAGCACCCGAGAGACGATCGAGAGATCGGCTTCGGGTGCCGACATCGCGGGCGCGCTGGGCGGGTAAGTGTCATTATTTTAAAAGTCAGCAGCTGCAGTATTTGTAGCTGCTGGCTTTTAAAAAAAAAAAAAAAAAAAAATGGCGGACTCCCGCTTTAAACACACACACACATATTTATTTTATATATATATATATATATATTTTTTTTATATATATATATATATATATATATATATATATATATATATATTTATTTATTTATTTATTTATTTATATATATATATATATATATATATATATATATATATATATATATATATATATATATATATATATAAATTTAACATTACATAACATTTATATAGTTCCTAAAAACATTCAATAACTGTAACTCATTCCTTTGCAGGGGATCATATATACTGTATCTTGCACCATATATCCAATCAGGCAATCTGCCTATATTTGCACCAATCTTTGTCTTGCTGAAACTATCATAGGTATCCTCTTTTTCTCTACGCATTTCAAGGGATGTCCCACTTCTTCAGGAGGATAGGGGAGAGCAAAAATCTGCATAAAAATATGACAAAAAGAGAATTTGTAAACAGTACGTGGTGTTTTTATCTTAAAATAAATCCATATTACAGACAATATAATCCGTTTTCTCCGTGTTCTTGGGATATAGTGACATGAGGATACTTTAAAAAAAGTTACTTTTTATTTACAGTAAAGGTTATAACTTTGCTGAAATGATTATGAAGAAAGTTAGATAAAACTAGTGGTTAGCAGACAGCACTCAGCGGGATTCCTTTTTAATGTCGTCTTTATAGTTACATAGCATTATGCCTTTGAAAATGACTTCCAATTTGAATGTTTTCACTGGACAGAAATATTCTGTCTTCACCGTGATTTAACAGCCACCCTACATTGTAATTGCATTGCTGAAAGTCCCTCTTTAACAAAAGATTCCCTATTATCTTCAGGTGGCGTAATTTGTTATCCATTACTTGGAAATGGCCATGTTCCAAACCCCCAAATTACTGTTTAGCCAATCATCTCATTATCATGCAACAGTTTCTTATTCCTCTTAAAACGAATGACACTTATAAGTGAATGCTTTGTGCGGGCCATTTCTTAGAAGCAATTGAATTTTCTCTAGCACTGCTCTGGCCGGCTGCCCATGGCATTGTGTTTCAGTTTCGAAGTGGCACGTGCCACTCTGTCTCTGCATGCTGCCATTGTATGTGTGTTATTTCAAGACGCCGGCTGTGGACATGCGGGCTAATTAATTTCATTTTCAAAATGTTTACAAATTACAATGGAAGACCGTTGTTGTTTTTTTTTTTTTTTTCTGTACAACGAGTTTATTTCTTGAGTAGTATTATGAACAATCGACACAGCTTGACAGTCATTTCCCAGTGCTCAGCTACTCCGATTGCTTGACATTTACAGTACGCTGTTTGTGGAACAACTCTCAATCTCCTTTTTCATATCTCTGTTTGCTGTAGCTCCATCTATCTCATTTTTTGATAAAACTTAAAAAAAAAAAAAAAAAATGGAAAAGCAACATAGCTTGAGAGATGTGAAGATTAAAGAAATCATCGTGTGCTTGTTCTGTCAGGACCGAAAATGTCATCTCTTGTAGAAAATTTAAAGAGTCTGCTACAGTTTAAAGTTTTTTTTTAAATGTTCCTCCCGTGCAATGAAATTTATTTACATTGTACTACAAACACATTTAAGTTGAAATTAATTTACCCCCCCCCCACTTTCATGACTAGGCCATTTTTTTGGGGCGATGCAGCACTGCGTTATTTTAACAGACAATTGCTCAGTCGTGCGACGTTGTACCCAAATAAAATCGGTGTCCTTTCTTTCCCACAAATAGAAATTTCTTTTGGTGGTATTTGATCACCCTTGCGATTTTTATTTTTTGCGCTATAAACAAAAAATACGACAATTTTTAAAAAATTGCGTATATTGATTTTGCGAAAAAGATATAGCATCTACAAACTATGGGATTGTTTTTTTTTTTTTTTTTACTAGTAATGGCAGTGATTAGCGACTTATAGTGGGACTGCGATATTGCGGCGGACAGTTGGGACACTATCTGACACTTTTGACACTTTTTGGAGACCAGTGACACTGATACAGCGATCAGTGCTAAAAAATAGGCACTGTCTCTGTACTAATGACACTGGCTGGGAAGGGGTTAGTATCAGGGACCGGAAAGTGGTTCTGCGTGGGGGTGCCCGATGAAGGGGAGGAGCTAGGAGTGCCAGCGGGGCACCCTAGAAGAGGAGGTTCGGGGCTGCTCTGTGCAAAACCCTTGCACAGAGCAGGGAAGTATAACATGTTATTTTTATTTTTTTAAAATCTGAACCTTTACAACCCCTTTAAGAGTCAGTATACAGCCGCAATCCAAACACTCGGTGGCCTTCGGCATCATCCTGCAACTCACGCGTTACATCACTGCCCTCATGGCTTCCTCGGGCATATGCATGTGAGCAGGGCCCTCAAATTTATAATTTAAGACCTTACACTATAGTCACTTACTGAGGTTAGAAGTAGTGCAGAAGTTCACACGATTATCTCGTTATTTACATCTTCTGTATAACCAGCCTGTTGTAAAATGTTTGCTCGATCTGTGCCACCGGCTATAGCTGATGATATACTGATGAGTGGATTCTGACGGTGCGGAAGCCTCCCTGCCGCCAGAATACTGTACAATAGTTCTATGGGAGGGATTCCCCCATCCACCTTATTTGTGTTTTTTCTTTCGTTCCATTCACTGGTTGAATGATACAAAATGAATCATGTATGGCCAGCCTTAATCCTTTATGGGTAAGAGGGGAAGCACTCAGTTGAGCTCTCCCTTGTCTAAACTGCAAACTCTCTTCACGCCCTGTGTAGGGTGGAGCCGAGTAACGTCATTTCCGGTCCAAAGCCGAAATCCGGACGTGAGTATTTTCTAATGCTGGTAATGAGTCTGGGACTCTTGATTTTAATGTGAGTGTGCTATATTGCTTTAAAAAAAAAAAAAAAAAACATTACTAAATGGTATTATGCTATCGGAGGCCTCTTTTTTTTCCCTTTTATGAGCATTTTTAATGGATGAATGGAAGGATGCCTACAATATAAAGGAGATTTGCCAGTGATTTAATGGTGGCTGGTCTACCTTTGCCTGTTGGGTTGAAGATATTCCAGATGGAAGGCGTATTCTAATCTGTATATAAGTATAGGGCCAAGTGGGCAAACATTCTTACTGGTGGAGGAGCGCTGCACTTTTTTGGTGGAGCACAGAGTCGCATGCAATAAACAAGGTTATTGTTAATCAACTTTTTTTGGACTTGTATTTATTATAAAATGTCTGGTTTATTATTTATATTTACACACTTATTTTGCTGTAATTGATGGTATTTTAATTCACGATATACTTGTTTTGGGGTAGTGAAACACAGTTTTTTTTGTTAATTGCCATATGAGAGTTGCATCTTCCTTTAAGGCTGTGAAGTCTCTCATATGCACATAACACATCTTCTAATGCCGCGTACACACGATCGGAATTATGGTCGGAAAAAGGTCCGATGGTTTTCCCGACGGAATTCTGCTCAAGCTGTCTTGCTTACACACGGTCACACCAAATTCCGAGCGTCAAGAACGGGGTGACTTACAACACGTACGACGGGACTAGAAAAAGGAAGTTCAATAGCCAGTAGCCAATAGCTTCCATCTCGTAGTTGAATCTGAGCATGCGTGAGTTTTTGCGCGTCGGAATTTCTGATAGAACGTTTTTCCGTCAGGAAAATTGAGAACATTCTCTCTCTCTCAAATTTTCTCAGCGGGAATTTGGCCAGCTAAATTCCGATGGAGCCTACACACGGTCGCATTTTCCGATGAAAAGCTCTCATTGGTCTTTTGCTGGGTGAAATTCCGATCGTGTGTAGGCGGCATAAGAGGCAACAATGTCTAAAAGCGAATAGGAGAGCTTAGTACACATAAAGACCTGTAGCTTCCTCCCCCTACAGGTAACAAGCAAGAAGTGTGCTTTATGGCACAATCATTCATATTCTTATCCAGTGGACATTGGATTGACTATAGAAAATTCAGTTGGATGAGCTGAACTACTGGATTTTTGGATGCAGAGCATGATGGCAATGGCAGTGGTGAATAATGCATGAGCGTTAGCTGATGTCCCTTGCCCCCAAAGCCTTGGAAAAAGATAGAGCTTAGTATGGTGATTGATGTGTTATGGTAATTCCATCTGGAAGTGAATGTCCAGTCCTGAGTAGCATAATCTTTTAGGTTTTAATTTTGTTTTTAAAATTAGAGATTATTCAGCACATTATAGAAATAATTTATATTCCAGGAAATATGTTCTTTCTCTTTATTACTTGAATTTTTATTCTTAGAATTCTTATATTAAAAAAAATATATATAAATGCCCTTGCATAGAGAATGGTACCTTTTTTTAATTTCAACTATTATTTTTTATTTTTTTGACCTACAGCCCTGGCCAAAAGTTTTGAGAATGACACAAATATTCATTTCACAAAGTCTGCTGTTTCTGTGTTTTTAGATCTTTTTGTCATTTGTTACTATGGTATACTGAAGTATAATTACAAACATTTCATAAGTGTCAAAGGCTTTTATTGACAATTACATAAGGTTTATGCAAAGAGTCAATATTTTCAGTATTGACCCTTCTTTTTCAAGACCTCTTCAATTCTCCCTGGCATGCTGTCAATCAGTGTCTGGGCCACATCCTGAATGATGGCAGCCCATTCTTGCATAATCAATGCTTGGAGTTTGTCAGAATTTGTGTGTGGGGGGGGGGGGGGGGGGGGTTTGTTCATCTGCCTCTTCAGGATTTACCACAAGTTCGCAATGGGATTTAGGTCCGGGGAGTTTTCTGGCCATAGACCCAAAATGTCGATGTTATGTTCCCCAAGCCACTTAGTGATCACTTTTGCCTTATGGCAAGGTGCTCCTTCATGCTGGAAAAGGCATTGTTCCTCACCAAACTGTTCTTGGATGGTTGGGAGAAGTTGCTCTCAGAGGATGTTTTTGTACCATTCTTTATTCATAGCTGTGTTCTTAGGGAAAATTATGAGTGAGCCCACTCCCTTGGCTAAGAAGCAACCCCACACATGAATGGTCTCAGAATGCTTTACGGTTTGCATGACACAGGACTGATGGTAGCGCTTAACTTTTCTTCTCCGGACAAGGTTTTTTCCGGATGCCCCAAACAATAGGGAAGGGGATTTATCGGAGAAAACGACTTTACCCCAGTCCTCAGCAGTCCAATCCCTGTACCCTTTGCAGAATATCAGTCTGCCCCTAATGTTTTTCCTGGAGAGAAAATGCTTCTTTGCTGCCCTTCTCAACACCAGACCATCCTCCAAAAGTCTTCTCCTCACTGTTCCATGCAGATGTACTCACACCTGCCTGCTGCCATTCCTGAGCAAGCTCTGCACTGGTGGTGCCCTGATCCTGCAGCTGAATGAACTATAGGAGACGGTCCTGGTGCTTGCAAGACTTTCTTGGGCACCTTGAAGCCTTCTTCACAACAATTGAACATCTGTCCTTGAAGTTCTTGATGATCTGGTAAATGGTTAATTTAGGTGCAATCTTATGGCCCGTACACACAATCCGAATATCGTACGAAAACGGTCATCCGAGGAAGGATCGTTCGATTTTCGGATTGTGTGTACACTACTTTCGACAGCCGACCATGACAGTTCATCCAATATTATTCGATCGGACATGCACAGAAATTTTCCTCGTACGATTCCAGAACGTACGATTTTCGTTTAGTCAGTATAGTTGTCGTCTGAAAATACAATATAAATACATTACAACACATGACATCACTTCCGATTATTTTTTTTCTATCGTACGAGAATTTTCCTGACTTTATCTAGCTATTCAATTTCTACCTGCGATTATTAACCAAAAACGGTCGTGCAATCGGTCGTACGATATTCGGATCGTGTGTACGGGGCATTAGTAGCAGCAATAGCCTTGCCTTGGAATCTTGTTTTGCGCACAGCAATAAGGACTTGCACCTGTTTCCTTGCAGGTAACCATGGTTAACAGAGGAAAAGCAATGATTTTTAAGCATCACCCTCCTTTTAAGGCTTCTAGTCTGTTATTCTAACTCAATCAGCATTACAGAGTGATTTCCAGCCTTGTACTCCTCAACAATGACACCTGTGTTAACGAGAGAATCACTGACATGATGTCAGCTTGTCCTTTTGTGGCAGGGCTGAAATGCAGTGTATTTTTTAATTTTTTTTGCAGATTAAGTTAAAGGGATTGTAAAGGGAATTTTTTTTTTTTTAAATAACAAACATGTTATACTTGTCTCCACTGTGCAGCTTGTTTTGCACAGAGTGGCCCCAAACCTCGTCTTCTTGGGTCCCTCGGTGGCTGTCTCGGCTCTCCCCCCCCGCAAGTACTTCTTGCGTTCATGCTCGCTCCCTCACATGGTGAGGCACGCTCCCTGAATACAGCCGGCGGCTATAGCCGCTCACTGTATCACTCGGCCCTGCCTCCGGCACACCGCGTCATTGGATGTGATTGACAGCAGTGCGAGCCAATGGCTGCGCTGCTTTGAATCCATCCACTCTAGCCAATCAACGGCCAGGCTGAACGGCGAAGAGGATGTCGGAGGCGAGCGCGGGACTTCCGAGGGGTCAGGTAAGTAAAACGGGGGGGGGGGGGGGGCTGGGGGGTCCGGCACTGTCAGATGTTTTTTCACCTTAATGCATAGAATGCATTAAGATGAAAAATGTTTTACCTTTACAACCCCTTTAATTTTCATGGCAAAGAGGGACTTTGCAATGTAATAGCAATTCATCTGATTGCTCTTCATAACATTCTGGAGTATATGCAAATTGCCATAATAAAAACTGAGGCAGCAGACTTTGTGAAAATTAATATTTGTGTCATTCTCAAAACTTTTGGCCACGGCTGTAAACCCATATGATGGAGCATGACTGTAGATCGATTTATCCATCACCATATTAACAACTCAATTTTAACTAATGGTCTCTTCCTTTATTCTCTGAGTAGTATGTGATAGTGTTAGTACATGTCTCCACAGTAGATGAAAAAAAAAGTAAAGTTCAGTTGGTCTTTAAACCTTTGTGCTTTTTGCACACGCAAAGGCTTAACCACTTGGGATCCGCGCTATTGCCAAATGACGGCATTAGCGCGGATCTACTTTTCCGGGACTACGTCTATTGACGTCGTCCCGGGTACGAGCGGCCTGCGCGCGCCCTGAGGGGCGTGCGCGGCGCGTTCTGTGATCGGCGAGTCCGTGAGACTCGCCTGATCACCGATCCGTGCAAGGGGTCGATCCCGACCCCTTATCACGTGATCAGCTGTCAGCCAATGACAGCTGATCATGTGATAGAACGGAGCCGGTAATCGGCTATTATCGGCTATAAAAAAAAAGCCGATCACCGGCGGCCGTGATCGGGACATCAGTCCCGATCACGGCCAGCAATACAGCTGACCACCTGCCCCCTGCCAGTGCCCACCTGCCCACCGCAGTGCCATCCTGAATAAAAGTAAGTGCCCCCCATCAGTGCCACCCAGCAGTGCCCATAGTGCCCACAGTGCCACCCACAGTGCCATCCAGCAGTGCCACCAACAGTGCCACCCACAGTGCCCACAATGTGCCTCAAAGGTGCTGCACCCCAGTGCCGCCCATCAGTGCCCAGCAGTGCCGCCCATCAGTGCCCAGCAGTGCCACCTATCAGAGCCACCTATCAGTGCCACCTATCAGTGCCCATCAGTCCCATCTATCAGTGGTACCTATCAGTGCCCATCCGTGCCACCCATCCGTGCCACTTATCCGTGCCACCCATCCATGCCATCTTATCTGTGCCCATCTTTGCCCATCAGTGCCGCCTTATCTGTGCCCATCGGTGCCGCCTTATCTGTGCCTATTAGTGCCGCCTTAACTATGCCTATCAGTGCCCACCAGTGCAGCCTATCAGTGCCCACCAATGCAGCCCATCAGTGCCCACCAATGCAGCCCATCAGTGCCCACCAATGCAGCCATCAGTGCCCACCAATGCAGCCATCAGTGCCACCTAATCAGCGCACTTCAATGAAGGAGAAAAAAGACCCGTTTGCAAAATTTTATAACAAACTATTAAAACATGATTTTTTTTTTTTTTTTCTTTGCATCTTTTTTTGTTTGTTTAGCAAAAAATAAAACTCCGAGCTGTAACTAAATACCACCAAAAGAAAGCTCTATTTGTGGGAAAAAAATTATAAAAATTTAATTTGGGTACAGTGTTGTATGCCCGCGCAATTGTCATTCAAAGTGCATCAGCGCTGAAAGCTGAAAATTGGTCTGGGACTGAGGGGGGTTTAAGTGCCCAGTAAGCAAGTGGTTAAAGACCAATTGAACTTTACTTTTTAAAAGAATTTTAGGCCTCAAGATTTTGTAAAACTCCCAAAATAGTTTGTTTTCTTAATATTTGGGGCTGAATGAGTGCTGTCTGTTCATTGAGGGAACCATGAATGCCAACATGTACTCATGACATACTGAAGCAGAGCATAATACCCTCAGTATTCCAACATGATAATGATCCCAAACACACCACCAAGATCACCACTGCCTTGCTAAAGAAGCTGAGGGTAAAGGTGATGGACTGGCCAAGAATGTCTCCAGACCTAAACCCTATTGAGCATCTGTGGGGCTCTAACATCCACCAGCTCAGTGATGTCATCATGGAGGAGTAGAAGAGGACTCCAGTGGCAACCTGTGAAGCTCTGGTGAACTCCATGCCAAAGAGCATTAAGACAGTCCTGGAAAATAATGGTGCCCACACAAAATATTGACACTTTGGGTCCAATTTGGACATGTTCACTTAGGGGTGTACTCACTTTTGTTGCCAGCAGGTTAGACATTAATGTCTGTATGTTGAGTTATTTTGAAGGGACAGCAAATTTACACTGTTATACAAAATGTAGACTCACTACTTTACATTGTAGCAAAGTGTAATTTATTCAGTGTTGTCACATGAAAAGATAGAAGAAAATATTTACAAAAATGTGAGGGGTGTACTCACTTTTGTGAGATACTCTATATACCATAGTTTGTGGACTGTTCAACTTTCTTTTAGACTAAATAATTTACACTAATTTGGGTTATTATACAGGATTTATATAGCGCCAACATTTTGTGCAGCTCTTAACAAAATTAAAGCAAACGTTAGTTACATTACAATCTGGTACAGGAGGAACCAGAAGAGCTCACAATCTAGAAGGGAGGGTCAATTGATACAAAAGGTAATAGCTGTGGGGGATTAGTTGATGGAGAAGGTAAAACAGTGTATTAGTTAGACGCAGAATAAGCTTCTTTAAAGAGAAGGGTTTTCAGGGATCGTCTAAAGATGGATAGATTAGGGGACAGTCTGACAGATTGGGGTAGGGAGTTCCAAAGTGGGAGAAGCTCTGGAGAAATCCTGGAGGCGAATAAGGGAGGAGGTGACAAGGGAGCTAGAGAGCAGGAGGTCTTGGGAGCACAGAAGAGAGCGGCTTTGTTGGTATATTCTTTTACCAAAGAAGTTTAGCAGAATACATTTTGGCCTAAATTTATGACAAAACAATTATTTCTTGGCAAAACTTTATAACAGAACCAAAGAAATTTTTTTTTTCAATACTTTCAGTTTTTCCTTATTTTTTTTGCTCAAAAAAAAAAAAAAGCAGAGTTTAAATACCACCAAAACAAAGCTCTAGTTGTGTGAAAAAAATAAATAAAATAAATGTAGTTTTGGATACAGTGTTGCACAGGTATGAAAGCTGAAAATTTCTCGGCAGGAAGAGGGTAAAGGTGGCGGTGTTGAAGGAGTTAAGATGGGCAATAATTTGCCAATTTTACTCTTGATAATACATCGTCTTCGTATAATAGCATTTGCAGTTGGGTATACCAAGTAGACTACCACTGGTACAGGATGATGGCACTGGAAAGCTTACCTTCTAGAAACAGATCATAAATGTCCTTGTGAAGGTTCTTCATAGGATTGTGTTCTTTGTCACATAGACCTCCATTTTACAGGGTACAAACCAGGTGATAACTCCCACTGCGTCTTGCCAACAAATTTTACATATTTGTATGAAATGTTCCATCGTTTCTGGCAGGTCAGGGTTGTTGTAACACTTAGGTTCGTAAACTGAAAACATTGTTATGACAGCCAATTACGAATGTTTGCCCAGAATGTCACTTTCGCAAATTTTTGCAGAGAATGTCACTTTCTCTGCTTTGCCATGATTCTGTATATGAAATCTCTGTCCCAGGGACGGGACAAGCTGGCACATTTCCTCTTTGCTTGTCATACAGACAAATTTCACCCATCATTTCCACATGTGTTGTATTTTCAGCACAGGGTTAGGGATGGCGGTATAGTAGAGATTAAGAGTTTTCTATTTTTTAGAAAGTTATTCAAATGGAGCGGTACACTGGGGGAAAAAAACTAGGGTTATAGACGGGGCAGTGAGCGAGCTATGACCGCCACCCTCTATATCAGGGATCTGCAATTAGCGGACCTCCAGCTGTTGCAAAACTACAAGTCCCATCATGCCTCTGCCTTTGGGTGTCATGCTTGTGGCTGTCAGAGTCTTGCTATGCCTCATGGGATTTGTAGTTCTAGAACAGCTGGAGATCCGCTAATTGCATATCGCTGCTCTATATTTTAGGAGAGATTTTCAAAAGACTAGTGCTTTTGCTTCTTTTTCTTCTTTTCTTCTTTTTTTGTTTATGTTAACCGTCTCGTTTTGTGGTCTATTTCCATGTTTTTCCCCGTTTTCCATTTTTTCCATGTTTTCTCAGGGGCCTCGCATGTATGTGTGTATGTATCTCCTTTTTTTTTGGGCCACATGTGTTTGCAATTTAAAATCACTGAATGCAACTTAACATGTTTGAATCTTGTATATATTTGTCAAACAATATGTGGTCATTTAGCTATGACTAAGCAACAATGATAATGTGAAACGCGTCAGCTTGTCCTGCACCTGGCTTCCACTTTTAGGAGAGCGTTTTCTTCAGTACCCCACCTGAAGCGGTTCACCCTTCTGTTCTTTAGTGCTTTTGTGTAAACAGCACGTTACAAGACTCTGATTTGGCCACATCTTGAGTATGCCGTCCAGTTCTGGTCACCAGTAATTATGTAGGATGCGCTGGAACTGGGAGATTCCAGGGACAGACAACTAAGCTACCCTGTTTCCCTGAAAATAAGCCCTACCCTGAAAAAAAGACCTACAAGGACTTTAACTAGGGCTTATTTGGGGGGTAGGGCTTATATTGCAGCCATCACCGACAATCACGCTAGGTCTTATTTTGGGGAAACATGGTAATAAGGGAGCTGGAGGAACATCTACAAGTATTAAAAGAGATGTATTGTAATTTTTCTTTTGTAGATTTATACTTGGGTGTCCAACACTGAGAACCAAGTGATCGGCAGTGTTTGATCTCTTGGTTATCAGGGCTCCCTGAGCAGAGAGCTGGTAACTGTCAGTCATCACTCTCTGCTCGCTAACCCACCCCCCCACCCCCCTCACCGGAGCGCTGGGCAGTTAAGGGGATGGGAGCAGCTCGCTGAAAGGCTGAGCCAGTCCAACCATGTGGGCGGATCCTGACCATACGGTCCTTCCTGAGCCTGGACTGGCTCTGTGACGTCAACCGACAGCTGGCTTCTGCACTGTGATCCAAAGGGAAGGTACAGCCACACAAGCTTTGGCTGTACTTCTCCTTTAAACGTATTCTCCCTGGAGAAGAAATGCTTGAGCAAAGATACGATAGCAATATAGAAATACCTCAATAGTAATTTTAGCATAGGGAAAAAAACTATTCAGTTATAGGGAGCTTAAGAAGACACGTGGCCACTCAATGAAATTGAAGAAGAAGCGGTTCAACTTTAAACTGCGTGTGGAGTTCCTTAGTGTTAGCCATTGTACACAGTCGGACATTCCGACGGAAAATGTCCGATCGGACCGTGTTGTCGGATAATCCGACTTTGTGTGGGCTCCATCAGACTGTTTCCGTCAGAGTATCCAACGGACAAAGTTTTAGAGCTGGGCTATAAAACTTTCCGACAACATGATCCGATCGGACTTTGTCCGATTGTGTGTAGAGAATTCCGATCAGACAAAGTGCCACGTATGCTCAGATCAAATTCCTAGACCAAAGCTATTGGCTACTAGCCTGAACGTAGTCCCATCGTAACGAAATAACGTTGTCACGTTACGTACGATCGGATTTTCCGACAACTTTGTCCGACCGTGTGTATGCAACACCAGTTTCGGACAAAATCCGACGGATTTTGTTGTCGGAATGTCCGACCGTGTGTACAAGGGCTTAGAGTGGTAAGGATGTGGAGCTCCTTCCACAATCAGTGGTGTCAGCGGGAAATCAAGAAAACTCTTAGATGGGCATATTAGCAAGGGCAATATACAGGGATATGGAAAATGGTATTGACATAAGCATATACACACAGGTTGGATTGGTGTCTTTATTCAACCTTACCTACTATGTAACAGTAGTTTAGCCAAAGTAAACGGACAGTCATTCCAGCCTTACTGAATGGATTGATAGGGCCCAAGCAGAGACCGAAAACCTTGGGCCAGTCCCTTAGTGCCACTGTAGTGTACCTGTAAAATGCAGATGCTGTGCAGTCTTGAATGCCTGGCGCTGAGGTAACAGCACCCTGGAAAAAAAAAAAAAGAGTCAATGACTAAGGCTGCTTTCACACTGGGGCGGTATTCAGGCGTTACAGCGCTAAAAATAGCGCCTGTGTAGCGCCTGAAAAAAACCGGCCCCTTTCACTCCAGTGTGAAAGCCGGAGGGCTTTCACACTGGAGTGATGCGCTGGCAGGACGGTGAAAAAAGTCCTGCTAGCCGCATCTTTGGAGCGGTGAAGGAGCGGTGTATTCACCACTCCTAAACCGCTCCTACCCATTGAAATCAATGGGACACCGCGGCGATACCGCCAGCAAAGCGCCGCTGCAGCGGCGCTTTGCGGGCGGGTTTAACCCTTTTTCGGCCGCTAGCGGGGGTTAAAACCACCCCGCTAGCGCCTGCAGACCGCCGCTAAAACGACGGTAAAGCGCCGCTAAAAATAGCGGCACTTTACCGCCGACGCCGCTCCCGCCCCAGTGTGATAGCAGCCTAAAGGCAACCTGGGCTGAAATGCATCAACATCTCTGTATTCAATGTTGTGTTTTCCTGTGGAATGTTTAACCACTTCAGCCCCCCTTCCAGAAGATTCACCCCGCTTCATGACCAGGCCGTTTTTTTGCAATATGGCACTGCGTTACTTTGACTGACAATTGTGCGGTCGTGCAACGCTATACCCAAATAAAACGGATGTCCTATTTTTTCCGACAAATAGAGCTTTCTTTTGGTGGTATTTGATCACCTCTGTGGGTTTTTATTTCTTGTGCTATAAACAAACAAAAAAAGAACGACAATTTTGAAACGCACAACATTTTTTACTTTCTGCTATAAAACATATCCAATAAAAAAATGTAAAAAAATCCCAATAAGCGTATTGATTTATTTCTGCAAAAGTTATAGCTTCTGCATACTATTGGATATAGTTATGGAGTTTTTATTTATTCATTTATTTTTACTAGTAATGATGGCGATCAGCGACTTATAGCAGGACTGTGATATTGCGGCAGAAAATCGGACACCAACTGACACTTTGACACTTTTTTAGGAGCCAGTGACCCTAATACAGCGATCATTGCTAAAAATATGCACTGTAACATTCCGACAACAAAATTCGTTGGATTTTTTTCTGACGGATTTTGTCCGAAATTGGTGTTGCATACACACAGTCGGACAAAGTTGACGGAAAATCCGATCGTTTGGAACATGATGACGTTCGTTCGTTACGACGGGACTACGTTGAGGCTAGTAGCCAATAGCTTTCGTCTCGTAATTTAATCTGAGCATGCTTGGCACCGATCGGCATTCTCTACAAACAATCGGACAAAGTCCGATCTGATCATGTTGTTGCAAAAATTTATATGCAGCTCTCAAACTTTGTTGGTCGGACATTCCGACGGAAAAAGTCAGATGGAGCCCAAACATGGTCGGATTATCCGACAACACAGTCCGATCGGACATTTTCCGTCGGAATGTCCAACCGTGTGTACGAGGGCTTACTGTACTAATGACATTGACTGGAAAGGGGTTAACATCAGGGGCAATCAAAGGGTTAACTGTGTGTCTGGCTGGTGTTTTATTACAGTGTGGGAGGTGCTTTTACTAGGGGAAGACATAGATCCTTGTCCCTGCTTTGCAGAGACACAGGATCCATGCCTTCTCTCCTGTCAGAACAGCAATCTGCCTTGTTTACATAGGCAGGCCACCATTCTGCCTCTCTGCAGGATGATTGGCGGGTGCCCTCCGACATAGAGTCCGTCATACCCGCCTCTCACTGTGTATAATCACAGTAAGATCGAGTGGATGGCGTGTGCAATCACGCCCCCTACCCTGAAGTGCAGGATCACGTGTATATATACATAATCGTGCGCACAGCGGCCATCCTGTAGCAGTAAAACTGCTAAAGGGAAGTCAGCAACTAGTTAAATCAGTGAAGATTTTATTGAGTAAAAATATGGAGCTGCCAATCTTCTATTGTAATTGCATTAAAGGCTCGTTTACACTTCCTTGAAAACATGGCTTCAGACACGCTTTTTTAAAGCTTTCTTAATGCCAGTCAATGCATCTGTCCTAAATAAAAGGGTTAGCTTAGAGGCTTGTTTACTCCTTGCCTTTGCTTCACTTCAAAAATTATAACCCATGACATTTTAGCGGTGCTTCAAAGCCTCCATAGAAGTCTGTCAAAGCTCGCTGGAAGCGCCTGTAGGTTTTGAGAGGCTTTAAAGCATTTGTTAACCCCCCCCAAAAAATAGATCCTGCTCCTTTAAAGCATGTTATATGACGCAGTGGTTGTCCTGTGTCATTTGCCCCCCTGTAACACCTAAAAAACCTGGGTGATCCTGCCAGTTTCTCCCCGCTCCTCTGTAAACTGACCACGTATATCATGCCTGCTGAGACTAGACACCATGGTCAGTTTACGTGCCTCTGTCATCAGCAGCCTGCTATCTGCTCTCCTCCCTGATCCTGTGTTCCCCCCCCCCCCTTCTCTGTATGTGAGCTGCCCCTACCCCCTCCTGCTGCTCTAATAACACTAACCTGTATACACCCTCAACACTGCCTCCTATTGCAGTGCCCCCCTTTGTGAATGATTTATAAATATAAATGCTGTAAATACTTAATTTAGGAGCTGAGATTGCAATCACATGACCAGCCAGCTCTCTCCTTCTCTCCTCCTCTTCCCCTCCAAACTGACTCAGCCCCGCCCACTGCATCTCTCAGAGGAGAAAAGGAGAAAGCTGACTGGTCATGTGATTGCAATCTCAGCAGTGAAATTAGGTATTTGCAGCATTTATTTTTATAAATCACACACAGAGTGGGATACTACAATAGGAGGCGGTGCAGATTTTTTAGCTTTGCTTTGGAGAATTTGCAGGTATGAGATATCCACACACACACACACACGCGGCATCTGCCAAGCTTCAACAAAGCTTCAAAAGAGCATCACCGATGCACCACTAAAGCTTAATCAAAGCACCACCGAAGCATCAAAAACACATCATAAAAGCATGTTGAAGCTGTAGGCGCTTTAATGTGTGTTGAAGCCAAAGCAAGTGTAAATGAGCCTTTAAAGAGGAAATGCAGTCTGATCACATAATTTGTAATAAAAACATCTTTGCAATTCTGAAGCTTCCCTCCAAACACTTTGCATATTATTTTATATATACTGTAATTCTGTACTTGCCAAATATGCTGCATAAATCTCCTTCCATTGAGTCTGGCTGCAACTATTTTAAGCGGTAGTAAACTCCCAGAACGATCGCTCTCGTGCACGCAGCGCAGTGGCCGCGCCGTGTTGCTAGGACTCGGCGTGACCCCAATCTGTGTAAAGAGCCGTGGCTCTTTAACCATGTGATTGCTGTGTCCAGTCACAGCCGGTCGCATATAAATACAGAGATGCTGGTAATCGGCGCTCCTCGCCTCACACCAACAGAGTGTGAGGAGAGGAGAGCCGATCAGTGGCATCTCCTCACAGGGGGACATCTAGGGATATAATCGGGACACTGCTCATCAGTGCCCTGATTACAATTAAGTGCCCACCACTGCCAGCAATTAGTGCCCACAATTGCCACCAATCTGTGCCCACAAGCACCAGCAATCAGTGCCCACAAGTGGCAGCAATCAGTGGCCATTAGTGATGTCAGTCAGTGCTGGCTATCGGTGCTGCCCATCAGTGCTCATCACTGCTGCCCATCAATGCGGCCCACCAGTGCCAACTATCTGTCCCCAACAGTGCTGCCCATCTGTGCCCAGTGCCACCCATCAGTGCTATCAATGCTCAGTGTCACATATCAGTGCCCATAAGTGCGGCATATTCCTGCCTCCTTATCAATGCCAATTAATCAGTGTCCATAAGTGCCGCCTCATCAGTGCCCCCTCATCAGCGCTCAGTGAAGGAGAAACATTACTTATTTGCAAAATTTACTGACAGAAACTAAAAACTTATTTTTTTTTTCTAAATTTTTTTGGTCTTTTTTTTCCTAAAAATACAAACAAAAAAAAAAAACAGGAGTGATTAACAACTTAAGGACTTGAGCCTCTTAGAGATTTGTTGTTTACAAGTTAAAAACAGTTTTTTTTGCAAGAAAATTACTTATAACCCCCAAACATTACTTTTTTTACCTAGAGACTAAAATGGCAGTCATTGCAATACTTTCTGTCACACCGTATTTGAAACTGGGGTCTTACAAGCGCACTTTTTGTCGAAAAAATACACGTTTTTGAATTAAAAAATAAGAAAACAGTAAAGTTAGCCCAATTTTTTTTGTTTATATTGTGAAAGATAATGTTACACCGAGTAAATTGCTACCCAACATGTCACGCTTCAAAATTGCGCCCGTTCGTGGAATGACAACAAACTTTTACCCTTAAAAATCTCCATAGGCAACGTTTTAAAAAAATTCTACAGGTTGCATGTTTCGAGTTACAGGAGGTCTGGGGCTAGAATTATTGCTCTCGCTCTACTGATCACGGCGATACCTCACATGTGTGGTTTGAACACCGTTTTCATATGCGGGCGCTACTCACGTATGCGTCCGCTTTTCTACGCGAGCTCGGCGGAACAGGGCGCGTTTAAAACATTTTTGTACTTATTTATTTTACCTTTTTTATTTTTTTATTTTTACATTGTTGTTTTAAAAAAAAAAAAATTCACTTTTATTCCTATTACAAGGGAATACAAACATCTCTTGTGATAGAAAAAAAAAGCACGACAGGTCCTCTTAAATATGAGATCTGGGGTCAAAAAGACTTCAGATCTCATATTTACAATAAGATGCAAAAATAATTAAATAAATAAATAATATTGTAATAATAAAAAAAAATAATGGCCCTATAAGAGCTATGGGTGGAAGTGACGTTTTGACATCGCTTCCGCCCCGCAATGATATGGAGATGGGTGGGGGTCATCTTCCCCTCACTCGTCTCCATGTCAGGCTAGGGAGAGGATCCAATCGCCTCAGCCGCTACCGACTGCTCCGGTAAGCACGGAGGGCACAGGAGCATGGCTGGGGGAGGCCCTCTCCGGCCGCCGATAAAAGTGATCTTGCAGGAATTCGCCGCACAGACCACTTTTATCTTGAAGCGGACCGACCGCTAAAGAAGAGGATACCAGAGTTATGGCAGCTAGCTGCTGCCATAACAACGACATTCTAGTAGATAGAAATATCTATCTATGTGAAGAAAATGATAACAATTTCACATGGTTACAGTGTAGCATGACCGCACAATTGCCATTCAAAGTGTGACAGCGCTGAAAGCTGGAAAATGACCTGGGCAGGAAGGGGGTATAAGTGCCCTGTATTGAGGGGGTTAAACATCATTCTAATGTAAATATTGCTTTTCAATCAAATGGGCTCTAAGCCCTTGTACACACGGTCGGAGATTCTGACAACCAAATCCGTCGGATTTTGTCTGTCGGATTTTGACCGACGTATTTTGTCCGAAACTGTTGCATACACACGGTCGGACAAAGTTGTCGGAAAATCCGACGTGATGACGTTATTTCGTTACGACAGGACTACGGTCACGCTAGTAGCCAATAGCTTTGGTGTAGGAATTTGATCTGAGCATGCGTGGCACTTTGTCCGATCGGAATTCTCTACACATGATCGGAGTCCGATTGGAGCATTTTGTCTGAAAATTTTACCAACAAGTTCTCAGACGGAAAAAGTCTGATGTAGACCACACACAGTCGGAATATCCGACAAAACGGTCCGATCGGACACATTTCATCAGAATCTCCGACCGTGTGTACAAGGGCTAAGAGTATGCCCAAAAATTGTTCTTATGCCGCGTACACACGACCGGACTTTTCAACATCAAAGGTCCGACGGAACAATTCCGGCAGACCATTCGATCGTGTGTGGGCTGCAGCGGACTTTTAATTTGCAAAAATCCGACAAACTTTAGAAATGGAACATGTTTCACATTTTTCTGCCGAAACTCCGCCGGACCCAGTTCCTACCGAGAAATCCGCTTGTGTGTATGCTAGTCCGACGGCCAAAAACCGACGCGAGGGCAGCTATTGGCTACTGGCTATCAACTTCCTTATTCTAGTCCGGTCGTACGTCATCACGGTCGAATCCGTCGGACTTTGGTGTGATTGTGTGTGGCCAAGTCCGTTCATTTGGAAAGTCCGTCAGAACTCTGTCAGAACTCCGTCGAAAGTCTGTCGGACCTAGTCCCTCCAGTCGTGTGTACGCGGCATTACTGTTCTTTTATATTCTACATGCTCATCATTGATATTGCCCGTCGCCATAGGAACTGTGGTCTTCCGTGTTTTGTATTCTATTTTACTTCCGCCCGCAGTAGCTATTATTGTTCCTAATCCCGCGCATGCGCAGTAATAGCGCTATCCAAGATGTCCATGATCCTCTTCATATTGCAGAAGTACAATCAAGTCTTGTGTGATGTCGAAGCTGACATTGACACTCGGAAATGACGCAGCCCCGGCATAGACCCTCCATTTTTCCGGCAGGCTCTCTTCTTGCCAGAAAAATAGGAAATAAGGTGCATGCGCGGGTGACGTCGGAAGTGAAAAATATACAGAATACAGGAAAGGCAAGCAGGTGAGGAGACTTTCATATAGCGCAACTCGTTCTAAAACCTGCAATTGTACATTTACATAAAAGTCATCGGAATGGGTATAGCCTTTCTCAACCTTTTTAACACAGAGGAACCCTTGAAATAGTTCTCCGGTCTTGGGGAACCCCTGCTAAAAGTTAGAAATCTACAACTCATTATACATTAGTGTGATGGTCAGTGGGAAGAATGGTCCTTACACTTGTGGTCGTTGGGAAGAGTTACCTCCTTACAGATAGCTAAAAAGATCAATGGTGTCGGTGGGAACCAGATGCAAAGATCTGGGTTATATGCGGAGATCTGGGTTATATGCGGAGATCTGGGTTATACAGTGCCTTGCGAAAATATTCGGCACCCTTGAACTTTTCAACCTTTTGCCACATTTCAGGCTTCAAACATAAAGATATAAAATTTTAATTTTTTGTGAAGAATCACCAACAAGTGGGACACAATTGTGAAGTGGAACGAAATCTATTGGATATTTTAAACTTTTTTAGCAAATAAAAAACTGAAAAGTGGTGCGTGCAAAATTATTCGGCCCCTTTACTTTCAGTGCAGCAAACTCACTCCAGAAGTTCAGCGAGGATCTCTGAATGATCCAATGTTGTCCTAAATGACTGATGGTGATAAATAGAATCCACCTGTGTGTAATCAAGTCTCTGTATAAATGCACCTGCTCTGTGATAGTCTCAGGGTTCTGTTGAAAGCGTAGAGAGCATCATGAAGACCAAGGAACACACCAGGCAGGTCCGTAATACTGTTGTGGAGAAGTTTAAAGCCAGATTTGGATACAAAAAGATTTCCCAAGCTTTAAACATCCCAAGGAGCACTGTGTAAGCGATCATTTTGAAATGGAAGGAGTATCAGACCACTGCAAATCTACCAAGACCTGGCCGTCCCTCTAAACTTTCAGCTCAGACAAGGAGAAGACTGATCAGAGATGCAGCCAAGAGGACCATGATCACTCTGGATGAACTGCAGAGAACTACAGCTGAGGTGGGAGAGTCTGTCCATAGGACAACAATCAGTCGTACACTGCACAAATCTGGCCTTTATGGAAGAGTGGCAAGAAGAAAGCCATTTCTCAAAGATATCCATAAAAAGTATTGTCTAAAGTTTGCCACAAGCCACCTGGGAGACACACCAAACATGTGGAAGAAGGTGCTCTGGTCAGATGAAACCAAAATCCAACTTTTTGCCCACAATGCAAAACGATATGTTTGGCGTAAAAGCAACACAGCTCATCACCCTCAACACACCATCCCCACTGTCAAACATGGTGGTGGCAGCATCATGGTTTGGGCCTGCTTTTCTTCAGCAGGGACAGGGAAGATGGTTAAAATTGAGGGGAAGATGGATGCAGCCAAATACAGGACCATTCTGGATGAAAACCTGTTGGAGTCTGCAAAAGACCTGAAACTGGGACGGAGATTTATCTTCCAACAAGACAACAATCCCAAACATACAGCAAAATCTACAAAGGAATGGTTCACAAATAAACGTATCCAGGTGTTGGAATGGCCAAGTCAAAGTCCAGACCTGAATCCAATCGACAATCTGTGGAAAGAGCTGAAAACTGCTGTTCACAAACGCTCTCCATCCAACCTCACTGAGCTCGAGCTGTTTTGCACGGAAGAATGGGCAAGAATTTCAGTCTCTCGATGTGCAAAACTGATAGAGACATACCCCAAGCGACTTGCAGCTGTAATCGCAGCAAAAGGTGGCTCTACAAAGTATTAAGGGAAGGGGGCCGAATAATTTAGCACGCCCCACTTTTCATTTTTTTATTAGTTAAAAAAGTTTCAAAAATCCAATAGATTTCGTTCCACTTCACAATTGTGTCCCACTTGGTGATTCTTCACAAAAAATAAAAATTTTATATCTTTATGTTTGAAGCCTGAAATGTGGCAAAAGGTTGAAAAATTCAAGGGGGCCGAATACTTTCGCAAGGCACTGTATGCGGAGATCTGGGTTATATGCGGAGAGATGTGGGTTATGTACGGAGATGTGGGTTATGTACGGAGATGTGGGTTATGTACGGAGATGTGGGTTATGTACGGAGATGTGGGTTATGTACAGAGATGTGGGTTATATGGAGATCTCTCTTTAGCTCAGAATGGGACATGTTCACCTCCGTGTAGGAGAATGGCCAGCATTGTGTACCAGTTCTATCCAAACACTTGCTCTGCCTCAAGCATTGTTCTGACAGGAAACAATGGGCTGAGGAAGAAACATATGCTTCATTCTGCCATGGTAAATAATCTCATTCAATCTGACATACAGGAGCTTTTTATAGAAATACATTTATGGTTTTTGCAGCCATCGTACCTTCTTTTTACAGATCACTCCCCATCATTGTCTTTGTTTTCTTGGACATCTCTTTTATTTCTTTTCTTTGAAGTATTTATTCACTTCTGAGATATTCATTTACAGTCTTCTGTGGTTGGGATAGTTGATGATCCATTCTATTATGTACAGTAATTTGATTCCAAAGCTAATGATCATGGAGAACATGCCTAAAGTGCAATAGTAAATGTGCAAACAAAGAAGTAACCACTCAAAAGTCCAAAAGCACCGTCATGGGACTTATAACTACACAACAGTGTTCCTTTTCACATCACATTTCAAATTAGTTTTAGTTATAGTCTTTTGATTAAAATTCCATTTTAGTTTTAGACGTATTTTAGACATTTAAATTGTTTTAGATGACTAAGATCTAATGGGTTTAGTTAAATTGTAATACATTATTTCACCTGTTCCACACCGGGCCATTGTAAAATGACACTGGCAGGAACACTCTGTCCCTCTGGGTGATATGACATCCGCCCTGGTCCTGCTGCTCCTGCACGCCCCTGGGGAGCTTGTTTCATGCATATTCACCGCTTCTTCCGGAGATTTATTTGCATAGTATGATGTTATTGGAACAGAAACAATATATAGTGCTACAAAAATGAAAAAAAAAAAAAAAGAAATAACAAATTAGTCATAATAAACATGATAGAAAATCACATACAGAAACTACATTATAATAGGATAATGGTAAATATGGTGTCGTCCCCCCCCCCAAAAGAGGTGGTCACAGCCCTTACCGAGAGCAACAGCGCGAGCCACAGTCCAAAGTGGGTCCGCCCGGCAAGTGTGGGAGCCCCTGCAAGCAAGAAATTAAGGCAAGAGGGGAATCTATTAAACGTTATAATGAGCATTGTTGAAAAATACAAAAATATATATCAGCATTCCTCAGAAATGATGAGACGTTTTTCATTGTGTCTTATTCCTATATCCAAGTGTCCATCATAATTAAAAATCATACCAAGAATATGTAACTTTGTGGACATCTAAGCCTTTGTACACACGGTCGGACATTCCGACGGAAAATGTCAGATCGGACCGTGTTGTCGGATAATCCGACTGTGTGTGGGCTCCATCGGACTGTTTCCGTTGGTATATCCGGCGGACAAAGTTTTAGAGCTAGGCTATAAATCTTTCCGACAACATGATCCGATCGTACTTTGTCCGATTGTGTGTAGAGAATTCCGATTGGACAAAGTTCCACGCATGCTCAGATAAAATTCCTAGACCAAAGCTATTGGCTACTAGCCTGAATGTAGTCCCGTCCTAACGAAATAACGTCATCACGTTACGAACGATCAGATTTTCCGACAACTTTGTGTGACCGTGTGTATGCAACACCAGTTTCGGACAAAATCCGATGGATTTTGTTGTCGGAATGTCTGACCGTGTGTAAAAGGGCTAAGGGTTAGTCTGACATCAACAGCCAACAATATGCTGTAAAGAAAAAAAGGAGGAACGGGTTATAATCCGATCTTCAGACCATATGTATAAAAGTACTTTTCTATGGAGATACATCTGCAGATAACATAAGGAGAGCAGAGTATCCCTTTCACATGCCAGGTATTGGTAAACGGCAGACGCAGTCATGCAGCGCAGATAAATAGTTTGTCTCAGCTGTATCAATCACCAGATAGACACTGGGATAATTAAAGCCATGGCCAGACAATCCTATGGAAATATATTACGTGCATAAAGCACCAGTCAATATAAACAATGGTAAAGCCTACATGATAAGCAATATCGGGGCCTGCAGGGCTCACCTTGTAGTGAGAATATTGGGATAAAATGCTATAAAAAGAAATGATAGTTTTTAATTCCACTTTAAGACAGGAAGTGTGTTACTGGCAGGATCACCTGAACAAAATATAGGATGAAAAGCCTGAAAAAAGAAAAGGAATACAGCCATCACATTAAAGGATTGGTAAGCTGCACTATTACTTGTATAAATGATTGGTTTTGAGCTAAATACTGCTTTAAAGCCCTTCTCCTCTTGTCTGTGATTGGATAAGAGGAGGAGAGGGCTGGATGAATTTGAACACCTTGTATTGTGTGAAAGGAATAGAAATTATTTTTGTGAATGGATGAGATGGAGTGTGGGCAACCTACTATCATCACTGTATGCACTGTATGAGAGCCGGGACTTTGGCTTTTACATTAGCGATGGGATGCCTGAAAATCAGAATTTTACATAACACAACAGGAATAGTGGTATGAGTTCAAGGAATAGTGCCACTTTGTCGGGTTCAGCGGGAGAAATAGTGCCACATTGTTGGTGTCAGTGGGAGGAATAGTGCCTCATCATTGATGTTAGTGTGAGGAATAGTACCGCACCACTGGTATTAGTTGGAGGAATAGTGCCCCATCATTGGTATTAGTAGGAGTAATAGCGCCCCATTATTGGTCATAGTGGGAGGAATAGTGCCCCATCATTGGTATTATTTGGAGGAATAGGGCCTCATCATTGGTATTAGTGGGAGGAATAGTGCCCCATCATTGGTATTATTTGGAGGAATAGTGCCCCATCATTGGTATTATTTGGAGGAATAGTGCCCCATCATTGGTGTTAGTGGGAGGAATAGAGCCCCATCATTGGTATTTGTTGGAAGAATAGTGCCACATCATTGGTATTGGGGGGGGGGGAATAGAGCCCCATCATTGGTATTTGTTGGAAGAATAGTGCCCCATCATTGGTATTGGGGGGGGGTAGTGTCCCATTAATGGTATTGGGGGGAGGAATAGAGCCCCGTCATTGGTATGGGTGGGATAGAGCCCCATCATTGGTATTCGTTGGAAGAATAGTGTCCCATCATTGGTATTAGGGGGAGGAATAGAGCCCCATCATTGGTATTGGGGGGGGGGATAGAGCCCCATCATTGGTATTCGTTGGAAGAACAGTGCCCCATCATTGGTATTAGGGGGAGGAATAGAGCATCATCATTGGTATTAGGGGGAGGAATAGAACCCATCATTGGTATTAAGGGGGGGAATAGAGCCCTGACCTTTATGTCAGTGGGAGGAATAGAGCACAAAGGGGCAAATACCGGTAACAAGGAGCCACTGCTGGGGACCTCTAGTTTTAGACTAGATAAGAGGAGAGGGGTGCACAATCTCCCTTCATCCAATCACAAAGCACCCTGTATTCTGTGAAAAGAATGCAAAACATTTTGTGAATGGATGAGGCAGAGTGTGAACAACCCACTGTCATCACTATATATTCTGTATGAGAGCTGGGATTTACACTAGTGACATGATGACTGAAAGTCTAAACTGATGACTGATGACTGAAAGCATTTTACATAACATGGCAGCGTCCCGACACATGGGACCCCCATCATTACAGGGGATTTTTTTTTTACAAGCAGATATCTAAACATGTTCTTTTTGTTGAGTGATTGTAAACCCTTAGAGCCCATTCACACAGGGGCAACACGACTTGTAGGCGACTTGAGTCAGGCAACTTGGACACGACTTGAGTTAAGATCACAGCGCGACTTGGGACGACTTCAAAACGACTTGTGATGACTTCAAGCCCGACTTGGGACGACTTACAAGTCGCCCCAGGCCAGGCGACTTTTGCCGAGGCCAAGCAGAGAATGAGCTCAAGGGGGAACTCCACGGCAAATTTCTGAAAAAAATTTGGCGTGGGTTCCCCCTTCGAGAGCATACCAGGCCCTTAGGTCTGGTATGGATTCCAAGGGGAACCCCCTACGCCGAAAAAACGGCGTGGGGGTCCCCCCCAGATCCACACCAGACCCTTATCCGAGCACGCTACCCGGCCGGCCAGGAAAGGGGGTGGGGACGAGCGGGCGCCCCCCCCCTCCTGAGCCGTACCAGGCCGCGTGCCCTCAACATGGGGGGGTGCCTTGGGGGAGGGGGGCGTGTGGCCCCCCCACCCCAAAGCACCTTGTCCCCATGTCGATGAGGACAAGGGCCTCTTCCCGACAACCCTGGCCGTTGGTTGTCGGGGTCTGCGGGCGGGGGGCTTATCGGAATCCGGGAGCCCCCTTTAATAAGGGGGCCCCCGGATACCGGCCCCCCACCCTATGTGAATGAGTATGGGGTACAATGTACCCCTACCCATTCACCTGTGGAAAAAAAGTACAAAAAAAAAACACAACACAGGGAAAAAATATTTTATTGCACAGCTCCGGGGGTCTTCCGTCTTCGGGGGTCTTCTCGCCGGACTCCTCCGCTATCTTCTTGTAGCTCTTTTACTAGCGGAGGAGTCCGGCTTTCTTCCTCCCCGCCGCCGGCCTCTTCTCCCGACTTCGGGGGTCTTGTCCCCCTCTTCGGTTCTTCTGCCGGGCCACCGCGCCTTCTTATAGCTCTTTTGCAGGCGGTGGCCCGGTCTTCTGTCGCCGCCGTCGCCGCCGCCGCCTTCCGTTCTTCTTCTTCTTCTTCTTCTTCTTCTTCTCCAGGAGATGTTGACACGACGCTCTCTCCGGCCACAATGCCAGGGACGCGCTCCGCTGCCACTTATATAGGGACAATGGGGCGGTGTCACATGGGTTGATGTCACATGGGCTGGTCACATGGGTTGATGTCACATGGTGACCCCGCCCCCTTACCATGTGACATCAACCCATGTGACCAGCCCATGTGACATCAACCCATGTGACACCGCCCCATTGTCCCTATATAAGTGGCAGCGGAGCGCGTCCCTGGCATTGTGGCCGGAGAGAGCGTCGTGTCAACATCTCCTGGAGAAGAAGAAGAAGAAGAAGAAGAAGAAGAAGAAGAAGAACGGAAGGCGGCGGCGGCGACAGAAGACCGGGCCACCGCCTGCAAAAGAGCTATAAGAAGGCGCGGTGGCCCGGCAGAAGAACCGAAGAGGGGGACAAGACCCCCGAAGTGGGGAGAAGAGGCCGGCGGCGGGGAGGAAGAAAGCCGGACTCCTCCGCTAGTAAAAGAGCTACAAGAAGATAGCGGAGGAGTCCGGCGAGAAGACCCCCGAAGACGGAAGACCCCCGGAGCTGTGCAATAAAATATTTTTTCCCTGTGTTGTGTTTTTTTTGTACTTTTTTTCCACAGGTGAATGGGTAGGGGTACATTGTACCCCATACTCATTCACATAGGGTGGGGGGCCGGTATCCGGGGGCCCCCTTATTAAAGGGGGCTCCCGGATTCCGATAAGCCCCCCCGCCCGCAGACCCCGACAACCAACGGCCAGGGTTGTCGGGAAGAGGCCCTTGTCCTCATCGACATGGGGACAAGGTGCTTTGGGGTGGGGGGGCCGCACGCCCCCCTCCCCCAAGGCACCCCCCCATGTTGAGGGCACGCGGCCTGGTACGGCTCAGGAGGGGGGGGGGGCGCCCGCTCGTCCCCACCCCCTTTCCTGGCCGGCCGGGTAGCGTGCTCGGATAAGGGTCTGGTGTGGATCTGGGGGGGACCCCCACGCCGTTTTTTCGGCGTAGGGGGTTCCCCTTGGAATCCATACCAGACCTAAGGGCCTGGTATGCTCTCGGAGGGGGAACCCACGCCAAATTTTTTTCAGAAATTTGCCGTGGAGTTCCCCCTTCAGAGCTAATAATTCTGTCAAAGTCGCCTCCGTATAGACGGAGATCCGACTTGGAGGCGATCTGCATTGAAATCAATGGGTACCGGTCGCCTACAAGTCGGATAGAAGTAGTACAGGAACCTTTTCTGAAGTCGGAGCGACTTCAGTAGTGTGCATTAAGACGGCTCTCATTCACTTACATTGCTTTTTAAATGTTGTCCGACCTGAGGCGACCTGAGGCGACTTGGGGCGACCTGAAGTCGGATCAGGAGTTGCCCCTGTGTGAATGGGCTCTTACAAACCACTTTGACCTACAGGTGATCCTAGGCTAAGGCTTACCTGTAGGTCCAAGAAATATCTCCTAAACTTATACGGTTTAGGAGATATTTACCTGAAGACAGCAACTGCTGTCTACAGCGGCGCACAGGCGCACTGGGTAAGCCGCAGATAGCGGCGATATGCCGCGAGTGTCGGCTCCCGTGCACATACGCGGAAGTGACGTCATCGCTGCTCCTGCGAATCACAGCGCCGGAGCAGCGAGACCCACGGAGACCCACCAAGAAGATGGACGCTCGGAACTACAGGGGACAGCGGTGACATCGCTGGCTCCTGTGTCAGGTAAGTGACACATAATGGACTATTATGCAATGCATAGTAATCCATTATGCTTTACCTTTGCAGGGAATCAAAGAGGAAGTAACACCCATCAGGGTTTACTTCCTCTTTAAGTGTGTCCTCTATGTATTGGTATATTTCCCTTTATTTGATCTTGTGTGCTTTATCCTCTTCTGTTCACATTGTATTTGTCTTAGATGTAATGTTATCTGACTTGAGAAATAAGAGCCGTAACGCAGTCACGTTCACCTGCTCATAAATTTTCTCTGGCCCTTGATCTTGTGTTGTTTCCGCTCTTCTGATTTGCTCATTTAGTGAATGCAGAAGCCATAAAATAAACGGCATGATTCATGTGCTGCAGAATACCTTCATCTTTCTTTTAATTCCATATACATCCTCCGGCCCCCCAGCCCCAGGAAAACCATCAATCTGAAAACAGAAATTCTGGGAGGACAAATAGAAAATATTACTCCATTTTATCGCTGAACTTGGAGTCAAGCAGAAAAAAGAAGACTTTTTAATATTCAAATTTTTGACTGAAGACTCATATCTCCAGATCTGACGTTTTATTTTATCTCAAGTATTTCTAACTTGAATATTATTGTATTTGTATTTTCCTAGGTGTTATGTCTACATGCATTACAATATTAAAGTAGATTGTACAGGACACGGTCCTAAAACTTTCTAAACAAAGGATCAATATATTGTCCTTCAGACTTCTAGAAGGCCAGTGGGAATAGAAAATAGAAAAAATACACACTAGGGATCGACCGATTATCTCTGGGGCCAATTATCGGCGGCCAATATTCACTTATTTTAAAGCATCGGGCACAAACATACCCGATATTACCGATATTGCTTCAAGGGGTTTTACCGCGGTGATGCATGCAGCTGTAGGCTTCACCCCGGTGCCGTTCTTTAGAGCAGATGATCAGCTTTATTGTAATGACAACAACCAATGCGGCTCAGCAGCCTCTTGGCTGTTATTACAAGTAGCGGGAGGGGACGGGACATCCCCCCCCTCCGCCGTTCGCCCAGGCTATCCCGTCCCACGGGGAGGCCCAAGCAACTAGCCGGCATGTCCGCCGGCTGGCCGAAGACCCCAACAAAGCCGATTCTTCATTATGGTCTCAAATCTAGTAATACGACAGCAATGTCATGACATGACTTCCCCGATTACTGGCATCTTAAAGGCGCCAGTTTTAAAAATATAAAGTATTCAAAAACGCCAGTCTTGATGTTTTTGATATTTTCAAGTGCAGAGGAGGGTTTGGGGTCTTATAGACCCCTGATCCCTCCATAAAGAGCACCTCTCACATGCCTATTGCTGTGACAAGGGATGTCTACATTCCTTGTGACAGCAATAACCGTGATTAAAAAAAAAAAAAAAGTGTAAATCTTTTTTTTTTTAAATGTACAGAATATCGGCTATTGGCCTGAAAGGTGGCAAAAAAAAAATACCGGTATATATAAAATATATATAATAAATATATATGTGTATATATTGTAAGGGATCTTCCCGGGGTAGGGTGTGTTTGGACACAGTTCACAGCAGACTTGGACTTTATAAAGTAGAACTTGGCGTTTATTCGTGGTACAAACAGTCCAACAAACAAAGTATACAGCAACACCGTGCTTCTTGTGTATAACAGGCACAAAATAATAACAAAAACAAAACAACCTAGCCCGGCTGGGCGCTTACTAACAGGTTCTTCTCACCTATCTGACACTTATAAACACAGCGTCTTTCGCCTGGATATCGCAGGGTGGATGTTAGCTCCAGCACTGGCTGTGCTTGCAGCTTCCTCAAACACACAGACTGTTCGTTTCCCTGGCTGGGAAGCAATCACCTGCAGACCCTACAGAGCCTTTAGCTTCCCAGGCTAATTAGGATCCAAGCTCACCTGATCCCAAACCCAGAACTGGATCGGGGGATGTGGAATGACAGGTCCCTCTACCAAACCTACCTGCCATTCCATATAAACCCAGGCCCGGCAAAATTAAATAACAACTCAGCAGCATATCGCTGCTGAGAAACTGATCCATCCTGGATTTACCATCTCACACTGTGTAGCAACCTAGGTGAGATGTACACCCCCTCGATCACTTCTCCAGTGACATGTCTACATATCCCCCCCCTCTTTTTCAGACCGGAGGGCTGAGCCTTTTGTCCCCACAGACAACTTACCCTTGACAATGCGTCAGCATTTGCCTGTAATTTCCCTGGCCTGTGTTCCACAGTGAAATTAAAGTTTTGTAGGGAGAGAAACCATCTAGTCACTCTTGCATTTCTCTCCTTGTTTAACTTCATCCATGTTAGGGGGGCATGGTCTGTCACCAACTTGAATTTCCTGCCTAGCAAGTAATACTTTAAAGATTCTAGGGCCCACTTCACTGCCAAACATTCTCGCTCCACAATGGCATAATTTTTCTCGGCCGGGGTTAGTTTTCTACTCAAGTACGTCACCGGATGCTCCTCACCATTCACTACTTGTGAGAGTACTGCACCTAAGCCTGTGCTAGAGGCATCTGTCTGGACCAGAAATTCTCGCCTGAAATCGGGGGTGACTAACACAGGTGGTTGGCACAAGGCAGACTTAAGGCTTTGGAAAGCCTCCTCGGCCTCTGGGGTCCACGTGACCATTGCTGTCTTTCCGCCCTTTGTCAAGTCAGTTAGCGGAGCAGCAACTGAGGCAAAGTTCGGCACAAATCTACGGTAATAACCCGTAATACCCAGGAAAGCTCTAACCTGTTTCCTTGTCAGGGGTCTAGGCCAATTCTGTATTGCCTCAATTTTATTTAGCTGTGGCCTAACCAATCCTCTTCCAACAATGTAGCCCAGATATTTGGCCTCTTCTAGGGCTAGAGCACACTTCTCGGCATTTATGGTCAACCCTGCATCACTTATGGCATCCAACACGGCCTGTACCTTACAGAGGTGACTTTCCCAATCAGGGCTAAAAATGACCACATCATCGAGGTAGGCAGCTGAGTAATCACGATGTGGTCGCAGAATCAAGTCCATCAACCTCTGGAAAGTTGCAGGCGCTCCATGTAACCCGAATGGCATCACTACATACTGGAATAGCCCATCAGGGGTGGAGAATGCAGTTTTCTCTTTAGCCTCACCAGAAAGTGGAATCTGCCAGTAGCCCTTTGTGAGATCGAGGGTGGTTATGTACCTGGCGTTACCCAACTTCTCAATCAACTCATCTACCCTGGGCATAGGATACGCATCGAACTTGGAGATCTCATTCAACTTTCTGAAATCGTTACAGAACCTCCAAGTTCCATTGGGCTTTGGGATTAGCACAATTGGGCTGGACCATTCACTCTGTGACACCTCAATTACCCCCAGATCAAGCATACGTTTTACCTCGGCAGATACGGCTTCCCTATGTGCCTCGGGTATCCTATAGGGCTTAAGGTTTACTCTGCTTCTAGGCTCAGTTTCAATGTGATGATGGATGAGGTGTGTACGCCCTGGGAGGTCAGAGAACTTGTTTTTGTTTTTCTGTAAAAATTCCTGAGCCTCCTGTTTCTGTGACACTGATAGAGTATCACCTACCTTGACTGGAGGGATTGGTTGTGACAAATTATTATCAGTATTTGTCGCCCCCAAGGATTCCCTGTCTTTCCAGGGCTTGATCAAGTTTATGTGATAAACTTGGAAAGGCTTCCTTCTACCTGGTTGGTGCACCTTGTAGTTCACCTCACTGATCTTTTCAACAATTTCATAAGGACCTTGCCACTTCGCCAAGAATTTACTCTCAACAGTGGGGACTAGTATAAGGACCCTATCGCCTGGGTTGAATGTCCTGATTCTTGCGGACCGGTTGTAAATTCTACTTTGGGCCTCTTGAGCTCTCTGGAGGTGTTCCCTTACCAGGGGCATTACAGTGGCTATACGGTCCTGCATTTGTGCTACATGCTCAATAACACTCTTGTATGGGGTGGACTCATTCTCCCATGTCTCTTTTGCAATGTCTAGTAGACCCCTAGGGTGATGACCATAGACCAACTCGAATGGTGAGAACCCTGTGGACGCTTGGGGCACCTCCCTAATAGCAAACATGAGGTAGGGTAATAAATGATCCCAGTCACGACCATCTTTTGCCACCACTTTCTTCAACATATGTTTCAAAGTTTTATTAAATCTCTCCACCAATCCGTCCGTCTGGGGGTGGTACACAGAGGTACGGATGTGTGAGATTTTAAATAGTCTGCATAATTCCTTCATTACTTTCGACATAAATGGCGTACCTTGGTCAGTTAGGATTTCTTTGGGGATCCCAGTCCTAGAGAACATATAAAACAACTCACGTGCAATTGTTTTAGATGCAGTGTTTCTTAAGGGTACAGCCTCAGGATAGCGGGTCGCATAATCCAGGACTACCAAAATATACTGGTGTCCTCTAGCTGACTTTACAATGGGACCCACTAAATCCATGGCAATACGCTCAAAAGGCACCTCTATAATAGGGAGCGAAACCAAAGGACTGCGAAAATGTGACACTGGGGCACTAACCTGACATGTGGGGCACGACTCACAGTATTTTTTAATGTCATCATATATGGCCGGCCAAAAAAACCTCTGGAGAACTCTCTCTCGCGTTTTGTCAGTCCCCAAGTGTCCCCCAAGAACATGGTTATGTGCCATGTCAAGCACCTGACGCCGGTACGGCTTAGGTACCAGAAGCTGTTCCACAATCTCATCCTTAACCTTAGTAACCCTATAGAAAAGATCATTAGTCACCGAAAAATGTGGAAATCTTTTTTCAGCATCTGGTTCCTGAGGTACCCCATTCATTACAGCAACCTGCTCTCTCGCATTTTTGAGAGTGGGGTCCTGTAATTGTGCAGCCCCAAAATTATCTCTAGACACCTCTAAGTCTAGTATATTTTGCTCAGTGGGAGGAGCCTCCTCCTCCCCAGCCAGGACCTGTAAAGGAAAACAATCATTTTCATCCTGCATACTTTTATCATTCATAGTGGACAAGGCAACCCCCTTAGAGGTATCCTCACTCCTTTTGGGGATTTTTCTTTTTTCCCAGAGAGCCCAGAATAATGGAAAATGGCGCCCCAATATTACATTATGCATGAGGTTTTTAACCACACCCACTTCATATTGTACGGTGCCTTGTTCAGTCCCGACTTTAGCCAGCACTATAGGGTACATTTTTGTATCACCATGTATGCACACAACACTCATATGCTTTTTAGACTCTAAGTCCCCAGTCACCAGGCTAGCATGCACCAAGGTTACAAGGCTTCCTGAGTCCATTAACGCTTTAACAGGAAAGTCATTGATTGTAATATCGCAGATTTGCGGTTCAGTCTCTAGTCCAGGAACTGCAGCACAAGATGGTTCCGCAAATAGC